>NC_080110.1:25804203-26428049 GCF_950005125.1 Chionomys nivalis
TGATACAGCCGCAACTCAGCATTTTTGGAAACAATGCTGTATCCCCTAGTGAAAGCATCTCTGCTAACCAGGTCCTCAGGTCAGTTCTGTGAAGGACAGATAGTAATATTTTGAGCTTTGCAGTTGGATTTCCTTCTCATCTTTGGCTGCTTCTTCCTTGTGTGGCATTATTGTCATGCTTTCGTTCAAAAGGCTCTTGTCCTTATCCGTCAGGCTGGTGGCTCTAATATGTGATAAAATTGAAGGATCTTATGTAGAGTGATATTTTATTTATGTTTTAATAAATAAAGCTTGCCTGAAGGTCAGAGGGTAAAACTAAGCCACTAGAGGCCAGGCAGTGGTGTCACACATCTTTAATCCCAGGATTTGGGAGACAGAGGCAGATGGGTCTCTGTGAGTTCAAGGCCACCCTGGGCTACACGAGATCAATGCAGAAACAAATCCAGATGGTGGCAGCTCACATCTTTAATCCCATACCTAGGGAGTCACATGCCTTTAATCCCAGCAATAAATGGGAAATATAAAATAGGAAGAGACAAAGGCTCAAGGCTCAGTCTGCAGTCACTCAGCCTTGGTAGAGGCAAGGCTTTTCTAGTGGCTTGGCTGTTTTGCTTTTCTGATCTTCAGCTTGATCCCCAATATCTGTCTCTGGGTTTTTATTATTTGTGCTACGCTTATGGTCATATACCCACTGCCTAACTCCTTTTGTTTTTGAGTGGGTTCCTCTCTCAGATACCATGTGGGATCCAATGTCAATGAATCAAATCAAACATTCTGCAGGCATCTGGAAGCAGAGTTGACTCAGGTCCCATAGTCAGGAAATACATAAGAAATGCATGGTGGTTCTAGTTAAGGACAATCCACTGTATGTTCAAGGGCAAAAAGACTGTAAAGTAGTCAAGTAGTCACTGCAATGGTTCCTTCAGGAGATGGCACTGTGTTGGGTGTTTGGTGTAACTTTCTGTTACCCCAGGTTTAATCCTTGGGTGGAAACTGTCTCTAGATGAGCCTCGAAAAATGGAAATACATGTTCATACTCGTCCTTCTTGCCACCACTGATGCATGCTTGCATGCACATTATGCCAAAATGGCTGACTGAGGTTGAAGGTTGCTGATGTCCATGGAATAATCATTCTGTTCACCTCTGCCATAACTAGTAGATGTTCTTGACGGGTAATACGCTGTGCCCACTCCTATAGGCCTTCCCGCATGTTTCATTTTAGCCTCCTTATGTTTATAGAAATAATATATTATATTATTTGCTATATTGTGGAAATAATATATTCCTTATGTTGTTTTATTTATTTACTATACCATACTTAATTTGTGGGACCGGAGAGATGGCTCAGTGGTTAAGAGCACAGGCTGCTCTTCCAGAGGACCCAAATTCAATTCAAAACCCACATGGCAGCTCACAACTGTCTGTAACTCCAGTTCCAGGGGATCTGACATCCTCCCATGGATATACTTGCAGGCAACACACCAATGTACATAAAATAAAACTGAATTATTTTAAAAATATGTATAATTTATAAAAGTCTATCGTTACCTTAGATACACATTAAAATTTTATTTATGTCAACATTTTCCTGTTGAACATCTGCACAGACATTGTGTAAATCTTTGAGAATAGAGTTTGCAGACCATCTGTAGTGATCTTTCAGAAGGGCTCTACAGTAAGAGGAAGCAGGACTTTTCAGAATGCTGAGAGCCAATTAAAGGTTTAAACTGGGTTGTAGGGAGAGCTGGAGAGATGGACTGGTTGGTAAAGTAGCTGTTGAGCAAGCTTGAGGCCCTGAGTTCAGAACCCTGTCATCCCTGCAAAACCCTGGCACACATCTGGAACCATAGCCCTGTGTGTGTGAGTGAGTGTATGTGGGTCAACACGCATCTGTAACCATAGCCCTGGGTGTGCGAGTGTGTATATGCTTGGGTGAACACACATCTGTAACCATAGCCCTGGGTGTGCGAGTGTGTATATGCTTGGGTGAACACACATCTGTAACCATAGCCCTGGGTGTGCGAGTGTGTATATGCTTGGGTGAACACACATCTGTAACCATAGCCCTGGGTGTGCGAGTGTGTTTACTGCTGGAGCTCATTGGCCAGCCACCCTAAGCAGTCAGAGAGCTACAGTTTCAGTGAGAGACGCCATGTCATGATATACACTGTAGGTGTGAGGTGGCTTGGGGGTTGAGCTTAGAGTTCAACAGATAGGAACAGATAGGAACACTTGCTGCTTTTCCAGAGGATATAGGTTTGATTCCCAGCACTCATGTCATTGCCATCTGTAGCTCCAGTTCTCATGGATCAGAAGCTGTATCCTGGGGCGCACATGAATGGCATACAGTCTATGCATAAATAAAAATAAATCTTAAAGTACCCCCATGAAGATTAGGAGAATATATAAATAAAATGAAAAATTACAGAAGAAGATGCCCAATGACATCAGCCTCTGGATTCCATACACATGCATGCCTCACACACGTGCACAAACACACGAACACACAAGTGAACATACCCACACATGCATACACATGCATGTATACCCAAATAAATAAACAAATGCACACTCCACACATGTGCACACACAATGCATACCCCACACACATGCACACACAAATGCATGTCTCACACATGCACATGCATGCCCCCCACACGTGTACACACACATGCATACATACCAAAATAAATAAACAGATGCACACCCAACACACTAGCTATAGATTCACAAAAAGAATCATGGTGTAAATACAGAGGAATGAAAGAAAATGAGGAATGAAGAGAAAAGGCTGGTAAAATGGTCAGAGAGCAGATTGGGTACCCAAGGCTTCCTATCAGTGAAGCTGGAATTGCTGCAGACAATCTAGAATAGTCTACTAATAAGATGATTTGAGTCTGAAATACAGAGTGGAAAAAAATTTAAATTTTCACAGTCAACCTGAACCATTCCCTTAACTATTGTTTTCTGAATTTGACCCCTTATAGGCATGGCTTTTGGCAGTTGTTTTGTTTCTGTTTGTTTGTTTTGTCTTTTGTTTTATGACTGTGCAGTATAAGTAGTATAGAAAAAAAAAGACCCAAAAAATCCGAGATGTAGCCAGCTACTGTGACCAGGAGTCTCCTTGTTTAGAGATTAAAGTAAATTCTCTGGAAGATGACAGATTGATTTAAGGAAATCTGGTTTGTAGATGTGTTTTTGGCCAGTTGTAACATTACAAAACATGTTAACTAGTAACCCACTCGATAAAGCAGATTTCACCAAAATATAGATTTCTAGGTTCTCTTGAAAAACTAAAATTTCCAGTAGGGCCCAGACTGTGAAAAACTGGGAATGTTTTCTTTAGCTTGTGCCTACTTCAGTCAACAGCCCCAAGATGCTGCATTTATTCACTTCTCCTGCTGAGTGCCTTTGGACATCGTAATTTCCCATGTTCTCTAATTGTGATTTTCAGTGTTCTAGTTATTGAAGCAACCTCATAGGAAGTAAACCGAGCCTGGATAGACTATCTACCCTCTTCCCATTTCCCTTCTTCAGAGTCCAATTGCTTTTTCAGAATCCAAAATGATATGTGGAACACCAATTTTAAGTTTTCCTCTAAAATTTCTTACAAAACAACAGAATTTTATTTTTATTAGATAGTTATAAATGAGTTTCTGGCATGTATGTATATGTACTGCATACATACCTAGTTCCCAAGGAGGCCAGAAGAAGGCATCAGATACCCTAGAACAGGAGTTAAAAGGATCGAGAAGCACATGGAGGCTGGGCACCAAGCCTGGGTCCTCTGTCAGAGCAGCCAGTGCCCTTAACCCATAAGCTATCTCTCATCCCCAAATCAGTTGAATTTTAAAAGGACACATCAATTTTGTCAGGTGATCTTGTCTATTTCCCCATTCCAGGTGTATCTACATACGTTTGTCTTTGGGTTCACCTTGTTACTTAGCTTCTCTAGGATCATGGACTATAGGCTCCTTTCCTTTGCTTTACAGATAGTATCCACTTAGGACTAGGTACATACCATGTTCATCTTTCTGGGTCTGGGCTACCTCACTCGGGATGATTTTTCTAGTTCCATCCATTTGCATGCAAATTTCAAGATGTCATTTTTTTCCCCACTGAGTAGTACTCCATTGTATAAATGTACCACATTTTCTTTATCCATTCTTTGTTTGAGGGGCATCGAGGTTGTTTCCAGGTTCTGTTTATTATGAATAATGCTGCTGTGAACATAGTTGAATAGATGTCCATGTAGTATGATTGAGCATCCTTTGGGTAAATGCCCAAGAATGGTGTTGCTGGGTCCTGAGGTAGGTTGATTCCCAATTTTCTGAGAAACTGTCGTACTGATTTATAGAGTGGTTGTACAAGTTTGCATTACCACCAGCAATGGAGGAGTGTTCCCCTTACTCCACATCCTCTCCAGCATAAGCTATCATTGGTAATTTTGATCTTAGCCTTTCTGACTGGTATAAGATGGTATCTCAGAGTCATTTTGATTTACATTTCCCTGATAGCTAAGGATGTTAAACATTTTCTTAAGTGTCTTTTGGCCATTTGAGACTCTTCTGTTGAGAATTCTCTGTTTAGTTCTGTATCCCATATTTTAATTGGATTGTTTGGAATTTTGATGTCTAATTTCTTGAGTTCTTTCTCTATTTTGTAGATCAGTCTTCTGTCTGATGTGGGGTTGGTAGATCTTTTCCCATTCAGTAGGCTGCCTTTTTGTTTTGTTGACTGTATCATTTGCTCTCAGTTTCAGGAGGTCCCATTTATTTATTGTTGCTCTTAGTGCCTGTGCTATTGGTGTTATATTTAGGAAGTTGTCTTCTGTGCCCTTGCATTGAAGGCTGCTTCCCACTTTCTTGTCTGTCGGATTCAGTGTGGTTGGATTTATATTGAGGTCTTTAATCTATTTGAACTTGAGTACTGGCTTTTGGGGAACCCATTCTCTTAGGATGGATAATTTACTTAGCCTAGATATAGTAGGGAGGGCCTTGGACCTTCCCCAAAGCAATGTACCCTGCCCTCTCTGTGGAGTGGATTGGGGGTGGGGTCCGGAGAAGGTGGAGAGAATAGGAGGAGGGGAAGGAGTGGGAACCAGAATTGGTATGTAAAATGAAAAAGGTAGTTTGTTTTCTTTTTTAAAAAACCATAAAAACAGGAAGTGTCAATCTCTCAGCCTCCTCTGTGTCTAGGTTCAGTCACAAGACTTATGCAGAAGTAACAGGTGCTTCTTTTGGATGTGCTTCACTTAGGGATGAGTCCCTGAGCCATCTTGGGCCATATGGAAAGAAAAATGTCATACCAATGATGACAGAACCACGGTCCCATACACAAAGATTCCAACTAGCAATGCAACTACTTCTATACTCGAGAGAAAATTTAGCTTTCACTTCACTTAAGCTGATATTAATATGGCTCTTTATTATTATACACATGTACAACTATCTGAGTTATGACAGCCACTTATCCCCTTTTCCATCCAAAATTCCATGACCATTTAAAAATAATTTCCAAAAAAGACAAATCTGTGCTTAAAACTTTTGGAATAACTTCATTGAATGTTTTTTAAATTTTATTTTTAAATTTTAGTTTGCACACCACTTTACTTTGTTTTCACTCACTCATGTGCTTGTGTTTTTCTGGAATCGTTAACACAGAAATGTCAGCAAGCCTGCATACATGGAACAGGGAGGATGTCTTCTGTTTCCCTTTAAGTCAAGTATCACAAATACCCATTTCAGTTCCATTTCATTCAGAGAACGAGTTTACCCCCAGAGAGTGGAGTCAGACATGCAAAGGAAAGGATGTGAGTTTGTTCTGCTTGAGCTATGGAGATGGCTGGAGCGGAAAAAGATAAAGTTACTGACTGAGCCACCCAAGAGAGGCCTTTGAGGTAGGCTATTTCAGGCTCAATTTAGAATGTGATGATGATGGTCCCTAAGGCTTGGATTGCAACAACGTTATAAATCAATACAGGATTCCAAGTTTAAGCCTGAGAAAAGAGCAGCCTTTAATAGCAATGCATTTTGTTTCGTTTTCTTAAAAATTAACGTACCTACCTAAGCGATGATTGTTGTTATAATGCACCAGTTTGAAATTCTTACAGCTAACTGACAGAAATCATGGATTATTCAATATAATAAAAGATACTCAAGACAGACCAATCTTGGACAGCATTCAAAAATGCCTTAGGATGTTTTTGGTGATTTCAATATTTGCCTCTCCCCTTCTCAAACTTTCCCTACAGTAGTCACTTTACAAGTTCCTGGGGAAATTTCAGATCCTAAAGTCAGAAACTAAGAGGAGAGCTGGTAAGCTACAACTGGTTCTGTTGAGATGAATGACAATCCCACATTGGGTCAGCCATGCGCATGACCATTGGAAAACAAAATTCTTTCTTCCTATTGTGTATGGGACGTATTTGATGTGATATGTGCATTTCACTATGATAAAACCCTCATGGAGCAGAAGCAAATTATTTTACCCCAATAGAGTATCATGAAGTTGTAACTATGGAACAATAACTTTTCAACAATTTAAAAATATTACCAGTTCTTCTTATGAATAAAATATAATAATCAAACACTACATAGATATTGATATGTAGATATAGATTTAGTTTAAGCAGATGATTCTTCCTCCATGAACTATAGTCATTCAATAAAAACTCCAGTGCCAGGAAAGGGATACCTCCTTTCAAACTGTTAGTCAGGGGGATTCAAAACTCCCCCCAGATGACATAGGCTGTTGCCATTGATCTTGGTTGCCTGCCCAAACTGGAAGAAAATATCTCCTTGATGAAGACACCACACACTATGATCACAGGACTTGGAGAAATAAGGCTGTTGCTGACCTGGAAGACTTCTTGAGAACTAACTTTCAGAGTGTCAGAAGGTACTATGCCCTAGCCAGCTGTAGAGCTTGGTAACCATGACAACAACTACCACCCCAGCAAGATGCCCCACCAGTGCCATAGTGGCACTTCTGTTTTGGGGTTAGCCAACAGCTGCCTAGTTGGACATAAGTTTCACTTGGTGGGAGGAAAGTCATGGCTAACTCTGTAAAGCTAGTCAGGAATCCATGCTGGGAAGACAACAGACATGAGAGGAGAGTCTACTTTAATCATTTTGCTTAACTAATATAGATTCAAACTCCTTTCTAAATACTCATCCATAGACCCATAAATAAGTGCGGCTGTCTCCTTCTTTTTGCAGCCGATGGACAGCAGTAGAGGTATGTGCAGCTGGTCAAAATGCAACAAGTAGGTGACTGTGGCATGCTCAACCCCAGCTGGTACATCTATAACACAGCTCTTACACCTAAGGCTCAGGGAACGTCGTGGAAGCGGGAGCAGCAAGGGTGTGAGAGAAGAACTGGAGCAACTGTTGCAGGCAGTGCTTTCTGCACACGACATGAGCATTGCAAGCATGGACTCCCAAGAATAGGATTGACTGTCCAGACCTGCACATGACCAGGCCAGCTCACATGCCAACAGGGATGGGGAAATTTCACAAACCTTCGGTCCTAGATGAACTACAAGCTGCCAACAGCTGCTGACGGGGGGAGATTCTGTTTTCTTTAGGGACAAGCTCCCTGTTAGGTGTTTCAATCCTAAGTGGTCAGTCCTAAACACACGTGGGCAACACTAATTGAACTCAACCAGGTTTCATATATGTGTATATGTATCATCATGGTTTTATGAGTATTAAATATATATGTGTGTGTGTGTGTGTGTGTGTGACAATAATAATTATAGAAGAAGAGGTAATGAATTTGAAATGGGTTATTGTGGGTGGACGTGGGAGGAGTTGGAGGGGAAGAAGAAGGGATGGAAATGTTAAGAATTTGGTGTACGTACATATTCTAAAAACATAATAAAACTAATCGAGATATCACAGAGAGTATTTAGTTTCATTACAGCATTTTCAAAGATAAGTTTCTTGTTGATTCTTCTCGCACATCTTTCCCATGCTCTGCTCCACCCTTTTCTTTTTGCCCACTGTGGCCTCTGCTTTTGCAGAGTAGCTGGGTTAGACTCTCGGTACCTACATGGTAACTTGGCCATCTGTAAATCCAGTTGCAGGACATCTGCTGCCCTCTTCTGGTCTCTGTGGGCAATGCACACTCATGGTACATAGACATCAATGCAGGTGAAATGCTCCTACACATAAAACAAAAGTAAAAATAAGATACATTTTCAAATAAAATAAAATAGTCTTAATGAAATACATGAAGCTATTCTCATAATGGCTGGGTGGAACAAAAATTTGTCTTTAAAATATAAAGTGCTCAAAACCATATATTACATTATTGTATAAATTTTAAACAAAATATACAATATTTTGCTTAAAACAAAGCAGGAAGCTGTTTCCTATGTAGGTCAGAGCAGAGTAATTGAGTTAGGGGTTATGTTAAAGACATCAATAATCTTTGTATCTTTTGGCATAAGCAAATGTTAAAGTTCTAGTCTTTGTTTGAATCTCAGATTTTTTTTTCTCAAACCTTAATATTTCTGTCTAATCTTCAGGGTGAGGAAGTGAAATACATGTTGAAAATTTTATTGTCTTACAGGAAAGTAGGCCAGCCAGGTCTGTAGGTCTCATTCCTAAATAGATGCATTTGTATGTTGAAGTTTCTTGTCTTTGAATCTGCAAAAGTGCTTTAGGTCCTGGAAATTTGCATTTAATCTATGTTAATCTCCCAGAATTTACGTTATGTTTCTATGTACAGGACCATAAAGAGAAGGAACCTTCTTATACTGAAACAATGGCCTTGTTCTGTCCTGTAGCATTGACTTGAGCACCTCTTTCAGCTTCTTTAATTTTTCTATCCATTTTTCTATCAAAGAAAACAGAAATATAACTTCACCACTCCCTGCCTGGGAATGCTGTCATGAGACATTACGGTTGTGACAAACATCTCTTGGACTTTTAAAAAGCCAACAAAAACCCCTCCAAAGGACAGTTAGTACTTTGAGCAACTTTTTAAAAGGGTTTTCCAGGGTAAAATAAAATAGAGTTTAGGAACTCTGGGTGCCCGTGACTGCTACGAGAAGCTCTTGGAAGTTTTGCTGCAGAGGGCTGAGGGAAGTGAAGGTCCCGGCCGCTGCAGCCTGAATCCCAGCATGCATTTCCACAATTTCATAGGTCATTCCATCTCTCCGGAGCATGGAAAAAATGCCAGGGCAAATTGCTTCTCGAGTGAAAGGACTCTTGGTGGTAGACATGGGCCAAGGACTCCTGGCAGCCTTGTTAAACCCTCTTCTCATTATCTAAGCTTCCTGTAGCCTTCTGTTCCTCCCTTTTCTTCATGCTGGTTAGAACGTGCATCATCGTGGATGGCCGTCCTGTTTCTTTGATTCTGTCACTTTCTTTCCTCACAGGAAACCCACCATTAAATCTCATTCCCCACCAATCCCATCTTGGCGTCTGCTCTTGTGCAGTGGGTCCCTTTGAAACTGCACCGTGAGATTTTTCTATGGTTTTGCAATTTGGTAGCTGGGTTTCCTATCAACCTGTAGCGGTCATTAACTTGATGCTGAACCATAGCCCGCTTTAGACCATGTAGCAACCCAGACGCTTTTTCCTTATGAATAATAGGAATGGTTTTTAAGAAACACATTTGATGCTGCTTTTATGATTCTGTCTGTTCCAAAAGAATGTGAATTAGTACCCTCTTAAGAACAATAATACACAAGCAAGCATCCTGCTTACATAGCATGGTCTTGAGTCACTGTGAGTACTCTTCCTTCGGAATCCTCCCCGAACACCTATCAAAATATCAAAGCCAAGGTTAATGGAAAGTATTCTTTTTTCCTTTACAGCAGAGGTACAATGATTAGAGCAGCCCACATAACAAAATAAATGGGACATTTAGGGATAATTCAAACGTTAGCTCTGTTTAGATTACACTACCCGAATAGTGATGACTCCTGGTAGAAGAAAACTATTTATAGACCTTTTTTTAATTTATAGTTTTCATATATTTAATCAAGCGGCACTTACAAGTTTATGTTACTTTTCCACACAGAAACATACTTTCTTGGCCTATATATAAATCAGTCCCATAAATTTGCATAATACTTTAACTAGAAAATGCATTGGGTCTTTTGTATTGAACATCTGGATTGTTTATAACTTCTGTTGATGAAAATGATGTGTCTGTGTGTGGCTTTCCGGATTTTCCATGTTCAGGTTGATTTGCATTTCCCACAGATCTTATGAGACTGCATCTTAACCTCAACTCTTGACCAGTGAGCATTGTCCTGGTTTAGAAAATGAATTAGGAAATTGGAAGCAGACAAGATCACCTGGCAAAAGTTGGGAGCATGGGGGTCGAGGGGGGATAGAGGGAAGGGGCTGGGGGAGAGAGAGGAGAGAAGGGGAGAGTTGGGGAGAGCTTGGGGGAGTGGGATGGTTGAGATGGAGAAAGGACGGATATGGGAGCAGGGAAGGAGATATCTTAATTGAGGGAACCATTTTGGGGTTGGCAAGAGGTTTGGCTCTGGAGGGAATCCCAGGAGTCCACCGGGATGACCCCAGCTAAAACCCTGGGCAGTGAAGGAGAGGGTGCCTGAACTGGCCTTGTCCTGTAGTCGGACTGATGACTGTCTTGAATATCACCATAGAACCTTCATCTGGCTATGAATGGAGACAGAGAGAGAGACCACATTGGAGCACTGGACTGAGCTCCCAACGTCCAGTTGAAGAGCAGAAGGAGGGAGAATATGAGCAAGGAAGTCAGGGCCATAAGGGGTTGGTTCACTGAAACAGTGTGCGTGAGCTAATGGGAGCTCACCAAACCCAGCTGGACTCTGAATGTGGTTGACAGTTGGCACAGACGAAGGGGCCAATGATAATGGCACTGGGATTTGTCTCTACTGCATGTACTGACTTTTTGGGATCCTATTCTCTTTGGATGCATACCTTCATAAGCCTGGATGTAGTGGGGAGGGCCTTGGACTTCCCACAGGGCAGGGTGCCTTGCCCTCTCTTAGGACTGGACCGGGGGTGGGGGGAGGGTATGTGAGGGGAGTGGGAGGGAAGTGTGAGGAAGGGAGGAAGTAGGAATTTTGATTGATATTATTTAAAAATAATAAAATAAAAAAGAAAATGAATTAGATGCTCTGAACTACTTTTCCCAAAGAAGGCATCTGATTGAGGTAGCTTCTGTATACTTATTAGTGAATCTATTCACTGCCTTTGTAAACTATTTTCTTTCTGATTAATTTATTTATCTATTGAATGTTTTCCTTATTTATTGATATGTGAATTTTTACCTACCTAATAAATCACTCCTGGTTACTATATGATGCCAAATATTACCCCCCCACACACTTAGCTCTATTCTCTTTTTGTTTCTTTCTTTGCTATATTCATTCATTTAACCACCATTTGTAGCCCCTCCATTCTATCAAGCACATGACAGGGAGCTGTGGATAGTCTTGAACAAAGACAGACACAATGCTCTTTCTCTTATAGCGTCTCTACTATACCGGTAAAATTAAACACCAAAGAAGAAGTTATCAAAAAGTCTGCTAAGAACCTAAGTGTAGGAAGATATTTATGTTTGTTATTTTTTAAAAAAATACTGTAAGAAGAGAACTTAATATGAGACATACCACTCAATAAACTATTAAGTATACAGTGAATTATTCTACTATAGGCATCATTCTGTGTACTAGAACAATGACCTTGAAGGAAATAAAGGAATACAAATGGGGAAAGAAGGAGTCAAAAGTATCCCTATTTACAGAAGAGATGCTCTTACACATCAAGCTAAAGACCCCACTGTATGCAAAACACGTTTGCTTGATCCATTCGTCTAGTGGTGGGCTTCACAGTTGCTCCCCATAGCTGTTATTGCTAGAAATGCTTTGTGAACACAAGACTATGAGTATGTATTTGAGATGATGATTTCTTTTGGATAGCTGTTTGGAACGGAACCTCTGCAGCATATGCGGCTCTATTCAGTGCTTTGAGGAGCATCTCAACTATTTCTCACAGAACAGCCTTTTATGGTCCACCGAGAGTGTGCAAAGTTCCCCCTTTCTCCATATTCTTACCTGTTGGTTGTTTCCTTTGATTTGTTTTGCTCTGGTTAGTGCCGATGCTACTTGTATGTCTTAGGAAGAACCGTTTCTTGCTAAAGTAAGTTACTGTCTATATGGCTTGACTAGTTTCTCTGAGTGTGGGCTGTTATAAAGCAAAGTTTCCCCTTACGTTTTGTTTCTTTGGCTGTGGGCTTTTTGACTTCAGCTATGAAGACTTCAGTACAAGTAAAGCAGTTACCATTGTTATGATCTTGGATTTCTGAAACAGAAGACAAGATAAATCCTTATAAACTTTCTTTATAAGTTACTATCTTAAGTATTATATTATAGTAAGAAAAAGAAAATAGGTTAAGATGCCAGTTTCCCCCAAGACTGTTTGTTGAAAAGAGATTACCCTTCCCCTATTGTTCTTTTTTTTTTTTTTTTTTTTTTTTTTTTTTTTTTTTTTTTTTGCTTTTATTTATTTTTTTATTCTTTTTTAATTAAAATTTCCACCTGCTCCCCGTTTCCCATTTCCCTCCCCTCCTCCCAAATATTGCCCCCTCCCCCCACTCCCCTCCCCCCACTCCCCTCCCCCTATCCCCACTCCTCTTCTCCTCCCCCCACACCATTCCCCCTCCCTCTCGATACTGAAGAGCAGTCCAAATTCTCTGCCCTGCGGGAAGACGAAGGTCTTCTATCTACGTCCAGGAAGGTGAGCTTCTAAACAGGCTAAGCTCCCACAAAGCCAGTTCATGTATTAGGATTGAAACCTAGTGCCATTGTCCTTGGCTTCTCATCAGTCTTCATTGACCGCCATGCTCAGAGAGTCCGGAATCAACCCATGCTTATTCAGTCCCAGACCAGCTGGCCTTGGTGTGCTCCTAATAAATCAGTTCCACTGTCACAGTGGGTGGGTGCATCCCTCGTGGTCCTGATTTTTTGCTCTTGTTCTCCCTCCTTCTGCTCCTCATTTGGACCTTAAGAGCTCAGACCGTTGCTCCAAATTGAGAATCTGTCTCTACCTCGATCCATCGCCAGATGAAGGTTCTAAGGTGATATGCAAGAAATTCATCAGTATAGGATAGGGTCATTTCAGGTTCCCTCTCCTTAGTTGCCCAAGGTACCAGCTGGGGACATATTCCTGGACACCTGCGAACCCCTCTAGAGTCAAGTCTCTTGCCAGCCCTAAGATGGCTCCCTTAGATAGGATATATACTTCGCTGCTCCCGTATCCATCCTTCCTATATCCCAACCATCCCAATCCCCCGAGCTCCTCCCATCCTCCCCTTCTCATATTTCTCATCCCATTTCCCCTTTGCCCCATGCCACCTCACCCGCAAGTTCCCAGTTTTTGCCCTGCAATCTTGTCTACTTCCCCCTCTCCATGCGGATGACTATATGATTTTCTTTGGGTTCACTTTCTTATTTAACTTCTATAGGATCACACATTATATGCTTAATGTCTTTTATTTATGGCTAGAAACCGATTATGAGTGAGTACATCCCATGTTCCTCTTTTTGGGTCTGGGATACCTCACTCAGGATAGTGTTTTCTATTTCCATCCATTTGCACGCAAAATTCGAGAAGTCATTGTTTTTTACTGCTGAGTAGTACTCTAATATGTATATATTCCACACTTTCTTTATCCATTCCTCCATTGAAGGGCATCTAGGTTGTTTCCAGGTTTTGGCTATTACAAACAATGCTGCTATGAACATAGTTGAACAGATACTTTTGTCATTTGATGTGGCATCTCTTGGGTATATTCCCAATAGTGGTATTACTGGATCTTGGGGTAGGTTGATCCCAAATTTCCTGAGAAATCGCCACACTGATTTCCAAAGTGGTTGCACAAGTTTGCATTCCCACCAGCAATGAATGAGTGTGCCTCGTTCTCCACAACCTCTCCAGCAAAGGCTATCATTGGTGTTCTTGATTTTAGCCATTCTGACAGGTGTAAGATGGTATCTCAAAGTTGTTTTAATTTGCATTTCCCTTATCGCTAAGGAGGTTGAGCATGACCTTAGGTGTCTTTTGGCCATTTGAATTTCTTCTGTTGAGAATTCTCTGTTCAGATCAGTGCCCCATTTTTTTATTGGGTTCATTAGCATTTTAAAGTTTAGTTTCTTGAGTTCTTTATATATTTTGGTGATCAGACCTTTGTCTGTTGCAGGGTTGGTGAAGATCTTCTCCCAGTCAGTGGGTTGCCTTTTTGTCTTAGTGACAGTGTCCTTTGCTTTACAGAAGCTACTCAGTTTCAGGAGGTCCCATTTATTCAATGTTGCCCTTAATGTCTGTGCTGCTGGGGATAAACGTAGGAAGTGATCTCCTGTACCCATATGTTGTAGAGTACTTCCAACTTTTTCTTCTATCAGGTTCAGTGTGTTCAGACTAATATTGAGGTCTTTAATCCATTTGGACTTGAGTTTTGTGCATGGTGATAGATATGGATCTATTTTCATTCTTCTACACGTTGACAACCAGTTCTGCCAGCACCATTTGTTGAAGATGCTCTCTTTTTTCCATTGAATACTTTTAGCTCCTTTATCAAAAATTAGGTGTTCATAAGTTTGTGGGTTGAAATCAGGGTCTTCTACTCGGTTCCATTGATCAACTTCTCTGTTTTTATACCAATACCAAGCTGTTTTCAATACTGAGGCTCTGTAATAGAGTTTGAGGTCAGGGATGGTAATGCCTCCAGACGATCCTTTATTATATAAGATTGTTTTGGCTATCCTGGGTTTTTTGTTTCTCCATATAAAGTTGATTATTGTCCTCTCAAGATCTGTGAAGAATTTTGATGGGATTTTAATGGGGATTGCATTGAATCTATAAATTGCCCTTGGTAGAATTGCCATTTTTACTATGTTGATCCTCCCTATCCAAGAGCAAGGGAGATCCTTCCATTTTCTGGTATCCTCCTCAATTTCTTTCTTCATTGACTTAAAGTTCTTGTCAAATAGATCCTTTACTTCCTTGGTTAGGGTTACCCCAAGATATTTTATGCTATTTGTGGCTATCGTGAAGGGTGATGCTTCTCTGATTTCCATCTCTGCTTCCTTATCCTTTGTGTATAGGAGGGCAACTGATTTTTTGGAATTGATCTTGTATCCTGCAACGCTACTAAAGGTGTTTATCAGCTGAAGGAGTTCTTTGCTGGAGTTTTTGGGGTCGCTTATGTACACTATCATATCGTCTGCAAATAATGAAAGTTTAACTTCTTCCTTTCCGATTTGAATCCCTTTGATCCCCTTATGTTGTCTTATTGCTATTGCTAGAATTTCAAGCACTATATTAAAGAGGTATGGAGAGAGTGGACAACCTTGTCGTGTTCCTGATTTTAGTGGAATAGCTTTGAGTTTCTCTCCATTTAATTTGATGTTAGCTGACGGCTTGCTATAAATTGCTTTTATTATATTTAGGAACGACCCTTGTATTCCTAATCTCTCTAAGACCTTTATCATAAAGGGATGTTGAATTTTGTCAAATGCTTTTTCCGCATCTAATGAAATGATCATATGGTTTTTTTCTTTCAGATTATTTATATGATGGATTACATTGATAGATTTTCGTATGTTGAACCAGCCCTGCATCTCTGGGATGAAGCCTACTTGATCATAATGGATAATTTTTCTAATGTGTTCTTGGATTCGGTTTGCCAGTATTTTATTGAGTATTTTTGCGTCGATGTTCATGAGTGAGATTGGCCTGTAGTTCTCTTTCTTGGTTGTGTCTTTGTGTGGTTTTGGTATCAGAGTAACTTCAGCTTCATAAAAGGAATTTGGCAATGACTTCTCTGTTTCAATATTGTGAAATACATTAAGGAGTATAGGTATTAGGTCTTCTTGGAAGTTCTGGTAGAATTCTGCATTAAAGCCGTCTGGACCTGGGCTTTTTTTGGTGGGAAGGTTTTTTATAACAACTTCTAATTCTTCGCGACTAACAGGTCTATTTAGATTGTTCACCTGGTCCTGGTTTAACTTTGGTATATGGTACTTATCTAAAAAAGTGTCCATTTCTTTTACATTTTCCAATTTTGTGGCATACAGGTTTTTGTAGTAAGATCTAATGATTCTCTGAATTTCGTCTGTGTCTGTGGTTATGTCTCCCTTTTCGTTTCTGATTTTGTTAATTTGCGTATTCTCTCTCCGCCGTTTGATTAGTTTGGATAGGGGTTTATCAATCTTATTGATTTTCTCCAAGAACCAGCTTTTTGTTTCATTGATTCTTTGGATTGTTTTCTGTGTTTCTATTTTGTTGATTTCAGCCCTCAATTTGATTATTTCCAGTCTTCTACTTCTCCTAGGTGAGTCTGCTTCTTTTCTTTCTAAAGCTTTAAGGTGGGCTATTAGGTCTCCAATGTGTGCTTTCTCCGTTTTCTTTATGTGGGCACTTAATGCTATGAACTTTCCTCTAAGCACTGCTTTCATAGTGTCCCATAGGTTTGAGTATGTTGAGTCTTCGTTTTCATTGAATTCAAGAAAGACTTTAATTTCTTTCTTTATTTCTTCCTTGATCCAGGTGTGGTTCAGTAGTTGACTGTCCAATTTCCATGAGTTCATAGGCTTTCTGGGGATAGCATTGTTGTTGAATTCTAACTTTAATCCATGGTGATCTGATAAGACACAGGTGGTTACCGATATTTTTTTGTAACTGTGTAAGTTTGCTTTGTTACCGAGTATGTGGTCTATTTTCGAGAAGGTTCCATGAGCTGCAGAGAAGAAGGTATATTCTTTCTTATTTGAGTGGAATGTTCTATAGATGTCTGTTAAGTCCATTTGATTCATTACCTCCCTTAATCCTCTTATTTCTCTGTTAGGTTTCTGTCTGATTGACCTGTCCATTGGTGAGAGAGGAGTGTTGAAATCTCCTACTATTAGTGTGTGTGGTTTGATGACTGCCTTGAGTTTTAGTAACGTTTCTTTTACATAAGTGGGTGCTTTTATATTAGGGGCATAGATATTCAGGATTGAGACTTCATCCTGGTGAATTGTTCCTGTTATGAGTAAAAAATGTCCATCTCCATCTCTTTTGATTGATTTTAGTTTGAAGTCAACTTTCTTAGAAATTAGTATGGCCACACCTGCTTGTTTCTTAGGTCCATTTGCTTGATAAACCTTTTCCCAGCCCTTTACTTTGAGTAGATGTCTGTCTTTGTGGTTGAGGTGTGTTTCTTGTAAGCAACAGAATGTTGGATCCTGTTTTCGTATCCAATCTCTTAGCCTGTGCCTCTTTATAGGTGAGTTGAGTCCATTGATATTAAGTGATATTAATGACCAGTGGTTGTTAACTCCGGTCATTTTTCCTTTCTTTCTTTCTTTCCTTCTTTTGGTAGTAGAGTTTGTGTGTTTCCCTTCTTCAAGTTGTGCTGGTGAAGGGTCATTAGATGTCTGAGTTATTGTGGGCATTGTTGGACTCCTTGGTTTGTGATTTTCCTTCAATTACTTTCTGAAGGGCTGGATTTGTGGCTACGTATTGTTTAAATTTGTTTTTATCCTGGAAAATTTTGTTTTCTCCATTTATAGTGAATGAAAGCTTGGCTGGGTATAGTAGTCTGGGCTTGCATCCATGGTCTCGTAGTTTCTGCAGTATATCTATCCAGGACCTTCTGGCTTTCATGGTTTCCATAGAGAAATCAGGTGTAAGTCTGATAGGTTTACCTTTATAGGTAACTTGACCTTTTTCCTTTGCAGCTCTTAATATTCTTTCTTTATTCTGTATGTTTTGTGTTTTGATTATTATATGACGAGGAGATGTTTTTTTTTGATCCAGTCGATTTGGTGTTCTGTATGCTTCTTGGACCTTCAAAGGAATATCTTTGTTAAGGTTGGGAAAGTTTTCTTCTATAATTTTATTAAATATATTTTCTGGACCATTGAGCTGTACTTCTTCTCCTTCTTCTATCCCTATTATTCTTAGGTTTGGTCTTTTTATTGTGTCCCAGATTTCCTGAATGTTTTGTGATGAGAATTTGTTGGTTATGCTGTTTTCTTTGATGAGAGTGTTTATTTTCTCTATGGTATCTTCAGTGTCTGAGATTCTTTCTTCTATCTCTTGTAATCTGTTGGTGGTACTTGTCTCTGTAGTTCCTGTTCGTTTATTCAAATTTTCCATCTCCATCCTTCCCTCGGTTTGTGTTTTCTTTATTACTTCCACTTCATTCTTCAAGTCTTGAACCGTTTCCCTTACCTGTTTGATTACTTTTTCTTGTTTCTCTTGGTTTTCTTGGGTATCATTGAGAGATTTATTCATTTCCTCTACCTTTTTGTTTGTAATCTCTAATTGGTTGTGGCAGTTTTTCACCTCCTGTTTAAGGTCCTCTATTATTTTCATAAAATTCACTTTTGAGTCGAATTCTTCTAATTCTTCTGGATTAGGGTGTACACTTCTCATTTCGGTATTCCTGGATCCTGGTGATGTCACGTTGCCTTTCAAGTTGTTGGGGGAATTCTTGCATTGGCGCCTGCCCATCTTTTCCTTCAAATGGAGCCAGGAGAGGCCTGATGTCTTGGACCAGTCTTTGCTGTGACTAACTCTCTAGGTGTATCTCCTCAGTGTAGGGGCAGGAACCGTTCCCTTCCAGATGAACTCCTCAACACCAAAACATGGATGCGTGGTATTCCAATGACCCGCGTAAAGAAGGCCGAATGCAAGGGGTCGGGCGGGGTCGAGTAGAACACAGGCCAGGCGACACTGCAGTACAAGCTGGAGGTGCCTGCACTCCCTTTCGGGGGTGGCTGAGGCCTGCCCGCTAGGCAGGCACTCACTGCTCTGGTTGGGCAGCCTTAGTGTAGGGGCGTTTGTGCTCTCTACAGGGACCGTCCGCCCCAGGATAGTACACACTCACCCGTCCCGATGAAACTTCTCGGCACCTACACAGGAACTCCTGGATGCCACAATGAGCCAGGGACAAAGGGAAGTAGGGCGCAGGCAGAGCAGGTCCAGGAGATCACAGCAGAGGCTGCAGCCCCAGCAGCAGGGGCCCGCTTTCCCTGGCGGGGACCTTGAGGCCTGCCCTCTAGTCAGGCACTCACTGCTCTGGGCTGGTAGCCTTAGTGAAAGGGCAGGAAACTGTTCCACAGCTAAGGACCTTGCAGACAAGGCAGGCTTGGGGGTGGGGGTGGGGGGCGGGTGTGTAGGAAAGAAAGCCTTGCAGCAGGAGCTGGGGGGGGGGGCGTTTGTGCTCTCTACCGGGACAGTGCGCCCCAGGATAGCACACACTCACCCATCCAGATGGGACTTCTCAGCACCTATGCAGGGATTCCTGGTGGCCCCAATGAGCCCGGGACCAAGGGAAATAGGGGGCAGGGAGAGCAGGTCCAGGAGATCACAAGCAGAGACTGCAACCCCAGCAGCAGGGGCCTGCTTCCCCTGGTGGGGACCTTGAGGCCTGCCCTCTAGTCAGGCACTCACTGGTCTGGGCTGGTAGCCTTAGTGAAAGGGCAGGAAACTGTTCCACAGCTAAGGACCTTGCAGACAAGGCAGGCTTGGGGGTGGGGGTGGGGGCGGGTGTGTAGGAGAGAAAGCCCTGCAGCAGGAGCTGGGGGAGGGGCGTTTGTGCTCTCTACCGGGACCGTCCGCCCCAGGATAGCACACACTCACCCGTCCTGATGAAACTACTCGGCACCTACACAGGAACTCCTGGATGCCCCAATGAGCCAGGGACAAAGGGAAGTAGGGCGCAGGCAGAGCAGGTCCAGGAGATCACAGCAGAGACTGCAGCCCCAGCAGCGGGGGCCCGCTTTCCCTGGCGGGGACCTTGAGGCCTGCCCTCTAGTCAGGCCCTCACTGCTCTGGGTTGGTAGCCTTAGTGAAAGGGCAGGAAACTGTTCCACAGCTAAGGACCTTGCAGACAAGGCAGGCTTGGGGGTGGGGGTGGGGGGCGGGTGTGTAGGAAAGAAAGCCTTGCAGCAGGAGCTGGGGGGGGGGCGTTTGTGCTCTCTACCGGGACAGTGCGCCCCAGGATAGCACACACTCACCCATCCAGATGGGACTTCTCAGCACCTATGCAGGGATTCCTGGTGGCCCCAATGAGCCCGGGACCAAGGGAAATAGGGGGCAGGGAGAGCAGGTCCAGGAGATCACAAGCAGAGACTCACCCTTCCCCTATTGTATAGTCTTGGTATTTTTGTCAAAGATCGTTTGACTCTTGCTCTTTGGATGTGTTTTGGCCTCTATTTATTCCACTGGTTGTTTTCGTGCCAACATATTAGTGTTAGTTACTGTGACTTTTCAGCACATTTTGAAATAATGAAATGTGGCACGCACAGCTTTTATTATTATTTTAAAGACTGATTTTGCTGTTTGTAGTCTTTTGTGGTTCTTTATGAATTTTCGAATTTTTATTCATTTCTATTAAAACTCTCCAGTGATTTGATAGGAATTCCATCGAATCTATAGACTATGCTGAGTGGATGTGTGTGTGTGTGTGTGTGTGTGTGTGAGAGAGAGAGAGAGAGAGAGAGAGAGAGAGAGAGAGAGAGAGAGAGAGAGAGAATATATATATGTATGGGTATATATTCATGTGTATGAGTATGCATGCATGTGATCAGAAACCTATGTCAGGTGCCTTTCTCAATGACTTCTCCATGCTCAGCAAGCTCAGGGATCCTTTGGCCTCCATCCACCTCCTCTGTGCTGGGATTGCAAGCACGTGCCACCACTCCAGGTATTACACCTGCTATGAGTCTGACCTCTGGTCCTTACATTTGTGCAGCAAGCACCTTACCAACTGAGCTGTCTTCTCTAACCTGAGGATGAATTTTTCGACAATATTAAATTTTCTCTTCCACAGGAACACAGAACACCTTTCTCTTTGTATGGTATTTATTTTCTTTCACTAATATTTTACATATTATAAAATATATTTTTGCTTCTTTGTTTATCCCCATATATTTTATTATTTATGGTGTCTTTGCAAATGAGATTGGTTTTGGTCATTTCCTTTTCATATAGTTTATAGAAACACAAATGATGTTTTGTGATTTTTGAAATATCAAAATACTAGTTTTGATAGATTCTTTTAAAAAGGGGTGCTTAGTGTTTTTTATATATGAAACTGATATAGTCTGAGTATTATGCATCTTTAAAATCCATAGGTTGACATTTTAGATCTGAAGGCAACTATATGAAAAGAAAGGGGACCTTGAGAAGCAACTAGGTCATGAAGTGTAGCCTTAGAAGACAGAGAAAGTGCCATCAATGAGAGAGCAGGTCTGTACCAGACAGTTGCTTTTGTGCCACCAAGATTGAGGTGCAGAACTTCACAGCTGTGAGGAATAAATTTATTTTGTTTATGAGCGTCTGGTGTTTTGTTGTAGCAGCCTAATGGTTGCTAAGCCCAAGATAAAAACTTAACTCTCTGTTAATAGGGGTAAATTTTCTCCCTTCTTTGCAGTTTGAATGTTTTTTTTTGTTGTTGTTGTTTATTTTTTTCTTTTTCCTGTTTAATTGCTCAGGCTAGGATTTCCAGTACCAGGGTGAGCTGTAGTGCTGAAAGCAGACATCCTTATCTTGCTCCTGATCTTAAAGAAAAAGCTTTAAATGTTTTATTTTTGTACAGGATGTTATCTTTGGTGTTTTCATACACAGCCTTTGCTATGCTTAGGGTAAGTTCCCTCTTCCTCATCTGCTGAATGCTTTTATTGTTAAAGAGCTTTCAATATTATCAATTTTTTTCTTAAGGAAGTGAGATAATTATTTACTGTATTGCTCTTTATTCTGGTAATGTGGCATAATACATTAATGGGCCATTTTAATACTGACACATCTGCAAACTTCATTGATAAATCCCATTTTGTTAAGAGGCAGGATCCTCTCAATGTGTTGCTGGAATCTTGGTATTTGATAGAGATATTTTGCATTAATAGCCACCAGAAATCAAAGGTTATTATTTCTGTTGCGGTTGGCATTTCTTTTCCTGGAGTTAGTGTCAGTGTAACACTGGCCTTAGAAAACGAGTTGGGGAATGCTCCCTCCTCTTCCAGACTTTGGAAGAGTTTGAGAAGAATTTGGCATTAATTCTTTGCATGTTTGTGGAATTCAGCAGAGAAACCATCTGGTCTTGGGCTTTCTTTGCTGGGAGGGTTTTAATTACTGATTGAATTTCCATGTTAGTTATAGGCCTGACTTTCTATTCCTTCATGATTTAGTGTTGGCATGTTGGATGTTGTTGGGAATTTTATCCATTTCTTCCAGATCGTCCAGGTGGTGTATCCACAGCAGTATCTAACATCATTTCTATCATTTAGCTTCAGTTGTGATGTAGCTTTCACTTGGTTTTATTTATTTAAATATTCTAGTTTTTCATATTTTTCTAGTTGTTTGACAACTTGCTAACCTTTCAAAATAACAAACCTAGTTTTGTGGTTTTCCTATTCTTAGCTTTATTTCTGTTCTTGTCTTTAAGAACTCTCTCTTTCTGCTAGTTTTGAGTTTAGTGTCATCTAAATCTGTAGCTTCAAGAGGTGATAAATTACATTACTTAGGATTTGATATGCTGTGTTTTCATTTTCTAAAATGTGTTCAGAATTATTCACTCTTCTGACCTACTGTGTTTTCCATCTTGGAGAAATACGCATGTGCCCTCAAAAAGTGCATGTATGCTGCTTTTGTTGGGCGCTTATGTAATGTTAGGCCTATTTGATCTATACTGTTAGACCTTCTGCTTCCACATGGCTAATTTATCTAGATCAGCAGTTCTCAACCTGGGGGGGTCACGGCTCCTTTGGGGGGTCAAACAGACAATGTGCATCATATATTTACATTACTATTCATACCAGTAGCAAAATTGCAGCTATGAAGTAGCAATGGAACAATTTTATGGTTGGGGTCATACAACACGAGGAACTGTATTCAAGGGTCGAAGCATCAGGACGGCTGAGAACCACTGATCTAGATGTTATGTCCATTATTTAAAGTGGAATATTGAAGTCGCCTGCTGTTTTAATATTGCTTCTTTATCTCTCCATAGTTGCTCGTGATTGCTTTATGTACTTTTGTGTTATAACTTGGATGCATAGTTATAAGGATTCTATTTTGTGAATTTGCTCATTTATCATTACACAATGACCTTGTCTAATTTTTAAATTAAAGTTTATTCTGTTTAGTGTAAATACATTTATCTTTTCTCTGCGTGAAAAATTTGCCTATTCTCTACAAATTAAAAATAAAGCTTTTAATCTGGGTCTTGCTACCTAGGCCTGGCTGACCAAGAACTCATTATATGTCTCAAGTTATCCTTGAACTGATGACAATCCTCCTGTTTCAGTCTCCAGGGGAGTAAGATTTTGGGCGTTTAAGAGTAATTCCATTGAGTCTTTATTTATATAAATTTATTATGTTATAGGTTGTATCTTTGCCACTGTCGATGGTTTTCTCTGTTGTGTAGAAGCTTGTGAATTTGATGTAATATCATTTATAAATTCTTGTTTTTAAAGTCTTATACAGGAAAGTGTTGCCTGTGCCTATATTTTAAATTATTTCCCTTGTAATTTTTCTATTAGTCTCAGAAGTTTAAGCCTTATATTAAGGCCTTGGATCCATTTTTATTTGAGTTTTATACAACATGAGAGGCAGGGATTAAACTTCTGTCTTTGACTCATTGGTCTCTTTTCTTACCATTGCCGTTTATTGGAGAATCTCTGCTTTCTCCAGTGTGTGATTTTAACCCCTTGTTCAGGTGAAGAGAGACACACAGCTATTTTTCCCCCTGAGCTTTCCATTTTGTTTTATGCATCTATGTCTCTGCTTTTATGCAAGTACCATACTGTTTTGTTTTGATAGTTTTACAGCATGTTTTGAAGTTAGACAGTGTTATACTAACCAGCATTGCTAATTTTCCTCAGGATAGATTTGACTGTTCAGGAGTTTAGTACTTCCATTTAAATTTTAGGAGATTTTCTAGTTCTGTGAGGAAATCTATTGGTATTTTGATGGGGATTGAATTGAATCTGTCATTCACCTTTGAGAGTATTCCATCCTAACAATATTAATTTTCTCAATCTGTGAATATATGACTTTTTGGCTTCTGTCGTCTTCCTTGATTTCTCCATTTTGAGTCATTTTCATCATAGAGGATTTTCAGAATCATGGGCTTATTTTTAGGAATTTTCTTTATTCCTCGCATCTGTTGTGAATAGTCTTACTTTACCAATTTTTTTCTCAGCAAACTTATTTGAGGTTACCCAGGAATCCACCGTGTTTTTGCTTGTTGACTTTGTATTCTCTATGGTACTGAATCTATCTGTCCTAACAGCCCCCTGGCACAGTCTTTAGGTTGTTGTACATATACAACCACATTGTCAGAAGACAGGAATATTTTGGCCTTGTTATTTCCTATATATTTGCATTTTAAAGTTCCTTTTTAGTACCTAATTGTATTGGCTAAAATGTCTAGCGTATTGTTGGGAAAGCGCAGAAAGGGTAGATACTTGCTCTTGATGTCCAAAGTGCTTTCAGTTTTTTTCCATTCATTGTGGGGTTTTGTTTTTTGTTTTGTTGTTTTTTTTTGTTTTGTTTTTTTTTGGTTTTGTTTTTTTGTTTGGTTATGGGTTTGCCATATATAGTCTTTACTATGTTTGAACAGGATCCTTCTACACCTAACTCATCCAAGGTCACTGTTAGTTACCAAGATAACTGGAGTGAGATTGTGTCTTCCTGCAGTTCTGACTTGCAGTTCCATGCAGGCTACAGTTGGAGTAGGGAATGACTTCCCCCTAGAACTGCTAAAACACATCTCAGCTGGCCTGGGCTCACTGTGTGTGCCCAAGATCCTGGGTCCTGTCTTCAGAACTGTAGCATTTTTTTTTCAAGTCTAAATATTAAGATGACAGAAAATAAAAATGGAAGAATAAAAATGTAAGGTCAAAAAAGACCGAGAAAAGAAAAAATACTATGGAAAGTAAAAATGAGAAAAAATACAGAGAAGAAAGAAAGGGAGCAGACAGACAAAAGCAGCCATGGAACCCAACATTGGAACAAAACCAGGAACAAATTCTCTCTGTTTCCAGATGTTTGAATGCAGTGGTTCGCTGGTTAATGACAGCCCAGCCGAAAGGTCTTCTTAGGCTGCATGCCCTAGACAGGGTGATGACTAAGGCTTTCACTTGTCCCCTCCATCACTTGTAGTGTCTACCAGATGGCAAACGGGGTGATTTGCAGCTGGCTCTTGGCTATGTGTCACAGTGAAACAAGCTAGTGGGGAAGGCAGAGACGACAGGCAAAGACTGTCTCCAGAGCTCTTTCCTCTGTCCACTCTGGGGTGGGCAAAGGCTGGGACTGTGCTGCTTGTGTGTAGATACTTCTGAGGGCAAGTGGGGTGATGGTGCCAACACAGACTTCAGTGTTGGGTAGGGTTGGGATGCCGGGGTTTGCTGCGCTGAGCCCTGAGCCCCCGTGCTTGTTATCGACTGGGCTCCTACGTGAAACAGTACATGGCTCTTCTCTTCTCTCTCTGGGGCTTCGGGGACACGTTCCTCAAGCCACTGACGCTGAAGGACGGCACCACCCTGTCTCCTCTGTTCCATCTCATCATCAGCATTTCCCAGGCAGAGAACTCTTGGGGTTTGGGAGGAGCTCATTCTTCATATCCAAGACTGGGCTAAGGCGGTACAGTGGCCTGGCTATATGGTTCCGGTGATAGGAAAACACAGGGGTTCTGACTTCCAAAACTTACATACAGGGTTCTTCTCAAGATAGATGCTGACAGTTCACCGAGATGCGCAGCAAACTTCTAAAACCAGCCTGCCAGGTCACCTACTTCAGGAGGCAAACTCGGCACTAATGGAGCTTCCTGGGTCCTGTCTCCCTGTCTCTCTGAGTGTTGCTCCCTCTTCTGGTCGCATTGCCATGGTGCTGGGAACTTTTGATTCTCATCCTACCATCCCGAGCTCTCATTGCCATCAAGTCTCTGTGTTTCTACTGGCGAACTTCAGCCGTCACCTCAACATGTTACTGTGACACTGACTGTTTTGGTTCTTTTTCACAGACACTCAGGTAAACGCTCCTGCCACTGTTTGGAAATCTCACCTTTCTGAATCTCCTTTATTTTTTCTGGGTGTAATATGATTGGTCAGCAGTTTTTTTTTGTTTTTTTTTTTTTGTTTCAGCATTTGGAATTATATCAGCTTACTCGTTAGGGCATTCAAGGCTTCCACTGTTACTTTGTGTGACATCTTTTGCAAATCATTTTTCTTGCTGCTTCTGAATTCTCTAATTTTTTTCTCTGATATACTCTGTGACTATTGTTGAACTCAAATCAGTTACTAAATAAAAGTTTTGGTTTCTTATATCTAGATGTCCAATTTTTCCATAATTTTAGGATTTTTCGGCCTCTCTCTCTCTCTTTCTCTCTCTCTTTCCTTCCTTCCTCCTTCCCCTTCCCCCCTTTCTTTCTTTCTTTCTTTCTTTCTTTCGTTCTTTCGTTCTTTCGTTCTTTCTTTCGTTCTTTCTTTCTTCTTTTTGAGACAGGGTCTCACTATGTAGCTCTGACTGTCCTGGAACTCATTATGTAGACCAGGCTGTCCCAGAACCCACAGAGGTCCACCTGACTTGGCCTCCCTCCTGTGTTCTGGGATTAAAGGGCTTGTGACGACCATTATTTTTTTGGACAAGCTTTCTGTTCCCTTTTTGTACTCTCTCTTTTCCTGGAATCGCAAGTCTCTGTTGATTTTATTATGTTTGTTTTCGTGTTTCTTTCTTGGGTACAGGAGACTTTCAGTTGGTTTCTGAATTTCTTATATATGGAATTTTCTATGAGTGGTCACTAAGTTGTTTGCAGGAAAAGGGGGACTTGGGGCTTCCTATTCTGCCATTGTGTTAGTAGTATTCTATTATTAATGTACTAAGCCAAACCGAAATGGTTAAGAAAGTTTGATTGACTGAGAAGGTAGAAATGAGCTAAAGAGGAGGTGGAAGGAGGCAGGGCTGGAGGGATTTAAAGCATTAAGAAATTGGCTTTTATCACAGCACTTCAGACTTCAGGAGAACCATTTAATGGTTGCTTAGCAGGAGAGGAATGCATTGGGATTGACTTTGGGAAAATTATTCTGGTTGATAGGTGGCGAATGACTGGGAGGGAAAAAGCAAGGGCATCTTGCCAATTACATAGGTGAACTCCTCAGGGAAATCAGTTGAAAGTCAGTGGCTGCCGGATGGGCACTGTGCTGTAGGCACATTAGAGTCCATGGAGCCGGAAGCAGGACGGCTGCTCAGGCAACTGGAAGATTCCTAAGCTTCTGACCCAGTGTGGCCAGAGAGTGCTTTCTCCTGAGAAGGAAAATGGAAAGGCAAGCAGGAAGGTAATATCAGCACACTAAAAACAAAAACAAAAACAAAAAAACCCCCAAAAAACTGTTTTGAATGTAGCAACACTCTTGGCAATTTCTTAATTCACAGAGGAACAAATTTTCTGTTATCTTTATTTTAAGTAATTTTGAAATCGCCTTGGCTTCAATTAAATAAAGAATTGTGGTCTTGTTTGGGAGGGAATTTCCAGTCCTAAATAAAAAGAAACAGCTTATCTGCTGGGACTCCCCAGACTAGCGATCAAACATTGAGTCCAGTTACCAAATTTCAATAATCCAGAAGTCACTTACAAGATTGGGTTGATAATGGAGACAAAGATGTCTTACATGACCAGGCAATGTTTTATAACCTCCAGAGAACTGACATATAGAAGGACTTCAGAAATGACGTTAAACACTGTTCGTGTGGACCAGTGTTACTGTAATTTCTCACAGTGGCTCCCAACCAGTCTATGAGATTATGTATTTCCTTTTACACCCTTAGAGTTAAGAGAAAGGAAATAAACAGATACATATTAGTTTATTTTACAGTGTGGGGGAAATAGGTACATAAAAAAGAATCTGGGACTCTTCCGATATGTAGTTAATAAAAAAATGATGCAAAAAGTCCTGAAAAAAATTTGGGAATAAAAAATTTTTTATCAAACTTGTGTATTGGTGTTGTTTGGGCTAGCCTAGAGTACTAAAATTTTTGTTTTCTAAACAATAGATAATTCTTTATAACTTTCTTGATGGGTCATTTAAAATATTATTTATTTATTTGATTCATTATTTACTGTGTGTTTATGATGTATGTGGGACACACACATGTCACAGCACTTGCGTGAAGATCAGAGAAAAACTTTGAGGAACTGGTTCTTTCCTTTCATTTATAAATGGGTTACGGGGATCAAATTCAAGTTCCAGCTTGCCTGGGAAGCATTTGACACACAAAGACATCTCACTACCGCGTTACTGGATCATTTGAAAGATAAATAACCTCTTCAGACTACCATACTCTCAGGTATTAAACCCTAGAGCATGATATATGCTTCTAAAAGAGGGCATAGTAGTTTTAAAGTCAAACACATTAAAATAGGTGTCTCTCGCTTTTGTGTGTGTGCATATGTGTGTGCATGCATATGTGTGTGTGTGTGTAAACAGGACTGGAGGGTATAATCACATGCTCCTACAGCATACTGATATGGTTTAATTTTTTGTTCCCCAAACTTCAATATTACATTATTTTAAAAATCTAATCACAATATCCAGATAATTCTCTAACATTCCAGTTTAATACTAATTCTGTGAGTTATATAAACAATGAAATAACTTTGAAATATATCATACAATGAATATAGATGCATGATGGGGCCTGATTGCTTAATTAGATTTCACATCTCTTGTTTCACAAGAGCAGCAACAAGAAAAGAAAAATTGGGGTATTCTGTTAAAACCAGAGGAGGCTCACATTAGAGCATTTGTTTCTCATACATGGACTCTCTAAGTGGCTCACACACTGAGCTTGGTGGTTACTTGTTCTTCCAGAAGTCATGCCGTGAAATTAGAGCTTTGGATTTGCTTGTTAGATTTCATATTTACGTGATTTTATATCTAATATATATGCATATTCACATACATTGAAACATTGGGAAACCCATTCTTGCTGAGTTTCCTATGCCAGTCTAAAATCTCAGCTACCAGGGAGGCTGAGGCAGGAAGACCAAAAGTTCAATGACTGCCTGTGTTACAGAGAGAAGTTCAAGGCTAGCCTGTGAACTTCTGAATGATCTTTCTCAAAATTTAAAAAGTTAAAAGGGGTCTACTCTGAGATAGAGAACTTATTTAGCATTTTGGGAGCCCTAGTTTCAATCTCCAGTACAGCATATAAAGAAAGGAAGAAAAAAGAAAGGAGAGAAGAAGAAAGAAAGGAGAAAGGAAAGAGGAAGGAAGAAAGGAAGGAGGAAGGAAGAAAAGAAGGAAGGAGAAAGAAGGAGGGAAGAAAGGATGAAGGGAAGAAGGAGCGAGGGAGGAAACAAGGAAGAAGGAATGGAGGAAAGAAGGAAGCAAGGGAGAAAGAAGGAAGAGAGGAAGGAGAGAGGGAGGGAGGGAGGAAGGAAGGAAGGAAGGGAGGGAGGGAGGGAGGGAGGAAGAAAGGAATACAAAAATAGCAACAGGAGTCTTATAGTTCACAGTCCTGAGCTCAGAAAACCAGTTGGCACAAATCTTATGTATACGTGCCTCAGTTTCCTTATCTGGCAGCCATGAAATATGCTGACCAAAGCAATTGCTTTCATTTTACTTTTGGAATTCTGCAACTTTATATTACTTCGGAGTTTAAAACGTCACGCTGTTTTGGTAACCTTTCGGAAAGTGACAGGAAAGTCCTGACGGAACCCAGGCTCACCAGCATCATAATTGGATGTTTATCAGTAGAGTCCTGATTGTTGCCGCTAAAGACCTGGTGTTTCTAATTTTAAGTATGTGCATCCAAACAATTAGCCTTGCCAGCCTCCATGTGTGCGGTTGCTTAACGCGAACTATAAATCCCACGGAAAGGACGCTTTGCTAACTTATGGGGCTGTGGAAAGGAAAAGGGCGTGCTGCAGAGAAACAGGTTCCAGCTGATGAAGCATTTGACAATGTGAACGATAAAGACAAAACTCTTTTATGTGGATATCAAGCAGAATTCAGGACCCCGAGAGAAAGGACCCAAATGTGCGGAGAACAACAAAAACAACAACGATTTTTTTCCCTCTTTTTGAATCAAAAGAATAAGACTTTCAAACACCCTTGGTTTTGTCAATGGCTCGTCTTGCGGCGTGTTCTTTCTCCTGCTGTCTATCTTCGATCACCCTCGTTGCCTAATGTCCCACCGCAGCATTCTGTTCATGGCCTCAGTGACCCTATGTCCTGTGGTTACCTGCCTCCCCTCATCCAGTCGAAATTTTCAGTTCTGAGTACAAGTCACCTTTCCCATCACTGCGAGGAAGCAACTGAGCTGAACAAGGCATGCTAACAAGTCATTAGCCTCATTACCTCCGAAGTGGTATTTACATGCTTTGAAAAAAGCAGATGCTTTTCAAACACAAAGATTTAATGTCATCCGGATGAGAAAAACAGTGAAAATCGGTTGCCCTAAGTTAGTTTTATTTTTCACCAGACATTTTTCATCTATTGTTTCCATACTGGTTCTCAGAGCAATAGGAGTTGGGGGTTTCCCGCTGATAGGAGAGGAGTCGGGTGGGAGAGTCATTTTCCCGTTTTACATGTGGGTAGATTGTGTGGTAGATGTTTGCAGGTATGAACAAAGTGATTTCAGCAGAGCAGTGGGGGGTTGTTGACCAATCAGAAGCTCCTCCTTCATCCCCACCTCCGCCCACAGCTTTAAATTTGCTGGACTTTTTTTTACCGGTTGTGTGTGCACTCCTGCTTGCTCACAATGTCATGCAACTGGGAAGAAAAGAGTGTAGACATAGAATGACTGAAATTGTTTGGGGCCAATAAGAAGAGAGGATGAGTCCTCTACTTTTTTAATTTAATTTTTCCTCTATTTTAAGCTGAATCACACAACTAATGCAGTTTAGCTATTCTAAAAAATTCAGATACACCAGCACATCAGATCAGATCCCCAAGTCAATAAAGGGCACCGTCAAAAATCAAAAGATTAGGGATGGAGATACAGCCCAGAGTCAAAGCCCATGTGTAACATGTTTGCAGTCCTGGGTTTAATTGCCAACCCCCCTCTCTCTCTCTCTCTCTGTCTCTCTGTCTCTCTCTCTCTCTGTCTCTCTCTCTCTCTGTCTCTCTCTCTCTCTCTCTCTGTCTCTCTCTCTCTGTCTCTCTGTCCCTCTGTCTCTCTCTCTGTCTCTCTCTCTCTGTCTCTCTTTCTCTCTCTGTCTCTCTCTCTCTCTCTCTGTCTCTCTCTGTCTCTCTCTCTCTGTCTCTCTGTCTCTCTCTCTCTCTCTCTCTCACACACACACACACACACACACACACACAATGATTAGCCTGATAGCAATGGTACATACTAGTTCAACACTGAATTTAGTTTTCTACAGCTCCTTTGTGCTTGGTGATACTAAAGCAATCTTTCTCTTTCTCTCTCTACACACACATTCTTGTCTTGCAGGAGAACGACTGGAATTTTTTTGCTTATTTGTTTTGTTTTTGTTTTTTGAGACAGGTTTCTCTGTAGCTTTGGAGCCTGTCCTGGAACGAGCTCTTGTAGACCAGGCTGACCTCGAACTCACAGAGATCCACCTGTTTCTGCCTCTCGAGTGCTGGGATTAAAGGCGTGCGCCACCACCTCTTGGTTTGGAAATTTCTTAATAAGGTAAGTAGTTATAGAATTGGCTAGATATCATGCTTATATGTTATAAAGCTGTTGCTGGTTTTTCTCTTTACTCTTGGACTTCACACACGTGGAAGCTTATTGTTTCTTATGATTGCCTGGTCTTGGCTTGTTTCTAGCCAGCTTTTCTTAACTGAAATTGTCCCATCTACCTTTTGCCTCTGGGCTTTTATCTTTCTCTAAAGCCTTTCTTTACTTCTTACTTTGTGGCTTGCTGTGTAGCGGTGTAGCTTGCCTCTCCTCATCTCACTCCTTGATCTTTGATCTTATCAAGAATTTCTCCTTCCATTCATAGTCTCTGCCTCTCCTTTCTCCTGCCTCTCTATTGGGCGTCCAGCTCTTTATTGGACCAATCAGGTGTTTTACACAGGCAAAGTAACACAACTTCACAGAGCTAAACAAATGCAACTTAAAAGAATTCAACACATCTTTGTATCATTAAACAAATATTCTACAGCATAAACAAATGTAACACACCTTTAGCTAGTATTCTACAGTGTAAAGTTTTCTCATGATAACTAGTTTTTTCCTTAGCTCAGGGACAGTTAGCATCTAATAACAACTAGTAAATTTTAATAATGATAATGTGATCATCCTAAAGTTCAACTTAGTTTTAAAAGGTTATGGGTCTATTTAAGATTGCTGACAAATTTTCTCCTAAAACATATGGCAAACATTTGTTTTTTAAATTAATGAAAGCTAGTACATGTATGTATTGACTTCATCTATAGGTTGTGAGGTAAGTTAAATACATCCCACCAGGGGTACTTTTCAATGACTTTGGGAGCCTAGAAGTATACTCTTAAAGATTTTCATTTTGAAGTTTATTGTGGTCTAAGCACAAATATAGGTTCGTGTGTTTGGGTCTAAGGTTTCCAGGTGGTTGCACTATTTTGGGAGCTTCTGAGAACTTTAAAGGGTCACATGACTATAGGAGGTGGGTGGGCCCTTGGAGGTGTTATGGCCCTGAGACACCTCTCTCTCTCTCTCTCTCTCTCTCTCTCTCTCTCTCTTTCTCTCTCTCTTTCTCTCTCTCTGCCTACAGTCTGTCAAAAGACTTTTTTGGTTTTATCTTCCCATAACTAAGCTTACGCCACTAAACAAATGTGAATGGAACCATCTGATTCGAGGAGACAAAACACCTACCTCCTTCCTGGCTTCCAGTACATAAGATGGCTTCAGGTCACCTTAAAGATAGGAACATGAACAAAGGGGGAATTTTGTCTGCCATGAGATAATGCTCTTGTACGCTATTGCTAGACTTCCTGAGCCTCCTTGTTCCCCAGGTAAAGGTGAGTGTGCTATCTGCCCATTCTTTAGTCCCACTTCTCAAGACAATCAGACATGATAGGGAGTCAAGTAAAAGTAGGAATTCAGTTTATTACTGTGAGCATAAGCTTGTATAGGTTAAGTGACATCCTGTGATGTGGGGGTACCTCCAGCCAATGAGAGGCAGCCAAACCCTCCCTCTGTCTGGAGGGCATCTACCTAGTTTTTGCTGGCTCATCCTCACTCAAACTTGAACCAGATTTTTCTCTATCATACAGGCCTTGAAGTATAGGCCCTGAAATCCTGTCAGGCTTTTTTTTCTGTCCTATAGTCCTCGAGGTACAGACCCTGAGATAATTTTGGCTCAAAACACTATAAAGATTTGTCATTTGTATTGGTTTAATAAAACTCTGATTGGCCTGTAGCCAGGCAGGAAGTATAGGCCGGGTAACCAGACTAGGAGAATTCTGGGAAGAGGAAAGGAAGAGAGGCAGTCACCAGCCAGACACAGAGGAAGCAATGAGAGTTCCAGGCCCCAGCAGATCTGTAGCCATAGCACAATACCCCAGCATCCTGACTCTGAACCCACAGCCAGTGAAAGAAACCCACCCAGGATCTGAGACCTCAGCCTATGAAAGAAACACCTTATCTCTGAACCCAGAACCAGAGAAAAGCACGCTGACCCTGAAACTAGAGCCAAGGAAACACACTTGCCCCTAGAATCAGAGCCAGTTAAAATACGCCTTGACCTCAAAATTAGAGCCAAAAGGCTAAAAAGGACCAGTGAAAGAAAAACACAGTTTGGCCTTAAATCAGAGCCATCTCTGCCCCTGACCAACTGAAACACAAAACCAATCCCTGAGCAGGGAAATAGCTCCCTCTGGTCTAAAGGAGTGACCTCCCCTGACCTTAGCAGGAGGCAGCCTCTTCCAGCCAAAAAGGTGTGACTGCCGTGGCCTTCCCTGACCTTATAGCGCATGGGAAGGGGGACAATCAGAAATGGGCAGCACATCATCCCACTGAGAGACTAATCAGGAACAGATAACACTTTACCCCACAGGGAGAGGCCAATCAGAAACAGGTAAACAGCTCCAGGTGTCCTTGTTGCAATTCCCTCTAGATCCAAGGCAGCCAATCAGCTAAGTCTATATACCCCTTAGTCAGGGCTTGAGTCAATCTTGAGTCTATAGCTATGCACATTTATTTGTAACTACTCAATCCCTCCCCTCTTTGCCTGGCTACAATAAAAAAAAAAAAAAAAAAAAAAACAACAACAACAACAAAAAAACCCTTCCCATGCTATTCAAGGTCTCTCCTGCTCTGCTGCTGCTTTGAACTGATGGAGAGGTCTGAGATAACTCCCAATAAAGAATCTTTACTTTTGCATTGGATTCAGTCTTATGGTGGTATTTTGGAGATCCAGATTTTGGGCATAACAGTACCATAAGAATGCCTCACTGAGAAAAGGTACAAAGCCATGTGGCTAAACATAGATAAAAATTATGGTTTACTTTAAGTTGTAAGAGCTAGTTAGTAATAAACCTGAGCAATAGGCCAAATAGTTTATAATTAACATAAGCCACTGCATGTTTATTTGGGACTGAATGCTGCAGGACCAGGTGGGACAGAAACTTCCATCTACGCTTGTCCTCAAGATCCTTGAGTTTTTCATTCTTAGCCTAAGCTGTACTCTGCTCTTATTTCCAGTCTTTCATGGAACACATGTTTGGTTTGCTTGTTTGTTTTGGCTGTCTGTCATCGTCTCCAGCTCAATGTGTAAGCATAGTGGCTTAGATGGAAAGGGATCCTGGCAGTTGGGAGCCAAGGAATACTGAATGTTACCGCTTGGTTGGAAGAGTCTTCCGGCAGTGGAGAGCCCGGGATAGCACAGGTCACAGTAAGCATAGCAGCTTACAGCTGTGCTCTAGAGAAGGGTTTCCCTAAAGAGACAGCTGTGCTCCAGCAGGAGAGGTCTTCCAGAACGAAGTTGTTACAGTTCTGCTCTGGTGCTCCAGAGGAGGGTAGCAACTCTGCTCTGCTAAGGGAAGGCTTCCCCAGTGAGAGTGTTGCAGCCATGTTCCACTCAGCAGGCTTCCCCAACAAAGTTGTAACAACTTGGTGCTGCTAGGGGAAGGCTCCCTCAGTACACCGCTCCATCTCTGCTCTGGTGAAAGAAGGTCTTCACCCAAATCTCCTTCAAGAGTTTTTTTGGGAGGGAAGAGTGGCTGTCTCTGCCAGGGTGGAATTAGAGTAACAGCAAATTGTTACTTAAGCAGAGGGGCTTATATAGGGCTTTTAAAAGGCAGAGTTTTCCCAGGGAGAAGAGGGATTGGTTTGTTTTCCCTCCTCAGGGATTGGTTAGTTTAGTTGGTCAGGGGCAGAGGTGGCTGATTTCAGAGTCAACTGTGTTTCTTTCACTGGCCTTTTTAAAAGGTTTTTTGGCTCTAGTTTTGGGGCCAAGGCATATTTCTTTCAATGACTGTGGTTCTTGGGACAAAGTGTGTTTCGTTGGCACTGGTTTCAGTATCAGGGCATGTTTCTTTGGTTCTGGGTTCAGAGCTAAAGTATTTCTTTCACTGGCTCAGGTTTCTGAGACAAGGTATTTTTTTTCCCCCACTGGCATTCATTTCAGGGCAAGGATAGGTTTCTTTGGCTATTCCTTTCCCCCCTACACAACATATAGGGGAAAAACTATCCCCCTTTTAAAAAATATGCAATATGAAGGAAAGAAATACCTTAAGACAATGAATGGAGAAACTGGGGGAAATAGACAGTAGACGATGGAAAGACCTCCCATGCTCATGGATCAGAAGTATCAATATTGTGAAATGACCAGTCCACTAAAGTTCTCTATAGATTCAGTGCAATCCCAATAAAAATTGCAGAAGTATTTTTTTACAGTCATAGAGTAAAAATCTTAAAATTTATATGGAAGTGCAAGAAACCAAGGGTATCTCAAATCACCATGAACAGAAATAAATTGGTGGGAGATATCGCCATGACCATTTTAAGTTATACTACAGAGACATTGTGCAGAGTTGTGACACAAAAATTATCACATAGACCAATGGAATGGAGTTGGAGACCCAAATAGAGGACTATTCAGACATATACTACTGTAGAAGCTTTCTAAATATAACCACATACAAGATACAAAGAGTTTAAATGAAATTACAATATAAACTGGGTACAATGCCTCTCCCTTGCATTACAGGCTATCTAATAAAAACCCAGGGCTAATATGGATTATCAATTTTCAAACTGACTGGACATGGAATTCCCTAGACAACCCCCAAACAATGCAGTTCTCTACTCATTGGTGACCCGACTAGACTCTTCCAGATGGTTTCAAGCCCGAGGTCATGTAGACATCCCTAAACTCTAATTAATCTGTGGGAAAGCAAAACAAAAAGTTATGAATATAGGACAGTGGTTTATAGGGAAGAAGGGAAGCTGACAGGGATGGGGTGGTCAAGAGAGTGCATTGTACATGCATAAAAATTGCCAAAGGGCAAAATTTACTATAATAAAGAATATCCTAAAATTCTAGGTCATTGAATTTCCATTTGCTCTGGCACCAGAACTCTTCCTAATGAGTTTCCATGTTAACCTTTCCCTTCTCAAAAATCTAATGCATTAAAGTCAAAATCATATGGATTGGTATTCGGTTACTCTTTGATTACTCAATTTGTGATCAACTCACTTCCTAGCAGGACCATAAAATGCTTAAAGACAAGGGCTAGGTTTGGCTACTTTTATATTCACTAGATGGAAGTTTCTTGGTGTCGATCCATGGAAAGGTGTCCGCAGAATTAGTCTGAGTAGGCAAAGGTTTGAGGACCTCCGTTCTCCTCTTGTGCTTCAAACTATAACATGTCTACAGTTCCCTCAGCAGGTTAGTAGGTGTGAGACTGCTCATTTTCAACACATTCATAAGCAACAACAGTGTTTTACAGACAGTCTAAAGATGAAAGGCAACAAGCCCCTAGCTCAAGGACAATATTATGTGCATGGGGACATTTTCAACAGATTCTCATTGGTGACACCCAAGAGAATCTTCGTACGGATGGATTGATATAAACTGCTGCAAGTGTGACCTCAGCAGAGAGGAGATGACGTGAGAAGTGATGAGAACAGCAAAAATAAATAAGTTAAATTAAATATATAAATAAAATAAAATTTACCTATAGAACAATTCTGAAAGACCCAAACTTCCCAAGTAAAACTTTTTATATTGCTTTCCCCATTATGTTTTATCTGACAGTTTCATAGATTTGTCCTTTTATTCATTGCCACCTCCCATACTGCTCCTTCTCCACCCATCTTCCCCATGAAACTGCCTCCTACTTTTCACTTCTTCTTTCTGTATGTGGCCCACTCAGTTTAAATACAGTTTCTTGCTGGAGCGTGGGTGGGAGGTTATTCAGGTGGCAGGGGCAGCTAAGGATGTGTTTTAAAAAAAAGCCTTAATTTGTGTTCTACTTTCTCTTATATCCTTGTAAATGGAGACCAATAAACTAAACTTACCTTTGCCACCAAAGTATACATCTATAATATCTATAATATATGGCTCAATGCTACTAACTTACTTGAGACTTGTTAAATAGAATTTTCTTAAATACACCCCCTCCACACACCCTTTAAAGCCCAAGAAGCAAACACAGAAAGGAGCAAGTGAAGAAAACTTACCATCACCTGTTTCTGCATATTTTTCAAGGACTAAAATTGATAAAATATAGTTGATACCCTTTAAACAATGGGAAGTGTCCTGAATACCACCCCTAGTAGATTGTGTCACTGAGCATCAAGTAGAGAGAAGAAAAAAAATTAGTTTGTAAAGAATCAACTACTGCAAAGAAGTACGTGACTAACCAAAGCCTTTTCAAGGGTAATTGAAATCACGGATGCCAGTGTCCCGGCTCCGACGGGATCTGTGTTACACTGTGACGGCAATTTCTGTGCTCTTTCGGCACTGTTCACATGAAACACTGCCATGCCTCGTACGTGGTGCGCCCACCAAGTAGTCAAAAGCAGTTAAATTAATATGTTGAATAAAGTCAATTTTGTAAGTCTATGCACACTGAAAACCAAGTTCAAATCACCCCAGCTAAGGCGTAAATTTAAGAACGTGCGGGTATTATATTTTATGAGACTTTTAGGCCTAGGCAAGTAACACCTAGAGTATGTTACCCTACATCTGCCTCAGAGTTGGACTTAGGAATTGCTTACACAGCAATCTTGCCAAAATTCACAACTGTTACAATCCACTTTGAATTCGTGGCAAAACAATGCTTCAGTTGGCTTTTTCCCCCCATCATAAATAGGAGAAACGTTAGCATGATTTCTCTTCAGTGGCTCAGAGGTATGAAAGTCTTTCCAACAATTTCACCTCCAAAGGCAGCAGTGGAGCACACAGCACAGTGAACATTTAGGTCAGGAAGCAGCTGTATGGTTCAGAGAGAGGAAACACAAACTAATTTATACCCCAGGCTGAGCAGGAACGGAATACCTCCCTGGGTGTTAGAACATCGGGGACAATCTTTTCCACATGATCCGGTTCTTTGATTTTTATCTTTTCATTCACTTCTATCTAACACGAGAAGTAAAAGAAAAGGCAGTCATGTCTTAAGAATGTTGCCCTCAGCTGGAGTTGACCAAGAAGAATGCAGGTTTTTTTCCTACTTGACTTCCATCTCAATGTTGCGTGCCTCTCGGCTGGGACTTTCAGGTTGCCAGCATTCGCTCCACCAAAATAAGATGACATCCAAGTACTTTGGATCTTCTTCTTCAGAACTATGCTTCATTGCCCTGAGATCTCAAAGGATGAAAAATCACTGCTAAGTTCTGAATTGTTTCTACGTTTATCTGGATATTCAGCGAAGTGCAGAAGTCAAGCCATTGGATTTACCTTCTTCTATTTACCTTCTTCTATTCCCTGAAGAACATCTGACAAACCTAAATTTTCTTCTGTCCAAAGACAGAATAAAAACATTTATTCTCATTCTGTCAGATTCTCCCCATTCATAGCCTACTTCAAGACCTTAGCAAAATGCTTTTTTGCTACAAACACTGCCTCACTGACATTGCCACTTGGTTGGAAATTTCTTTGAATGGAGGCAATAAAGTTCTCTGAGTAAATATAAATTGTGCTGCCCTTATATACGAGAGATCCTTAATGACTTAAGATCTGAGGATTTTCCACTGTGGCTTTTGCAAGCTTTTGTCTCCTGTTCTCAGGACAGCTTTGCCACACAGGCCCTGTCTTGCATTTGACAGTAGCTCTTAATCCTCCCTAGTTACCCATGTCAATCAAATCCAGACTGCTCAAACAATAGCTCTCATGCCACAAAACTATCTCTTGATTCCCATTTTTAAAACTATCTGCTTCTCTTTGCAATTCTCCTCCTGCTAAGTCTTATTGAAAGTTGTCCAGCTCCTGCTAAAGCCAGGACTTTCACCATTCTTCTTGAAGTGAGGATGCTTCTTTGGAGGCTTAGACTAATGGCCTTCATCTCCCAATCACAGCAATGGTGCTGATTTGGGTGTAGAATTGGAGCATATATCTATTGTTTAGTCCAGGGCAACCAGAACACTGTCTCACTTTCTCGGCTTTGGTGCATCACTCAAGTCTTTATTCTTCCATTTCATTGCCTTTGAGACCCACTTATTGGTTTTACTATACTTTTTAAATTGAAGATCTTGTGAGTGAGATGTCAAGGAAATGTCAAGGAAAGACTGCAAATTGTTAGGCCATCTGAATATATATATATATATAATTTAATGGATACAGTGGCTCAAGATATAGGAAACTCCAGCAAAATTTTACTGAGGATAGTTTAGAACTTCAGTCGTCTCTTCTAGAATGTGCGGCACAAATGAATAACCCATTTTAATGCCACCTTAGAATCAAAAATTTAAGGATTCTCCAGAGTAACAGAATTTATAGAATCTATCTATCTATCTATCTATCTATCTATCTATCTATCTATCTATCTATCTATCTATCATCTACCTACCTATCCATTTATCTATATGTCATTTATATAAAGGGAATTTATTAGGATGACTTAGTTTTTGATCCAGCTAGTCCAACAACAGCTGCATATAAACAGAAGGTCCAAGAATCCTGTAGTTGTTCAGTCCACAGCCTGGATGTCTCAGCTGGTCTTCAGTGTATGCTGGAATACTGAAGAAGCAGGTTGGATTGCTAGTAGAGGAATGGACTTTCTAGGGAGGTGAGAGCAAGCAGGCAAAGAGAGAAGCTTTCTTCTTCTATGTCTTTATGTAGGTTTCCAGATGAAGGTGTTGCTCTGATTAGATCTGGATTAAAGGTCTGGATTAGAAGTAGATCATCCCACTTCGAATTAACAGGTGTGCCCTCTATTTTTTGGTTTTAGTTAATTCCAAACGTAGTGAAGTTAACAGCCAAGAGCAACCATCACAAAACCACCCCTTGTCAACTTGACACACAATTAGGTCTCCTTATATCAATAGCCAGGTCATAAATAATGCCTAAACATGATATAACTATTCCATGTACAATCACAAATGCATTATATATTTAAAGTGCTTATAATCATGCCTAATATGATATAACTGTCTCTCATGAAAGACAAAAGCTTTATAAATTTAGAATAGGTGGCAATGTCCCTGGGAGGACATCCTTTTAGTATCCCAAACTTAAACATGACGCTTATATCATTGATATTCTCTTAACTGATGTTACACCAAATGATAAAAAATTGAGGGAAGATAGCACAAATATCAGAACACATTCCTTTTTATATAAATTTTTATATTTTTATTTAAAAATTTACTTTTCATTTTACATACCATTCCCAGTTCCCCCTCCCTATCCTTCTCCTGCCCCTCACTCCCCCCCTTTCCACTCCCATCCCCTCCTCAGAAGGGGTAAGGCCTTACTTGGGGAGTCAACAAAGTTGACTTAAGATATACCAACTTAAGACAGGACCAAGTCCCCCTCCCCCACCCCCCGCATCAAGGCTGAGCAAGGTTTCCCATCATGGTGAATGGGCTCCAAAAAGCCAGTTCATGCACCTGGGATAGGTCCTGGTGCCACTGTTAAGGGCACCCTAACAAATCAAGTCACATAACTGTCACCCACATTCAGAGGGTCTAGCTTGGTCCCATGCAGGTTCCCCAGCTGTCAGTCCATAGTCCTTGAGCTCCCACTAGCTTGAGTCAGCTGTCTCAAAAACCACAAACACAATCTTAACAAAATAGGACAAAAGCCCTCATGCCAGATATGACCCTTTCTTCCGCAACTGGTCACATGACCTAAGTTGGTGTTTATAACTAGCTTCCTTCACTACCCATTTAATATTTACTCCCCCCTTTGGCAAGTACCTCACAGATTGATATAAAAAGTACGCATATGTGGACATAAAAGAACTGAAAATAAGATCTTCTAGCAGTTATTCCTGAGGTTTTTCCTCATTGATATTGATTGGTTAAAAATAAATTTCAGTTATGTAGAAGGTGAAAATGAATTCTTCCTGGAGTTCCCACAGGCTCCACTCCATCCTCTGGAGTCCTCTGTCCTCAGTAGGGGTGAGGATTGCACAACTGTTGATTTTCTTAGATCTGAGGCGACAAGAAGCCTTGGAAACCAGAACATGGGATGGTAGACTTTTCCTAATTATAAGAACTTGATGGGTGCTCTGAAGATATTTTCGGTTCAGAAAATGTAATTATTGGCTAAATTCATAGCTTTTCACATTAAGCCATCAGAAAAATTCAAGAACAAGAGTATGCCATGACCAGACTAGAAATAGATCTTATGAATATTACCAAGAAAGGGAACCAGGGAAATATTTCCTCCTTAAATTGAAACATGGAATATAAAAAGATAAAGGATAAATGTCGTGTGACAGAATACATTGCCTGAATAAGCTATTTATTTGTCTACAGTTGCTCTTCAAACAAAGGGGAGGTACTTTTCAAGCAAGAACCCTAGGATGTCCTATCAGCATTGCAGTCTTACTAGTGCGACCTTAAAGCAAGCGACCTTTCCACCAAGCCTTCCTTTGGGTAACCAAAGCATTCCAGTGGTGAGAATTTCAAGTATTTCTCTCCTTAGTCAGAATACTTTCCACACAGTGATTCAATTCTGATGCAGCTGGGGCAAGAGATCTACTTTGTAAATTGGGTGTGACTCCAAAATGTGGGCGAAAGAGGTTTTCTTCTGGAATGCCACCGAATAGAGTTATTTGGAGGTGGTAGAGGTTGCTTTTTCCAATACCTGAGCTCTTGGGGGGCAGGCTCAATAGAACCTTCTATACTTAGAAAATGCTTAGCTAAAGATCCTTAGTTTAGACTTCCTGGTTAGCACATGCTTTCTCTTCTATGCTTATTTGGAAGATTTAGAGAAGTTTGGGGGGGCAGGGTTCCAGCACTTTCAGTAGCACCCTGTCTTTGCCACATAGCAGAAGCCATCTTCTTAGTGTGCCATGGCAACAGCAAAGTCACCTGAGGTATCAGCTGACTCAAGATTCCCTTTACCCTTGTGGCTCATGCCACCACGTTTTCTTGGTTGAAAATAGCATGTTTTTTTTTTTTGTTTGTTTGTTTTTTTTTTGTGTGTGTGTAGACTAAACTGTAAAATCTTACTTTCAACCTGCATATGATATATCTATGTTATAGCAATTTTCTACAACAGGGCTTTGAGAAAGCCATACACAAAGACCTGAAAGATACTTGCTAGATATCTACCAAATCAGTTTCCTACTAACGTGCAAAAGTAAGGGTGAGTCAGGATGCATTCCCATCCATTGCTGCAGCCTGTAAAGCCCTTGACATTATTTCTTCCTGATGGAAAAACTCCTTTCCCAGCCGGGCAGTGGTGGCACACACCTTTAATCCCAGCACTCAGGAGATAGAGCCAGGTGGATCTCTGTGAGTTCGAGGCCAACCTGGTCTACAAGAGCTAGTTCCAGGATAGGCTCCAAAGCTATAGAGAAACCCTGAATCAAAAAACTCCCCCAACAAAACAAAACAAAACAACAATAACAAAAATCCCAAACCAAACCAAACAAAACTCCCTTCCCTATAGACCTAAGACAGATATTAGATTTGTTTCCTGGCATACCACTTAAGGAGGGGCTTCTCAAAGAGCCTATTATCTTACCAATGCTTGTCACTACAAATTAATTTCTTACCTTTAAATGTTTTCTCATTATTACTCAATTGATAGATGGTTAAAAATGTAAAACAGAAGTCACTGAGAAGAAAGGAAAATATGCATTCTTTAGTGACCTTATACTCCATTTCAGATATGAAGCTAGAGAAATAAGCAACCCTAGATTTAGCTAAATTTGAAGTCTTCTCATTGATGTAGAAGAGAGATATCAAGAATTTCCCCACCCTCACCCCCACGGCTTCACATAGCCTGCTCTACTTAAACTGTTTGTCTTAAATTATTGTTTTCTCTTCATCTTCTCCCTTTTTGATGAGGTCCCAGTTGCTAAACAATGATACCAATCTGCAAGAACAATCCCGCTTCTCCCATCTGAGCTCTATGTAGGTAGGAGGGGTAGAATGAGCATTTGATAGAAGGAAGTCCTGGGAAAATGGTTGCTGTTAAGGAGACACAGGAGGCTGATTAAGAGGCTTGGGGAACTCCCACGAAGAAGCGCAGGCATGGTTTTACATAAGGCAGCTAAAGTCCTGGAGAATCCTATTTGGAATACAAAATGTATTACGGAGGATAATAGGATAGTAAGAGAATGCAAGAGATCTTGTAAAAAAAATATTTATAGAAAAAAATAGTGTTCCTTTGTCATACAGCCCTGGGCCTAGCTGTCCAGCTTTGGGATGTCTTAGATGCAGTAGGCAAGAGTCATAACTTGCTGGTTCCTTCCTCCCTAGGGCACAGCAGAAACCCATCAGTGGGACCAGGTGTTATACTATAGAGAGGAGAAGAAGGTGCAAAGAAGCACATGTCCCATGACTTAAACAGAGACATGAAATACACAAAGCATTTATACATTACGATGTGTAAAAAGATGGGAAGTTGAGCGGTCTTATACTCAACTCACTGCCTGTATTTTACAGATCAGGAATAACCCTATTAGTCTTTTTCCGAATTTGTTCTCAAATACCTAAGCAGTATAAAAGCAGAGAGGACTTCTAGTATACTCTGATCATTCCATATCTGAAGTCTTGGGAACCACAGATATTTCGTATTTAGATTTTTCCAGCTTTTGGAGTATCTGTGCATGCATGATGAAATATCTTGGGGGCAAGTCTAAATATTATAGATTTATGTTTTATATGTACTTCATACGCATACCCTGGAAAAAATTTAAAAAGAATGTTTGTCTGCCCGTAACTTTTCACACGAGATTGGTGTACGGTTTTCTACATAGCATGCTGAAGCTCTCATGGTTTGAGTTTGGAGCAGGTTGGGTTTTCATTTTCAGATTATAGATGCTCTGTATGTACATATACATATGTATGGGTAAGGTAGTCATCAAGCAACAACAAACATCCTTATGAAGAAGATTTTAATTTCCCCGCTGTAAAAGGTACTTTAGGGGCACATCGCCTTCTGGTTCTAGGTGGCCATGTGACACAGTGCAATGTGTCCAATGGTTGTGTATTTTGGACAAAGATGTTCACTCTTCTGACATTTTCCCCTCTATTTCTCCTTTATCACCCTTTCTTTCCATTACACACACACAAAGCTGTCAGGCTTGAATGAGGAACAACACCCTGTAACGGGGAGACACCAACATGAAGGTGACAACCAAAACATTAAGTATAGTAGAGCTGAAAGATGGGATAGACCTGATTTCTTTCATGGCCACTAGGCCATAAATCTAATTATAGAGCCAACTCTTATTTCCCTTTTTATACTTAGGACAATGCGTGAAAGATACTGTCAATACATCTTTAATTACTGTAATGAAAATTTCTAGGCATGGTTAAGGTTAAAAGAGGCTTATTTAATTTACAGTTATTTATTTCATGGTCTTGTATTTGGTGGTGGTCTTTCTGTGGATAGAATCCTGATATGGTACAGAGACAGGGACCCTCCCATGGGTCTTTTCTAGTTTCTTTTCATCCTTCTCATAAAGTTACCAGTATTTGATCATCAGGGCCACATTGCGATGATCTTATTGACTCTCAATTATTTTCTAAGGGCCATACCTCTAAACAACATTTTTGGACCAAGTTTCTATGTCACAATCCACAAGTTTTAACAGACGAATCCTTGGGAGATGCACTAAATCCCTGTTCAAAATGTAAGACTCTCTTAACATCTCTATGAATATTTGCAGTTGAATAGGAGAGAGAGAAAGGAGAGGGAGGAAGGGGAGGGAGATCCCAGCTTGTATTCCTGACAACTGTGTGTGCTTGCATGTGCATGTGTGTTTGTCTGGGCTGTGAGGATCATAGAGTGGGGAAGAAGAAGAGAAGCATTGATTGGTCCACAATAGACATTGTCTGTTTCCCTCTAGATTCTATTTCCCATTGCTCACCCAGTGTAGACTCCCAGAGGGCTGCTCCATATGGAAAGCATCAGGAATTACTTGCCCTCCACCCGTCTGTTGGGTTTGGCAAGTAGAAGGCATTATTGGCAAGGGATCTGGAGAGCAGGAGGGAAGTATGATCGGGATTTACTCCCAGACCTTCCCAGCTGTTCCTTAACTGGAGACCACAGCTCTTAGAGATGCCATACTCTACACAGCCCACTTTCTGGGTTGCTATGGCCACCTCCTTCCTCTGTCTATACAGGGTGGTGATGGCTCATCACTTCACTCCTTGTTAGTGTTGCTAGACTCTGCTCACAGTTTTGCAAATGTCATTGTTAGGAAACATCCCCAAATTGCCCAGTAAGCTTCAAAAATAGAGACAGAACTTGACACACATGGAAGTAGCTCACTTGTACAAGAAGGGTCAAGGACTGATAGAAGTCTCAGGAAGAGGTACAATACAGTGGTCAGAGCCTAGATTCTGACCCCAGAATACCTGAACTAGAATCCTGGGCTTTGACTCGTCCTATCTGGGAGCAGCTAGTTCCTTGCCTATAAAATATGATAGTACTACTATCTGCCTTATAAAATCATAGCCAAGACCAAATAGAGTATACATGCAAAGTACATCAATTCTTATGACTGTGTAATCAGTCCACAAATGTATTAATAGTAATTATTATTAACTATGAAAAACCGACAAGATGCTAATTGCTTCCGCAGACCTCTGTGGAGACAAATGAAATGCAGGCCAAATGATGAGACTGACTTCATTAATTTGATATTCAACAGCTCACAGCTTTTAACTCTCAGCTCTTCCTCTTTTTCTATCCAAGCTCACAAGAAAGCCTAATCTTGTTTTGACCCAAGCCAAACCCCAATTCTACGCCCCATATTCTCACCACCAACCTCCCTCATCACCAATGACCTTTCCTGCTCTCCCCAAATATTTTGATGATGAGAGTAATGAGTCTTTTATATAATTCTGGTACTAGTATTAAAATTGCTAGTAAGAACATCCAAATTAAACTGAATAGAAGTACACCTGCCACTCTATGGGGGACATAACATTCTTCTGCTTTAAAAGCCACTGCAGCTAAAATCATGTGCCTGTCACCAATCCTGTGAGAAAAAGAAGAAAATCTTGGGCAAATATCTATCCCTTGTGGGTGGCACAGAGATTTGCGCCACCTCGTCCAGATTATTTGACGGCCCATCGCATTCATGGTTCATCTCCTGGCATGACCCGGCCCAGAAAGGCGTCCAAACTCTCAGGAATAGGCATTAGAATTACTGGAGGATGTTTTCAAAATTATAGATGCAGAGAGTCGGGTTCCAGGCCCGAGGCAGGAGAACTGGGTAGGCAGGTTCAGAGAGGAGTGAAGTTAGAAAATTATGGTAAAAATAAATTCCCCAGCAGAAACCCGTGAGTAGTCAGATGGAGAGTTACAACAGATTCACCAACTTTGACAGCATTCTTTGTTTACAATACCTTCTATTGAATTTTTGAGAATTGTATATGTGCATATAGTATATTTTAATCATACCCAAACACATGCGCCCCCCCTCTAACTTTTCCTAGGCACCCCCAAACATGTCTTCTCACCTTCATGTTTTCTTCATTTCTTCTTTGTTTAAAAAGAATAACTCACTGAATCCAGTTAGTGCTGCTTGTATGTGCATGGATGTGGGCTCATCCACCAAAGCAGGGGAAACCTACCCCTGCCTACACTCCCAAAGAAAAATGACTGTTCATCCCATCATCAATCGCCTGCCCATACCTCCTCAGCTGGAAAGGGGTGGGGCCTCATGAGCCACTCCCCACACTCACTTATTTTAACACCTATAAGATCCTGACCACAGTGATATTCTGATCCTACTGTCTGCCACTTCCTTTGCTGACAGTGTAGCTGGTGAGGCCGGAATAGATCCCTTTCTCTTCCTTTATTCATCTATGAAGTGGGGGTAAAGTTGGAATGTTGAATAATATGGTCATTAACCCAAAGAAATACCAGAATATCATAGATCAGAATCACTTTGACCAAGCTGAAGGACTTCCTAGCCAAAAGATCAAAACAATATTTTTTCATTCCATAACCATTCCATACTGAATATTACTGGTAGTATTGACCAGAGCAAAATAAAATGACAATAACTAAAGCTTCACACAGGGAGATGAAAATATGACTGAATTTCTGTATTTTGATGCTCACATGTTTACATGCAAACCCAGAATAGGGGAAAATTAGACTTGGCAGACATAATCAACACCAAATATAATTGCCAACAGCTAAACTGGCACATGTAAAAATTTATTATTTGAAAGAAGAATCTGACTTTTTGCTGTTTAGTATGAATAATTTGACCCATCACAATTGGATTTACTACAAATAATAACCATAAAAGAAAAATTGCAATTACCGGAACTATAATCATTAAATTTTGATATGAATAACAACAAAAGTATCCCCACATTAAATAATATAGTCATTTAAACCTTATGTTGAAAATAATTGCGTCCAGTGAAAAGAATTTCCGTAAATTAAATTTAAAAACTGAAAATATATTAGGGTTTTAGAAAATAAATTTTATCCAAGAATTAAAATAACTCAACAGAAATTAGGTCTAAAACACTTTTAAGCTGCATATTTAAAATACTATATAATTATTCATGTAAGTAAGATTCCGATATAAAAGTTTCTTTCTGTTCCTTCATGCAGGAATCAAAATATCCTTGGTTCAGGATGTGTCAAGATCAAAATGAAATGGTTGGGCCCAGAGAAAAGGCTCACAACTCATTTACACAATGACTTGTTGGGTCGGGTGATGGAAAGAATGGCCCAGAGTCAGCTCCTCCTACACCCGTGCCATCAGGGCCAGGTCTCCCCTGTTGGTGGTAAAGGTGTGGCCATCTCCGCCGAGGGTGGGGTGGAGCAACTCTCTGTGAGGGTTGGAGCGAGCTCTCTTGCTGCAGTATCGAGCGAGGAGCAGGGCCATCTTTTCCAAGGCCAGCGAAGGGCAGAGCTGGCCCAGCATGGCCCTCTGACTTCATCATAGATGACTCCTATGATCCCCTCTGCTAACACGGGTCACAGACGTCAACATAGACTCCAACTGCAGTGGGATTATGGACCCGGACAGGGCCCTTGCCAGCAGCTAGAGCTCCTGGTGGAAGCACAAACCACTCATATCAGGATGGCCCTGGCTGTGGCGTGGCCCACATACACTACCAAGGCCACATATGTGGCACAAACCCCAGGTTTCCCATGTGACCTTTGGTGGCAACACGGGCCTTGGACTTCAACACAGATCCCAGCTGCAGTAGCACCACGGCCCCAAACATGCTGCTGGATCTGGATGTCACCATTGCCCCAGGCAGCAGTGCAGGCCACCTAGATTGGCGAGGTCCCAGCAGCAGCAGGGCCTCAGACACCAACCTGGGCCAGGTGGCAGCCCAGACCTCTGGCATCTGCCTGTCCTTCAATAGTAATACGAGCCTTGGACATCAACAGAGACCCAGGCTACAGCAGTGCCAGGGACCCAGACGTGGTCCTCCGCTGCAGTAACCCGGACCGACCAGCAACCGTCACCCAGGCCCACAGCTAGCCCACCATGTAACCCCTCTAGGACCTGCTGGAGTTTGTGAAGCGGCTGGTCCTGTGGAACAAAACCCAGGGGATCTCCACGACTCAGGGCAGCTGCAGAATGTCAGAGAGGAGTTTCAGTAAGGACCCAGTGATGATGGTGGACCAGAAACCAGAGGCCTTAAATCCAGACCAGTGACTCATTGCCGTGAACATTTGCAAGTAAAGCTGACTGGACAAAAGCGTATACTGTGCGACACATCACAGTTCCCAGTAGGATGAATGAAGAGGTATTGGAGAGGCAGGAAAGACAGAGGAGCCATGAGTTTTTGTTGTTGTTTTTGTTTGTAGTTTGTTGTTTTGGTTCGATTTTCAAATTTTCTTTTGGCGGGGGACATTGCAGGGGTGAGGAGCAGATATGTGGGGGAGGGACTGGGAGGTGAGTGGAATTGGGGTACATGATATGAAACTCCCAAGGAATCAATAAAGAAATCATGTCAAATTAAAAAAGAGAAAGAAAGCATGATCATGTTTGGAACATGGGATGAAACTGAGGAAGCGTGGGCAGTAACACACAACTCTGCAGCCCCCCGTGCTTAGAACTCCACATGCTCAATTATGCCGACCACAGAGAAAGCACAAGCATCCACCCAACCTTCCTTTCATTTTCCCTCAGCTCCACTTCTCTTTCTCTGGTTTTGTACCGGGGTAGCTGCACTGCAATTCCAAGTCTTGAATGACTCAGGAATACCTAGTTTTCAAAATGAAACTTAGAGCATAATCAAAAGACAGATAAAAGGCATGTGGACAAGGATGTAGAAGAAAGAGATGCCCATAGCAGCTGGTGGGATTGTAAAATGTGAAGTGCGTTTGCTCACAAATGCTTCTAGTAACATCATTCATAATAAGAGAGATTGGAAACAGTCTAAGTGAGGATGAGTGAATTTGTGGACAAGATATCGACAAATGAACACAGGCTGTTACGTGAGTCATACTGAAAACATGCCAAGGGAGAGAATCCAACAATAAATGACCACAGTGTGACCAAACCCCATTCATATGAAATGACCCAGGAAGAAATATCTATGAAGACAGAAAGCAGATTATTATCTACTACTTTTCTGTCTCTGTGTTTACTTCCATGGACTGGACCTGTTACAGTGAAACAGAAATCCAGACAGGGTCTATGCTTCCTTGGGATCAGCAGTGACACTTGATAATTCTGAAATGTGACACACGAGCAAATGCTGTTTGGGTGTGTTGGGTCATTGTTTATGTCTATTCTTTTCTCCCTTACCCATCTGATTCTAAATGACCAACAGGAGGAATGGAGTACTAAGATGGAACATTCCTGGGTCCTTAAATCCTCGTGTGGGAAAACCCCAGCTGCCCCTTGGATATGCTACCCTGGACTGATCATCTCAGTGGGAGATGAGCGGCTTATGTTGGGCTCACTAAACGGAAGTTCCAATAGCCGGTACACTTTTGACTGTAACAAAACAACAGAAGGCATCTCTGTTATTTGTTATCATTTCTGTGGTTTGGAAACAAAATACAGTAGAGACTGGGAAACAGCCAAATATAGAAACCAAAAGGTAGACGTCGTGGATGGACGGGGGTAGAAAACTGGTTCTCCTACTCATAAAGTCTTATTGTTTATTCTGTATATTAATAGCTTTGTATTCCTTTAGATATTGATGTACTTTGTTTAATCTCAAACTCATGATAAAATACCATGTCAATTCTGAGCCATTTGTCTGATTTTTTTTTTTTTAGTTCCATTCTCTGTATAGCAAGCCTATAGTGAGAAAGACAGACAGTAAAGCAAACAAAACTCCTAAATACATTAAGTGTGCAATATATTGGATAGTGAAAAGTGCTGTGTAAGTCCATGCACAAGAAACCGAGCAGTGGTGCTCAATTATAAGTAAGATAGCCAGGAAATGCACAGAGAAGGCACCAATGAAACCGGACTTCACGACAACAAGGGAACGAGCCATGAATTCCAGAGGTAGAGACAGAATCAGGTAGGTGCTGCAGATAACTGATTCTCGAAAGGAAGGTGGACTAGAGGGAACTGGAGGTGAAGGGCCAGTCTTTGGGGACCTCAGCAGGGAGAACTTTGGACTACTAGCTCCATTCTTTCAGCCTTTATTTTTCTGGTCTTCTAAGCAACATTTAGTCAATTCCTTTTTTGGAACATTTGCATCACTAACTTCTGTGGCATCACACTTGATTCTTTTTGTTCTTTGGGTGATCCTTTGAGGATGGTCTTCACCATTATTTCCATCTTGGATTCCAAGTTTGACCCTTTGACCCTCTCTCTACACGCTCACCTTCTCGATATTTCAATTAGGTGCCAATGACCCCCAGCTCTAAATTTCTAATCCAGAGTGTTCTGCTGGGAACTATACTTGTATACATTTGAATATCTAAATATCAAACTTACAAAGTCAAAACACTCTAAGTAAATCCAGGACTCTGTGAGATGTTATCAGAAGGGATGATGTGGGCTGATTTCATGTGGTTGATTCTGTCCTGAGGAGCAAGGGCAGTGACTGTATCTTAATTACCTTTATTAATCCTTGTACTCAGGACACACTTTTTGAGATTTATGAGTGAGAAGGACTAATAGGGATATAAAGGTGTATACAGCTAGGTTACTACTCACCCCAAACTGATAGTTGAATTCGCAAGAAAAGGAAATCAAACTATACTTACCAATGCGTTTACAGTGTGTCAGAAGCCACTGAATGCTATAGGTTTTTATTCCTACAGTTCTTAAATTTTTTAGATTCATTTATTTTATATGTTTAGTATTGTGCCTGGATGCTTGTTTGTACATCATGTGCATGCTTGGTGTCCACAGAGGTTAGAACACGGCATCGGAAACCCTAGAACTAGAGATATGGACGGTGGTGAGCCACCATGTGGGTGCTGGGAATCAAACCCGGTCCTCCACATCAACATCAACTGCTGAGCCATCTCTCCTGCCTACTGCAATTTTTTTGATGGACATTATTGTTGCTTATAGTCAAGTGAAAAAATGAGGCTCCAAGAGAATTCCTATATGACATATCGAATAAGACCAATACACAATTAAGAACAACTCAATTTAGATGACTTTGTCACTAAAATTTACTCCTTTTCTTCAATACCGAATTGAAGAATCTTAGACATGTCTACGGGGAACCATTCTGTTTGCTCCAAATACCTATGTCTGTATTATGTCGCCTTTCTTTCCACTATTTAGATTCACTTTTAAATCCTCCCCTTCAGAGAATTTGAATCCCACTTCTCTCTTATTGTGAAAGAAAGTGATCATGACAGCATTCACTGGAGGACCTTAGTGAATTAAATTGTATGTGCTGAAATACTTGTTATTCCAGATTCTACAGAGAAATAGAGCATGTGTGTTGTGCATGAGTACATGTGTGTGTGCATGAGTGTGTGTGTAAATCCTAGTGGTTTGGTTTATGAGATCAGGGAGGATTCCAGGACACGTCAAAACTAGAAATCCAGGGTATTCAAGACATTTGATTTATATTAAATCTAAAGACAAAGACTAAGGATAGCGAATGGTACAAGCTCAGTTCAAAACTCAGCAGGCTTGAGATCCAGGAAAAGTCAGTGTTTCAGTTTGAGTCCAAGGCGGGGGAAAAAGCCAGTGTCGTAGGTCAAAGGCTGTCTCCACCCCTCCCTCAACCCCTGCTCAGAAGGTCAGCTTCTTTGTCCTGCTTGGACCTACTGCTGAATTAATGCAACCTAGGCTTCGAAAGGAAGTCGCTTTGCTCTTTTCAGGCTATGAACTTGTTTGTTTCCTTCTCAAACTGCCTTCTCAGAAATAGCAAATACCCTAGGTACTGCACTGCTCAGTTTTGTCAGTACAGAAAATAAACTTTACTACTGCGTTTATTATAGACAATGTGTCTGGATATAATGGCATCGTGAGCTCTGTAGCCCAGGTTGATCAAAGCCTAGTGGCTGTACCCTCTCAGTGTGTTCTTCAACTGTCTACTGAATACACCCGAGTACATCACGATCCTGGCCTTGGAGAGAAAGGGCACTTTATGGTTTTGGTGATGATGATGATGAAGTGTAAGTCGCTTAAACACTCCACAGTTGTATTTATGGAGCGAGATATTTCCTTTAATGTTATTTTATAGGCAATGGGGAAATAGCTGCAAACATAGTTTGGATAACAGACAAGTTTGTCAGGGTCTTGGGTTACTCCACACTCAGAATGCAGGAATATCTTATGTTAACATGGAACATTCATGCTTTATACAAGCAGGTCTTGGGCAAGTTTCAAAATATCTGGAAAGCAGACATTGTATAAGAGTAACTATGTGCACGGCAGAATGACTGATGTTTCCTAACTGCCCTAGGAAATAGATTAGAAGTTAAAACTGGTTCACAAGTAGCGTTTGATACAGTCATCTTTAAGCTCTGGAGTCCAGTATTGCAGGAACAGGGGAGCCAAAGCAAAGGTGGACCATCCCTCCTGTCCTTGTCACTTGGCTTGAAGCTCAGTTCTTTCTCGACCAGAGAATAATGCTAGACCTAAGGACAATTATGTAAACAGACGATGCTCAGACTTTGCCTTGAGGGAAGTTACTGACTTGGAGTACAGAACACGGAAAAACTTTGACAGTGGCCATTTTGGTTGGCAAATTAAGACACAGGAACTTGTGACATTAGTTCTTCAGTATTGAACCCAGCTCTCTCTTCTAGGTGAAGGTCTCAGCTGGGAAGCACATTGATAAGTTGCTGAGTTTCTCTGTCGCTTCCACCTTAGCATTTGGGAGTTCACTCGTCTGGCCAGGCCACATCTCATCATGGTATCTCGCCACGGTAGAGTCAACTGAGAGCATGCTCAGTGTACATCTTCAGGGATGCTTTTCTTTCTGCTTTTTGAATGGAGAATGGCCTTTGCCAGTCACCCATATGCCGTTGGTAGAAGTGTTTTCATTTTTCCTTTACAACAGCACATTAAAGTGTAGGATACTCGCTCATTTCATTTGTTTCTTTATTTGATACTTTCATCTCTTTGCTATGTGAGGTCTGTGATAGACACCGGAAATAAAATATTATGAAAGAGCGCAGCTTAGGACTCAGGTCCTCACAGAGCTTGCGGTTTAATGGTTTCGTCAGTATTTTCATAATGACTTTTCTGCCTCTGTCTTATCATTGTATATTTTATTGGTGCAACCATATCTGATGGGAATGACAAATGCCACAAAGCCAGCACAGCTGCTTGACAGAGATCCAGCAAAGCTGAGCAAACGGTGGCCTCTGTACTCCTTTTGGTTTTGATCTCCGAGTGCTGCATGGCTGGGGGTTTTAATAGTTGTACAATGTGGGGATATTGGATTGATGGAAAAGTTCTTATGAATCATTTATGACTTCTCCCGGGAGTACTGCTTCTAAGTTTCCCCCAGAAAAGTCCTGAGCATATGATCCCTCCCACTTTTAGGAAGATAGCCTTACCTACTCAGAGGTCTTCCTTATGCCTTGGAGGTTGTGGCGCACATAAAGAAGCCAGAGATTTCTTTACGAGAACCTGAGATAGTCTTGAAACATCTGCCCCTGCACTTACGCATGAACAAGATAATCGAAATGAAGTAAACATAAAATGTCAACAAGGTTTGGTGAGCAGTTGGCTGCAGATCAGATGACAAGCCTCTTCCTACTATACACTCAGGCAATTACACGGATATCCAGCAACAAAGCTAGATTAGCTAAAGTTGCCTCTGCCCAACACAGGGACTACTAAGGCTTTTCACTTAATGACTAAGCAGCTCCAAGGTTCTCAGCTTCTCCAGCATGCAGAGAGCCACCGTTGGTCCACCCAGTCCCTATCGTGTAAGTCAATCTATAAAACACCTCGTATAATATTTTTGTATTCTATTAGTTCTGTCCTCTAATAAATCCTGACTAAAACATGTAAGAAAAAAAAGAATTTGATTTGTGAAAACTATTGAAAGTTTAAATTACTCCTAAGTTGCCAGAGTTTATGCTAGCTTATTAGAATTCTAAACTGTCAGTTCACTGTTAAAATGGTCAAATTCTTTGGTACGATACACTTACATTTTTGCCAAGTCTTATGATGCATGTCTCATTATTGACTTCTTTTGTTGTTTATTTTTGAGATTGCTGTTCAATTAAAACATTTCTCCTTTCCCCTTTCGACCTCCAAACCTTGTCATATACCTCTCCTTACTCTCCTTCAAATTCATGACCTTTTTCATTATTACTGTATGCAAATATGCATTTACACACACACACACACATTTCCCTAAATACAACCTGCTCAATCCCTATTATGTATATTTTCAGGGCTGGTCATTCGCCACTGGAAAATCAGTTGGTGTGCTCTTTTCTAGGGAGGACCGCCTTCCCTATAACATTGGAAGCTGTACCTGCAGTCTCACCAAGAGGACCACACATGGGTTGAACAGGGATGACATCAACAAGCATGCCAGAATGGATGGGGAAAAGCCCATGATGCCTCAGCCATGCAGGAAGAACTACAGACAACAGACTAAGCCTGGCTGACTCATGTCTTTCCTTCCCATCAACAGACCTTCCTTCCTTCATATAACAATAGGCATGGTCTTCCTGAGAGAAAAGGTGTGCCCTATTCCCCATCGTGGCTTGCCTCTTCAGAGGGTGAGGAAGTGGGGGTGGTTATCTCTCCTAGGATTCTCTATGCAGCACCATGGAACTGTCTCTCATGCAAGACAAGCAGAAGCTAATGAAGTGCAGAAGGCAGCGAAGCAGCTAGGTGGAGTCCCCTTCGCTGCATCTGGATTTCAGTGCTGGGGCAGCCTTCTGGGCTCAAATTAGCAGCTGCTCACTCTCTCACTTCCTGTCTGCCCCAGCTACCAGCAGCTGTTCTTCTTTCTTAGCCCACATCCAGATGCAAACAGCCGTTCTCTGAGAGTTCTTCACAGCTGTCAGCAGTGGCTCAGTCCCCCCCCCCCCGCTGCCAAACACATGGGCACTAATTTTATTTTTCAGTCCTTAGGAAATATTGGAAGACTCCAAGAAGGTTGAAATGGGGCAAGAAGGGAATAAGAAATACCTAGGTACGCAAAGACCTGTGTTGGCAAGTTGGAAGGTGGAGGAGACAGCTCTCCTTATTCCTCTGGGGCTGCATCAGTTTGTACCACATGCGCCATGCCTTTGTCCTTACCGAGACATTGTCTTCAGAAAGCAAGGAGACATCACCAGTAAACCCCAGGAAACTGACCACCTAAGAGGAGACTGTGGTGGTCTGGTTTCTGTTTCTGCATTTTAGAAACACTTACAGGAACACATCATGTCCCGTATACCCTTGTGGTCATGTAATAGGTGCTAAATTAACACCTATTAACTCCTATTATGATGGATACATTTATATATTACCTATGTGCATCATTCTCAGCTTGTCCACTGTTGATGTCAAAAGGGAAGACTGTAAATTAGTTTTCTCATTGATGTGTGGGGTGGCGGTGTGTAATGTGGTCTATGTACATGCATGAGTTCTTGCAACTGCACATGTATGTGGAGGTCAGAGGTCAAAGGTGGGTGCTTTCCACAGTTGCTCTCAACCTTCTTTTGAGACAGGGTCTCTCACTGAAGCCCAGAGCTCACTGATTTAACTAGGCTGGGTGACCAGTGAATGTTAGGGATCCACATGTCTCTGCCTATCCAGCACTGGGATTCTGGCCCCACCATGCTGTGTTTTATAACCGGGTCCCTGGGAAGTCAAATTCTCAAGCTTGTGCAGTAAGTATTTTACCAACTAAGCTATCTCCCTGAACCCTAAATAAATTTTCCCTATTGAGATTTTTTAAATTATATCTATTTTATTTTTTACATACTAATCCCAGTTACTAGTCCTGCCCCCCCCATTCCCCTCACTGCACCCCCCTCATCTGCTTCTCAGAGAGGGTAAGGCATACCCTTGGGGAGTCAATGAATTCTGTCACATCACGACTTTGAGGCAGGACCAAGGCCCTCCCCCTGCAGTCTAGGCTGAGCAAGGTTTCTCTTCAATGGAAACGGGCTCCAAAAAAGCCAGGTCATTCACTAGGGATAGCTCCTAGTTCCACTGCCAGTGGCCCCACAAACTGCCCAAGCCACTCACTGTCGCTCACTTTCAGGGGGCCTAGAACAGTCTTTTGCAGGTTCCCTGGTGGTCAGTCCGGAGTCAGCGAGGTCTTGCTATTTTGGGTCAGCAGTTTCTGTGGGATTCCCCATCGTGGTAGTGACCCTCTGCTCATGTTATCGCTCCTCCCTCTTCTCAACAGAACTCCGGGAGCTCTGTCCAGTGGTTGGTCCCACAACTAGCCATTCTGTGTCTGTATCTCTGCGTCTACTTCCATCAGTTGTGGGATGAAGGTTTTAGATCATGTCTGTTTCCCCTTCCTAGGTGGATCCATATCTATCTCTCTGAGGGTCCCCTTTGGTACCTAGTTTCTCTGGGGTTGTAAACTGTAGGCTGGCCATCCTTTGCTTTTTCCTAATATTCATTTATGGATGAGTACATACAATATTTGTCTTTCTTGACCAAGAAATATTCCTGGTTCTGACTTCTATCTCTTATGTCTTACAGGGACTACAGAGAAGTTGGAAGCAAACGGGACGGGGAGCTTTGACTTATTTAGCATTTATTTTATCTTCGCTATTGTACATTAAAAAAAATGCTTATCTGTGCCATTTTCATTAGAAACTTAGGAAATGGGCATTTCTGTTCCCACTTAGTTGATGCAGAGATACGAGGGGGCAATGAGCGGCTGGTGACATAGTCCCACAGTCAGAAATTTCCACTCCAATTTACAGCATCCCAAGCCATCAGTCTCTCACAGACACACCAAGATGGAAGGAAGAGAAATGAATTCGTCTGTTGCTGGATTCCATATGTCTAAACGTCCCCAGACAACAATTAAATAAACTGTATGAAAAGCTACCTGTATTTGTAAAAATGACAGTTTTGAAGAAAGTGAGCAGAAGGCAAGTGCAGGCTCCTGTCACGCTGACATGTTCCTTCTGCCCCTTTCCTTTCTACTCTTCAGAAAACAGAGAGTAGCAATGACGGAATTTAACAATCCCATGATTACAAAAGCAGATGCACAATCGGGCCAACAGCTTTATCTTCAATGGAAATTCACCCAAGCTTCACCTCATCATTCTAAACTATAGGACACTGCCATAAAATGTCATAAAAAGTAAAATAAAAAACCAGAACACCAAATTGCTCATGTTATAGTTGTAACAACAAGTTAAATCTCGGCCTGGCCCTCAGACTTTTTCCTCTTAGACAAAAGATTTTGAAAGGGTATTGACTACAGCATGGGAAGAAGGCTTGATAACCTCACTTCACACCCTAACTCCAGCCATTAGCATCTAAACCAGGAGAGTGTTGATCCTGTGTAACCCTCAGAGGGAAGGAACTGGCTGGGGCTCTAAGAAAACTTTCAATGGCTAGGGAGCCATTAAAACAAAGCTCCTTATTCTTGTAAAGATTTCCCAAACCTTCAGGATGGGGTTTCTGAGGCTGGCCAAGAGTCAGCCTCACTTAAGATCCTGCCAAATTGAGCATCAACAGCTCATTTGGCTCAGGAGAAAAAGAAATGAGAAACAAGTGACATTTGTATACTTGAAATTACGAGCTGCCTCTCTAACAAAGAGACCAAACACTTTCGGCTTGTTTTACAGTAAACATACACATGGAACAGTCTGGTTGGCTAGCAGCTGGCTGTGCATATGTGAGACATATGTGAACACATATGCATGCATAAAACTCCCATATGTTCACTTAAAAGGACACTGTCAAGTCATTTTATGACTTTTTTTGTTCTCTGGGTTCTATTGTTTACAAAATCTTCTTAGAAGCTTAAAAATACAATCTTTTTCCCTACTGATTTTAGTCCTCTTTTTTTTTTTTTAAAGTATTTTGAATGGCACTCAAATAAATGGGGCCGGTTCTATTAAAAAACGTAAATCCACTCCAATGTATATAGCAAAGTGCGTTGTTGAAATGGAAGCAAAGCACCAAGAGGGAAAACTTCCTGAGAAAAGAATAACTGTAGTGTGCCTTCAGAAGAGACAGTTTTGAAGGGTAACAAAAGGTTATTTTTCTGGCATGCTACTGTTTCAACGGATGGGAAGTGTCGTAGGTAGGAGCTAGGGAACATGAGAAATTCCACTCTTAAGAATACATGTTGGTACTGTTCTTCTAGCTTTATCTTAAGTAACAATTCTCTTCAGAAATCCCTGGATTGGGAAAAAGCTGTGGAAAAATCAAACCAAAATAGCTCAAGAAACTGGAGAAACTGCTCAGACACCACAATGGGAGAGGAAAGAAAGAGTGAAATATTGAGAAACAGCAAAATATAAAACCATGCACTGTTAATGAAGAAGGCACCGAGAAAAGGGCACCTTTGTCCATGAGTGGTGGAAATGGGAATTTGAAAATAGAGTTTTGAAAGGAAATCTGGCAACAGTTTTTAAAAAGTCAAAAGTATATATACTTGTGACTCTAGTTCAATCTCTGGTAGCTATGGAAAGGTGGAAGGAGACATGGGAACCATGTGGTCTGTGGTGTCGCATGCACCCACCCACACGTCATACATGTTGGTAATGTTCGCTTTATCTTACATAACAATCCTCTGAAGCAATCCTTGGGTTGGGTAAATTCCCAATAATAAGTATACACTTGTGTGTGTGTGTGTGTGAGTGTATGTGTGTGTTTACAGTTCATGCCAGTATTTCCCTCCCTGGAATCTCACTATAGAAACACCAATCTGTAAATATATGGCCACAATACTTCTACAAAAATATTATTTATCATGACAAAATGAAACCAAGTACTGTCAAGTAATTTTTTTTTTTTTTTGCGGGGGAGGTGTGAAAACTACTGCTAAATAAATTAAGGCATGTCTACATGGAATATCACACGTTCTGTCAAAACAGTGAAGTGGAGCAATGACAGCCGACATAGAAGGATTGCCACCTGGTAGCGTTGAGCAAAATAAGATGAATGGGTGAACATATGAGCTCAGTTTGTAAATCAACGACAAAAGAAGCCTTCATTTGTACTCATTTATTTCTGTCATTTCTAATCTACCACTTAAAATATAAAGGTCAACACACACTAGGTCAAACTGTTTTTTGGTTTGTTTTGTTTTCTGGAAGGATCCATAAAAAGGGAGGAAGTCAACAGCAACAAGCTCATATGGTCACATTAAGGAAAAAATTGCGTATGTGCTCGCAAGAATTGTTGAAACAATAATTCGCTATCTTCAGTGATCTCATCTAGCTTTCAGGGCTTTTGAGGATGAGGATGAGGGATGTTGTGGACTCTGATGAAGAACAGGATTTGAGGGTAACACTACACATTCCCAGGGTATCCCGAAGAGCAGGTCATCAGGGTGCTGGTGCCACCAAGTGGTATCGGAAGCAACTGTTGGCATTTTATTGCCCCACCAGTGACAGAACCTCTTGGCTTGGTTTTGCCCCAGAACTTGAGTTCTTTCCGTCACTGATTTGGGCAGATGCTCCACTCTGCCTCTCCCTTCCTCTATCAAGTCTTGGAATGTGTAAAATCATTCTAACTACCTGCAGTGGGCGGTTACAACTCTGTATCTCTTTACTGTCTCATAGGTCATGTGCACTTTATCTCTTTATTGCCGGTCCTCTAGCCTGGTCTGTTCTTACTCTGCAGGTGAACACTCAGATGCTATCTCTGCTTACATCCAACCACACCCACTTCTGTACTAAGGTCCCCGAAGCTCTGGTCACTTATTAACACTACCTAAGAGCATCCAATTGTTTCTTCACACCCACAGCAAAATCGAATTTCATTGCAACAGTTTTTAACAGGTGACCATGATGCCTAATTTTCCCAGGAGTGTTCCAGGTTACACCAGTTGGCCCAGTATCACCACTGTGAGTTTACTCACGTTTAAAGTACCCTGATTTTGAAAGTTCATTACATGGGTACATAAACTCCTGAGCTACATGCTTCTCTGTCTCCTGATGCATATAATAAATAAGCTATAAGAAAAAATGTGTCAAATTTTTGGTAGGTGGGGGAATTTGAATTAGGTAAGAAAAACTCATTTCAGAGAGAGAGAAAACCAGAGAGACTGTGTGTACTTTTTTTAAACACTCAAACATTGTTTAGATTTATCCCTTCATTTAAAATTTATTTTCTTTGTCATTTAAATTGATTGTTTGAGTTCCAGTGAGCGAGTATACATTCATAGCTTTGAAAGATTTTGCATTTTAGTGTTCCATAGAATAGACTTCCAGGTAGGACATGAATAGCACGCTCATAATTCATCGGCAAATGGAAGAATGCTCAACTAAATGAACACAAAAGTCCTAAACACTTTGGGAAGGTGCCAACACTTCCATGACAAGCTCCTTCAGTACCAAAAGGTGTGTCTTAACCACGGTTGGTGCATGAGTACTGTTGAGTAGACTCCACAGTGGTTTCTCCCCGTTTGTGTAACTGGCCCTTAGGGCAGGGTATTCAGGTGTAAGTGCTTTCTGTTTCTGCTTGCTACATTTGGAGTCAACCTGGCTGAATCTGTAGGGTTTAAAGCCATACTTTCCCTTAGCTCCTCATTAGGAATGCACTGAATCATCCCTACAGTAGCAGAGAGCTGGAGCTCACCCACACACTCCCTTACCTGATCTTTTTTATGATCAGTAACAGTTACTTTCGAGATAACCGTAGTCTGTGTCTCTGGCAGGAAATGTGAGAACAATTTGAAGTCTGTAGGCTTGGAGCTGATGCCTCATGGACACCGCTCCCTGCTCTTGTTCCTTCTCTGGTGGACTGGACTTGAACTGCTCTAGAGCACAGGAAGCTGGTGTTTAGTGGAAGCTACTCTTTAACTAGCTGACTCATTCATTTGGTATCATTCCTTTATCATCCGGGTCTTCTGGCAAGTGCTGGGTAAACAATGAAGAATGGGCAGGACATCCTGGAGGGGATTTCCAGTGGGGATACACAGAGAGAGAGGGGGGAGGGAGGGAGGGAGAAGCCAATTTGTGTTCATGCACACTGAATAAACTGTCTTTGTTAGTCTCTTCTGTACAAAGTTTATTTTCTCAAACATTTTTATAAGATGGGTTAAGAGCACTGACTACTCTTCTAGAGGACCTGAATTCAATTCCCATCATCCACATGGCAGCTCACACCTGACTGTAACTCCAGTTTCCGGGGACCCAACACTCATTTGTAAAAACACAAATGCACATAAAAATAAAATATAGAAAAACAGAAAAAAACCTTTTTTTCCTTTCTTACTGTAGTATTATCAGAAGGAGGATTGGGCTTCAAACATGAGGGCATGTGGGCAGATATTCAGATCTGCTCTGAAATGTTTTTTGCTTTTCTCTGAAAGCATGTTTAGTGCTTCTGCATATTGAAATACATGAACAAGTATTATGCCTGAAGTGTATAATATCCCAAGATTTCTCAGGTCTTTCCCAGATTAGGGAATGCATATTATTTAATATGCTTTTCCAAGGCTGAATATGAATTCTTAATCTGTTATTTGCCAGTTTTGCTACCTTGGACAGGATGGGTGACTTCTCTGTATTTGTTACAGCTTCCAGAGCCTATTGCTTCCTGAAAGAGAAGACATGAGTGTGGACCATCCCCTTCCTTAAATCCTCCACTGGCTTCTTTCTCTCTGTTGTGCAGGATGAAGCTTAAGCTCCCGGCAGAGCGTTGCACTCTTTGGTGGCATCTGCCTGCGGAATATCCATCCTCAGGTCTTCCCGTGATCTCTCTCGCTGATGATGCTCCTTTGCCAGAATGGCCCAGACTTTAATGCAGGCCTGTTCCTCTGCCATTCTTTGTGTCTTCCTCTTCCTACAAAGTTAGGGGAACGAGGTTTTCCTGAAGGGTTTAATGTGTAAAGAGAAGGATTGATGGTACTCAGGGACGATGTGTTTGGGACATGAGTGATAGATTCTGTGTAGATTCCAGTACCCTAAGAAAAATTATCTGTTTCCTTCTGTGACCCAGATTCCTTTAGCTGCCCTGGGTAATTTCAAAGGCAATACACATGCAATGTTTTATTTGCTTTTACAGTTCATTATCCTTTCCACGCACGGCTCTCTTCTTTTCTCTCGTTCCTTTCACATAAGTGATGGAAGAATCTGGTTGTCCTGTCTGCAAATAAAAGCCCTGGTAGGACTCCCTTCCTCCCCATCAGATCCTACATCTAGTTTGATAGATTCCATCTTCTTATTCAGTTTCGTAAACTACGCTTGCTCATGGCAGGACATCATTCTCATATGTCTGCCCAGTGAACTTTTTATTACCTCAAATTTGTCACTTCTGGTAAAGTGTTTTCTGACTTTGTAGGTCACAGCTATAAGCATCCGCCTAATCTTAGTGCATTGTGCACATCCCAATGCCAGGAGCCAACCTTTACAACGTGTCCAGGGCAGTTAGATTTCTGCGTATATATTAACTAACTTAATCCTTTCCACTCCATTATACGGGAAGCATAGTTATTGCCACTCCATTTTATACATCTGAAACAAGAACAGAAAGGCTAACCTGCCCGAAAACCCTAGTTAATAATTAGCCCAACCAGAACTTGAACTAAGCCAGTTGTGTTATGGACGACTGATTTACACTATCGCTCAGAGGTCCTTTACGATTCCCCCTCATAAATGGATTTACATGTCTGGCTCCACCTCCAGGCAGAGGAGTTTTCGCTTGGTTCATCTTGTAACTCCAGGCTACAGTGAGTGCCTGGCACCTAGAAAGATTGAACAAGTGAGAAAATGAGCCAGTGAACACGCAACACCTTGTCATCTGTAATGAATCACATATTTTATGCATGCAATTGCTTAAATTTTTCCTTGTTTGATGGACATTTTAAAGTGTTTTGGAAGATGTCTTAGTGATGATGTAAATATTTAATAGGCTGGCTCCTTGCTCTCAATTCAGTATATGGGAAAGCTGTACTGAAGGGGAGCATCCCAAAGCCATTGCCTCACAGAGTCAAGACAACGGGGTACCAGTTTACAGTTTAGTGCTTTCTTGTTGGCGTCTCTGCTCCAAAATGTCTTTTTATCCCCTTTGTTCTTTGTTACTGAACTGGGGTTTCTGAACTTCTCCTTCAAAAGCATGTGACCATAGATGAGAATTGTTTACTATTGGAAATTCCTATGGTTTTGAAAGGGGCCTATCTAGGCTTAGATATCAATGAATATTCTCTCAGAGGTAGCTGGGTGGGAACAGAACCCATGCTTTTGTTATAAACAGAACCAAAAAGGAGGTGATGCCCGAAGTATCTTCTCTACCTGGACTCAACATATAATATCAGAATGTTCTGGTCACATTGCTTGGTTTTTCTCTTCTTTTGATCACAGGTCTACCACCACCAGATGTGAGCTGCTTCTGGAGAAGATACTCTTGAAGGCCAGTCATTCTTATCTCTCCCTGTTCTGGGCCTGAGTAACAGCATCCGTGACAGCAAAGTGTTCCTTCTCTGCTTGTCTCTGTACTCTCTTGTGTGGCCCGTGTCAGAATGACAACTGCTCACAACACTCTGGAAAACCTCTTGGATTGACTTAGATACTTTCTGTCCCAGAACAAAACTATAAGAAAACTATAACTATGATAAACTATAACAGCCCTTGAATTTCTGACCTTACATCTTCTCCTCTGCCAATTCTGAGTAGTTGCCACAGCAAAATTTATGCTATCCAGGCATCTGTTATTTAAAATATTTATGCAGTTCTCCTTGGACTAGATGAAATAATTCTTTGCATACAAGCAAATGTCCCAAACAGTCATCTCCCACACTTCAGCTTCTCAGTATTAGTATGCTTGCTATATTAAGTAACCCAGTTGACTTAGCACACAGGTTTAAAGGAAAATAAAAAATAATGAATCTTTTGCTTTGGTTGTTTTATTGTTGTTCAAGACAGGGTTTTTCTGTATAGTCTTGGCTGTCCTGGAACTCACTTTGTACACCAGGCTGGCCTTGAACTCAGAGATCCTTCTGCTTCTGTCTCCTAAGGACTGGAATTTAAAAAGCATATACCATCATGCCTTGTTTTAAGTTTTAAGACAGAATGTTAGGTGTTTTTTTATTGTTAATATGTGAGTTAGTGGTTTTTCTAAGTTAAATTCTTAAAGGTCACCAGGGGCCCTTATTATTATTTTGAACTACTGTCCAACCAGAGGGGACTTCTCCAGAGATCTTTTAATTTTTCCTCGGAGAATTTAGGTTTATTCAAGAAAATAACAACAACAACAAAAGCAAAACCTCCTCCCTTTTCTCTAGAAGTACTTAACTGGCTTCAGCTATAGAGCAATCAAAAAGTAGGGATCATTTTCTTGATGGAAGGATGTATTTTGTTCTTCCACGCATCAACAGATTCAAGCCACAAATTAAGATTACCTCCTCCAGCTTTTGGGACAAAGTGGTGTTGGGCAGTATGGCCTTGGTGCTTTACAAGGTAAAGGAGAGAGCCTGTGATCTGAGAGAGATGGGGTGATCTGCCTCTGCTCAACTGCAGGACATCACGGGTGGTAGCTCCCCAAATCCCCAAGACCTCACACCTGCAGACACGCAGAAGTAGTGATTCTATTATTATTGAGTTAATAGTTATCTTGGCCCTAGAACACTTGTTCCATTGCACTTTTCATCAGGCATATGTGGCAAAAAGAGGTGTTTGGGGGTTCCAGTACTCTGTTAGGTCAAACATATCACAGACTCCATCATTTCCGCCTTTCCGCAACCCTTAAAAGCAGTCGCCCCAGTGAGCTTGTTTAAGACAATCTGCTCATGTGAACTAGTTTGTGCGCCCTCTGTGTTACAGTTAGATTTGGAGATTTAAGAACTTTCAGCTGCCTGTAAGCACTTTCATGCCTCCAGCCTCAAACAGGGCTCTTATCCTTTGTAGAAGGTACAGTTAAATGCAATTGCCGGGGTTCTTTTAAGTCTCCATCTCATACGACATAGAAAGGATGGCAAAATGTCATCCGAAACCAAGCTGAGAGACTAAGCCAAGGGGAATTGTCTACAGTGGGAACTTTGCTAAGAAAAATCCCAGTGAGCCAAAATGTTTTTCTTAGCCTTCTTATTTTAGGGTTGAAAAACGAAAGGCATAACTTAAGAACAATTTATTTAATTTACTCAAATTTAAAATAAAAACCAACCAAATATCTTCTCCTCACTTAGAAGGATATAACACAACAAGAACCAGTGCTTGAATTGTGACGTGAGTCCTACTGTTAGTAAGCTGGAAATATCAATATTCAGAAGTATAAATAATACAATAGCCCCAAGAATTTAAGAGCAAAGATAAGACTGCAGTGTAGACTAATTAGAAAAATCTGTAGAAATGTATTTTAGTGTGTGTGTATGTGTATCTACGTAATAGTGTATGTATGTATGTATGTATACATGTGTGTATGTATGTATGTATGTATGCATGTGTGTATGTATGTGTGGGTATGCACGTGTGCATGTGTGAAGGTTGATGTTGGTGTCTTTCTCAATCATTCTTTACCTTAGTTTTCTTGAGACAGGGTCTCTCAATGAAGCCAGAGCTCACAAGGTAGTCATATGTATTAGTTACTTTTATGTGGTTGAGATAAAATGTCATGAAAAAGAGCAACTTAAAGGAGAAAGAGTTATCTTGACTTATGGTTCCAGAGAGGCAGAGTCAGATGCTAAGATGTCTATGGGAAAGAATCATGCTCTATAGACAACCGGCAGGGTGTAGGAAGGATAGCAAGGACTGCTGGGAAGCTATTTCAGAGCATGAGGACACTAAGCCTTGAAAGCAAGCTCCAGGAACTTTCTTCTGTTATCAAAGGCAAAGTCCATAATGGGGAAGGTGTGGTAGCAGAAGCAAAAGCTGGTTGGTCACGTTTCATCTGTGGACAGGAAGCAGAGAGAGGGAGCAGGAAGTGAAGTGAGGTTATAAACACTCAGAGCCCACCCTCGTGATGAACTTCCTTGAGCCAGCCTTTACCTCCTAAAGATTGCGTGATTAGGGTTTCTATGGCTGCAATGAAACAGTATGACCAGAAAGCAAATTGGAGAGATTGGGGTTTATTTGACTTATGCGTGTACATTGCTGTTCATCACTGAAGGAAGTCAGGACAGGAACTCAAACAGGGCAAGGAACATGGAGGCAGGAGCTGAGGCAGAGGGCATGGAGGGGTGCTGCTTACTTGTTGGGGACCAGCCTTGACAAAAATACCACTTGCCAGGGTAGTGGCATGGGAATTTAGGAATATTAGTAAAGAGTACAAAGATGTGTGTAAAAATAATAAAACAGAAAAAACATAGAATAGTACTGGGAGGGAGTTCTATTGAACACTGAAGTCACTGGTGTTTAATTTCCAGTTGCTTAAAATACCCAACCCCAAGAGGTAGGAGTAAGGTTAAAAAAAAAAAAAACTGAAAAAAACTGCATTAACATCATACAAGGAAATGAAGTGACCAGTTGAAGGTCGTGGGCTACATCCGCAGATAAACATTCTGTTGCTAGGACAAAACAAGTCACACTCACACCCTAGACCAAAACATTCTGTAGGCAAACCACTCCCTGGATGGAATTCAATGTTATCTCCTTAAGGGAACTGGAACTTTAATTGGATCCTTAGACTTTTTTTGAGATAGAAATATACCTACTTCTCTATTCTGGACATATAAGGTCTGGATATTAGCCACAGCTGTTGACAATAACCTTAAGAGAGCAGAACTCTCTGACCTAAATCTAGGTGGGACCTTTGTTTGAGATAGAAACACAATAACCTTGGAAGGAATAGAGGTAAGTTCCAAGTCTATGACCTTTGGTTAATGGGAAATAGACTCACATTTTTGGGCCTCTACACTTACTGGCTTGCTTTCCTTCATTTGATCAACCTTCTTTCTTATAGAACCCAGGGACACCAGCCCAGGGATAGCGCCTCCCATCATGGACTGGGCCATCCCCCATTGATTGCTAATTAAGAAAATGCCTTACAGCTGGGTCTCATGGAGGCATTTTCTCAACTGAGGCTCCTTCCTCTCTGATGGACTCTAGCTTGTGTCAAGTTGGCACACAAAACCAGCCACAACCACAAGTGGAGACCAGGTGTTCAAATCCATGAACTCGTGGGAGAAATTTCTCACTCAAAGCTCCACAGATTAGCTGCACAGTAATCCCTCGGGATCTTCCTGTCTCCGTGTTTCCAGGGCTGGGATGACAGGTGTGTCCTGCCACCATTAACTTCTTATGTGGATAAGAGGACTCAGATCTCAGGATGTCTTATTTTATGAGAAGCACTTTACAAATTAAGCCGTCCTCCCAGATAACAACTGCTCTCAACCTGTGGGTCAGGACCCCTTTGACAAACCTCTGTATCTAAGAATATTGTACACTACAATTCATAACAGCAGCAAAGTGACAGTCATGAATTAGCAATAGAATGGATTTTATAGTTTGAGGTAACCACAGCATGAGGAACTGTGTTTAAGTGTTGCAGCATTCGGAAGGCTGAGAACCACAGAGATAGAAGACGAGAGGATTAACATTAGATTCTCCTGAAACCCTGGAAATCCTTAACTTGGCTACTGCCAGCCTGCTCATCCGAAGCAAGGAAAAATGGTGTGACTGCACAGCCTTGGTTAAACAGAAACCCAGCGACAATGAATTCGATTGCTACTTTACAAGGCCAATTTCCGTGGTATGGTCTCTCCTAAGGGACTTCTTGACAGTCATCCTGAGCCAAGCACTGTCCTGACCCCTTTCATAGGCTGCAGCAAATGGTCAGAAGCCAATGGGTAAGAATCACATCTTTGTTTTCAGGTGAGGAAACTCAAATGCAGGCAGCAAATCTTGTATGCCTGAGCCTGGAGTTTCAATGCGGACCATCTGATTTTGGTTTATTTCAGCTCTGGTATGGCTCCTAATTTCGGAGGCATTTCTGATTGATCTGTTTTCCCAGTGTTGCTAAGTGGTAACGTGGTAATGGGTGTGGTTTTAAATGAGCCAAATGTTCTGCAGAGAATTTCTTCAGCTTTGTTCTTAACACGGAACACCAGTGAGGCAAATAGTAGGGATTGTTTCAGTTGCCGAACCCACTCCGGAGTTCTCCTCGTATATTTTCCTTGCATGTGGGTGATTAATTATTATAATTATTGCACTAGTACCGAATAACTAATGTGATCTTCTTACAAATGTTAAAAAAAAATACATGCAGGATAATCTTCAAGGCAATCAGCTGAGTATATCATTGTATCAGAGATGTCATTGTGGGTTATTTCACATGAGAACTGACATTTGGGAAGTGATAAGTTAATTGTGACTTTCTTGCTTGAGTGCCATTAGTCTTCTCTAATGTCTGTTATCGTAGCAAAGGAAGAATGTCTTAATCACGTGTCTGTGTTCAGAAGCATTGTGAAAGCAACGGCAGACCGTCAAACACTGAATTCAATAGGAGTCCAAGAAACACTGTAGAATGAATAGCAGGTGTCCACACAGCTGGAACTCCAACACTGGCTATTTGGCTTCCTTCTTCCGGTTGACCTCTGTCCTTTTTTGGAATATCCATCCATCTTCAACACCCACCTGCTATTTCTGTTTATCCCAGGCACCACGTGAAAAAACTCTTATCAAAACTAAAATTGGTGACTGGTCAAGTTATATCTTTGAGAAGACCAAGTGCTTCCCAAAGGGCACCAGAAACAAGATGGGGAATTTACATTAGAGGGTCATGATCAGCAGTGCTCAGGGGCTTCCAAGGCCTGTGGAGTCACTGTACAAGAGGGTGACTGAGAAAGATGAGAGGATGCTGGGATGTCGTCGCAGAGAGCATGACATTGGTTTGTTGCTACACTGATCTGTCTTCTAGTTTCCCAGTGGTCTTATACTAAGGGCAGATCAAAGGCCAGAGTGGGGACCAGAAGCACTGCCAGTCCTTCTCAGAGCCACAAAGGAATGCTTTCTTTCCCTACAGTGCATTTGCTTCATGTAAATCAACACACACTCACCATACATTACAAAAGGACGTCAGTGTTGGGAACAATTAGCATTTTTAAAATAGAACCACAGAGAACCTCAGAACTTCTGAAATGAATAACCCCTATAATTCTCCTACCACATAGCTGAGGCCAGGCATCGAAGACCCCTGTGTTAAGCCAGAGTCAATGTTTGATTTAGCCTGAGAGCCTGCACAAGATATACATCAAGTCAGCACTAAAGCAAGTCCAGTGTCGATGGGGGAGGGGCACACGAAGCACCATCCTTGGCTGGGTGTCAGAGCCACAAAAGTGATCTCTTCCACCTTGACTTAAGGTTGAAAGTTCAGGCCTATTCTTGCTCCTTCAAGGTTTTTAACAAGAGATTTGACTTAAGGTGTGGCTACTAACAGGACCTTGGGTATAGTTACTTAGTGTTTTGGGTATTAAGATGGTAATTACTTTCTTCGTTCTTTCTATCGTGCTAAAGAAGTCTTGCTTTCTTTCCCTCTTTTGGGTTCAGGTATTTAAAGATCATGAAAAATAAACACAGGCAGATTCAGTGTTCACTGCTTTGCCCTCCCAACTCTATTCTGTGTCTCCGTATATTTCTTTTGTATCTCTATTTCTTCTGCCTGACATTTCTAATCCACATGCCCCTATCCTGGAACACATGAACCTGTCAAGGTTGGACACCAGCAGCTGGGAAATCATGACAGTAATGGCTACTGGGGGTAGGAAGAGTCAGTTTTGTTCATGGTGCGGCCCCTGGTAGGATTTACATGCTCTACCGGATAGCTCTGCATTCATGCGCATATAGATAGCGTCTTTTGGGTTCAATGGGTCATGAAAAGGGGACATAAAGTTGGTAAGAGAATGTGGCAGGGGGTCTGTAAGGAGTTGAGGCGAGGTGACTGGTGGATATGACCAAAATACATTGTGTACATGCAGGAAATTCTAAAAGAATAAATAATAAAAGGGAAAAAGGCTTTTAAGTGAAACTCTTTCATGACTACATATTTCATAACATAAGAAGAGTATCTAAAATTAAAATATCAGTGGCCATATTTAAAGCTTGAACACAACCATGTTCATTAATTTACATACTGCCTAAGGTTGCTTTTGCACGGTGATAAAGGAGTTGAGCTGAAAAACCTAGAATATTCCTACGGAACTTTGTTTTCAGACATAATTTGTTGACCCCCCCAATTTAGTCATCCACCCAGCTCATGTGAGAGCTATCTGGAAATCATTGTTATTTCCCCTTGTAGCCATTTGCTTTCCCTGGAAGCCCTGCCAGCTTGAGTAACTGCCTCAGCGAGTATTAAAGCTAGACACGCTCACATTTGCCCGCGGGTCTGCCAATCTGTCCGTGTTTCCTCGTAATGGGACTATGTCAGCCGTGCCCTTATGGAAATAAAAATGTAGAGATGGACGCTATCACTGAGGGTTGATAACATTATCAACTTTGTAATATAATTTTCTACCCTTTAGACATTTCAATAACTGGGCATAACGTCATTATGAATAAGACACGACAGAAAAAGGCAAGGCAAACAGACATCGTTTCTTCAACCATTAGGAAAAGGAGAGCAAATGAAAGTCCAGAGAAATTAAAAACCTTCTTCACATCAAAAAATTATGAAACAAGAAACCCGTAAAATGGCTATGCACTGGCTACAAAGAACACGCCCATAGACTCCATTAGGGCCTCTAAGTATACTCAGCTCCCTGGAAAGGCTGGAAGGGCATTTAGCCAATCTATTCAATCTCTTCTATAGTGAGTCATAGAATTATTGGGATGTTGGGGGCACTTTTCCTCTTCCTTCGTTTGAGAGGGTAGAGTGGTAATTAGATGAAGCCTGGGATGACTTTTGAATGCATCTATTCTGTACGTCCACCCAGAATGTCGGGTCACAGACCAATACACCATATTCCGTACGGAAGGTTTCTCACAGACAGGCTCTTTCCTGTGTAAGGTCACCTAGCTGATAATATGCCTATGATGATGGGTGCCATTAACATAGTCTCTGCTGCAAGTGACTGGTAGTGTTGAGTTAGCACTCATGCCTTTGACACGATTTTTTGCCCTGCCAGGTTTTTATAACAACACCTCCTGGGGACATTAAGTTCCGAGTCTTCTGAATATTTTGTCTCAACAAAGAGGCCTGTATTTTCAAAGTTGCATGTTAGAAAGCTCCAAGAGGAACCACATTGCTTTATAGAATGACATATAAAGCCTATGCCTTTATTATGTCTTTATATATGGAAATTTGCAGGAAAGAACACCATATGTGTAAAATGAAAGAGAATCGGAGGATTAATGCTATACATTCAGGATGTGTGTAAGTTTAGAACTAGGATTTCCTCTAGCTGGTCTCCAGGACTGAGCCTTTGCATTTCCATTTTATTAATGGCTTTTTTGTATACAAGGCACAGATGAGCATCCAATTGCTTTGTTAAAGCAGAATGCACGCATGCGACTTTTAACACTTCAAATGTCTTATCTCTTTGCCCATTGACTTTTGGCCACACTTTTTTGGTTCTTGCCTCGACAAGTTTGTTGAATTGAAATCAATGTGCAGTTCAGTGCATGAAGGTAAAAATTTTAAAATAATGGCAACAAGGCCAGGAAGGCGGTTTATCTCTTCCAACTTGGGGAATAAAAGGTCACAGGCCAAATGAGATTATGAGAGAAACCGTGTAACAGTCACCCCTATATCTTATGAGTTAAAGTCAGGGACCGAAAGGAAAGGATACTTTCTGCCTCTGCCTTCCTCCTACCTCAGAGTAATTGATTTTTCCTAATAACAGTACAATCACGGTATTAATAAATCTTGCCAAAACAACATGACTGCCACTAAAACAAAATAAAAAGGGCCACAAAACACCTATAAAATATTTTCCTCCCTCCCTCCCACCTAAATCAACAGCATGTTTCTCCTTCCTATAAATTTACATTAAGGTTATTCATCTATTCCTCTACTCACCTGGAGAAAAGGATAATTCACTATGAATTTGGAACCAGGTGCCTGAAGAGACGTTTAGAAACTGTGCCTAATCAGCCTTAGACGGAAGAGGGAATTTTTTCAAAGAGAGCGTTCTCAGTTGCATCAATGAGAAGGGACCTGCCATGCAGCTGTTCTCACTGAAGCTCCCAAAGAGATCTTAAATGAAACAAACTGTTGGCTTTGATGAAACAGCAACACATGATGTAGCGTGAAATGGGAGAAGAGAATACGTCTCACAAGTCACAGAAGTGATGAGATTTTTCAATTGGTGCCTCTCCCTTGGGTGAGATGGCTTCATATTTGGAATGCTTTGCATAATTATGAATGTGGAACTCTTGTCTGCTGTGGGTATAGATGGCATCTGTGTGTAAATCCATGCCTCTTTTCCAACAAAGTGAGCTTGCTCTCCAGAATATTCCTCATGGAAAGAACAAAGTCTATTGAAATTGGCAAAGCTCTCTGAAGATGGGGGACACAGCATGCCCAACATGCTATTTTTGATGTCCTTAGAAGAAAAGCAGAAGTTTATGTGACTTTAAAAAAGGAATGAATAGAGATGAATATGACTTTAGGGGCAGTTAAAATAGTCTGAATTGTAATCGAATGCACGTCATCTACATTGTGTCCAAACCCGTTGAATTCACTGTACAAGAGTAAACTCATAAACCACAGCCTTTGGGCAGCATTGGTGGTCACCGTAGGTTCATCACCTGTCCCAAGTGCACCTCTCTATCAAGGAATGCTGATAATGGAGACATGCTTTGTGCTGTACTTTCTGCTCAGCATGGTTGTGAAATTAAAACCAAAATAAAAGATAAATTCCTGAGAAAGGATTCCAACTAATCATGTCTAGTTTCTGAGGACATTTTTCCCCCTTTCATTACAAGGGAACCATGCTATTCAGGTTTTTTTTTTGTTTTTGTTTTTTTTAAAGATTTCTGCCTCCTCCCCGCCACCGCCTCCCATTTCCCCCCTCCCCCAATCAAGTCCCCCTCCCTCATCAGCCCGAAGAGCAGTCAGGGTTCCCTGCCCTTTGGGAAGTCCAAGGACCTTTCACCTCCTTCCAGATCTAGTAAGGTGAGCATCCAAACTGCCTAGGCTCCCACAAAGCCAGTACGTGCAGTAGGATCAAAACCCAGTGCCATTGTTCTTGACTTCTCAGCAGTCCTCATTGTCTGCTATGTTCAGTGAGTCAGGTTTTCCTTAGCGATCTGGGAAATGCAAATCAAGACAACTTTAAGATACCATCTTACACCTGTTAGAATGGCTAAAATCAAAAACACCAATGATAGCCTTTGCTGGAGAGGTTGTCGAGTAAGGGGTACACCCATCCTTTGCTGGTGGGAATGCAAACTTGTGCAGCCACTTTGGAAAGCAGTGTGGCAGTTTCTCAGGAAATTCGGGATCAACCTACCCCTGGACCCAGCTATTCAGGTCTTCTGTGGACTCTAGCTGAAATAAACGTACAAAATCCCTCTCAATAGTCAAATAAAAGATGGGAGGCAAATCAAAGTCAGGTTTAAACAGCTTAGGTGGTCGAAATGAATGTCTAAGGACAGTTTACTCATTGATTCTATTTTTAAACTATCCCAGGGTCAGATGATTTTGTGAGGTAAATGCTCCATCAAAGGCGGACTGTTGTTTCTTACTCATTGTAAGAAGGTGCTGCCCTTTAATGGTTGTAAGACAATAGAACTTAGGGCTAGCAAGACTCTTCTACCAGGAAATAATTGAAGCTATGCAGGGAAATGCCATTGTTTTATAGAAGGACCAGGACATCTCTTTATAGCACCCAGATGAACTGTTAAACTTCAAGTTGTTCAAAAGAAGCCTTATATAGGAATAGCTGTTGAATGATCCTGTACAAATGTATGTCTAAGGTATTGGGGACTGTTCCTGCATCATAAAAGATAATGAACATTGTTTAAAACAAATCACTGGCTACATCTTTGTCATATTTCCCTTAGTGAAAACCTGTAACCTATAAGCCAAATAAACTCTGTCTTTCCCCAAATGCTTTTGGCTAGTTCTTTATCATAGCAACCAAAACAGAAATTAGTACCAGAGAGTAAACAGTTTCTGGGACAGATCTGACCATGTTGTTTGGGAGAAAGAATATAAAAGTGTTTAGACCTTTGGGCTCTAAACACCATTAAGAATGCAAATTTAGTGGGCTGCTCTGTGGCAGCATGGAGGATAAGAATGTTGAGAGAGGTGTTGATGGTGGAGGCCTGGATTGTAAAATTCCAGAGAGAAGCAAAGACTCTCTCAGGGAGGTTTATGCCATATTCTGTATTAAAAATATGTGGAATGAAACCTTTATTCTATAGGGACAATTGATACTGGTTATCTGGGTTTGAAATACTTTGCTGCTATGAATAAGAAGCCAGTACCCCTAAGATAAAATCTGGGACTGTTTCCTCGGGGTCAGCATACAGAAGCTGTGGTCCAGACTGAGCTCAGATTAAACCCCAATCTGGAAGTCAAACTTGGTAGTGTTGAAAAATCTTCCCACATGGTACTGGTTTTGGCAGAAACGAAGGTACAGGATTGAAGAGGTTGGGGAAAGAAGCTGAAGATGAGCACCTCCTGCCTGAGCTCCCCAGACTCTTTGGAGCCCAGAAGATCATGAACAAGTCTCAGACGTTGGGCATTTAGTTCCTCATACTATTGGGAGTTCAGTTTTGCTTTTATCTATATAACTACGTCCATTTTTCTGCTTGTAATAAGAAAATATATACTTTATTTAGGATGTTTTTATTTTAAACTCAACATATCTACAACTAAGATAACTGTCCTTCCAGACTTCTTTTCTTCTCATGCTTTTCCTACTTATCACAACTTCCCAGTAAATTAACCTGTAAATGTCATTATGCCATCTTAAAATCATTCATCACTGGTAGTAGAATATCTAAATTCTTTTACCCTTACATTTTACATGATGGTGATAGTAGTGGTAGTGGAAAATTGTGTCATTAATGTGATCCCTTTGGGTTATAGATTCAGAGAGCATATAGGTTTATGTTGTCATTGATGGTATAGTATTTTATAGCTCTGTGATAGATGTATAGCAATTAATAATACTATTTAGGGTATGCACATAAATTAAACTCAATAGAGACTCTAAGGACTTCTATCACACTGAAAATAAGAAGCTTTATGCTTCCATTTTCAATTTTATTTCCATATTTGAGATTAATAAACTATTTTATGAAGTCTCCCTTGATTTGTTGGTAACTTCTTCACAATGACCTCATTAATGATAAACAATAAAGTCTAAAAGTTATTCATAGTTATCAGTATGACAGTCATATAATTATACTTTTAAAGATGGCTATCCCTTTAACATTGATGATATTGACACTTGAATAAGATATGCTCATGAGATACGAGGGAGTGGGTAGGGGTGTTGGGTGGAGAATACTGACAGAGCCAACTGGAAAAAGGGGGGGTTGTCTGGGATTTTTTTTGTTTTGCCTGGTTTCTGTGCTCTCACCAGGTCCCACAGTCGTTTAATCCCAAAGAAATCACGCAGAGGTCTATATTAATGATAATCTGATTGGCCCATTAGCTCAGGCTTCTTATTAACTCTTATAACTTATATTAGCTCATTATTCTTATCTGTGTTAGCCACATGGCTCAGTACCTTTTTCGGCGGGGCACGTCACATCTTTCTTCTTCGGTGTCTGGGCAAGACTGCAGAGCAATGGACTTCCTCCTTCCCAGAATTTTCCTGTTCTCATTGACCCGTCTCTACTTCCTGTTTGGTTGTCCCACCTATACTTTCTGCTTGGCTACAAGGCAATCAGCATTTATTTAAAACATTGACAAAGTAGAGACAACAATTGTTCCACACCAAGGGGGTCATTTCAGGATCATGTAGAAATCTGGTGCAACGGAAACTCCTAAGAATCTGCAAGAACAACCTTAGCTAATACTCTGAGCAATTGGGATACGTAGTCTGAACTGGTCATCTCCCGTGACCAGGAAAGATTACCAGTGGAGAGACTGAGCCACCAACCCAGCCATATAACATTCGACCTACAGTCTGTACAGCATATGGGATGTGCTGGGGTAGTGTGGCACAGAGATTAGAGAGTAGCAACCAGTGACTGGTTCAGCCTGAGACTCTCGACACTAGAGTGAACCCACCCCAACACTGTCTAGAGCACCAGGACCCAGTGGCCAGATGACCCAGAGACCTAGGATATAATGAGACATGACTGGGGAGAAAAAGGAAATGTCAATGTAATGATTCCTAACAATATTCTGTTATAAGCATAGATTGGTACCTACCCCAACTGTCATCAGAGAGCCTTCATCCATCAACTGGGGAATCAGATGCAGTGACCCACAGCCAAACATTAGGCTGAGCTCAGGGAATCCTGCGGAAGAGGGAGGAAGAATTGTAGGAGCCAGAGGGGTCAAGGACATCACAAGAAAATCCACAGAATCAACTAACCTGGGTTCGTAGGAGCTCACAGAGACTGAACTACCAACCAGGGAGCCTGCATGGGACTGACATAGGCCCTCTGCATGTATGTGACAGTTGTATAGCTTGGACTTCTTGTGCAGCTCCTAACAGTGGGAACAGGGGCTGTCTCTGACTCTTTTGCTGACTTTTGGGACCCTATTCCTCATACTGGGTCGCCTTGCTCAGCCTTAACACAGGGCTAGGTACTTAGTCTTTCTACAACTTGATATGACAAGCTTTGTTGCAATATTCATGGGAGGCCTGCCATTTTCTGAATAGAAATGGAGGTTGAGTGGATGAGGGGAGGAGGAGGTAGAGGGAAGGGAAGCTGCATAAAAATGAACAGGAGGAAAAGATATGTATTTGAGTTGATGGGAAACCATTTCTCAAAGGGGACGTCAAGATAATGATTCAAAAGTCATGAGTCACATTAGCCATTCCAGGCCAAGCTTGGGATGTTTTGTCAAGATGAGGCCTGATTTCTGGGTGTTTGTGATAGAACTTGCCCAGTTCTTCTAACAACTCATGTCTTTCCATGAGACAGGGAACAAAGGCGATTTCTAGACATGAAGCATCATATGGGGCCCGTGTGGAGCTCTAGACATATGGAAGCAGAGACGTGAGAATAGTCCTGGGGATCATAGAAAGGACGATTTGGCAGAAAAATGAAAAAGGGAGAATTGCATCTCTGAGCCCCCTTTATTTTTTTTTTTTTTTTTTAGTTTTTCAAGACAGGGTTTCTCTGTGGCTTTGGAGCCTGTCCTGGAACTAGCTCTGTAGACCAGGCTGGTCTCGAACTCACAGAGATCCGCCTGCCTCTGCCTCCCGAGTGCTGGGATTAAAGGCGTGCGCCACCATCGCCCGGCCCCCCTTTATTTTTTATCAAATTATAAATATTACAAAGATTATTTAAGCATCAAGAATCTACCTCTACTAGATCCATTGCCCTCTGGGAAATGACAAAGTGTGAATTATCAAAAACTTATAAAAAGAAAGGGTCAATTTAGGACTAGACACACAGAAAATTCTAGTTTGGATTAAGTGGAGGAAAAAAAATCAATCTAAATGATCTGCAGAACCAACCTAAGGGCAAATTTTGTCAAGAAACACAAGTTTACCGAGGTCATGCCTCAGAGAAAGCGCCTCCTCTGCAGTAATGAGAAAACTCCAGCCATTTGTAATCAACACGTTAATTATATGCAAATGTTGTGCTCACAGTCCTCAGAAACAACAGCTTTCCGGTTAAACATTCTGCCTCCTCAAATTTTGATTACATTATTCATTTGCTTCCAAGAACAAATGCAAAATCCCTAATTATCAGTACAGATTAGTAAGGCTTCGGCATACTACAAAAATCCAAATGATAAATTAATCAAGAAAAGGAGAATAAGACTGAGTCTTATAATATTATTCTCTATAGCTAATGAAATTCTTCATATACTTCTGTCTACTTAAAATGTGTAACTGTATGTGCATAAGGTGTAGATGTTGGGGTTTCAAAGATTATTTAATGATTCTATGCTTTTATAGGCTGGCTACAGAATGCAAGAGGTCAACAACCACTTGCTATGAATTTTACAGTATGTCAGTCTGTACTAGATACTTGGTATGTAAGCTCCCATAAAAATACTCATTTTGTAGAGTATTCTTACTTTCTCTGCTTAAGTATTTCCCTGACACTCCATGTGGCTAGTTCCTTAAGGTGTGTGTGTATGTCTGTGTTCACAAGCATGTGCATATGGTATGTGTGTGTTTGGGAGTAGAAGATGTGAATGCATGTAGAAACCAGAGGACAGACAACCTTGGGTGTCATGTCTTAGAATTTGTCCACCTTGTCTTTTGAGACAGGACCTGTCATTGACCTGAGGCTCAATGATAAGGTTAGGGTGGCTAGCCAGTGAGAAGCGGAGATCTTCCTGTCTATATCTTCATAGCTCTAAATTAAAGTGCCATATGCCTGGACTCATGCTAAGGTACCATCTGCCTGGACCTTTGGTGTAGCCTCTGGGAACTTCAGGTCCTCATGTTTGTGCAGCAAGCACTTGACAGACTGAGATATCTCCTCAGAGCCCTGTATGTGTTTTGTGTCAGCTCAAATAATTTCTTTCATCATAGGAAGTGTAGCCCAAGCAACAACACAGGTGCTTAGAACCTTGTCTTTCAAGATGCCTGTGTTTTGTCTGCATGGTACTTATGATAACTAATCAGTATAAATTAGTTGGCTGGCTTATTTGCTTTTTCTCTATGCTTTACTAGAATGTAAAACCTATCAAGGCTGAGATTTCATTGCTTGATCACTAATTTTCAGACACTTATCCATGATTTGTTGGATGAACAAAGGAGTTCTCTAAGCCAGTAGGAATTGGTATCTTACTTACAAACCTAGAATCTGAAAAGGTAAAACTCATGCTTTCTTTTTTTCTTTTTTTTTTTTTTTTTGGTTTTTCGAGACAGGGTTTCTCTGTGGTTTTGGAGCCTGTCCTGGAACTAGCTCTTGTAGACCAGGCTGGTCTCGAACTCACAGAGATCAGCCTGCCTCTGGCTCCCGAGTGCTGGGATTAAAGGCGTGCGCCACCACCGCCCAGCAAAACTCATGCTTTCACCAAGAGCCTTTGGTTTATTTTTCTTGTTAGCTCACTGTCTCCCTGGATTTATCCCTTCACTTCAGAGCTTCAGTGCCGAGTCAAACTACTGTCCCAGGAAGCCAAGCTGTCTTACACACCACAGTTTACAGGATTGGGTGGATGGGGGGTTGTGATCTTTTCATTTTTGAAAACATTGTGTTACTCTGATCTCGGTGGACACTGTCTTTTCCCCGCTGTCTGTCAGCTTAATTAGAACCCGCTCTCCTCTTGGGAGGGCTGGGTTGTGCAAGGTAACTTCATGACAGTCAATGCTCACATGAAAGAGGATGTTAACCGGTTAGGAAAGTTGGAGAGGGATTTTAGTGGAGATGAAAGGGATAAAAATGAGGGATGTTGACAAGCCAGAATACAGTCTTTGGTTTTGTTCTACTACTTTTTACATTCGGCTGCAACATGTCAGCAGGTTTAAGAAAACACTTGTTTTTCAAGGTTATACCTTTACCTTTAGACTCCTTAACAATATACATGCATATCTTAAAACATGTATTCTTTCATTCAATTACTATTTAATAGACAAATCTGGAAATGAGAGATGCAAAGTTGGAGAAATATAAACTGTTTGGCAGCCTTTTAGAAGACAGAAATACAAGCCAGCAATGAACTGCTTAGACTGAGGGATGGGCTTTTGGTTTGGATCTCACATGTTCCCCAAATGTTGAGGACTTTGGTGCTATCCTGCTAACCTATAGTGTTTCTGGGAGGTGATGGAGGCTGAGGGTTAGCAGAAGAAAATTTTGTCATTGATTGTATATCTTTGAAAGGGATATTGAGACCCTTGCCTTTCTTTCTTTCTTTCTTTCTTTCTTTCTTTCTTTCTTTCTTTCTTTCTTTCTTTCTTTCTTTCTTTCTTCCTTCCTTCCTTCCTTCCTTCCTTTCTTTCTTTCTTTCTTTCCTTCCTTCCCTCATTTCCTCCTCCTCCTCCTCCTCCTTCTTCTCTTTGTTTTTTTTGAGACAGGGTTTCTCTGTAGCTTTGGAGCCTGACCTGGAACTAGCTCTTGTAGACCAGGCTGGTCTCGAACTCCCAGAGATCCGCCAATCTCTGCTTCTGGAGTGCTGGGATTAAAGGCATGTGCCACCAATCAGCTTCCTCTTTCTTTTTACTTCCTGGCAGTGATGGGGTAAGCAGTTCTCCTTTAGCCCATGATGTTTTGACACAATCAAAACCTAAAGACAGCCAAACCAGCTGTAACCCTGTAACAATATATTTCCTTCTTCTTTTAAGATGCCTTAGATATTTTTATCCCCATCATAGAAACCTGACAAACACAGAGGTACACACATGATTAGAACTCAGGGGAAGGAAAAGATTCATTTTCAACTTATCTCATGTGAGCAATATTATTTGGTTGAATACACAAAGAAATCTGACTGTAGTAATGGAAGAACTAATGTAGAAAAGGCATCTAGATAGAGAGAAGGCGATGACTGAAAAGACAGAACTATTCGAAGAAAAAAAAGGCAAAGAAGTCCTTATTAGCTGGCCCAGATGACACATATCAAGGCATTTTAGAGATTGAGATTCGAAAAGGTAAGTGGGAGGTGGATTTGTAAAAAGCCTCCGTGCTCTGCTAAGGAGGTTACATTTTGTGTTTGTTATAGGAAACTGTTAGAGAATTTTTTAAATCATCACTAAGCAATAGAACCCTTATTCTAACTGTTCTCTTGAAACCTAAAGAGATTAAATTGCAAGAAGAGTCTCGATTTCCTTGTATTTTTGACCATCTTTCAAATGCAGGCAGCATCAGCCCTTTCCCCAACTTTTCAGGAATATTTGTGCAGCCAACAGTATTTGAAGACAGATAGTGTCTCCCTTACGGCAGAAAGAAATCCTTAAAAGATCACAGTTTCGCAATCTAGTGTCGGGAATTGTAACTCAGGTTTATTTCATGCTTAACCCCCAACTGGGTTTATGGGTCACTCTGCTAAGAGATGTGGATAACAGGGGAAGTCTAAGCTACCGTGAAGCTCACCCAGTGTGCCATGTTGGTGTTTATACATACATGTATCTGAGGTGGGAATCTTGTGTCTTCTTGACAATGATGATCAAACTGTGGCTAGCTAACTTTTAGTTGGAAAGTACAGTAAAGCCTCAGCATGGTCATAGTTTTGGAAGACTGAAACCATGAACTTTCTATAGAATTCAATAAAATATAGTATGTTACCAGCAGTGGGTATGAGGCTGGCTATGCCAGAGATATGTAACCAAGAAAAGGGAGCAATACTACTCTTACTTGGTAAAGCCAATGGCTCAAGAACAATGGGAGAAGACCTCTATTCAGTGGCCAAAAGATACTGAAGTAGGAGCCTCTGTCCCCAGAGGAGCCTCCTAACCGTAGGGTGATACCCTCAGGATGGGCATACTGAAGAAGACAGACAGGATCAGAAAGAAAAGAAATAATCCTATCTTTTCCTTGGAATAGGCAAGATTCTTCCTGGAACTCAAGTGCCATCTCTTTCCACTCCTTTTACGGTGTCATGTTCCTGGTTATGACAGCGGACAGGCTCTCGTAACCAAACACTAAGACCACAAAGAAGTCAGACACTCTAGTAATTCGGATGCCATTATTTCTAATCTCATTGCAGTGAGCCTCTGGCCTTCCGCAAGCTCAAGAGAAGAGTCAGTGCTTCCAGGAAAGTGATCTCCCAGTCTCTGAGAAGAAACACACGTAAAGGGTTACTGAAAACCTTGTGGCCAAGAGGTTAAATATAGCAAAGCTAAGAAGGGAGTGGTTTGATGGCCCTGCTGTGTGACTTCCAAAGGTAGTGGTTTCTAAGCCAACTGAGAGCAAGCAATGCCTGAGGGTTTGTTTAGGGTTTTTTTTTTTTCCTCTGTAGCAATAACAAAGTGTGTAGATAAAGAAAACAAGTCTCTAAGTTGCAATGGTTTTTGAACCCTATTCCACGTGATAGGATACTTGTCTCATCAGAAATCAGTAACAGAAAGTGGAAAGATAAACCATAACGTAAGGGAAAACATTAATATTTATAAAAGCATGTGTTGGGAGTCAGAAAAAGATGTCCCAACATCTTTTTCTTAAACAGAGCACCTGGGGGCCAGCAAATGCAGAGAAGGACTTCCCCTGGGAGTCTTCTTCTTCCTCAAGTCTGGAGCCGTCAATGATCATACTTGCTTCTCACGCTATTACTGAAATTCTGTTAGCTGAGGCGGGTTAAATTCACGTCACTGAGGAGGATTGAAACACACACATTTGAAGCCCAGGAGAACGTTGTCCCAGACCATCATTTGTACTCTCCAACCTCACATTTCCTCTAAAAATGTCTTTTCTTGGATCCAGGCTTGGTAGCTCCCACCTGTGATCACAGCACCTGGAAATGCACAGTAGGAGGAGGGCTGTAAGTTCAAGACTAGTCTGGGTTACATAGTAAGCATGGGTCATCACGGGCTAGAGAACAAGATTGTCTTAGTTATTTTCTTATTGCTGTGATAAAGACCATGACCAGAAACAACTTGGAGAGGAAAGGGTTTATTTCAGCTTCCAGTTGTAGCCTGTCATGAAGGGAAGTCAGGATAGGAACTCAAGGCTGGAATTTGGAGGCAGGAGGTAAAGCAGAGATTATGGAGAAACACTCCTCATGGGACTACACCTCCTGGCTTGCTCTGCTTGGTTTCTTATACTGCCCAGGTCTGTCTGCCCAGGGTTGGCAAGGTTCTTGTGAGCTGTACTCTCTTCTATCAATTAACCATCAATGATATGCCCCACAGATTTGTCTATAGACAATCTGACGATGGCATTTTTTTCTCATGATTGAGGTTGTTATTCCCAGGTAGCTCTAGGTTGGGACAAGTTGACTGAAGACCAAACAGGACAGAGACACTCAAAAACAAAACAAAACAAAAAACTCAAATAAAATTGATGATGGAGATGATAATGATAACAATACTAATTTACTGCCATATTTCTTCCAGGTAAGTTACTGTAGAAATCAGGCTCCAGATTTGTTGCAATACAGAACATGGTAACCAGAGCAATGAATGTAGAGATGCCCCCACTTAGAATTCCAGCCCCAAACTGGCCTCAGGCATCATCCTGTAGGGCTGTTGCCAGCTTGGGGAAAGCTGGCTCGGGTAAGACTTACTTGTGTGTTCAACTCAAAAGTCCAACCAATATGAGGAAAAGCTGGACTAAGACAATCAAATCAACTCACTCATGGCCAACGTGAGAGGCTGGACCTGCTCCAGTTTGTTGAGAGGGGTCTGAGAGACCCACTGAGCATATAGGCTATTTCTATTGCTCTTGGTTGTCCACCAGAATTTGATGGTAAGACCTGGTTGATGAAGACTCCTCAGCATCTTTGGTAACTGAGCATGGGGAAATCATGTCCAGCTTGGTCTGGAAGCTAGCTTTATAGTGTTGGAAGATGTGATGCAAGGTCTGGGGAAGAAAAACTAACGGATTTACTCAGTTGTCAATCCTGTAATCTACAAGAATGACTAGTGTGGCAAGAGATGCCAGTTGGTGCAATGGTGGGGTGAATGTTATGAGAGTATTATACAGCATTCTGATTGGATTGGAGGCTCCCTTGGAAGAAACACATGTCTGGTACCAGTTAACTGGACCAAGAATCTATGCTGGGGAAGTCATGAGCCCAAGGGGATAAACTACTACTAATCATTTGCTAGGTGAACATAACATTAAACTACTTTCTAGATACCTATTTTTATTCCCGGAAATTGTGCAACCCTCACACCTCATCAGAAAAGTTTCTTTTTGCTGTGGATCTTTGATTAATACAGAGATTAAACAACTGGTAAAAGCACAGAGAATAAGAGATTGGAGAGTGCTCAGCCATAACGGGACCTCCCCATCATGCTTCTTCCTGACTAAGGCTTAGGAGACGCCACACAAATGGAGCAGAAAGATTCTAAGAGACAGAAATCAGAGCCAGTTGACAAAACAGTGTCTTCTGGACATGAGAGGACTGTTGCTTTCATACGCTCACAGGAACTGCGGTTCTCTGCATCAGACCTTCAACAGCATCAAGCATCAAGCAAATCAACATTTTAGTGTGGATGGGGAAGGCGCTCCCAAGGCTCCATCCCCAGCGGAGGAGCTATGGCAGTCGATGGCTGGTGGAGAAGGGAGAGTCAATTTTCCTCATAGGTGTGGCCCTTGATAGGTTGCCCACACTCAAATAGATGACTGACAGACTTTATTTAACAGTACATACCCACAGTAGCTCATCAATTCAATATTAAAATGTATGTATTTTACACCAATGCAAGATGTTAACAGTCTGGGAAATTGTGGTGGGTGGGGCTAGGGGTTGGAGTATGTTGAAGTCTTCATTTTCTGCCTAGTTTCTTTCTAAATTTATAACTATTGAAAAACATAAGTGCATTAATTTAAATCAAAGAAAATATAAAAGATCTCATTTATCTGAAGGAATAAGCCATTTTGATTTGATGGTATTGAGTTTGAGGTTTTGAGAGATGGTAAGATATTAGATGACATGCAGGGAGATTTACTAATCAAGGGTGAAAATGACGTCAAGAAAAAAAAGACAGGAGACAAGAGAATCAGTATTTGTAAGTGTAATTAAAGCTAGTGGGATGTTCAAGGTGAGCCACATTCAAATGTTGCTTGTATCTGGCTAGTATAGCCAGTTTACCCTGCAGACATAACAGAGCTGGAACTCCAGCTGCAAAGGCCATGAGTAGGCCATTAGTCTTTATACTCAGGGGAAATGTAAGTGGAAACCAGAGCAAAATCCCTCATTCTAGAATGGATGCTCACGGAACACTGTATCTGCACACGCTAGTTCATCCAACAGCATTCTGCAGTCCTGGGTTCCTTTCTCTTTCTTTTCCTTTGCTCTCATGGAGTGTCAGTATGAATTCTAGCTACTGTGGCATTTGAGAGAGATTTACTTGAGTGCCTATATAGGAAGGTATCATCCAAGGAACCCAGTATTTCTATTCTCTGTTGCATTGTATTGAGTGTTTGCTGCATCTAAGATTTTCTATAGGCTTTTACAGAGTCACTGAAGAGTTTAAATCCAGGTGACACACGATTACTTGTACACATGTATACAAGAATGCATTTTTCACATCCATCTGAAATTTCCCGAGGACTGTGGAATGTCCGTATACTGAGTGCTTCCTTTTGTGCTAACATTTAAAATGATCATGTAAGTCATAATTTGATTTGAATACTTCTCATCATTCCTTCAGTCCTTTCTACTGGGACTTGGTTCCGGTTATATAACTAAAACTGGTTTGTTTGTTTGCTTTTTTTTTCTCAAGCACAGTAGTGCCCTCCATCTTGCTCAGAGCAGTGCAGAAATTCCTCTTCTCTTCTCCTCTCTTCTCTTCTCTCGTCCCCTCCCCTCCCCTCCTCTCCTCAATAGATCTCTCTCTCTCTCTCTCTTTTTTTTTTTTTTTGGTTTTTCGAGACAGGGTTTCTCTGTAGCTTTGGAGCCTGTCCTGGAACTCCCTTTGTAGCCCAGGCTGGCCTCGAACTCACAGAGATCCGCCTGCCTCTGCCTCGCGAGTGCTGGGATTAAAGGCGTGCGCTACCACCGCCTGGCTTAGATCTCTCTCTCTTAAGATGCTTCTTTTTTTCTTCTGTCTTCCTGCTTGCTTCCTTCACCACATTGCTGGTTTTCCTCTTAATGCCTTGTTAAGTGCCTTTGAGTCCTTTGTGTTCTTTGCTTTGAGTACTGAGTATTGTTCTGTAACTAGGTAACAGGTCAAAGTTCTGTCAGCATCCATTCCTTCTGCATGGGTAGCTTTACCTGGTCTCTTACTCTTAAATGTCACCCATATCACTTGGATGCCCTCAGCCATGAAGTTCTCCCTAAATCCTACATTCATATTTTGAACAGCCCCTTTGACATCTCTATTGGGTCACCTCATGGGATTCTCAAGGTTTATCTGTTCCTCTTAATTATGTCAATTTTGAAATCTATGTTACACATGCACACACACACTCATCAGTTTTCATCAGCCATCAATTTTTCCTGTGGAGAACACTGAGTTACATCACTCTATCCCATTAAACATCTGCTAACTCTTTTTTTTAAAAAGATTTTTAAATTTGATTATCTGTGTTGATTATTGTGTTATCTGTGTGATTATACATGCATATTTGTGTATGAGAGTTTACACATCTGTGTATGTTCACAGGCCAAAAGAGGGCATCTGGTGGCCACCTCTATTCTTCTCTGCCTATTCCTTTCAATCCAGTGTCTCTTCCTAAACTCAGGACTCACATTTTTCTTAGCTACACACGAAGCCAGCAAACCCCATTCTCAAGCCTCCACCGGGCTCCGTCCTGGGGTCACAGGTGTGTGCTGGAAGACCAACTCATTACTTGGGTGCTGGGACCTGAACTTGGGTCCTCATGATTTTCCAGCAAGCTCTCTTAATTAGCGAGACATCTCTGCAGCCCCCCTCCACTAAAACAAAAGCCACTGTCATTTTCCCAAGTCACAGCTCTCTGCAGAATGGGGCCTGAGGAGCTCTCTTTCTGAGCTCATCTCACACAGTGCTCATCATAGTTCTAGTCCTCTTTTAAAAAGATTTATTTTAATTTTAATTATGTATATGTGTGGATGTCTGTGCAGGGACATATATATCTGAGTACCGCTGGAAGCTGGAGGCATTAGATCCCTCTGGAACTAGGGTTGGAGGTGTTTGTGAGCTACCTGATACAGGTGCTCGCAACCTAACTTGGGTCCTTAGTCAGAGTTTTAACTGCTATACCCTTCCTCTACCCCCAAGGTCCTTTATGATTCTTTATGTTACATACACCTGACGAAGGCTTTTTACTTTTATTTATTTAATTTTTTTGCTAGCATGCCAAGCCTGTGTTCCCTTTAGAGTGTTTGCATTGTTACCTTTAGCCGTCTGGAATGCTCTAACCCCAGGCCTTGGCATGGCCTGTGACTTTTTTATCTGGAAGGCCCCAGTTTAAATGCCAACTTCCTCATATCCTTTGTAACTCAGTACCCTGGTCCTTCCTGGTAGCTAACCGAATGATTGTGTTTTGGACGCTGTCTAAACTGGTATAGTGTATGGTCTGCTAGAGCAATACGGGCTTCATCTTTTAATTTGCAGTGCTGGATCGCAGCTCACGTGCATCTGACTATAATCTGCAGACACCGTGTGTCTTAGTTAGAGTTTCTATTGTTGTAATAAAAACATAAAACATAATCAAAAGTTGCTTGGGGAAAAGTGATGTATGCCACCTTACAGCTTGTAAGTCTGTCACTGAGGGAAACCAGGGCAGGAGCTTGGGGCAGGAACCCAGAGACAGGAACTGTAGCAGAAGCCATGAAGGATCACTGCCTATTGGCTTCCTCTCCTGGTTTGCTCATAATATCCTAGACCACGAGTCTAGAGATGGTACCTCTGCAGTAATCTGGATCCTTCCACATCCCTCAGCAACCAAAATTCATTGCAGGCGTGCCACAGGCCAATCTGGTGGGAAGACTTCTTCTCAATTGAGGTTCCCTCTTCCAAAATGATCGTAGCTTTTGTCAGCCAACATGGAACTAGGCAGCACATTTTCCCAGACAGTAGGAACAGAACCATGAACAAAACAGACACTCTTTATTGTTATTAAGAAGCAATTAGATTATCTAGGCAGCTTGCTATTCAGTCATTGACTTAAGAAATAGTTACTCTGTGTTTTCAATATCCCAACACTTGGAGATTATGTCACTCAAAAATAAGAAAAAAAATTTCCCCTTACTTCCTGAATTCAAGAAAGAAATTCTAAAACAAAATAACAGGTAGACAAATACGTAACACCATGGGAGAACAAGATGAAAGATCTAAATGTTCCAGAAATCTGTTCTGAAGGGGAAAGGCTAGGAAAGCTCTCCATGAAGAATGTACTTGGCACTTCTCAGAAGTAGCAAAGAATGCAGAGGTGTTTAGAGAGAGAAGGAGGGAAGGCAAGAGGCTGGCCAGACAGCTGGGAACCCAGCTTCTCTGGTTTTAGATTTTATTTTAACAATGCCAGGAATCCATTAGGGTTCAAAGCTGGGGGCGGGGGGCGACATAATCTTTTGTAGTAGAGGTTTGCTTTAGGAACAATTTCTTGTTCATGGAGTTCCTGGGGGAACTGGCTGAGAATACAGGTCCTGGGGCTCTTGACGTTCCTGGCTCGTACTTCTCACACACCAGGCCCTGCGATGGTAGCTGAAAATTCTGGAATGTGTTCCCATATTTGTACATTTTCTGAGGGCTCTGGCTAGCTCAATCTGTCTAAACAACATCTCTTCACACTCATGTGTTCAAAGACCAAGTGCGAAGCTAGAGGAAGAAGGGCTGCTGGGTAATCACAAACACTTCCAGGCTGCCCAAGCTCCAAGGAAGAGCGCGTTATAAACAGCGTGCATAGTATGGGTTCTTTCCACCATTAAAAAAACAAAACAAAGGCCCAAACCAGGAAGGTTTCCTCTGGAATATTTTCTTAAGGTTTAATGATTAATGTAGGCAAAAGTAGGGTCAACGGACTGTGTAAAGCAAAACAATCCCTGGGATTGGTTTGACCCCAACCCCAGGCATTTGGATGACCCCTAAGACTAATGTTTTTAAAACACTGTTTGACTCTCTCACATGGTTGGTCCATGGAGAGACATGTCTGTATCAACCACGATGTTAATAAGTAAGAGAATCACTTAGAAGGTTGGGAAAGGATACACGAAGATCTGGCATAAATGAGGAAGGGAATCAAAGCATGTCTGAGAGACTCCATGTATTCGATTCCTGGTTTCTAGAAAGACTGTGTTCGCATATAGTTTAGTCTCTTTTGTAAGGTTTTGCTTTAAATTTGAGGATTTCATATATGAGTTCATTGTGTTTGTAGTCTTTCTACCCATTCTTTCTTCTCAGACTCCTCCTATATTCCCAACCACACCTTCTCAAACTCATGACTGCACACATTCACACACACACACATACACACATATATATACACACACACACATATATACACACATGCATACATACATGCATGCACACATACACACATGCATACACACATAAATACACACACATACATACACATATATACACATACATACACACATATATACACATATAAATACACACATACAAACATAGACACATATACACATATACTTGTACACATACACACATACATACAGCATACACATACAGACACACACATGCATACACATACACACACACATACACACACACACACACACACACACTCAATCTACTAAATCTAGTTACATTTCCCCAATAGTTTACGACTGACCCCTTAGGATTGGGGATCTCATCCCTGTAAATAAAAAGAAAAAAGATCTGGTCCTCCTCTCTAAGCAGCTGTTGACTACTTCTAGCTTATTCACTTAGGGATGGAGGTCTGCCAAATTGCCCTTCATCTATGCGCATGTTGATTGGTGTGGTCTTCATGGGTCTGTTTCAGACCCACAGTGTTCAGAGTTCATGGCAGCAGCACTTTAACCTTGTCAGAAGAAACCACCACACGGCAGATGTCCTGGGCCTCATGCTCTAACAAGGCTCCCACCCCCTTTTCCTCAGCGTCCCCTCAACCTTAGAGTGAGGTCATGTTACAGACATCCCAGTCGGGCCTGCGCACCACATGGTCGCTTACTTCTTCACATTTTAACCAATTGTCTATCTCAACACCAGTCTCCATCTGCTACAAAAGGAAACTTTGATGAGATGCCCGAGCCTCACTTATCTCTGAGTATAAAGATGAGTCTAGGGGAGGGGCTGGAGACTATATTATTTTAGTAGTAAGGTAGTAGGTTCTCCCCTAAGGCCTGAGACCTCCCCAGCCGAGAGTTCTTGGCAAGGTTTACAGTGCCTTGTATAGATTTTTTTTCCAAAAGAGCGGGCTTTTGGCCTAATTCAACAGATGTTGCTTGCCCCCAAGATACAAGTGTTACTATTGCACCTTTGGGGATTTCTTGCCAATTCCATCTTGCTGGGGTCTCAAGCTGGGTAGGACTATTGATAACTTTTATCCCTTGGCAGCTTGCAGAATGCCTATGAGAGCTAGTTCTCAGGGAAGAGGGTTTACAGGTCAGTATCAACTTGATTGATCTAAGTCCTATGACCAAAGTGTGTGGTGTCTTCAGGAAGAGACTCTTACATCTATATTCTGGTAGGAAGCCAAGAGCAATGGTAGTAGTCTGTATTGTTTTAGGGGACTTTAGGAACCCTTTGACCAATGACTCAAAGGGAGGTTCTCCGTTCTAGTGTTTGTTTTGTGTTCAACAGTCTATGGTTCCTGGGAGGAGCGCTGTTTCCTTGTGAAGCTGACTACTTTAAAACTATAAACGTATGGACGTAGAGTATTCTTCAAGACATCTCCTGTAGCTGATTGGAATTAGGGTGGTGTGTTTATACAAGATGGGGTGAGGATAACACAGGCAGACTATTGTCCTCTTATTTTTGGAATGATGATCTAGGTATTGAGCTATAGGTTCCTTAGAATGTTCTCTTTTTTCTCTCTATCTTTCTCCTCATGTCTTCTTTTTATACTAAGTAAATAATCAGGTCTCTCATGGAAAACTTAAAAGAGGACTCTGGGTGGTTTGAGAACTACTTAAACCAGAGCAGGTATTTTCCCCCTATCTGAGTTCACTTGGGATATGGTTTTTTGCTTCCTAGGAAGGGGTGAGATGAAGGTTGTAGGATTTCCTCATAAACGAGCATATAAATAAATAAAATAAATGCCTATTATTTTATTGTTCTCTAGGAAGAGAAGAGCCATAGATGACATTCCTACTCCCTTGAACAAGTCTTTCTGACTCGGGATTAGTCACTTGTGACTTTCTAATTTGTATTACGAATACATATCTGTTTATTTATGATCAGTCATGGGGCAAGCATGCGTGGAGTTCAATGTGCATTCTATTGGCTCTCTCCATTTTGTGGGCTGGTGTCCGACACGACATAAGCCTTAAATCCCTCTGCCTAACTCTGCTGCTACTGTCACTGAGAAGTTTTCGTTGCTGAACTTTACTCGCTTCCTAGTGTTTAATCACCATTAACTAGGAACCTAACCCTGCTCAGCAGCTAATATGACCCTTGTGAATGCCTCAGACAAAGGACTTATTCAGAGAGCTCACAGAAGAACCAGGCTGACATTTCTAATGAAGAGGCAAACAACCAGGCAAATATTTGGTACCAAAAAAAAAAAAAAAAAAAAAAAATGGACTGTCCAGTGAAGCTGAGCTGGTCATCTCAAAGTCCTGGTTTGTATTCCTCATTCTCTTGATGAACACAGTTATGAATGCTAGTTTGAAGGGGAAAAGTACAAGATGAAATTCCAAGAGATCAGGTAGATCAGGTCTTTGGGTCTGAACAAATAAACCAATGATATGTGAGTGGAGGACGTTGGGAAAACACAGTCTTAGAAGGAAGATGGAGCTGTAATGACAACCTAGCAGCCAGAAACCTAATAAATAATCCCCTTCCTTGTCTGGAGGTTGCTGGAAGTCTAGATACAGTAGAGAGAAAAGGCATATTTGAGAAGAAAAAGCTGTTGACAGGTTGCAGTAACATTCACGGTGAGGATGCTGAGACCACTGAGGGTCCCATCTGGAGGGTCTGGCTGGTTGATTGGATCTCGGGATCCCGAGGCCCAGGAGCCTAGCAAACCTTGGCAACACACACATAGATGACTTTACTGAATCCACCCCCAAAACATCATCTGTGCTTTGAGTCTTGTACTTTTTTTCTACAGGAAGAAGATTTTCTAAACTGTTACCATCTTGTTATATAGGTAGGTAGGTTTCTCAGGACAAACTAAAAAAAATGGTCCTGCAGCTCCTGGGAAATCCCTGAAGAATTAGTTCACTCCTGGAAAGGCTGGCAAAGCTGATCTTTAAGGGCTGTTAAAAGGGCTGCCAGTCAGCATCTGCCCTTCTTCTCAACTTGCGTAAAAAGAGAGTGCAGCACTGTAGAGACACCTGGGAAGAGTCTGCAAGCATCTCGAGTCCACATGTTCTGGTTTCACTTCCCATCACTGCACCATTGTGCCTCAAGTTTTAGTTATCATCAGTTACCAACAGATTTTAGTGATCTGGATTCTATTTTTCCGCATACACACTTTCATGTCTTCCCTTATGCCCGTGTAGATGGTTAATCATCTTATGTCCAGGAACAAGCCATGAGTATTTTAAAATAAAAGCATTTATAGAGAATATTGGTATTCATAATTATAAGCCACATTTAATTCCGAGTTGTAATTAATATAACCACAGCTTGCTGTTTAAAATGTCCTACAAAGGAGAGAGGGGGACTGCCCTCGTATCAGACGCTTCCACCTCCAGTGAGCATACAGGAAGGTCTGCAAGAGCTGAGTGGCTGTATAAACACACCCAGAGGGAAGCAAGAGCTGAAGAACTGGTAAGGCAGGCAGGAACTGGCTTAGAGAACACCCGAAGTGGGATTCTCCACCCTTCAGCTTTCCCCAAAGGCCAAGCGAAGAGGTTCCAAAGGAGAAGCGAGAACTTCCTTTTCCCGTTAATTATTTAAGAGAGGTGACCTGAGGCCCTTACACACCCACTTCCAAGAACAGTCACCACAGCATTACAGCACCATTCTCTCGCCGCTGTTATTCATCTGTGAGGAAATGAGTTCACCGTTCACAATGTGATATGTGTGTATCAGAGTGAAGGTAGCATGAGAATTTAGAAGACAATAGAGAAGAGATCCTTTTCTCGCCTTAAAATGTGTCATTTGTTTTTATCCGTACCTACTCCACTGACGATGATTGTTTTTGGATTACTGGACTTTGAAAACATAAATATAAAGAGGAAGTCGTCTTCTTCCTAAAATCTTTTGAAAACATGCATTTTAAATCCTGGTTTGTAATCTGCTGTGCTCCAAAATTAGAAGGGCACCCTATGTAGTTTGGGGAAAGGGAGTTTTGAGTGTGTCCTGTAAAGGAGAAATGACTCTCACGGTGATGTCACTGTTATCACTGCTTTCTCAGTAAGTCTGATCTCTATGTGTCTTCTGCTACTAAAACAGAATGTATCCAGATGAATAAGTCTTGATTTCTCTCTTACAGTTTGGCAGCTTAGGAAATTCAAGTTCAAGAGTCTCTAAGGATGAATGCCTTCATGCTACAATACTCCATGGCAGATGGTGGGAGCTCGGGGGAGTATATGTATGTGTGCACACATGTGGTGAGTGTGTGTGTGTGAGAGAGAGAGGGGGGGAGGGAGAGAGAGAGGGAGGAGAGAGAGAGAGAGAGAAGGAAGAGGAGGAGGAGGAGGAAGAAGAGAAGGTGGAGGAGAGAAGCAGCGATTGGGGAGAGTACACTATGCAGGAAAGGCATAGGAAAGGTAAAGTATGCTTTTACAAAAATAATCCATTCTTGAGATAAGAACCCACTCCCACCAGAACACTGTGAATCCCTCATACGTAACCCGATCACCTCTAATGGGCTCTACCGCTGAACGCTGTTGTGTTGGAGATGAGGTGTCCACCATGTGAATCTTTGGGGACATAGTCAAGTCACAATAGTCTCCAAATGGAAATCTGGCAGGCTGGAGGAAATGCCGTATTAAATATAAGACCCAGTGTTCCTACTCATACCCTTTTTACCACCCTGAGCATAAGAATCTTCCTCTCTCGGCTGCCAGAATTTCCGTGGTGTCAGCAAACCTGACTCAGTGGTGACCGTGTCGCGGAGGGTTTGCATGATTAGTCAGACTCCAATTCTCTCCTCCTTTATTTACCCTGTTCGTTCTATGAGTACAGGTTTTGGCATGATGGCAGCACTAGGGATATGTTATCTAAAGTTATTTGTGCTTTCTGCCTTTTTCCCAGTTGTCATCTGACTTACAACAGCCCACTTGGCATCACCCGTCTTTCTTGGTTTGATGGTTTGTAATGTTTAAGGTTTATCACCGACACTTCCGACCCCACCTCACCTCACCCCACTCCACCCTATTCCTACGAAATCACAGCAACTAAGAGAATAAATGACTTGAACTTCAAAACTTAGCATGGACTCTGGTGGATAGAATTCAGATTTACTAATCACTACGTGGCTTTGTTTCTACAAGGGACTCTGTCACACGTCAGGTTTGTGAACAGAGCGACACTCTTGAAGCATAAAATTTGAGCTTTTGTGTAGATCCACATTTCTGATGCGTCTGTGGCAGTGGTTTCAGATGTCCTTCTGGAAAGGTATTCCACGGCTGTGCTCATTCGTGCATTGCTGTGTGAATATTAGCAAGCATAAATATTCAAAAGTTAAAGGTTCTGGGAAGGTTTGAAATACAGAAATGTGTTTGATGGGGCTGGAGAGATGGCTCAGTGGTTAAGAGCATTGCCTGCTCTTCCAAAGGTCCTGAGTTCAATTCCCAGCAACCACATGGTGGCTCACAACCATCTGTAATGAGGTCTGGCGCCCTCGTCTGGCCTTCAGGCATACAAGCAGACAGAATATTGTATAATAAATAAATAAAAGAAAAAAAAAAGAAAAAAAAAAAGAAATGTGTTTGATGTTTTGGATAACACCCTCATAGTTCCCTAGAGAACCCAATGAAGGAGTCACTAATTGAACTTTCGGGGGTTCTGGATCCCCTTTATATCCAATATTATATGCTATGACTCTACAGGGGAATGGGTTAGAATCTCTGCTTTTCTGGCAGAAAGGCCCCAAAAGGAGAGAAAGACAGATAAATGAGTATAAGAGGGTGTGGAGGTTTATTCAGATCATAACGCTTATGGGGCTGGGGAGATGGTGGCTCAGCTGATAATCTCCCTGGAGCAGAAGCATGGAGACCAGAGTTTGGTTCTCCAGCACCTAAATAAAAACATCGTGAGGCAGATCATCTCTGTAGCTCCCGCATGAGGATGGGCAGACACAGATCACAAAGCACGTTGTCCTACTAATCAGTGAGCTTTGGGTTCAGTATTCCTTGGGGAACTAATACTAAATATGATCTACTACACTAAGTATTCCTGCTAGCCATGTACCAAAATTATTTTTTATAGTTACAGAGAAAAGTCACACATTAGTAAAAATTAAAGAGATACTTTTGTGGTACAAGACCCCAGTCACTTGTTACATTGGATTTATTCGAGACTTTATTTTTTTTTATTTTTATTTTTTAGGGTTATTTTCTTAATAACCTTTTGAAGTGTGGGGTTATTTTTATTTAGGGGCCAAGGGGCTTCCTCTGAGAGGCAGGACATGGAAAGACCCAAGACCCGCATTGTCGCCGCAAAGCGACCTGCCTAAACAGATCACAGAACCCTGTCTTTAATACCTGGGGCAGGCTACATCCCATTAGCACCAGCTGAATGATCTGCTTTCACGGGTTCACAAGCATGGTCCCCCCGGGATTTTCTTTCTCAACTGCCCAGAACCCAGAAACTGAGTTAGACTGGAATTGTTGTTCTAGACCATTTCTCAGAAGAATGAAACTACAGAATTCACCTTAAAAACAAACCAGGCCATTAAACCTGGCGACTGTGTCATAGACTAAACACAATAAGGGCAGTCAAGAGCAGCTCCTGAGATTCCACACACACACACACACACACACGCACACACACACACACACCGCCACACTGCTTTTTTTCCTTTTTTCACTCAAAGAGGTAAAGCTACCCTTCACCCCCATGGTCTTACCCTAATACCAAGGCCACTTCCCCTTCAGTTCTTGAAAGTGACAGGTATTTAAGGGAGTGTTCCTCCTTAGGATTTGTTTTGAAGGAAAACAACAAGCTAACTAAGTAAGGAACTAACAGCTAACTAACCAAGGACAGGCAGCAATGGAAAGAAGGCACCGACTAAGGGTTGTTTCACTGTTCATTTGAAGTTAAGAAAGGCTGCTGTGACCAAACCTGCAGGTTTTGCAGGTTTCCAAATACCAGTCGCTGCCTCTGAAAGAAACTCCGGTGCTCTTATCAAAACGCAATGCAAAACGAAATGAAATACAGGTTCATTTACTTGGGAGCCCAACAACCTCTACCCCAGTGGTTAAAAGAAAGGTCAGCAATGCCAGGCTGTGCCTTCGGGAGCCTGCCCACCTCCTACCTGCTATCTGGCTGTGCCACACCCCACCCCTGCTCCAGTCACACTCCCTTAACTTGATATCTGTTTACTCGAGAGGGAGCGGGCTTTGAGAAGAGATCATAAATATCTTGGCCCAATGCCCTAGCAGCCATAACAAGGAAAAGAACATACTCGCAGGAAGATAACGTTTGGGATATTTAAATGTGTGGGTTAAATTTTTATCCACGCTAATAACTGGATATATATTTTTTTTTCTTCAGACTACTTCCTATTTCTTTGCTCTTTATTTCTGCCCCGAAGCTGCAGATACAAGGATACTCTGCAGGCAAAATCGGCCAGAGCCTACTGCCGGATAACTAAGGACTGCTTCATTTTGCACAGTACCTGGGTGGCTGTTCCTTCTCCGAAATGGCAGGTGTGAGTGGCTGCTTAAAATATTCCATGTTTTTCTTCAACTTCTTGTTCTGGGTAAGTATTTTTCTTTTAATTATCAGTTTTGTACAAGAAAGAGGAACCTGAGATAAATACCATAACCAAGAACAGACTTAGAGAGAGCTGGAGGATGAGGAGGAAGAGACATTTTCCATTTAACTGTTTGGATTTGTTTGTCTTTCTTTGGTTGTTTCGGGAACTGAAAATAAGCCAATGACGCTAAAAAAAAAGGGTACTCAAGTTCTCTGAAGATAAACATGTCCCAAATGTTTTCATATTGTTGCAAGACTAAACACAGGGGGAAATATCCCTTAATTAAAGGACGATTGCTCTTAGTTATATGTCAATCAGCAATCTCTGGTTTAAGGACTCCAAGGAAAACAGTTTGCTTCAGTCTGGCTTCTGGTTCCCTCCCTTGACATCTGGGTTTAAAGCAGGTGACTAACTAGTGGGTGATAGGGCGATAAATACATGCAAGGATCATTTTCAGAGCCCCCAGGAAAAAAAAATAAGGGGCCTTGAAACACTCTAGGAGAAGCAGCAAGAGTATTTAATTATAAGCTTCAGCTAAGCCAGTGACTATGCATGGGTATTTTGAAGCATTTTGATATGTCATCAACACACCCTTTCAAACAGCAGGGTTTGTATCTAGCAGAGTATGTTGCGTTTGAAAGTCTGTTGATGTAGACCGGTGGGTCTCAACCTTCCTCATCCTGTGACCCTTTAATACAGTTCCTCATGCTGTGGTGACCCCCAACCATGAGATTATTATTGGGGATACTTCATTAACTGTAATTTTGCTTCTGCTATGAATTGTAATGTAAATATCTGACATGCAAGCTATCTGATATGGGACCTCTGTGAAAGGGTAGTTCCACCCTAATGGGGTTATGACCCACGGGTTGAGAACCCCTCATGGAGCTAAGACAAGTACATTGGAAGTAGTATTTAACATTGAGAAATAAATACCAAGTAGTAAAGGGGGTGGGCTGTAGGAAAAACAACCTTTTTGTGTTACATATATGCTATAAGTAAAACCCGTTCACAGGTAAAGCAATAGGAATATCCCACAGTGCTCAAATAGAAAAAAAAATCATTTTATATTCTGGATTGTAAAGTGGCTTATGTATTATTAAGAATAAGGAGTTCTGGCTTTGTATCTGAACTGTTTGGCCTATAACAGAGGGATGGCTGGTTCAGCACAATAAAATTCTTCTCTTTTCTTTCTTAACTTTGGGAAAAGGGATTAAAGAGGGTTGGACAGAGCAGCAGTAGGGGGAAAGGGAAAGTTCCAATCTCATAAACTAAATAATAGTTAATTTAAAGAAACTAATATAATTTTATTGTATGAAATGACTTTCCATTCAATACCAGTAGCCCTCGTACAGGTGACATATTGGTGAATTAAATTAATTAAATGTTTATTTATATAAATAACAGAGTAAAAACATTTTGTTCTTTATACTTTGTCTTTTTCCTAGAAAAAAAAAAGTGGGCTGCTTTGAAAAACTAGAAACGAGAAAAATGTTTTGAAACTCAAGAATTTATGACAAATTTTAAAAATTCATTTGATAGCTTGCTATCTCTTGAATTATTAAAGTCGCTGAGGGTAGAGAATAAATGCATACTTTGGCTTTCTTTCAAGCTTTCCAACATTCACAAATGAAGACAAATCTGGAAAATTAACTCCATTACCGGGGCTCTCAAACCACGAGACCACGGTCAATCTGTATACCCATATTTTCATTCACCTGCCCAGACAATTATGAAGCAATGGTTAGGGTTATCATTCATCTATCAATACATGAACATGTGTATTGCAAGGAAATTACATTTACTTATGTATCTACAGTACCATTCTCATACTTCAAAAATGTTATAAGATTTCTTTATCAAGGTTTCAATTTCTAATCGCTTCAATGCTGCTATTTGAACTGGGATCCAGGAAAGGCCCACAAAGTGTGAGTGTGTGTGTCTATGTGTGTGCATGTGCACACACGCGGGTGAGAGAGAACACATATTATGTATATCACATATTTTATATATTATAAATGCATACACAAATGTAATATAAATACCTTTTTTTTTAAACCAGATTGCAAAATGGGCTTTCTCATACCATTCAACAGTAAGATAATATTTTCCTTATGAGATGAAAATATAGTTCAATACAGTTCTTATCCTAATTGATGTACAATTAATTCTGACTTTTTTTTTTAATAAAAGGCTCTTCAAGTTGGTTTCTGAGTCTTTTTGATATGATTATAATAATCTTTATAGCTTCTTTATTATTAACTGGGACAAATATTCCAGGCTCATTAGAACTATCTATTTCTTTAAGAAGTCTTTACTTTTTATAGAACTACAGCTATCTGCAGATTAGGGAAAAGTTAAAATGTATCATTTTATAAACAGAGAATTATAAGTCCTGATGGAAGTTGTGAACTCATTGTCTAATTCACAAATATGATTTTGAAATAGATGCAAATTTTGAACCGAAACATTATATATATAAGGATAATCCCGGAAAGGGATACATAATGGATTTAAAGTCAGAGATTCAAGGTCAATTGCAGCTCTCCTGTCTCCGTGAAGTTGTACTCCAGACATAGTCACAGCTTTCCTGGGGGAACTCTGATTACTTTATGGTTACAATCTGTTCATTCTCTGTGGTCACACATGAAATCTTACTGATAGTATAGATTTCAGTTAGATAGTCTAACTTCCTTTACAGATTTTTCTCCTCCCCATGTGTGGTGGTGACCTGCAACCTCTCTGTTAGGGATAGCTACCCTCAGTAAGGAAAATAACTGGAAAGTCTAATGATAACTTCTTAGCCACATGTGACATCAGCACTTTAAATCAAAACGTAGGCATCTGGAGCTGTTTCTGAGGCCGGGGAACATTCCTGTTTCTCCTCTTGTGTCTCTCCTAAGCCCAGAGTTCTCAGTTGGAAAGTTATGATCCTTTATAGGAAGTTAGCAATTTGTCACATTCTTAATGTTTACATGAGCAAAAATTTTAATGTTCCCATTGATGTGGTTTTCTTGTAGATGTCCGTGGCCTTGTGTTTTCAAATGCATTCTTTCTGGTTCTAACTTGTGAAACTTGGCTTTAGTAAAGCGGGACCAGATGTTGAAATATCTTCGAGATATGCATATGGTCATTTGATCTAAACCTAGTGGCTTCTCTTCAGGGAGACCTCGATGTGCCACACAAATATGTGGTGCTTTACAGTTGATAGAATTACTGATCAAAGAAAAAATGTGAATTAAAAATCATTCCCAATCATGCCAATGACAGAATTGGAGGTGCTATGAGCAATAGAAAAGCTATAGATACCAAACCTGTTTCCCTGAGTCATATGTCAAACACAGGAAATGCCCAAACTTTCTCATGCCCTTCTTAGATAGGACAGGCCTGAGAATAACAAAGAAGCCTAGGGTTTCCTGGGCATCTGAGTAAGCTGGGGCCCTTTATGGGAAAATACAGGATAATAAAAGCCAGACACAGGGCACCGGGTAGAGATTAGATTTCATGAGCAAAAGCACAGTGACACATTGCCAGTCTTCAAATGAGCACAGTGAGGAAAGGGGGCTAAGCCCTAAAGTCAAAGGTATCCGCATCCAAAGGGATCGATGTACAGTGGAGTTTGAAGTGTTTAGAAGGGAGGCTAAACATGGACCAAACCCAGGAGCCAGTGATTCAATGTTCATTGTATTTTCTACATTGGATGGGCTCAGCTTAATCAAGAGCTTGCAGACATATCTCTGAGATGGGGTATATTGCAAATACTAGGGCACGATTATATAATATTATCCTGCCAACTGATTAAAAAGCTCTGTGAGAGACGGTTCACCGTGGCTGAAATCTATGGTTTGTACATACAGTGACTGTCGTTGTACGATTATTGCTATTCATTTGAACTGCAGCAACAGCGAGGATGTAAGAGCCCAGTTGTGGTGATCTTTGGGTCTAATAAGATACTGCTTCTTTACTTGTTGTATTTCCTTGGAGGGAGTAGCTTCTCTGTACTTTACAGTTTGTTGTCTCCTCAAATTATGACCAAAGTGCTATGTACCTCTTTAGATCATCGTGATGATTAAGTAAGTGTGCATAAAAGGCTCAAAATAATAATATGCGCTTTCAAAAAATAACATTTCAATCAGCAGTTTATAAGCATTTTAATGAAAAAAGATATGGAACTATTTCATAATGTGGGGAATTATTTTCTATGCTGGATTGTAAACCAGAGGAGGAACTAAGACAGAAAGAAATTATGATAAGGCAAGAATTCTTCCACCGCAGTTAAAGAAATGGGAAAAAATGTGGATTCACACCACTTCGGATTCAGATCCTGGGCACACCCTACTGCTTTGTGTGCTACCTTTTGTTTCTTGACTGTTCTGTGCTCCTTTTCACACGCATTAAAAGAGGGTGGTGTTTTCACCTAGAAAGATTAGTTGCAAAGATTAATTAAGAAATTTTATAAAAACTTATAAGCAAGGACTGGTATGCTGTAGTTTAATTGATTTTTTTTTATTCCAATGATGGAATATAAGAACCAGCCTCTCAAATGATGATCATATTTTATGCATAGTAAGTTTTTAAAATATAAGCATAATTTTAATCCTACTTGGCCCTTCTCTAAACTAGACACAAGGCAAGTAATCTGTGAGAATGAAGGGTATATACCCCAATGATGCTGACCTCTGCTCTAGATAGATGAGGCCCCAAAGATCCCCACCCAAGTGACGTCGAGCCCGTTGCTCTGGCTAACACAAATTCTCCTCCACTAATGACCATTGGGAGCAGTTGTAAGCTGGGATTCCAGGAACCCACACGAATTCCCGTTAAGCCCTGCAGAATTCCAATCAGAATTTAGTTCAGAATGTCTTCCCATTCTCTTTCTAGCATTTTGTTGATGTTAGTGCATTGTCTGTCTTAGTCTGCTTGGGCCTCCATAAGATATTGCTGTGGACTGGTAGTTCAAACAACAGAAATTCATTTCGTATGGCTCTGAAAGTTGGGAGATTGAAGAGTGAGGGCATGAGGGGATGACCATCTGGGTGTCTGGTGAGGGTTCTTCTCTTGCCTTTTCCCTCTGTTCTCACATGGTCCTTCCTAGGGTTTAGTTAGTGGAGGGAGAGAGACAATCTCTCTTGTAAGGTTCACAATCTTACTGATTAGTATTCTACCTTGATGATCTCACTTAGCCTTAATTATCTCCTAAAAGTCCTATCTCTAAATATAATAATTGAAACAGTGTTTTATATGAGTCTAGGGAGATGCTAATCAGACCATTGCTTGCCCATGCAAATATCAAATTCACCTACGTTCTCAGAATACTGATTCTGACCAACCACATTCTCACTGTGAAAATCAAAGACATCAAGTTAGGACAAGATAAAAACCACAGTGATTCTCCTGTAAGTGAAACCAAAATAAAGATGGGCCAGTGAGTTCTACAGTGTCCACTAGATGCCAGGACTATAGTCAATATATTAATGCCTTTCATTTCATAGTCTTACAACCAAATGCATCTAGAGCTGGGTATGTCTTTACAACTTAACAGATCCTTAGAGCCAACGATGAGGCATGGGGAAGGCCCCAGGAGCTCACTATGATGGTCCATCTTAAAACTGATTTGTATTTAATCAATTTGATAGAAGATGCATCTACTTTTAAGATTGCCCGGAGCATTTTTGAGGATTCTAATGGTGTTAACTTTGTGATCCATACATTTGAGTTTCTCCAATAAGATAAGAAAGATGAGTTTTAAACAGTTTATTTCATTTTAAAACTAAAGCACACACAAAAGAGAGAAATAGTGTTGGGCCTGGGACTGAGTATTTAGCTAATATCTATATGTGTAAAAAGATTTTGTCTAATTGTGAAGACTAAAATTAGACAAAATATTCTTGACTTTTGAGTTAATCGAGTACTCTTTCTTTTCAATGTTGATGTTACAGACAATATACAATTGCTGAGAAAAACCTAACATCATTTGAGGGTCATGGTTGATAAGATATATATGTATAGTTTAGTTTTTAAGTACTTTGAGGTAAGTTGCAATAGAAATAGTAGATAAAGGTTTAAAGACTATCAGATTCTTACTATAAGAGCTATTATTATTGCCTTATCTTTTGAGATCATAATATAGTTACATCATTTCCATTTCCTCCCTCCAAACCCTGCCATATGCCCTTTTGTGTTTTTATTCGAACTCATGGCCTCTTTTTCATTGATTATTGTTGTAGACCTATGTAAATATTATCTGTAAGTATTGTACTTAAAAATTTTCAGGACTGACTATTGGCTATTGGAAAACCAATTGGTGCGCTCTGGGGAAGTCTGGGGAAGACTATTTCTCCAGCTCTCAACATTTCATAGTTGTCTAAAAGTTTTCTCTCTTGTAGTATAATAAATTCCAGATAAACAATAGTTACTAGGATAATTAACATTACTTTTAGTTAAAGTTAAATACTAGAGTAACTATTAAGATGATCAGAATAAGGGTGTGGGAAATCTAAGACCAGGGTAGACAAGGCAATATGGAGAGGGGTAAGCAGCACTAAAGACCTCTGGAAAAGCCCTGTGAAAACCTATTATTGTAGAAATTTCTTAGCCGGGTGGTGGTGGCGCACGCCTTTAATCCCAGCACTCGGGAGGCAGAGGCAGGTGGTTCTCTGTGAGTTCGAGGCCAGCCTGGTCTACAAGAGCTAGTTCCAGGACAGGAACCAAAAGCTACGGAGAAACCCTGTCTCGAAAAATCCAAAAAAAAAAAAAAAAAAAAAAAAGAAATTTCTTAAACTCTATACATATAAAAAAAGAATTTAAATGGACTTAACATGCAAGGAGAAAGACAATATCCCAACTAGATATTATATGCTATGAAATGAAACTATCAGTACCAAAAATGGGTTATATCTTTTTTAGTTATTGGTCAAAAAGTTCCCATAGACTCCCCCAAACATTACAGGCTATTGCGGATGCTATTAGCTACCCTTTACAGTCTTACTGCTTAACCCACCACAGGCTTCTGTTATCAAAGATGGAGAACCGTGGCTGGTACTCAAACGAAAGCTTCATCCCTACTGGTTAAGTACTGCACTAGAGGTCATCCTTGTCAGATTCCTTCAGTTGTGACCCCTGAGAATTGTAATAACAACCTGCCTCTAAAATATGCCTGCCGGTGCAAGGATGCATGAATGTTAGAGGAGAAATCAACCGCTTTTTCGGATTGGATTTCATGAGACGGAACCTAGTCCTGTACTGTTAATGAAGTCAAGAGCCCGAGACTAGATACATCATGGTCCCCAAAGGAAGACTAAACACTATTATTCTGCTAAATGAACACCTCCAGACAATGACTTCTGACATATTATTCTACCCAGCGATGAGCACATCCCTCAGCCCTCATCAGAGAAGCTTCTTCTTCAAGTAAATGTTAATTAGCACAGAGACACACAACTGAATATTATGTAGAGTGTTCAGCTCTGAATAGAATGTTTTTGTTTGTTGGCTTGTTTGTTTTGTTTTTGCCACATTTCTCCCCAATAGGTTCAGGGATCTATGCAGAAGAGGGGGTAGAGAGAGTGTAAGGGTCAGACATGATAATGGTTTTAAGGAGACAGATGCAAAAGGGCAGATACCTGTATGAATTCACAGAGACAATGAAAGCATGCATGAGACATGCTCGAGAAGGACAAAATCCTGGCACAAAGGAGGGGAGGTGGGTACAGACTCCTAGCCATAGCCAGAAGCTGTTCACAAATGATAGCAACTGGCAAAAGGAAAATCGGTTTTCTTTAATGGAGTGATCCCGGGTGTATCAACAACTTTCCAGGCAGAATCCATGCTCACAGGCACTTGTCCAACACAAATCAGACTCCATGCTTTTTAGTGGAATTTTCTCTTCTTCTTCTCCTTCTCCTTCTCCTTCTCCTTCTCCTTCTTCTTCTTCTTCTTCTTCTTCTTAAAAAAAGAACATGAAATGAGATATGAAGGGAGGCAGGATGGCCTGGGAGTAGGGGATAGAAATGAATATGGTAAAAAATACACTGTATGAAATTCTCCAAGAATAAATTAAAAATGATGGTCGGTATAAATGTACTTGTAAAGGGAGAATAAAGGGACGGGAAATACCAGTAAGGGAGTCAATTAAGAAACAAGGAAAATGCAATGATTATAAAATCACCATCAGAAGGCTTCCTTAGTCATCGGTGGACTCTAGTTCTTGCTCTCTGACTTGCTGACTAGCACCTGCTAATGTGGGTCCTTGTCTTCATTGGTAAATATTAGCTTGATTGGGAAGAAGAGTAATGAGGCTTGTAACTCTAAACTTTTATTAATAGAGGCTATATAGTGTCTATATATATGCCTGCATTTAAGACAGTCAATTGCATAGGTTATTGTCTACTGAACAAAGAATTTTATTCTTTTTTAAAAATTGCATTAGAATAATTTTTACAGGAGTCAAAGCATGTAAGAAGAGCAGACTGGTGAGGAGCTGGCCTGGATTTCAACCTTGTGACCGCAATCTATCAGGAATCAGTAACTCTATCTTAACAGTTTGGACTGAGATGGCTTTTGTGGTCTTTTAGGCAGCAGAGATTGCATGTCTCCTGCTCAACTGCTCAGTGTACTCCTGATTCCTTTAACAAGCCCCTTGACCTTATTTCCACTGCAAACTTAATGAGTAGTACTAAAAATTCTGCTACAGGTTGCAGACCTGTGGCTCAACCATGCATGCAGAAAAGCAATGACACTTCAAGGTCACTGGGTTTTGGAGAACCCAGACATTTCTTTGTTAGTGTATGAAAAGGTCAGAAATATCTAGAAAAGTCTTCCAAGGCCAACTTTGTCTGGTATGTTATCAGGGCTGCCCTCAGCATATTGATATAATGACACATCTTTGATTTTTTGAGGCCTCTATGAGTATGTCTTTCTATTTTAATCTTGAGAGACAAGAGTTTTCCCTACACTAAAGTAAAATGTGTTTTACATTTTATGTGTTGGCTATGGTCCAAATTAAATAATCTGGTAAAGTCATTAAAGGAATTTAAGACTTTGAATACTGTTCAACATTGTTTTTTTTCCTCTGGGTAAGCTTTACTACCTACTTTTACAAGGTTAGAGTTTAAAAATATTGATTAATATATACTATCATTGCTAAATTTCACATTTTGTCAAATGTTCTGCTGTTGTTTATCTTTGCAAACTTCCATCTTCCTCAGAAATCCTGAATATATATTTGATGATTAGTTATACCTTTCTTTCTTGGTCCAAAATAGAGTTCAAGAGTCAAATCCAGGAGTATTTTAGGGGTATCTTATCTTTAAACCATAATGGAAAAAGACACATGATTGGAATTAAATCATGTGAAATATATTTTTTCCCCTAGCAGAGGTGGCATCTTGTCTAAAGACTAAGACTGAAATTGTCTGGTTATCAATAAACTATTATAGCCAGATAAATGGAGTTTATGGAATTACATTTTATCTTTTTACGCTAACATTCCTTTTTTTCCTCCTCGTTTCTGCAGATATGTGGTACATTGATCCTGGCACTAGCGATATGGGTGAGAGTCAGCAAGGATGGCAAAGAGGTAAATACAGACACACGACACAACTCTATCTCCATAATGAAGAGCAATGGCAACACTAATGACAAGTAGGAAATGTTCTGTACCAGTTTTCTTAAATGTCTCACTTGCCATTCGTGATGTTTTATGGCTTTACAGTTTAAGTCATGAAAATGGCTTGTTATATGTCTTGCATGGAACAGTCCTCCTGGAGAGCTGAGAGGGGGTGTTACTGCTGGAGAAGCATTCATTTTCATGAAGGAAAAGCTGTTTCTCTGGCATGGGGAGAGAGCTGTCATTCCAAACTACCCCAAAATGTTAAGAGTTAGTCAATCCAATTGGGTTGGTCAATCACTTGTTCAATCCTAAGGCCAAGCTCTCAAGAAGGCTGATTTACCATAAGTCATGTTAAAATACAGGATGAGTTAGGTGGTGGTGGCGCACGCCTTTAATCACAGCACTCGGGAGGCAGAGGCAGGTGGATCTCTGTGAGTTTGAGGCCAGCCTGGTCTGCAGAGCAAGTTCCAGGGCATGCTCCAAAGCTACAGATAAACCCAATCTCAAAAGAACCAAAGCAAATAAGAGGTGATTAAAAAGGGAAAATAAACAGCTTTAATGTTTTCGTATGGGGGAAAAAAGAACCAAAAATAAAAATGCAGGAGGAATTATATCCTTAAATGAGATAACATATTTTTCCTTCCCTGAGTCCCAGCATTCTGTAGTTGATAGGGGAGAACAAGCGTTTGGCATGATGCTCACGACACTGCCATCCCCAGGCTGCTTTTGGCACATGGGTCTAACCTCCATGGCTGACCATGTCAACTGAACTCAAATGCCATTGCTTCCTCTCTTTCTCTTAGCTGTCTTCCTCCTCCAGGAAGCCGCCAAGATTTATAGCTCATCTGCCTAGGGTTTTTTTTTTTTTTTAAATTTAAGCTCAGATAAAATTATCTTTGAGCTTTTTTCTGTACCCATTCTTAAATTATTTTATCAATGAGATTGAGAATCCTGAGAGGTGATCCCAATTTCCCTGATAACATGTGTCACCCCAATTGGGACAATCCCCTAAATTCCAGTAACATTATTTTCACACTAGAAAGACTTCAGCACAAGGAGATGCGGGAAGGGGTCAGAGTAGAATCTTGCATCCTTCATCACTGAAGGCCAGGCTAATGAGCTGCTTGGAGACATAGAACATCTTTCTTCCCCACCTAGAACAACTTCTTCTTTTTTTTTTTTTTTTAGAACAACTTCTATAGTACATTCTGATTATGATGTAGCTGATCCCAAGCTGGTTGGTCCAGTATGAAATACAATGAAACGTTTCCTTGGAGACGAAAGTGCCTCTAGATTTCAAGGGCAGCCCAGTACAAGGATAGCTGCTGTTTACCTTTTACAACCAGAATTAGAGGCAACCGCTTCAACCTGCGGCTGCCAGGCTAGTGTGGCTCAGGTGGAGTTCAGCTTCTTGATCACACAGTTAAAGCCAACTTCCTCACACTGTGTACCTTTTCATCCCAGGGACAAGGCTCTCCTTATCAACATGTCCCCAGGTCTGGAAGTTTAGTTTGTAGGCACAATTCCAGTCCCAGCCATTGGATTCAACACATGCTATTTCTTTTCCAAGCTAAAGTGTTACAAATGTGCAAAAAATGGGGAAAGGGGAAGCGTGTAAGTCGGTTATTGTTTCAGATTTATCAAAAATAACTCCACGCTGGCTCCATTTCTCGGCTCCCTGATTTCCATTCTCTTCTTCCCTCTCAATTCAAAGAGCGGAACCCCCACCCTCTCCCCTGGCTTTACTGTTCTTAGCGCCTACAGAGCAGTTTGCTCACCCTTGGTTGTGACGGCAGGTGTCGGGCTCTTGGCACGGGTCACACCTATTGCTAGGGCCTTGTCAAAGGTTCTCCACCAATAATTTTCCTCCTTTAAGAAGAATTCCGATGCCCATTGAATGTTATAAAGATAATATTAAGCCAGCAGTGAAGACAATGCTCTGAAATCATTTAAATTATTGTTATATCACGGTGCAACTAACTGCCTTAGGGCATGGCTTAGTGGAAAGAAGGATTAAAAGGAAACTGGCAGCTGGTTTATTTCGTTTTCTAATATAGACAGCTTTTCCAGAAAGATTCATTCCCCCTTCACTCTCTCCCTCTCCCTCCCTCTTTCCCTCTCTTCCTCCCTCCATCCTTCCCTTCTTCCCTCTCTCTCTTCTTCCTTCTCATCCCTCTTTCCCTCTTTCTAGCTCCCCTCCCTCCCTATTTTTTAAAAATCCTTCTCATTTTGATTGTTTGGATGGGAATGTGCTATACATTTTCCTCCCCTCTCCCCTTCCATTCTCCCACTCCCTGTCCTCCACTCTCCCAATTTACTCAGGAGATCTTGTCCAACCCCCCCCCACCCCATGACTTTTTTCTATCCCAAGGGAGTCCAGAGAATCCCTGAGGCATGAGCTACTTCCTCAATTCTGTACTTCACCAGCTGATTAAACTGGGAGAGGCTGGGTGGAGCATGTCAGCTTGCCTCCCAGCTCATTAGAATTCTATTCATTATTTATTCTGATAAATGTGACTCTAAATTCCTGATGGCCCCACTATCTGGTGTTCCGGAAGAAGAGGAAGTGGGTTTTGACGAGGCACGTAATCTGTCTGACTTTGAGGCTCATAATTTAAAAAAAATAAATAAAAAGGAAAAGAAAAGGGACTACCAACCATCACTTTGCGGGCTACTTTGGACTTCTGAAGATGTGTGCACAGCCTAAATTTTACCCTCTTATTCGATTTCTGGTCGATGTTTTCTTACTCCCAGTGTTTCTGTTAAGCAAATTTGGTGTTTAGTCTGTTAAGAAACGACACATATTGAACACATTAAAAGAGAGTCGTTGTCCTTGAGAGAATGATTCTGACTTCACATCTGGGAACGAAATGGACTGCAAGGACCCAACAGCGCTGTTAGTCACATTCAGAGCCTGGTGCCTTCAGCCTCCTACCCAGAACAAAAGTCAGTACCAGGGCAACCAGCCTCAGTGACGCGAAGTTAGCTTGCTGTGTGTTTAACTGCAGTTAGTGGTAAAGAATCAAGGCCGAGTGGCAAGCTGCATTTTATTCCTGGAAAAATAGAACTAGTAGTTTTAGAAGGGCCAACATGAGAACAAACACAGAAAAGAATGGCAGGAAGGTGCCATCTCTTTACGCTAACGTGCCTTGGAAGGGTACGTTCTGAGGACAAACTTCAACAGTTTCCAATACAAAAAGCACGGGCACCACCCTTGTTGAGGACGTCTCTTCTAATCTAAAGATCTCCGCAGCCTCCTCTTTCAGACTCGCCAACCCTTCTTTAGAATTTCTCCCCTTTTCTTAAGAAACACACGGACTCTGTTTATGTGGGACAGCTTTAGAAACCTTGCTGGGTCCCTGCTAGAAAAAACATCCGGCTCAGATTTCTAGTTTGTTCTTCAGTAAGAATAGGCATTTGTTGGGCTGAGCTTGCGACATTGACTGGTAGTGGGTCGACATACAGCTTTCTTTCTGCCTGGTCCCTGGCAGTGGGTGGCTTCACCAGAGCCCTTAATTACTGCCTGTGTGGATGTCAGCTTGCACTACTGAAGTTCCCTGTGTAAACCATCCATCTATTCATTATCTCTATGTCCGTCCTGAGTTCTAGTAACCTTGCTACCTGTTTAGATGTCATAGCATGTCCAGGTGACCAGGCGGAGCTATCTTCCCAAAGCTGTGTTCTTGACATATCTATTTTGTACCTGACCTTGTACCTACTTGTTAACAACAAGATTTTTCTGATTTTAATAATTCTCTAATCCAACCGGGCATGGTGGTGGTGCATGCCTTTAATCCCAGAATTTGAGAGACAGAGGAAGGCCGATCTGTGAGTTCAAGACCAGCCTGGTCTACAGAACAAGTTCTAGGACAGCCAGAGCTGTTATACAGAGAAACCCTGCCTCAAAATATCAAAATAAATAAAATAAAATAAGAATTTTGTAATTCTTTTAAGGTATATTTTTTTATCAATTCTTTGTGGATTTCATACATTTGTACAAGGTATTTTGATTATATTCATCCCCCACTCCTCTCCTGATCCCAGATCCACCCAGTCTACCCCTTCCAAAATTTGTGTCTTTAATTTTGTTGTTATTGTAATAACCCACCAGACCCAATTTAGGCTGCCCATATACTCAAGGATGTGGGGTCTTCCACCAGAGCAGAGCAGTCCATCCACTAGTACCTACAACCTTCAAGAAAAGTAATTATCCCTTTGAAGAAATCTGGCTCCAATCTCAACAACAAAACAAACAAACAAACACACACACACACACACAAACAAAAATCTTTCCCCAAAATTCATGAAAAAATATTTATAGCATAAGAAGGCTTTAAACTTGTAAATCTAAACATTACAAGTAAGCAAATGTTTTACAGACAAAGGAGGCTTTGAGAACCACAGAGCCAGCCTTTTCACCTTTCACAAACTGCGAATGGGCCCACAGGCTGAGGTTAGCTTACTGTCCTGCAGTTACACGCTTGCTATATATCGGGACCCCAAGTAGATTATGGTTCTTCGTATTTAGGTTTTTATAATTTCAATACATGCCTTCATATTGACTATTGGATAAACACTTCCCAAAGGTTATGCATTTCAAAAGACTTCAAAACAGAAGGATCACTAGTGGCATGCTACTTTTGCATTGATTTGGTAAAGGAGGTGACCTCTGGGTAGTCTGGGGGATGACAGAATTCAGAGTCTTTATCTGTCGTTGGAGACAGCCCAGCACCTAGAGGTTCCAGGTGACATGGGGGGGGGGGCAGTATGCAGCATGCATGTGTAACACTGGGGCAAGATCTCCATCTTTAGCTATAATTAACTCCTGCGCATGAGTGGTCTCTGTGTTTGGGGTACTATGAGATTGATGGACAAGTGGATACTTGGGCTGCAGAAGGAAGAACTGAACTATGCAGATGGGAAACTCAACCACTGTAAAGAGACCTAAGGCATTTTCCTCAACATCCCACAACAATTTGACAATCTGGTAAAATTCAAGTCTCTGGGTTTAGTCCTTCTGGGAATGAGAAGATAAGAGTTGATATGGACTACCAGGAACTGAGCTTACTGTATTCTTACTAAGATGCAAGAGCGTGTTCCTTAACCCTGAACCCTTTCCTGGCACGCCTTTTCAGCCAGTTCCTGCCTTCTTGCCTATTCTGCTTTAATCGTTATCACCGCAGCTTTGCCTGTGCTTTACCTCCATGAGATAGTTCTTGCAGCATTTGCTCTATCATGCATCGCTTCTTCAGCTAACAAGATTCTGATGCTTACTCACGCTGTAAGCAATAATTAGATTGTCATAAAATAAAGCCTTTGCCATGCTACTCTACGTGTCCAATAAACAATGTATGAACCAAAGAGCCCCTCTAAAGACTAAAAGCACTTTTTGTTTTCAGCTTTTAGAAACAACTTTAAAGGGGCCATTACCGTTCCTCCATTCAACATCAACTGCTTTGTTCTAGAATTATCCTAGATTTAACACGACTCAGGAAGGTGGCATTTCAGCAGAATGTGAGGGCTGCCAGGGCAGAGACCTTCCATAGGTTAGACCATAGAAGTTTCCCAGGGTCTCAGAACAGGGCCTGGCACCTGGTGGGTACTCAAGGGATATTTGGAAAACGAGAAAAATAAATGTCAATGCTAGGAATTCACACCCCGATTCTCTTCTGTTTCTAGATCGTCGCTTCTGGAGATTATGGCACGAACCCCTTCATTGCTGCAAATATCTTGATCGCGGTGGGGGCCATCATCATGGTCCTGGGCTTCCTGGGATGTTGTGGCGCTGTGAAAGAAAGCCGCTGCATGCTTCTCTTGGTGGGTTCCAGACCAATCGCAACATCCACCCTCCAGAACCCCGGGGTTGTCTGTAACCGGGATCGGTCAAAAGACTTGACAAGCTTGATGAAACCCTAATTTATTCTAGAGAATTTGAATATGGTAGATACTATGGTTTAGGTTTTGGATCACCTCGGTTTAAATTTGAGGGGACTTCAAGATTTAGAGTCGAAAAGAAGATACATCTTATAATCAGTCATGCCTCCACTCATTCGGTCATTTTATCCAAGCAACGTGAGCATGTTTCTGTGTGTCAGACACTGTGCTAAGGGGGTACGGAACCCATTGTGGGAGGAATAGTAAGTGAAAGTGTATTACAGTGGGAGGGGCCACAGAGGAGAAGGGTGGTGATGGGGAAGGGAGCTTTCAAACCAGAGATAGAAGTGAAGAGTCCATCTGCCTCTGTGAGGGTTGCTGTGGTCACCTGGAAGAGAGCCTGGGATCCAGGGCTGCTGGGAGTAAGGAATGGGAGTGTCCTGGGTGTGGCTGGAGGGAGTGGAGACTGTTCCCAGTAATGATAGGAGATATTTGTGTGGGCTGTAAAGTCCACAATGTGCTAAGGAAATTGCGATGGAGATACTCAGATCTGTGACCTAGGATTTTCCAGCAGGGTGCACTGGACAGGGATAGCACATAAGCATTCACTTTTTAATTTATACACTAGAGAGTAATGAACAGATCTTGTCAAGCTATTAGAAAATGGAGTGTTTGTCGGGTTCCAATTAGAATGAACCTAAACTTGTTTCAAAAATGTATGCATGTCTGAGAGTAATAATGGTGTTTAGCTGTTTGCTCTGAGGGAAGGCAGACACATATTTAACAGGACTCAGGAACATCTCCTGTGAGAACATTTTGTGTACTGAGGCCTTCTTTGCCATTTGGGAAATTTAATTACGCGAGAAACTTGTTTTAAAAGCAGACTGGTATCTGGCTTCCATCCTCCAGGAAGAGTTCAGGATTTACACAGGAAACAAGGTTCCATATGGTTCCCACAGTAAAGATACTGTTTGGAGGGCAGCTTGGAGCACGCCTCTATGTGTGTGTGTGTGTGTGTGTTCACCTCGACTTAAACAGGAATGGAGAAACAGTACTGAGATTTCAAACCTGCTTCCCTTTAATATGAAAGAACTGACAATGGTCTTTCCAATGAGATTTAACTGCAATCACTTTCCTTGATCTTTCTTTTTTGTTGTTGTTGAGGCAGTTGTTTCTTGGTAGCAATAGAGTATATTTGTAGTTCCATTCCAAAACAATGGTGCACAAAGGGAGACTAAGGCTGATACTTCTGGCTGTCGGGGTCATGTGACACCGCCATGCTGTTGGTAGTTACTGGCTCCTTTGAGAATAACGCATCCCTGTCTTGTCTTTCAGTTTTTTATTGGCTTGCTCCTGATTCTGTTTTTGCAAGTGGCAGCAGGTATCCTGGGAGCTACTTTCAAATCTGAGGTAAGTTCACAGATGATCTTTGACACCCGTTGGAAAGGCCTACAACATTGAAATTCTGCACTGTGGCAAGAATAATTTATATATATATAATATATATATTATATATATGTTTTTTTTTATTTTCAATTTTCAGTCTAGCCGCCTTCTGAATGAAACGCTCCATGAAAATGTAAAACTTTTGACTCAGTCAACCGAGGAGGCAAAAAAATTCCAGGAGGCCATGATTTCATTTCAAGCAGAGGTAATTAGCATTTCTTGGCCACTTGGAAATTTGATTATAATTCCTCAATGTTTAACTTTAAAATTTAAAATAAAATGGCAAATCCACAAAGAAATAAGAAGGAAAGGAAAGACCTTGACTGCTCCCAGGCATGGTGGAGGAGAAAGTTTGTTGTAGATATACGGGAGACTGTAGGCACAGACGGGAACATCTGGGAGATACAGAGTGGACCTGACCAGGCTGAGCTGAGCCATATGGGAGAGGGCGAAGGAAAAGGGAGAGGGGGACCAGGGGTAGCAGCCAAAAGGGCAAAAGTACAAAAGGGGCTAGTGACCAAAATGTCTGGCTTATATAGGGAAAAGCCTCTGGGAGAAGGCACCCCAGGCTCTGGTTGGGAGAGTTCAGAGCAGAAGACAGGGTATTCCAGCCATTCCCTGTTACAGGTAGGGACCGAGGGATGCTGGGAGAAACTGTTGGCCAGGTCTGTTTAGATATGCTAAATAATCACCTCAGACATTTGTCCCAGGGTTTGGTACTCAACAAAAAGTTGCTATTACTATCAATTTTTAAATGATATATGTGCAGTGTTTTGCTGCAGGTATGTCTGAGCACCACATGCATTCTTGGTGCATGCAGAGGCCAGAAGAGGGCATTGGATCCCCTGGAACTGGAGTTATGGGTGGTGGTGAGCTGCCTGGTGGTCACTGGGAATAAAACCCAGGGCCTCTAGAAAGAGCACCCAGTGTTCTTGATCTCTTCAGTACACTATTTAATTTTTTAAAATATTGGATTCTGTGACGATAGATTCTCCATTTTGCAGGTTCTGACTGATTGATTAGTATTTCACAATGTAATAAGAAAAAAAGTATCTGTAACAGTTTCCAGTCCCTTAGGATTTGATGTATTTTAGACGATAGGTTAAGAAGATAGGTCTGCAACAAATAAAGCTTTTATGGGAGAAACCGATAATTACTTTAATATTTGCGATCTAAAAGAGTAGCGTGTTAAGGCGTCTACCTCCTTCTCTTCCTCCCTCTACATGAAGCTAACACTCCATGCTCCTTACAGTCCTGTAAAACAGTGTTTTAGTTTTTGTTTTGGTATAACTAAATGCCTGAGACTAAGTATTTTAGACATAAAAGATTTTTATTTGCTTGTTTATTGAGGGTTTTATTTGTTTGTTTGTCTGGTTGTTGATTTTAGACAGGGTCTCACTATGTAGTCTTGTCTGTCCTAGAACTCACTAAGGAGATGAGCCTGGCCTGGAACTCACAAAGATCCCCCTGCTTCTGCTACTTCCCCACCCCCAGTGCTGGGAATAAAGGTGTGTGCCACCACACCAGGTAGAAAAGAGGTTCATTTTGCTCCCAGCTCTGGAGGTTAAAGAGCACGGCACATAGATTCTTAAAATTTCTTTTGAAAGTTTGCTTTATAATTAACATACAAAGTTGCACAGTATTTACGGTGGCTTTCAGTGTGTCATTTTCGTACACGCTTTGTTTTACTTGATTCCTGTCCTCCCCTCTTCCCCACGCCCACCACTTCCTCCCTTCAGGCCCTAGTAGTCCCTCTCCAGGTTCACACCACAGGCACCTATCACCCTCCCCACCCTTCCTTAAAACCTCTTTCCCCTCTCATGGAAACCTGTGCTCCTAGGAATTAACTCCATCCACAAACCCACCCACCCACTCTTCACAGCCAGCAGCGACTGGTTCAGAAGAGTGATGCCTTTTGCCCAGTTCCCACCTTGGAAAGGTTCTCTAATGCCGCAACACAAGATTGCAGAGCGTGAAACCAAAACAGATGGGGACATCATGTCCATGCATGCTGTTGTCGAGAGGAGGCTGGCAAGTGACAAATGAAGGGGGTGGAATTTGAGTCCAGATCTACAGGACCTCGTCTCTTATTGAGGCTACTAGCCCTTTTCCCTGTTCCCTGTTCCCTGTTCCCTGTTCCCTGTTCTCTCTCTCTCTCTCTCTCTCTCTCTCTCTCTCTCTCTCTCTCTCTCTCTCTCTCTCTCTCTCTCTCTCATATCTAAGGTAAAATTCAATGGAAACATTAAGGCTCTTTGACTATCTGGTTCCTTCCCAGTCTTTACTGAGTATTACTTCTGAAGGAAGCTGTGTCAGACCAGGTTTGTGTGGTCAAGGCTGTTGAGAACCTCTCTCTTCCTGACATTATATCGTCCACATCCGTCGAGGGCGCTTTCTGCATTTCTTCCCCTTTGTGAATGCATGTGCTTTCAATCATGATGAATTTTATTTTGTCCAAGGCTTCTTAGCCACATCTTTAGATTTTAGAAATCTCATCATATTATCTTCATGTAGTATTCACCATAGGTGTGGCTTGACATAGACATTCTTAGAAGGCTGTGGTAGGGCTGGATTTTATAGGTTATTTATCCTGATTTTTTCAATGGTTGAAATATATTACATTTACCTTCGGTCATTTAAATATTGAACTGAATATCTACCCATTTTTGCTCATCGCACTTCTGCTAGTCTGATAATCAGTGTGTTCTTTTTCAGTTTGAAAAAAACCCAGCAACTATCTCCCTAAGATTCATATTATTTATGCTTAAATATCTCTGGATCTCCTAGGAAAGAGAGTCTATGGATGCCTGTAAACACGGTGGCTTTTTCTTTGAAAATAGCTGATGTTTGAGTTCCAAACTTTGCTTTTCAAGCCCAAACACCCTTGATTTCTTAAACTATTTATCAGATGGCATTGTTTCCCCTGATTGCTTACCAGTCTCTAATTGGACAGGTTCCAGCTTACAAAACTTCTCCTTACAGCATTGTTTGCAAGAACAGAAATCTGTTTTGAGCCAGCCTCCGTCTAAATTCCTGTGTGAGGTGCTGTTTTTCCTAACTTCCCGTGGCTGTATCCTTCGCTTGCCCACATCCCTCCTACATGATTTCCCTTCTAGAGCACAAATTACTTCAAGCTGACGACAGGAGGAATACGGGCAGCCTCAGCCCTCTCGTGGGGCATACAGGGCAATCTTAGTCCTTTCTAGGAACCTGCCTGGGACAAAAGATCATAGAGATCCAACGGGATTCTGGGACAGGTGCTGAGCCACATGCACTGCCCATTTCCAGGGACTTGAGGCCTCTTTGCCAACGGTGGCTTATTAAATGTGCTGCGTGTTGTCTGTTTTGGATGCTCTCCTTTTGTACAGAAATCCTATGCCTAGAAGTCCCTGGGCTCTTAGAGCCATATTGCTTCATTGTCCATCCTGAACCTACTTTATCTGTATATCCATTTGGCTTTCTTTGTTTTAATGACATTTCCTTGGGGGGGAAGGGTCCTATTCTAAACTCTGCTGCACCTGTACACACACTACATGTGGACAGAAGTTGTAGATGCTGCGTGGTTTTCTGTGGGGTTCAGGGAATTCCCATGCAAGCTCTCTCTAGATACGAGAGATACGATAGAGCATGTCCCTCTAGGATTCTTATCTACGTAAGGGTGATGTGTCATCATCAGCTCTGGTCTTTTACATCCAGCTGTCAACTTAGAGTTTGTTCTGACAAAGCTTTCTCCTTAGCTCCCCCATTGCAGGTCAGAGGGTAGATGCCATGGCCAGCTTTAGCCTTTCTGTCTCCTCCCCTTCTCCTTGATGTTTCTATGCCTCTTATCATTAGGTGCGTATGGGGTGATCAGAGACACATGGGATTCCTATTCTACTTTATACATCAAGTCCCCACTGATTATTACTAGTCAAAATTACAGAATTGAAAAGAATAAGTCATTCATCATCTCTGTCATAGGAACATGAAGGAGGTTGTTTGAAAAAAGCCCTCCTTGTTAATATTGAGCTTGAAACTCAATTTCAGCTCATAAGAATATCGAGTCATGTGTTTGTACTACTCAGTCTTTGAACCAAAAGCCCAAGTCCTTATATTTGCCTCAACTGAACGTGTTAGTTTAAACTCATCATTTGAACTTTCTCTGCAACTTCACACTTGCTTTCCCCATGTCTCTCTAAATTATCGATGATGATACTGTTCCCTTGAGAGCACAGCAGAGGCAATCACAGACAGTGAAAACAAAATTATGGTAGCTAATGCACTTTAAAAAACAGATTCTATATGCTGAGCACTGAGGCTATTACTTCGTATGGATTTTCTCATTTTTATCTTTGCAACCAATCTGGTGATTAGGTGCCATGAGCAGCACCTGAACCTTTGGCAGCATGGACTTTAATTATGAACACTATGGCCACCCAACTACAGCCACTGAATGAAAGTTTATTTCCTATTTTTTATTTTTCATTTTTTATTGATATTTACTGAGCTCTACATTTTTCTCTGCTCCCCTCCCTGCTTCTCCCTTCCCCCTTCAACCCTCCCCCAAGGTCTCCATGCTCCCAATTTTACTCAGGAGATCTTGTCTTTTTATACTTTCTATTTCCCACGTAGATTAGATCTATGTAAGTCTCTCTTAGTGTCCTCATTGTTCTCTAAGTTCTCTGGGATTGTTGTCTGTAGTCTGGTTTTCTTTGCTTTGCGTTTTCAAACCACCTATGAGTGAGTACATGTGATAATTGTCTTTCTGTGTCTGTGTTACGTCATTCAAAATAATGTTTCTAGCTCCATCTATTTTCCTGAAAAATTCAAGATGTCCTTAATTTTTTTCTGCTGTGTAGTACTCCATTGTGTAAATGTACCACATTTTCCTTATCCATTCTTTGGTCAAGGGGCATTTAGGTTGTTCCCAGGTTCTGGTTATGACAAACAAAGCTGCTATGAACATAGTTGAGCACATGTCCTTGTGGCATGATTGAGCATCCTTTGGATATATACCCAAAAGTGGTATTACTGGGTCTTGAGGAAGGTTATTTCCTAATTTTCTGAGAAACCGCCACCTTATTTTTTTTTTGAGATTTTGTTTGTTTGTTTTTCTCTTTTCTTTTTTTCTAATTAAAAATAGATTTTTCTCTCATACAATACATCCCAAAGAAAGAGTCTAAGTTCCCTTCCCTTAGAGCCCAGGAAATCCCACAGAAGAGGAGGCAGAAAGATCGTTAAGAGTCAGAGGAAATGGAGGACAAGGCCCTCTAAACTAACTAAACAACACACTTTCGAGCTCATAAAAACTCAAACCACAAGCACAGGGCCTACATGGGTCTATGTGGGTCTACACTAGGTTCATTTATAAAAGCTCTCTGACTTCTACGATCTTTCCTCCCACTCTTCTGAGGGGTTCTCCAGTTTCTGAGGAGACAGACCTGATGGAGACCTCCAATTTAGACTCTCTCTCAGCATGATATCTAGTTATGGGTATCTGCTCCCATTTTCTGCCCAAGGAAGCCTCTCTGATGATGACTGGACAAGGCACAGGTCTATGAGTATAGCAGACTATCACTAGGAATTATTTCTTTTTGTTTGTTTGTTTTTTGGTTGTTATTTCTATTTGGTTCTACCCTAGGTTCCTGGGCTATTCAGTCTCAGGTTCCTGGCCACCCTGGTCCAGGCAGTGTAAGGAAGTCTTGGGCTCCCTCTCCTGGTGTAGGACTCAAGTTAAACCAGACATTGGTTGTTTTTTCAACACAGAATTTCTCCATGTAGCCCTGGCTGTCCTGGAACTCACTCTGTAGACCAGGCTGGCCTCAAATTCTGCCTCCCGACTGTGAGATTAAAGGCATGTGGTCAGGCATTTTGTTTCATTTGTTTGTTTGTTTATGAGTCCGTGTCTCATAATGTCTTCTCCACTGTCCTCGAGCTGGCCATGTAAATCAGATCGGCCATGAACTCACAGACACCAGCCTGATCCTACTTCCTGAGTACTGGGATTAAATTCACACCTGAAAGATCAATCAGTATTTGCTGTTGTTGTTTACTGATTTTTCCCAGCGTGTTCTTTCTAGCAGATGAGTGAGGAGAGAGTGGAGAGAATTGCTTTCCCTTCTTCACCAATAATGTTCCGTTCCGAGTCAGGCTTGCTTCTTTGCCTCCCTGGAGCATGACCTCTCTTGCTTTAGTGAGTGTAGTCTAGGCTTTCATCTCTATGACAGTTTCCTGAAAGGCTGATCCTTGATTTGTGCTCATGTTCCTATTTTAAAGATCTCTATAAAAATTCAGTCCCAGGGAAGTTCTGAAATTCTTCAGTCTTTGAAATGTCTCTGCTCCAGAGATCCTGGGATAGAAATTTTATTTTGATAATTACTCAAAAAATTTGAAATATATGCATATATATTTAAATTGAGAACTTGACTTCTTTCTGTGAAGCTGGGATGCATAGCTCAGAGTCTACCCTTTCTCTTGTCATTAAAACTAAAAGTTGAGAACCTGTTTTTTTTTTTTTTTAAATAAACTTATTTCTAATTTCTTCAGACTTTTACTATCTTGGTCATTGTTCTTTGTGTTGCTCTTCAGACAAAACTGAAACATTCTTTCCATTCTATAAACAGATTTTATTTTTATTTTAATTATGTGTATGTGTGCTCTGTGTGGGTAAGGTGATATGTCATATCTCAGCACAAGTAGTACTGCAGGGCTGGCTCAGTGGTTAAGAGCACTCGCTACTCTTTTAGAGTGCCAGCTCAACTCGGAGTTCCGTTCTCATGGTCCATGTCAGCTGGCTCACAGCTGGCCATAACTCTCTTAATACAGTTCCAACAGATCCTATGCCCCCTTCTGGCTTCCCAGAGCATGTGACTGGCATGTTTTTGCACACACACACACACAACACACACACACACAACACACAACACGTAAATCAAATCAAATCTATACTTTAGCAAAAGAGGAATCTTTATGATGATGTTTAGAAGAACAGTTCAGTGTATGACAATGTTTCTGGTTATGCTAATGACTGCTTTTCCTTCTGCTTCTCTTTTCACAGTTTAAATGCTGTGGCTTGGTTGAGGGAGCTGAAGATTGGGGAAATAATTATGAAGGCATCCGAGAGTCATGTAAATGTACAAATACGTCAGAATCTCAGTGCTCTTATTATAATGGAATTAAGGTTAACAAACAGGTGAGAATGAGATCCATTTTGGCACATTAACTAGTTCTGCTATTTTTTTTTCCCACAATGACAGTCTCTGTAAAAACTTAAAATACAGCAAGCATTGGGAAACTCTGATATGAAAAGACAGCAATTACCCAAATGTAAAACTAATCTTTAGTAAATATAAAAGACATGTACCCCTTACCACAAAATTTTTACTAAGCTGTTCATTCTGCCTGGAAAGGCTTAGTACACACATGACACATGACAATTGGCATTAACGTTTAATTTTTTTTTTTTACTGCTATTCTTTTTGGAGACTCCTCTATATCAGTGATACCACTGTAATGTCAAAAAGGCTCCAACATCCTTTAAACAATTATCTGGCCATGAGAGACCCACAAATACTATGACAAACCACAACAGATTAGTGTCTATGATACCCAAAGTTATTTTCCATCTAGTTACATTTTTGTTTACCAATATTGATGTCATTAATAAATGAAATAATGATAATAATTGTAGGGAAACAATTCTCCCCTCTGGACTACTGACCTTTATCTCTGGAGTTGATGAGACTCTGCCCTGAAGCAGCGTTGGGACAGCCCATATTTATAGTGATTCATGGGAAAGGAAGTTGCCAGATTGCAATATTACTGAACCATTTCATTGTCAAAACTAATCACAATTAAATTTTTGTATTCTTACCTTTATATCTGATTCTCTCCTGCCTACTTAAACTTAGCCACATACTGTTTCCAAGGTAGAATGTCTGGTACAGATTAGTGTGGTTACCACTTAGGATGAGGAGGAATTCATAGATTCTGTTGACACGGATGCTTATTTCCTATAAAAGACTTGGTAGAAAGATGTTTTTCCCTACGATACATTCTGAAAAGCCCTCATAAAAAGATATTTCCTGAAAGTTCACACATAATTCAGTTGAGTATAAGCCAACAATTGTCCTACTACCATAAAAGGAAGGTCATAAATTTGTTGAATACTTCCATCTGCCGTGTGTCATTTGCAAGTCTGGAAAAATAGGAAATCTGCAATGACCATTATTCTGGTTTACTTTTATTTTCTTCCCTCTCTTTTGCCAAGATCATTTTATTTTCTTGGGTGCAGCAGGAGGCAGACATAATGAATGCAAACCAATAGATGTGGTCATTCATCTCCCTCTTGACCCTAACTGACTTGATAATCCCGGTTGTTTTCTGTTTTGGATTAGAAATGATAGGAGAAGTCCATTACATTAAGGAATGGACTGGGGGAAAGACTGTCCAGCCTTACGGAGATCTTTCACTCTTTCTAGCTAATAGCATGATTGGTCAGTCTTTATATAAATGAGTGTCATAAGGATGACAGAGTTCATGACAATATGAATTGTGTTGTGCAGTGTTTCTACATTTTCAAGAGTTACCCTTGCAATTTTCAGTTACTGGAATGTTTAGAATTTGCCCGAAATATTTTAAAATTGGTTTCCAGGATAGTTTGAATGCATTCCAAATAATGTATCAGAGAAGTAACTTTTTAAATTCTCTCTCTTACTTAAAGTAATAGCATAAAAGTAAACATAATTTTTGAAGATAAAAGTAGCACTCATATTTATTATTGAAGTATTTGAAATGTTTTGGTTGTAAGAGGAACATCTTACTATGTCTAGTTGCAGCCTCAATAGTAGGTTTCCCTGCTGCAGCTCACAAGCCCACATAATCCATAGTTAGGAGAACACCAGTTCTTAAACGAGCAGTCCAAAGAGAAGATTCAATTATTTATAATCTTTTGATTATAAAAATTATAGTTTGGGACTATATTGGTATGAATTCATTTTTAAATTTTCAGAAAACAGTTTTAGTTTTTCATTTTCTTTATTTTATTTTATTACATTTTATTAAGACAGTTTTTAAATTTAAATCTTTTTGATCATATTCTTCCCTTTCCCCAAGTCTTTCCAGAGCCTCTCCCCCTCCCAACCTCCCAATTTTAAGTTTAAAAAAAAACCAGTAAATTTAAACAAAATACACCCGCTCAAAAAAACTCTACCAAGCTGTAACCAAATGAAAGCACACGAACACGCACATGCACACACACACACACACGCACACAACTGTGGAGTCAACTATTTATTGGTCAGCTAACTACTTGTGAACATAAGGCCTGTCCTATGTAGTTGATAAGCTGTTATTATTCTATTGATTATCAACCCCAACATTCAGGAGCTATGTAGCTAAAGCAAAAAGAAAAAAAATATTAGTCTCAATTTCTCTTTAACACCGAGAATAAGATGAAGCTAGATATGGAAGAAATTGTTTAATTCCTTTTTGCTGACCTTGGTAACAATATGACAAGTCAACCAGATGAATAAGTATGAGATCAAAATTTCACTAAAAGCATTGTTGTTTGTTTGTTTATTTCACTAGACCTGTCTTTCTCTGATAAAAGATCTGGTTGAAAAGAACATTATCATAGTCATTGGAGTTGCTTTCGGACTGGCAGTTATTGAGGTACAGTATTACATTGTCATTGCCTCTGCGTTCATTCCACTCCTCATTGATTGTAACAAATGCCAAATGCGAGTGCTGAGAGAGCACTGGGTACACACTGCCCAGGGCACAGCATCTCTCTGAGTCAGCCTTTAGTCTGGAACAGGTAGGATTATAGTCCTGTAAACCAAGAAGGGCCGAGGCTGCTGTTTCTAAATGTCTTCTTGCAATGTACCAGTAATATATAGGCCATATATTTTTCTACACACAGATGATTTACCTGAACACAGATGTCACAGAAAAAGAGTAATATATACTAGGTATTGTTTTCTTGAGGGAAAAAAATAATATCTGTACAATTCTTATTTGTAGGTATCCCTTTAATATCAAAACTAGTTCAAATTTTCTGAAGTGAGGTAGAATGAAGGAAATAAAAAAAGAAAAAAAAAGAGATCCAGCTGTCCCAACTGGCAATTTCTAGCCATTATCTTGCAACAGAACATAGAAGCCGAACTCAAAGGAGTGGAGAAATGTTTTGCCTCCAATTCATTCTAGAGAAATTTAAGAACTTCTAAACAGCAAAAGCAGTTACCTTGGATTTTCTCATCTTAGATACTATGATCTTGGAGATATTTTCAGGAAAAGCTCTCAGTGAAGCTTGTGAATCCTTCCATCAATTTAATTATTGATGTTGAAAAATAGATTTTCCATTGGATTTCTATCTTGATGGATTTTCTTGTCATTTCATTTTATATCCGGAAAGGTAACTTTCGTATGGTCTCCAAATATTTACAAAGAATATGAAATAAAACATTTTCAAAGCAGCATTTATGGTATTATCTCAGATCACGAGAAACATAGGCATGAAAAGTGTCAGAACCACTCATGACCACATGTAAATATGAGAGCAAGAACTCAAACACTGTGTGGTACTTCCCAGGTGATTGCAGCAGAATGACATTTACATCATTCTCATGGAATGCTGGGTAGTGTCCCTTTAGGCTCTTAAGTCGCTTTGGAGCCTCTTGCTGCACAACTACTTAGTCAGAATTTTGCTTGAGATTAAAGTAATTTATTGTCCTCAGTTGTTACTGGTGGAATTTCTTAGTCATGTATCAGAATAAAAGCCAGGTACTACTAGTATTGAATACACACACAACATATATGTATCTTGTCACCCAAATGAGTCAAAGTCAAATGCTACTTTGCATTAGGTCTGTTTCTCTTGATTGTGCCATTTATTCTGTGTCCTTTGTATTCTGGCTTCATGCTAATTTAGAAATAATAGACAATGTCCACAAAGGCAAGTGAAGAATCACATATATATTATTGTCACATGAACACGTGGCACACATGCACTTAGTATGCTTTGATAGAGTTGATTTTAAAGGAACAGTCACAGCTGAGGATATGGCTTGGTCATAGAGCATGAGGTTAATGTGCCCAGAGACCTGGGTTTAATCACTAACTAATTAAGATTGGGAACGCAGGTTTTAAATGAGGTTACATATTAAATTTCATTTTAGACTCAAACTTGAGTTGACTATGACTGAATATAGCTCACACATGCTTTTAAGAGGTTTGTTGAAGCTGAGCCAAAAGTAATAAGGACATGATTGATTCAAAAGATTGGTGTCTTCCATATCATAGCCAAACTTACTGCCAAGAATCTAAACAGATCTAGAGGAAAGGAAGATTGCAAGAGGGATAGATAGCACGCATATCAATATTTTATGAATTTGATAAATTCCATGTACTTGTTACACATTTAGGGACGTTATTAATTCTCATACCTGACTTTCCAGGGAAGTACTTGAATAAACCCTATGTACAATAGTTTACCACTATGGAGTTTGTGTGGTACTGTCATGATGTGAGTGAGCCCAGTGACATTGGGATGCCTAGACTATATGTAGATATAGTTAACAATTGATTGACAGAATTGTTGGATACTTTTCTTTGATTTCTCAAGCTAAAGCCTGTCTTCTGCCTGGAGTTTGATGTAAAACAAGTATTTGATGCCTTACTTTATCCAAAAGAGAGCTTTGCAAATGGCCCCCATTATCCAGTCAGTAGAAATGTACCTGCCTCCAAATAGACTCTAGTCTTAGAGTCATTCAATGGGTCTCTCAGCACTTCAATCTTTTTGACTTCCAAATTCAAGGGAACACAAAGATGCACAGAGAGAAAATCTCTTATCATAAACCTTTATAAAGAAATAGAAGCATCTCTCTGCAAAGCTAATGCAGAGAGTATATGTAGACAATCTTCTCAGAAAAAAAAACACATCATAATCTGTATTTAGACTTTAGGTGGAGGCTTTGTTAATACTCTATTCCTTTGGGGCTCCTTTCAGCTTGAATACTAGAAACTCATACAAAATACTTAATTCTGTGAAAAAATTCATCTGTAAATGTTTGGAATCCTTATCTAGACTTAAATAAGCAGATTATTATTAAAAGGTGGTCGGCATTTTGTGGTTTTACTTTCACTAAGCAAAAAATTATCAAATGGCATGGAATATTTATCTTTTAATAGGACAAAAGTTAACCTCACAGGAGGTCCTAAGAACAAAGCAATTCTGAGAATTGGCCGTTTTACCACATTTTTAAAAACAGCTCCAGCATATGGGAGTCTTAAGTGCATAAACACTTAGCAACAAGTCTGTTTTGAGTCTTTGTTCACATATCATAAAACGTTGAATCTCTTTTCTGTGTTTCTGAACACAAATATTCTTAACATATAAAGAAATGAAAGAAGTGTGATATTAGTGATAAAATACTGATATAAAACTATTCTTTGAAAGTATTTCATTAAGTTCTTCAACCTGTGTGCAGTATAAATGGAAGTCACCACCCTCCTCCCCAAACTCCACGTCTCCTTTTCAAGGGAACTGTGGCAGAGGAAGCTGCCATTTGCCGAGTCATCTTAAACGATCATACTCTATCACTTCTACATTAGAACCAAAGCATTCAAGTCACCAATTGTGGAGTCCATTAGAGAGAGGTTTTTTTTTTTTCTTTTGGAAGAACTAATGAGATGGAATTCACACCCTAGATTTTCAATTGTGTTTTGTTACTTCAAAAGAAAATTCCTGAGTTAAGCTAGCCCCCATAGTTTTGAGTGATTTTTTTTTCTTCTTTAAAAATGTATATAATTCTTTCACTTCTAAGCATTGGCTAAAACTTCAGTAAGAGAAATTCTAGACTCCTTGATTTCTCTGCAGATGATCCAAACCAGATGACCATGGTCTTTCCAGGGAATCAATAAGTATATTTAGCTTCCACAGCCTGGTGTTACCCAGAGCTCAGAGGGAAATGCTTTATAGAAAGATGTATGTGTACCACAAGGAGAGAGCATCCTTTAGTAGCAGCTGATACTACTATCACAATGAAGCAGGGGCACACACACACACACACACACACAGAGAGAGAGAGAGAGAGAGAGAGAGAGAGAGAGAGAGAGAGAGAGATCTGTACTCACTTTTTGATATTGTTCTCCTGGTTCTCTTCCTCAGGAGTCTAAAATCTCATGAGAGATTCAATCGACAGTTTCTGTTTTCTCCCTGTTATTATTTAAATTCCACGTTAATTCTGTTTTTTTTTTTTATTTCTAGATTCTTGGTTTGGTGTTTTCTATGGTGCTGTACTGCCAGATTGGGAGCAAATGAATCTGCAGATTTACCAAGTAATCTTAAGCACCGTTTAAGTTTTTGCTTTGGCTTTGTAACTTTATATAAGCGAATACTGTAAATACCAGGAGCAAATGTCTTATTAAAATGTCTTGCCTAGGCTCACTACAGATATTTTCACACATACTCAGCATATTTAAATGTGAGGGACAGAAAAAAAATGAATGTGTATTTTTTTTTTCGCAAAATAAAAAGTGTTTACGTTGATGCTTTTCTGGTGTCTGGTCATTGTGTTCAGGTGGCTCGTGGTTCTGGGGATGTTCATCAGGACCTACCCAGGGGAACAACTTCATTTCTCAACAAGAGAAATGCACACACATGCACATATATGCAGAAACTGGCTTCCTCCTCTGTGCAGGAGAAAGACCACAGAAGGCAATTATTGTTAAGTTGCTCGAAGTGACAGCAAAGGAGTAGAAAACTTGGGGTATCTCTGCTGGATTGGACATCTCTATTCTCTTCTCTCCCATTCAATGGTTCTTCTGTGGCGATGTATCATCTGCCAAGCACAATATTATCACCTCATGTCTCTCCACACACCCCTGTGAAATAGGCCCTCATAATGACCCCCATTTTTCAGCTGAGACAGTGAAAATTTACAGAAGTTAAGTAACTTGCCCACAACTGATGTGGATTCCCTCTGTATGCTGTGAATAGCATTGGTTAATAAAGAAGCTGCTTGGGCCTATTGCAGCACAGAATAGGGCAAGGCAGGAGCTCCAAGCAGGTAGAGAAGGAGAGAGTAGGCGGAGTTAAGGAGAAGCCATGTAGCTGTCAGAAGAAATAGACACAGGAACTTTGCCTGCTAAGCCACAGCCACAGATTAATAGAAATGGGTTAATTTATCATATAAGAGCTATCTAGCAATATGCTTAAGTGATTGGCCAAGTGGTGATCTAAATAATATAGTTTCTGAATGATTATTTCCAGACTAGGTGACCGGGAAATGAACAAGCAGCCTCTCTCAATACATGACAGAAATGATAAGCAATGGGCAGAGATGAGATTCAAGCCTTGACTGTAACCTCCCAGATGATGTTATGTGTTGGCTTTCTGATAACATACTATCTATAAATTTGTTAGATTTTTATAATAGCTGTTTTTTTTGTGTGTGTGTCTGTCCTACACTGAAACTCTTTGAAGACATTGCTTCTTATGTGTGCTTGTATCTCTATTACACAGTGGTTAGCACTGAGCTAGCACTATAACTGAAGTTATAGATTTTCTGAGCATTCACTCAGTCTCTGAATATATTCTACTCACTTTGCACAGAGCAACCCTCTTATGTTCTTGCTAGTACTAGACCTATTTTGATACAGGGAAAGCCTTTCCTAGAGAGACTAATTTAGGGCACATAGGTGGTAAGTGAAGGAATCATGACTGGTTCCACATGACTCAACATGTGCTTTTTGTGTGGTAGCATCTAAAGTAGCTGTGATAATTTATTCTCATACGATATATGTATGGTAGGCGTATTCCCCTCTTCTGAGCACGAAGGAAACCAAGGAAGGCAGTTACTTACAAAAATCCTTACAATTTTTATATTGAAGAAAAACAGTTATGAAAATGAATATTAACATTTCTTTTGCATAACTTTGGGCACATAATAGGAGCTCGGTAAATAATATGTTATCTTGGTAATATAAGGGCTTTTTTTTTTTATCAGTTAGTCTTAGTAGGAAAACAGAAGCCCTCTAATCCCTTCAAACAATAAGGGCATAGAGCAAGAAACTGACATATTAGGTGCTATGTCCTGCCATAAGAAAATAGATTAAGTGCTTAAAAAGGCAGAATTTCCCAGATTTCTGGAAGCTGAGAATTTTAAGACCAAGATGCTGGTGGATTCAGTTCCTACTGAGGACTCTTTTCTGCCTTGCAGACAGCCCCCTTCTTGCTGTGTTCTCATGCTGGAACGCAGGATAAAAATGGGTGGAGAGCATGTGTTCTGGTATGTATTTCCTAGAGAACAATACTACCAGTTCAGAGTTCTACCCCATGACAGTATTTGACATAGATTACTTCCTCATTCATATACTTCCACAATGGGAGTTAGGGCTTTAAAATATGACATTTAGGGGGAAATAACTCATTCTCCATCAATGACTTACATAGATGGTGGGGGAAAGTAGACAGAGGCAGGTGGACAAGTGAGGTAAACCAAAGATTAGCAGCAGCAGGAAGACATTGCGGATGTATGTAGGAGCAAAGGGCAGAGACCATGCTGGGATCCAGGGTTGTGGGGAAGAAGATGGAACCAAGAGAGGGACCACAGAGGAAGGATTAAGAGCCGTGGAAATCTCACAGCAGCACCAACCCCATTCCTTTGCCATCCCTCCACCAGCTGAATCCACCAGACAGGAGAGCTGGGAGTTCAGCTCCCACTGAGGCAAAACATAGAGGGAAGGGAAGGGCAGAAACAGCAAGGATCATCACAACAAAGTCAGCCTTTGAGAACAGGCACACGGGTGCTTAACTTTCTGAGAAAAGGACATACACGTGGTAAAAATAAATAATGAAAAGATTTTAGAATCTGTATGAGAAATTGTGTAGTTTCTCACATTTTTTTCCCACTCTTGGCTAAAGTTGATGGTAGGTATTTCAAGGACAGAGAAGACTTGAGAGAGCAATTGCTCTGAATGGGGCCCGTTTTACCCTGAGGGGTTATTTGTCAGTGTCTGGAGACAGTTTTGGTTATCAGCGCTGTGAGTGGAGGAGGGTGTTACTGGCATCTGGTGAACAGAGGCAAGGAATCCTGTCACACTCTACGGTGCACGCGAGCTTGTCCAGCGGCTAAAACTGTCCAGTTCAGAATGTCAGCTGCGCTGTGCAGGATGGAGAGAGCCTAACTAGAGAGCCACGTGTGAGCATCAGAGCACGCGAGAGAGCCCAACCTGGGGAGAGTCTCCTCCTGCAGGTCTCGAAGGAGACTAGAGGGGGTAAGAGCTTTGACAACTCCTTAGTGTGCGACCTTCACAAGTCACTTGAAATTCCTCTTCTTCAAGGGAGAACTTTTATCAGGAAGACATTAACATTTCCAGACGTCACCCTGTAAAGATCAGCGGCTGAAATGCATCCAGGCTTCTGCTTTGGCTGTTTCAAAATGTTTATTTTCTTTTGATAATTTGCTTGCTTTCTAAATTTGTTGTTTTTCTTTCCTTTATTTTCTTTTTTTTTTTTCCCACTCTGGATGCGATTATAAAGGAAGGTTTTACTTTCCTGAGTAATGTTAAATTCTGATTTAAAAATAAATTCATCTTTTACTTCTTGGCTCCAAGATCAAACCAGAATATTACAAAATATGTAAAATTATTTTAGTCACTTAAAAATCCTAGCAAGAACAAAATGAAAAGATTTTTTCCCACTAACCTGTTAATCCAATGAGAATGAAAATGTTTCTCTAATTCAGTGACATGTAGGTATTATTTTTCGTTATGTTTAAGATTACCCATGGTGCTAATTTAGATATATGAAACTCAAGTGAACACTTGGGCATGTTTCTCAGATCTACTCTCTTCTCTGTTTCTCTTCTGTCATCTTATTTTCATGATCTCTCCTGAAGCAAAGTCATTATAATAACCACCTCTTAAAATACTTATGTATTATTCATGTATGTGCATGTATGTACACCTGTTCAGATGTGCCATGCCCATGGAGGACAAACATGGGCATTGGGTTCCCTGGAGCTGGAGTTCCAGGGAGTCACGATCTACTTGATTTGAGTGTGGGAAACTGAACTCTGGTCCTCTCTAAGCCTAGTAAGCACTCTTAACTGCTGAGCCACCTCTCCAGTCTCATTGCAATAACCTCTCAATAGGCTTTTTCCACACACGTTCTACTTCCTTCAAATCCATTGCCTTTGGTGGCACTGGAGCCGTCTGTCTAGAATAGAAGTGTCATTTGTATTCTATGTCATATTATGTGCTCTGGTTCTAAGATAGGTTTGTAGTCTCCTGTGGCTTATGATGCGCTTCATCAGAGCTGTGTCTGTTTCCCTGCTCCTCTCTAGGCTTTGTTCCGTGCATAACCCCCAAGCCTTCTCATCTTTGCCTGGTTCCCACACTTTCAATGACCATCATATCATTTAGGTCTAGCTGGAGCCTCACCTTCTGTATGGCACCATTCTGGGCCCAATCAGGACTGTTCGGTTTTCCATTTAAATATGCACGTCCTCATATGTCTTAGTTATTTTTCATCTGTGTTTAATTATTAGATTTTTGATGACTCTCAGGATCAGATCCTAGCATGGTAACTAGGATATATTAACAGTTCAGTCAGTATATATAATTATTATCACCTGCTTCATTTGAAAGACAATAGCCCTGCTGTCCTTAAAGACTGTTCATTGAAGACCAGCCTTTACTTACAATCACATATATGTGTACATATATACACACATATATACAACTAGTATACAAGCTAACACATATATTATAGTTAATATTATGTTACTATATAATATTATATTTTCATTATAGTAATTATATTTGTATAGTATGTATTTTATATAGTTATATTGATCTTATATATCCTCCATGTTACTTATTATATATAATTTATTATATATATATATATATAAAATAGTCCTCAAAAGAATTCAAGCTCATTTAGAATTCAAGCTCATTTGAGTCTCAGAACAATTCTCTTACTAAAGTTTTCTTAGAGTTCAGAGGAGGAAATTGTAATACGGGGAAGTTAAGCAAGTCATTTGAATTTGCTACAGCCAAGATACAAACTCAGGTATCCTGGTTCCATATTACATTATTAAGCCCCAATACACATCTTGGGGAAAAGCTAATTTGATTAGAATTTGAGTTTTAGATTCTTTCCAGAGAAGTCAAATTGCTAGGGATAGTATGTGAACATCCGGTTATAGTGACAGAGTGCCATGAATTCAATGGAGAGTCTTCCCCTTTCTTCATCCTTCTACTACATGTATGTCCTAATATATATATATATATCACATACAATTGTCTTTATGGTCAAATGGTACTGATGTTGCTGGTTAAAGATGAGGAAATATTATATCTAGTTGGGAGACGAGAAACAAAAGAAAGATATGGCTGATTAAAAGACGAGTGAGTAAGCAAAAGAAAATGGCTGTTGATATTTTTCCTCCCTCAGGTTCATAGATTATACTTAATATTGGATTGCTTGTTGTTGGATTAAAATATTGGGAAGACAATCAAAATTCCTTGTACAGCCAGGAGTGGTGGTGCAACCCTTTAATCCCAGCAATCTGGAGTCAGAGGCAGGTGGAACTCTGTGAGTTCAAGGGCAGCCTGGTCTACAAAGTGATTTCCAGGACAGTCGGGGCTATTACATAGAGAAATCCTGTTTCGAAGACCAAAACTAAAACAAACAAACAAAATTCCTTGTATTACTTATTTAATATTATAAGAGAACGAAATGCCCAGGAGACAGGATGGGAACAAAATAGGACATTTCTATAGTAGATATCGGTTTTTGGTCAGTCTCAAGCCTAGTTTTTCTAGAGGAAATAGCTCAGTACCAATGTCTGGGTCCTGTCTCTGCAGAGTTTGAAATAACTCCTGGTGACAGAATGAAGATGTGCTGGGAACTGCTCACTTGAGGATATCCATGGAAACTGTTGAGTGGTTTCTGTTCTTTAGATATCTGCTCCCTTTTGTGGCTGAATTCCATACATACTTCCAGAGTTATATCTGTGAAGTACCCAGATTTCACCTGCAACCGCCCAATGAACTCGAAACATACCCATTCGTTCTTACGTGCTTTCTTACTCTTGAACCTGTTCAAAACCTCACAGATTCCATGGCTTCCTCCCTGCCCTAACTTCAGAGTGGAATTTGAGGCAGCTGATTATTATTATTTTGCTACGCAGGCTCTAATAATATAAATCTGTCATTTTCCAGGACGGTAGTCTTGCACGGGTCTACCTGTCATTGTTTTGTCTCATTTGATATGATCATCTTCTGTCTCCAACTTGAGTCTTTGCCTCAATTGTGCCTGTGGAAGAAAATGAAGCAGCCCTACTTTATAAAGTCTCCATTATTTCTTTTAGGATGGTAAAGTGGTACTCATCTTTCCTGAGGTTAGAACTACATCCCTTCACCATTCATTCCCAGTCCTTCCTCATACCATTTGAAGCCCACAAAATCCAAAGACAGTTGTATAATGCCACCTGCTATGGTTTGGATACCTCTTCTCCCATGGTCCATGTGTTAAAGATTTGGTCTCCAGACTGTGGGAGGAGAATCCTTAAGAAGTGGTGCTTCATGGGAGATCTTTTGATCATTAGTAACACATTGTCAAAGGGGACCATAATCTCCCAATGTCTTTCTCTCTAATTCTTTACCACAAAGTAATCATATCTCCACAGTCACACAGTCCTACCATGATGATCTTGCCAATAAAGCTTGACCGTGAACCCAACCTTCAAAACTCTTGAGCAAACATAAATCTTTCTACTTTTGTAAGCAGATTATTTTAAGTGTTCTGTTACAGTACTAAAAGGTCAACACACGACTATCACTATAGGCTTGCTTCCACAAAACGTTCTCTTGTCTGTGGATAAAAATGGCCATAAACAGCATTCACCTGTCAAGTCAAGTGTAGGATTTTTGGTAGTGGTAGAAACCCTCCCGACATAGTATACGATTTTAGCAACCAACAAAGGAATCATGCCTGTACATTCAAGTCCATGTGAAATGAATCTGTTGTGGACTATTACTTTAACTGTCTGGAGGTGTGTGGCATTAGTTTTTGCCGCCTTTGTCTAATTGTGTAAAGATGTGTTGCTTTGGTCTCACCTTGTCTGCCTAAGGCACCTGATTGGTCTAATAAAAAGATGAACAGCCAATAGCAGGTGAGGGATAGGCAGAGCTGGCAGACAGAGAGAATAAGTAGGAAGGGAAATCTAGACTCTAGAGAGAAGAAGGAGTAGAGAATGAGGGAGAAAAAGAGGGACATATCCTGGACCAGAAACCAGGCAGTCACCAGCCAGCTGAATGTGAGAAGCAGTGAAAGTAAGAAGGAAAGAAAAGTAAATAGACCCAAGACAAATCGTAGATGAAGAACAGGTTAGGTTATAAAAAGTAGTGGGACACGCATAAGATAAGGACAAGCATTCATAACAAACAAGAAGTCTCCAGGTAATAATTTGTAAGCTGATTGGTGACCCAAAAGAAATCCTGGTACATGAATCTAGTCTGAAATCTGTGGCAATCTTTGGCTGACAAATTCTGTTTATTTCTCAATATTCAAAACATATCAGCCAGATCTTACCATGCAACAAATAACCCAAGAGATATGATAGTCTCATTCCTCATTTTCCCAAATCCTTCATTTCAAATCGTTTTGTAGATTCACGGCAAACCAGTTAAAGACTCAGCATAGTTTGTAATGAAAACCAGTGAGTAAATTTTATAATTTTGATAACATTTCCATGTCTCCAAGAGCTGTAACAATGCTTTATGGTAAAAGAAGCTGTGAGCCTTTGATTCATACATACCAAAACGTACTGCAATAAGAACATAATTAAGACAGAATGTACTGGAATGAGAATAGACACACAGCCCCATGGCATAGAATAGAGGCCAGAAACATACCCGTTCATACGAAGTCACCTTGTTTATAGGGCTCTTCCAATCACAGCTCAGCGGGTGAACAGATGGTGTCGGGAGATGGAAACCACACTGTAAAGTAAACAGAAAATTTAATATAAATCACTGTGCACCGAGTAAAATATCATTAGGTACTAAAAGAGAAAGCAGAAAACTGTAGCATGTAGCAAGTGCAGGAACCAGTTACTACCCCTCTGGCTGAAGGATCAAAGGGGAAAGCTGGGAAAGTGAGAGAGAAAAGCTTCTGGGGCCAACATTGAGTTGGGGCTTGCAGTTATGGTCTTGGAAGAGAAGGCCTGTGGCACCGGGTCCTATAGCCCCAGGAAGAAAACTACTCAAGTGCCACTCACAGAGATCATCAGTCATGGAAAACCCAGGGGAGGGGGAGGGGTTCAAAAACATAACCATGGAGAAGCACGCCTGTTGTCACCAGCAATCTCTTTCTAGTCACCCTTTTTAGTAGAATCTAAGAGTAAGACCGACAAAACAGTAGAAAAGTAGATTGAAATCCCCCAACAAAGCAGCAGGTAGTTGGGGCTTGAGGTGGGTTGGGGTTTGGAGCTGAAAAGCAGTAACTCAGTATGGACATAGATAGTTTGCAACAAATGGCAAAACCTTTTTCAAGGTGTTAAAATGACCTTTAACCACTATTTCAAATCGTATATAAAAACCAATTCAAGATTACCTAGATGTAAGAAATTAAACTTTGAAAAGATAGGGAAATATTTAACACCCTGGAATAAAATTCCTTATGTAGCCAGAACAGCATTAGCTTGTAAGAAACAGCTGGCTAACTATTAAAAGTGTGAAAAGACAGGTGATAGCTCAGGAAAACATGTTTTAAATACATATAAGTTATGGAAGGAGAAAAGCGATTTAATTATAAGCAGGACAAAATAAGAGATTTAAAAAAGTTGCTCATCTATAGATAGTTTATGACATGGATACTGCTGGTCTTTGATTCAATAGACAATTCTATTGAATCTCAAAAACTTAAGTTTGGTGTATATAAAGAAGTCCTTCAAATCATTAAAAACAGAGGGCATAATTTAAAAATGAGAAACTTCTTAAAAACATAATTCACAAAACCCTTTTCAAAAACAGAATTCACAAAAAAAGCTATTGAGATTGCTCAAAGACATGTGCTCACAAATTGAAGACCACTGCTCTGAACCCTTGAGTCAAGAAGAACCCAACTTATGCATGAAGCCATATGAATCTTGTAAAGAGCTGTATGCATACTTTACATTGGCACATATAGTGTAAGAGGTCATGCCCAAGGGGGTGGGTAACTTAGAGGCTACTGGCGGTAGGAATTCCTACAGCAGAAATGTCTTCATTATTTCATTCAACTGTTCTTTTTAAGTCTTCATTAAGCTATTCATTTATATCCTCTTTAAGTGCCCTGAACATATTCATAATTGTAATATTGAACTCTTTGCCTTGTGTTTAATCTAAATTGCATTTCCTGGGGCTTATTGCAAGAGGGTTTCTGGTTTCTCGGGGAGACATATGGATTTGGCTCTTCAAGTTTGTGTTGTGTGCTGGGATCTAGGCATTTGGAGCTAAGATCCTTAAAATGTTTCTTGGTGTCAATATCGGGTCTCTTGTTGTTTTTTGGAGGGATGGGATTGTCTCTTTGTTGCTGTTGCCAACTCTAGATTCTAGGCAAGTGTGACAATTTTTTTGAGATATACAGTGTGAAAAATTCATTCATCTAGATATACAGCAGAAAAGGTCAGTGAGATGGTTCAACAGGTAAAGTCATTTATTACTGGGCTTGGGGACTTGGTGGCCTAAGTTTAATCACTAGAATCCACATGTTAGAAAAGGGAGAAGTGACAAATATAAGTAGTTTTCTGACTTTGACATCAGGTACACCCACACACAAAGAAATATATACATATGTATATATGTACGTGTGTGTGTGTGTGTGTGTGTGTAAAAGCATAAAACCTCCCTTGAGATTTTGGGATTGCACTCAGAAAGGAATGCTCTTGTTTGAAACTTTTATCATCAGAATATCTTGAAAGCATAAAAATCTCAACGTTAATGTGAGAATTTGTTCTCAGCTAATACTACTCATGGAGAATAGCCATGACTGAAATACACGAAGATGTTCACAGAAGGAAAATATTCCCATACTCTTGCTAAAACTGAACTCAGAAGTGTCAAATGATGGTTGAACAACAATCTGCAGACATAAAGAAGCCCAAGAACATGAGGACAATAAGTGAAAAAGAATAAAGCATACATTAAGAAGTTAAAAGACACGATACATACAATCTTATGTCATATATATGCCATATATAATATAATATAATATAATATAATATAAGGACAAATATATCTTTACAAAATACTGATGACACACTATTAGAAAAAAAAAACCACTAAGTAGAAAATGGGACTATGAGGGAAGTGATTATGTTTTTAAGATAAGCACTGTAAAAACCTAAGTTAAGTGAAATTAGCCAAATTAGAAAACTGATACTTACGGAAGCTGATTTCATAAATTTGAATATATAACTGTTGTTGGAAGAAGGGGAAATAATGATCGAAGGCTTCTGAGCTGTTGTGAAAAGTAGGCAGCTCTCGTACACTACTACACATTATAGGGAACACACTCTTAAAGCAAATCCCCCAAACCCTTGCCTCTTACAGTCTTTCCATCCCAACTCAATGTCCTACAATTCTTAGGTGCAGGAGCTGTCAATAATGGTTTTTGAAGTACATGAATAGAATACAGACACAAGAGAGGCCATCTCACTGGAAACCAGGGGCAGAGGTTGGGGCAGAAATGCTTGATCTGCTTTAGTGTCCCATAGCTTTTACTGCTCCGTTTGGCTAACACACACCAAAGTAGTCTTCAGCCACTCTGGTGCTGCGGTCTTTATCTTTTCCTTCTTTGCAGTTTGTCCTCCTGATTTTCATTAATCATGTGATTTCTGACCTTATTTCTTTCTTATGCTTTCTCTCCATTGCCCTAACGAAAGATAAATCTAAAAGTCCTGTAACACTAAGGAATTTTTCTTTCTTTTTAAGTGTATAAAATAATTGCTTTCTCAACTTTATAGTTGTAAAATTATTCTAATATATGAAAATTTATACATGAAACGATGTGCCTAACACACACACACACACATGAGGCATGGAAACAGAAAGGTGACTAACTATGAGTTGGGAAGGAGAAGCCTAAAGGGAGAGAGGAGTGGGAACAAGGGAGGGTAATGAGAAACAAGAGTTATGAAGACAGAGGAAGTGGTTTTTGATAGGGGAGACGAACAGGAAGGAAAGGGAGAATAGGGGTGAATAAGAACACAACACAATGACAGCTATGTATAATATAGAAGGTTTTCTTTGGAAGTGAACCAATAAATAAATAAATAAATAAGTAAAATTGTGCATTTAAGTTAGACTCAGAAGGTCTAATCTTAAAGGAGAGCTTTCTTTGTGGGTATCATGTTCTTGCTCTGTTTCCTACACAGAGTTTACATGCTACCTCCATGAGCATAGTGAGTGACTTTATCTTTCGAGCATAGTGACTTTATGACTGTCTAGAATTATTTATAAAGCTAGGCTACAGGTCAGCTAAAACTTTCCACAAACTGCCCCACCACGGTTCATTTATTACCATTGTGCAGAAACTTGACTCTTTGAAAGGGGATAAAAGGCTCAGGAAATACAAGTAACTCCATCTAGTCCCTTAGTAATCTTATCAATGGGTGGCGTCAGATGAAAGGAAGGCTAATATTGTTAAGAATTGAAACATCGTGCTGAGACTCACACAAGGAAATCATTGCAAGCGTACTCAGAAATGTCTTTCCTTTGTGTGTCTTATCTTCCCTTTCAGGACTATGTTCCTGATGCCCTCTGCCTCACTGCTTCCCCACCCCCACAGACTTCCTACCCTGGAGATGCACAGCTGAACCCTAAATAGTGTCTCCATCTTGGGAGTCTTTTTTTTTTTTTTTTTTTTCTGTGCACCAAAATAATTCTTATTATTTTTAAGTGCAGCCCATTTTTTTTTATAAATTAGAAATTAATCTTTAAAGTTAGCTGGGTAAAACTAAAGTTCTCAAAGCACACAGGTGAGATCCATCCTGGCTCCTTTCTAATTTATTTTTTTTTCTTGCTGATTTTTTTTATTAATTAATTAATTTAATTATTAAAGATTTCTGCCTCTTCCCAGCCACCACCTCCCATTCCCTCCCCCTCCCCCAATCAAGTCTTCCTTCCTCCTCAGCCCAAAGAGTAAGCAGGTTTCTCTGCCCTGTGGGAGGTCCAAGGACCACCCACCTCCATCCAGGTCTATTAAGGTGAGCATCCAAACTACCTGGGCTCTTGGGAGTCTTTTTGCTTTCAGTTGATTACTATTTTTTTTTAACCAAGGATAGAAAAGTGAAGCAGAGAGCCCTAGAAAGAGAAATGAATACTTGGTTAGTTGAGATCCGTAGTTGTTTGAATGAGAATGCCACCATAGGCTCACATATTTGAATACTTGCTCCCTAACTATTTGGGAAGGATAAGGAGGTGTGGCCTTGCTGGAGGAGGTGTGTCCCTGAGGATGGTCTTTGAGGTTTCGAAAGTCCATGCCATTCCCAGTTAGCTCTCTCTCTCTCTTGGTTGTACATATAGGCTCTCAACTACTGTTCCAGTAACATGCCTGTCTACCTGCTGCCATGCTCTGTCGTGGTTCTTATGGACTTTTCTATGGACACACTGGACCTGAACCAAGAACCCTAAATTAAACATTTTTTTTCAATAAGTTGCCTTAGTCATGGTGTTTAGTCATGGCAATAGGAAAGTAATTGAGACAAGATTTAAACAAAAGGATTTCTATTTCTTGCACCGTAGTAGGGTAGAGGAATGTATTTGGGGGAAGGAAGCCTTTTCCATATTGTTAAACCACATTAGTCTCATACCTTCTTACTCAGAAGAAAAAGCGTAACATGATGACTAATAGACACGGCAGATAAATATAAAAACATGCATAGTCCCTGCACAGGCAACTGTAATTAGATTTTAAGAACATCTTGTTTATTATAATAAAACATGATGAATTCGATTATGAGTAAAAGAATGGCTGAAACCTTGGTTTTATAATCGCAATAGACTACATTTTGAATTTATTTGTAAAAATACATAAAATTTTAATTACTTTAATTTTTAATTTATATGTCATAATAAAGTGAATATTTAACTCCATTTCCAAATGTACAAACAAGTGGGATTGTGGTTTTAAAAATTATAATTTGATTAAAAGTTGGCAAAGGGAGAGCAACAGGCCATGAGTGCAGAATCGGTGCATAACACACGCTTGTCTCTGATGCACGTGGGAGCACAGTTGATTTTCGTAGGAATTATGGAGAAGGAGTTGTAGTCTAAGTGGTCTGTTGTTTGGATCTGGCCCAGCGTCATCCTGTCCTTATGTGACCTGTGAGGTAAAATGCTATGTTTTACATGACTGTTCAAAGAACAAAGAAAAACTACTGTTTGTGACACATGACATTGTATGAAATTCACATTTCAGTGTCCATGTGGAAAGTCTTATTGGAACACTCCACCATGAATTGGCACACTTACACTTATGAATCAATCCTCTTGCGCTGCTTTTGCCCAGTGGCAGAGCTGAGTGGCTAGGACACAGGCCGTTTGTTTTAAATGATAGAAATAAACACTTCCTGGTCCTTGTCAGAGAAGCTCAGTATAAGGCATGAGACGGAGAAAATGAGTTAGTAACTCTTTGGGTTCCAAGCCCCTGACCATCCTCCCTGTCCAGGACTGACTTCCCGGCAGAGTACAAAGAGAATCCTTCTGACCGTTTAAACCCTGTAGGCATCAGGTATAAATTATAAATAGCTTCTCGATTAGGGGCGGGACTCTGTGTCTACTTCTGTGATTGGCTGAAAGCAGGGCGTCATTTCTCAGTCAGTGCTAAAAAGGAAAGGCAGGATTCCCAACGGAAGATGGAACTTCAAGGGCGAAAACATGCTATTTTCTTCGGTGTAGCTTCTGCCTTGTACGTCAAAATTCTGGCTTCTTGATGAAATGAGCCACTTTGCTCCCATCAACAAGTTAGAGCTGAGTTTCTTCACATAAGACAGGACAGGTTCAGATGCTTTAGACCTTGTGAAAGGTTGACAATTGTAACTATGTGGACAGCAGCAAGTGTTGCTTTAATAACAAGGTTGATGAAAAAGCATCTTTCTTGAAGACTGGAAGACAGGTGACAGGCTTCCTTTTCACAGTGAACAAGGTATCATTAGATTTTTAAAATCCCCTCTTAGAATGAGTTACAGTGTGCTTGATTTTAAATTTCCCCCCAAATGTTTATTCCAGCAAAAAATGCAGATAAATTTGGTTAACTGAACTGACAGTTTTGTTGGAAACCATATTAATATATATATAGTAAAAATATAATAAGCATATTTTTATGTTTGTCTATTTTGAATCAGAAATCTGCCGACTGGTTCCTAGAAATAAGCTTAAAAGGCCACTTCACATCTTTAAAATAAAAATTCTTAAAGTATTTGGATCTTAAAAAATTTAACCGAAGGTTAATTTTCATACATGGAATATTCAAGCATGAAATAAGGACATTCCCACATTGTACGTCAGTTTGACAAATTTATTCAGAGAAGGAACAAATAAAAACATCAGATGAAACAAAACTAATGCCTAATTGAACTTTTAAATGTGTATGTCTTCCGTAGCCTTGGGTGTATTTACTCACCAATTTGGGCACCAGTTTGTGTAGGGCAGTAGATGAGGCTGGCACCGTTCGGTGCTGAAGGAGGGGCATTACATAAGTCAGTTTCCCTCTCTCTCTCTCTCTCTCTCTCTCTCTCTCTCTCTCTCGCTCTCGCTCTCGCTCTCGCTCTCGCTCTCTCTTTTGATTTTCGAGACAGGGTTTCTCTGTAGCTTTTTGGTTCCTGTCCTGGAACTACTCTGTAGACCAGGCTGGCCTCGAACTCACAGGGATCCGCCTGCTTCTGCCTCCTGAGTGCTGGGATTAAAGACATGTGCCACCACCTCCTGGCAAGTCAGTTTCTCTTTGAATCTCATAGAGAAAATCAACTATACTCAAATAAGTGCATAATTCTGGGCATTGACAAGCATCATGGGATGAGGGGAAAGGACAGAAATTAAGGCCGGCTGACACAGCTGAACAACTGGAAATAAGCAAAGGCAGTGTCACTCACTATAAATCCCAGAGCACAACATAGGTACACAGTGAATCGTTATTGAATAATTTAGTGGCTAGGGTTATTGTTTTATTTTTTTGTTTGTTTGTTTGTTTTTTTTGTTTTGTTTTTCGAGACAGGGTTTCTCTGTGGTTTTGGAGCCTGTCCTGGAACTAGCTCTTGTAGACCAGGCTGGTCTCGAACTCACAGAGATCCGCCTGCCTCTGCCTCCCGGGTGCTGGGATTAAAGGCGTGCGCCACCACTGCCCGGCGGGTTATTGTTTTAAACACAAGTAAATTAGTTAACAATAATGTCAGTGGAGGAGAGTGTATAAATTTTCTGAAAAAAAAATGATGGAATTTAATAGAATTTTGTAACAGGGTTTGCCTCAACCCAAATGATTTTTCATTTTTCCTTTCTTTGCAATAGGAAATTAGTTGCTTCACTAAAAGCTGTTCTGGCAAAAAAACATCACAGGAACAAAATTTTCCGCAGAAAAGGGAGCTTAGCAGCTATTGTATTTCCTAATTATAATGATTAAATTGATATTGCACCTGTAGTTTAGTAGTGTTATGTTATAGAAAGTTTTGTTTAAGTAAATTTAGCTAAAGTTAATGAATTGGTTGATCCAAATAAAGAGAAGCCGAAAGCAAATGTTGCACTATCTGCATTTTGTCTGGTCATACTGCTGAGACTGTTGTCTCTCATATGCACTGCCTGCATTCTGTCTGGTCACTCCTCAGAGTCTGTTCTCTCTCAAATGCTGCACTGCATGCATTCTGTCTGGTCACTCCTCAGAGACTGTTCTCTCTCAAATGCTTCACTGCATGCATTCTGTCTGGTCGCTCCACAGAGACTGCTGTCTCTCAAATGCTGCACTGCATGCATTCTGTCTGGTCGCTCCACAGAGACTGCTCTCTCTCAAATGCTGCACTGCATGCATTCTGTCTGGTCGCTCCACAGAGATTGCTCTCTCTCAAACGCTACACTGCATGCATTCTGTCTGGTTGTGCCTAGAAACTGTTCTCTCACACTCGTGGCTTTGATTGCACCATGTCTAGTGGCGCTTTTCAGAGCAGCCTTTATGGTGGAAAATCGTGCAATAGAAAATAGAAGGTGCAGGCAAAGCAGGGTGTATGCTGTCTTATTTTGTTCTTCTTGCTTCTCCCCTGCTATGTGTCTGCTATTTCTCACTCTCAGCTGAGTTCTGGCTACCAATACAGCACCCCGTGAGGCCATTAGCTCATCCATAACAGCTTATCCTATAGCCTTAGGACTCGCACATGAATCTAAACTTCAGGAAAAATGCTTGCTTTACAATTTAGGATGAAAACATAAGGTATTATTTTAGTTATCACCTCGACAAGACTTGTGCTAGAGACCACAGTTTTTTCTCTGCCTGTGGATATTACCACCCCTTTGACAGCACAGAGCAGTAAGTATGTCTACACAGTCATGTGTGTCTTGTCTGAGAAGAGATCTGCCTAGATTCTTTTTATTGCATTTTTAAGTGACTGTCTCAGGTAGGAAGCAGTCAGTTCATGCCTGATTAAATTGAGGAATGTGTACCAGGCTTTGAAAATAGCTGGACTCCAGAGTCAGAGGAAAATAGACACATCCCTTCCAAACATCAGGGCGTCAGTCAATTGTCTGATACTTGAGAAATACAACCAAGCAAGGCCTTGAGGAATCCTGACTTTTTCAATCATCAAGTACATCACAGCCTTGATCCCAGACAAGGGCGGTGGTAGAACAAGTTTCCAATAGTTTCCACTGTCGTATCCCAAACTTCTGGTCTGTGATATCCATTGTGTTCATTTAATTCTCTCAAGAGCAGCAAAAACGTCCTTGTAAAATCAGATTATGGCACGCCTAATTGAACCCTTACCCCATGACTTTCCATTTTAATTGTAGTAAAATCTGAAGAGGGGCTGGACATACTTCTCAGTGGTAGAGTACTTGCTTCACGGATATAAGGCCCCGTGTTTGATCCCAATATATCAATAAGCAAGTAAATAAATAATCCAAAGTTCTTTACAATTCTGCACGTGGGACTCACTCCTAGTCTGTATGACCTTAATACTTGTTTTCCAGCCACTCCGGCTATTTTTTTCTGATTATCTGGCAGAGAAATCCAAGTACGTCCTTTGTACTCAGTGTTAAATGATGAAGTGACTGTCTCGGAATAACTGTTAGCAAACCTGCCTGCACATTGGAAATCATGTAGCGAGCTTCAAGGTATAAGCACTTGAAACACATCTGTGGAGTTACTGTTTTAGTTTTGGCTACAGTGACATTGCCCTGGCCTCCCCTTGGCTGTTTCTGAAGTGCAAACACGGTTGAGATGCTGTAACTTAGAGGATAAGACAATTGTGAATTCACTATCCAAAGAGACATGGCACCTCACAGGCCTCAGAATCATGAGCTGTCCCTAGAATACCACTGATGGCTTCTCAAAAAGTCACTCTTCCGTTCGGGACTTTTTTGTTGGGTACTGGCAGTTAGGGCAACAGAAAAACCTTATTGAATTTTGTTTCTTTTGTGTTAGTAAACACCAAAGTGATTCCCAGATATTTAAAACACAGGGTACAAGGGCCGTTTGAGTCTGTTTTGTACACTGTGCTTTGCTGATTAAAAATACCTGGGTCACGGCCAAAGGTATCGTCATGTTGGCTATGTGACCACTGCAAACAAAGCCGGGCACTCAGGCAGATCTGAAGTTCAAAGCTTATTTAGTCTGGGAACACTTATTAAAGAAAATGTCATTTGTGTTCAAAATAATAACGTGTAACTCTTCCAGAACTGGTTTTCACCTAATCGGATTCGTCCTTACAAAGGAAATTCCGAAGAGAAAAATCTGGAACTTTTGGCCTGGTATGTGTGTGCAGAGACCAGATGGTCGCCAGGTACTCGGCTGGGTTTTGTAGAGGGGTACACTGAATGAAAAAAGACAAGTCTTTTAAAGACGACAATAAATTTCCTAATGGGTCTGTGTGAGCTGTTTAAGGCCTGGAGATAAAGGTTTTGGGTTGCATTGTCCTTAGTTTGAAAGTGGGTTAATTGGTGCCAGATGGGCTGTCATTTCTGTCGTATGATTGTCATCTAAATCTGTGAACATTATAAAAGAAAATAGTTGCAATTTGGAAGCAATAAATTACTGTGCAGCCTACAGAGGAAGCACATCCATGTGCTGGTGGACCAGGAAAGTCCTTTTGAAGATGGGATGTTGACGTCTCAATTAGAGCCCATCAAGTCTCAGAAGAGTTTTTTTTTTAACTGTTGGCAATGGAGAAACAGCTTCTCTTCTTGATGGTGTTGTATTCAATGAAGTAGACTTCCTTCCCTGTTTCCTTCTTAGACTTGAGAACTAGTTCTCTCTAGGGCCATTATGCGTTAACCATAACTCCAAAATCCAAAAAGCTCTTGAAGATGATTGTTTCCGCATAGTTTATTTGAAGGAAAAACTTGTCCTGGATCAATAGGAGCTTTTGATAAGCTTTATATTTCTCTCTCTCTAGTGGTGAATATGCATGTTTCTCTGGAACTATAATCATGTATCTGATGGGTTACTTCCTCAGGCTTTGTTGGGGGTGTTATGTTCTACTCAACTCATGAACCCACTACCTGTCAAAAAAACCTGAAAAAATTTGAATTCCAGTTGCATCTTTCTCAGATTGGGAATAGGCCTCCTCAAACTTGTTAATTCACATGCATTCAGAACTCCTCAAGAGGTTATGAAGATGACTCATGGGCTAAAGCTTTTGCCACACCAGTCTGAGGACTGCAGTTCAGATCCCCAGAAACTACACAAAAACTGGATAGGAGTGATGCTCCCCCTTTAATCCCAGCACTGGAGGGGCAGAGACAGAGTACTCTGGGGCAACACGGTAGGACAGCCTGGCTGAACTCAGGCAACTGTGGGTTCAGCAAGAGGGCCTGCTTCCATGAAGTAGAGTACGAACAAGGAAGAACCTGATGGTAAACTTTGGAAATCTCCATGATATTCACACGTGTATATATACACAAGCAAACACACATGCACATATGTATGCACTCTACATACACGTATGCACACAGACACACATGTAAGAATAATAAAATTTTAAATCCTCCCCATAGATGGTGGTCTGCGGGTGCAAGATCAACTCTTTCGGTTATATCTGAGATAGGCAGTAGCTTTGACTATCTTCAGGAAAATGATCTCGGAAAAGGGAAAATAGGAAGGCTTTTGCATATGATTTGATTCTTAATACACAAGCAGAAAATAATGCCATCTAGTTGTGGTTTTCAATACGCAACTAGTAAAAGTGAGTTTAACATGTATTTGTTCTTTTAAAGTTGTTATTTTTTTTTTTTGCAGCTCCCAAGCCAAACTCTGAGTGATGATTAAGATAAGATTTATGTAAACAACACAGAGATAAAAGAATTGGTGAATTGGGGTCTGTTGGATGGGGTTCGAGCTGGACTTGGGTAATTATTCTGAGCTGATATGGAACAGATTTATTTGGACTAGATTTATAAGTTCCTTCCCTGTGAAGTGGTCAAGTTGAAGAAAAAAAGAAGTTGATTACTTTGATTTTGCCTATTTGGAGTTCGGAAATTTATATGTCTGAAAACCATGAGGTTTATTTTCAGCATGATGCAGGCCTATTATAAAAACAGCTGCAACAAGCTAAAGCCACACAAACACATAATGCTGTGTAACATTCGAGCATCCAATCTTCAGCCCACAGGCCCATAGTATCTGGCAGACTTTTCAATGAAACAAGAAATTTCAAATACAGTTTCACCTATATTGGCAGTTTATCAGTCACTTTCTTCTGTGTCCTGAAGAATGTTTGGCCTTTCATGAAGTAGGGACCCTGAAGGACTATCTCACTTTTTAAAGGTAACTTCAGCAGTCATTTTTCTATGGGTCTTGCATGTCAAGTTCATACAACATAACATCAAGCAGTCCAGGCAAGAACAGTTTCTTGCCCAAATGACTAACAAACTCCACGAGGAGGCTTTTTGATGACTATCATCTTTTTGAAGTAATTGGTGATGCCATAAGCAGATGTGTCTCATGTCATGAAAAGTCCTAAGTTCTTAAAACATTTTAAATGCCGTATTCTGAAGGTCTCTGAAAGATTTGAAGAATACCTATCTAACTAAAATATATCTCTATGTATTTAGAAAACCTAACATGACTAGAAGTTTGACTATTTTAGATGATTATCTATTAACCTATTTTTAAATGAGATGCACAAACACAATACCTTATTCAAGAACAGAAATATATGTATTATAAATATATTGATCTTAAATTTGTATCAATATACCAAGGTCCATACCAATACAAAGTATCCATCTCTATATCATATCCCCCTTTATATATAACAAACATTTATAAACAATCATTTATGGAATTTGGACATAGTTCTCTTCAAACCACTTCCTGCCTTTTGCTTGGTGATTCATGGTGACCTTTCAGGGGTTCTTGACCCATCAATTTCTGGAAGAAATCCATAGGTTTTTATCTTCTGTAGAAAAGAAGAAAAACCACCCTTTTCCAAAGCAACAAATCTTTGACACAAATTTTGAAGACAAGATAACTTTAAAGTAGATATGTTGATTTAGCTTAACAGCCTGTACAATGAAATGTCTCTCTGCCATTTGTCTCCTTCACAGCCAAAAAATTCAAAGAGAACACAAAAATATACATCATCCAGACTCTTTGTGTATATTCCATCTTTAGTGGCTTATTTTTCTTACTCTATTACTTTTTATACAAGTTTAATATTTATTTTATTATCTTTACTTCTTTAATCTATTACTGTCTGTACTTTTTTATATTACATTTATTGTCTCTTTACTCTTTTTCTTCTCTCTCCCAAGCCTATGTACATTTTTTTAAACACACTGTGCCTCATTTAGAGGTCTTTTATGTCTGAATCTGTCCTGTTGTGTATCTGAAATCCTTTTCTGTCTAGGAGCGTATCTTAAAATGCTAGTGATGCTACTAACACTAAGGCTGCTTTGCCTTTTGTCTCTGCCTAGATCAACATGGCAGAGGTCTGTTCAGTGTGAGTCATGCTCAAAGCCCCATTTTCAGGAACACAGTGGGTCAATGTTGCCATTAAGCAAGTTGTAGCACTCTGCTCACTAACCCCATTTAAATGCTTGGCCTCCTGAAAAAGCCAAAGTTTGTGCTGGCAGCATGGCTCAGAAAGCTTTCATTCTGAAACTGCACATTTTTTTGCTACTGCTGAATCAGGAAGACTTCTCTTAAAGGAATTATGCCTCTGCTTGCTTCTAGTAAATGGAGCCCAATGAGAAAATGCTGCTACCAAGGAGCCATGCTTAACTCTGTTCTTTTGTGTCTAGGATTCCTTTCCAAGCTTTCTCAGGCTTTATGTGGATTTAGTCAGCCCCATGATGGGTGCCAATTTTTTGGGGGAGACCACTCATTCATTCTCAACTGCTTAGAACCAAAATAATCACACAGAAATTATATTAATTACAATACTGCTTGACTTATTTGGTTATGCATATTTCTAGTTCACTCGTATATCTTAAATTAACCAATTTCTATTATTTTATATTTTACTATGAGGCTTGAGGCCTACCAGCAAGGCTCTGGCTAGCAGCTTGCATCTTTCCCTTCTGGTGACTCCATGGTATCTTCCTCACTGCACCTACTCTTTTCTCCTTTATCTGTTTGAAACTCCCACCTTGCCCTATTCTGCTAAGGCACTTGGTGAAACAGCTTTATTCATTAACTGATAAAAGCAAAGCATAGACAGAGGGACTTCCCTACCAATAAATTCTCAACTTCTGGAACTGTGAGCTTAGCTATTCTTCTAAAATTACCACATCTGCAGGGTCCACAGACCCCTGAACAACTGGAACTGACTTGAGAGCTCCTTTCTGAGGCCTAGCTTTTATGGTACCAGAAGTTGCCATATAAATTTCTAAAGGAGGGAAGCAGCCAACTGTCCTATTCAGCTGTGATACCCATGAATCACAACAACAATATGGCACAATAACCCTAAAGGTTTAGTATTGGCACACATACCTTGGCAGCTCTCTAGCTGAACTCAAGACCCACTTAGCAAGAAGGCAATAATACCTGGTAGGGGAATAACAGCACTAGTCAACTCTCCAGGAATAATTATGGATATTCAAGAAAATTTACAAGCACCACTTTACTAAGCCAACAAAATCTCAAACTACATTTTAAATATGTGTTTATAACCATGGATGAGTGTAGTTTTTACCTCTAGACTTCAGTGTTGAGCTTTCAAGAAGTGATGTTTTTCCGTCTCTCATTTTGGGTCCATGGACTTCATGTCTTCTTTTATGTGAAGTATATGCTTGGTCTCCCTGATTTTAGTCAGCTTGATTGTGAATCCCTTTTCAGTGTTGATGCTCATTTCTGTTGCCAGACTTGGCCCTTTCCAAGTTAAGAGGAGCCATTTCTACTATGATTCATTGTAGAATTATGCCCGTGATTCTGTATCAACACTGCTTTATTGTCCTGGGTCCAGGTATTGTAGATAAGGTAAACTCTCATATGACAAAAACCTACTCTCAAGATTCCAGAAATTTAAATACCTTTGCTAGACATGATCTTAAATGATGTGTTCTGGATTTCACAAAGCAAATAATAGATTTAGAGGGAGTATCAGAAACATGTCTTCTAAAATTACATTGTTATGAGGCAATAGTCCCAGACATTATTTTTAAGTTTTTAAAAATATTTATTTACTTAGTTTTTATTCACATGTATGAGTGCATGCATTCAAGTGCCTTAGTACATCTCTGGAGATCAGAGGATAATTTTCAGGGATTAGTTCTGTCCTTCTACCATCTGAATTCTAGGAATAGAACTCAGGTTTTTAAATGAGCTGGAAGTATCTTCATTCACTTAGATAATTTTCTGCTTTCCAGAACACTTTTATTATATACATAAATATTATATACATTATATATATATACATTATATATATATATATATTTAAACCAGTGACTTGAACATCCCATGGATGGTACAAGTTAATGAATTTAATGAAATAAGTTAATGAAATAAGGTTAATTTAGTAATTTGTCTTTAAATGTCTATTTTTTAAAAATAGATCTCAGCTCTTTCTTTTAAGGAAGATTGTGTCAGCTGTAATTCACACCCTTACCCTTGCTAGTACTTTTCTCTTCTCATGGTCTGTAATACTTGCATGGTCTACTCATAAATTCTGCTTCTTCCACGGATCTGTTTATTGGCTAATCTTACAAAATCACCAATGTTTATGAAGCACCTACTATTTGCTAGACATTCTCATATGGCCTTAGATGTGAACATATTGAACGTTCTACAATAGCAGAACGATTCTAATGGAAGAATTCTGAAACAATGTAATTATAACAAATAACAATAAAAATGGCATATAAATATATTAGAATTTAGAAAGTATTAAGGGATATGCAAAAATTATATAGGGTAGCAAGAAAGAGAGAGCCAGGGAAGGAAGGTTGTGATTTAAAATCCCCTGGTTCAGTATCTTCCTAAGCAAGATTATTCCTTAAGAAAGACTTAGGTACATGAGGGGTTGTCCATATGAATACCAAGGAGAACTACATTTTAGGCACTAGAAGCTTAGAATGTGGAAGACCCAATGTGAAAACATGCTGCTTATTAAAGAACAGCAAGGAACTCAGGAGGCCCAAACAAGGGACCCTACTAGGAGAAGATACCAAATATAATGCAGTGAGTCCCTCTGTGGTCTTTTATTCTCTATGTATTTTTATGTGGCAAAGTTCATCTCTTAGTCTGCTTCATGTTGCTATAAAAGAATACTTGGTGTGGGTAGTTCATGCAGGACAGAGCCTTTTTTCCTACAACTGGAGAGGCTGAGATGCCTGGGGGAGGAAGATTTGTATGGACATTCTTGTGTGTACATCCTAGTACAAGAAAGGAAGCAAACAAGCGAGACAGAGGGATGGAGAGAAGGGGAGAGAAAGAGAGAGGGGAGTTTATAAGTCACTCTTGCAATAATGAACTCAGTCCTATGACAACATTAATACTCACAAGGTCAGAGATCTCATGACTAAGCACCTCCTAAACAGTCATCTCTCACCATGGTTGCTTCGTAGCTTAAGTTGGAAACCAAGAAACTTTGTAAGCCACATTCAAACCACAGAACATTCTACTTCAGACTCCTAAGTTCTCTTGAACGTCCTTTCCACTACCATGACTGTAAGGTTCCTGCAGATCTGTGGGATTCTGGTTTCTGTTTTGATCTCCTCTCTGAGGCTAGTATCTGTCATTTATTTCCCTCAAGTAAGTATTTCTAGAGTGAATCACAGCACTTTCAAGCTTACAGAACTTCTGAGACAGAACAGGTCCCAGAGTCCTATCTCAAAACTACTTTAACAATACATAATGACTTATTTTTAAATCTTCTACAACAATACTAAGTTTTAATTCAAAGGACCATTCTAACTGTACTCTGGTTTTGTTTAACTTGACAATGTATCCACAACTTCAAATTATGTAATGTTCTTGCTCTCCACATGATGTGTTTTTATATAATAAAACTAAACTAAGACATATTTGAGCCATAACTGCCTCTAACCACCAATGGCAGGCATTAGCAATGAATGGCTTCTATCAGTTATCTGTGATTAACAGTCTATTTCATTTTTTTTGTTTTGTTTTTTTCCAAATTTATTGTGTGTCAGTAAACTAAATGTAACTATTAGACTTCTAAGTAAATAGTCTTGGAGGAGGATCTAAAACAGAGGCTCAACCCGTAGGTCACAACCCCTTTGGAGGTCACATGTAAGAAAATATCCTGCATATCAGATGTTTTCCTTATGATTCATGACAGCAGAAAAATTGCAGCTATGAAGCAGCGACAGAAAAATTTTATCATTGGGGGTCACCACAACCAGAGAGACTGTATTAAAGGGTTGCAGCATTAGCAAGGTTGAGGACTGACACGCTTTAATAATCTCCTTTGAGACAATCTCTGAAATTAGACCCTTTGCTTTAGATGTTTTAGAGACTGTCTTGGTTTTCTCCTCTTTTCTTTCTTGTTAATTCAGATTCTGATGCTAGTTTCAAGGCGTGCCTGAATAAAGATATCTTCCTGATGCATTTCGCAGACTGGCACTAGGAATTGGCAAGCATAAGATTCATTTTTCGAGTGTCTTGCAACTTTTTAAGTCTTCTGTTGACTCTGAATGGGTGTGAATCATTGGTTCACTCTGTCTTTGCTTTTCTTCTTATATTTAGACTTTGAACAACAACTTTATTTAGGACTGTCTGGCTTCACTATGTCTATTTCCTCATTTCTCTTTGAGGACAAAACAGTTAACTTCTTCCAGACTTACTGAAGAGAACTCTTTATATATCAAGAGTAATAGATTGACTGGAGAGAACTCTTTATATATCTTGGGTGACACATTTACTGAGGAGAACTTTATAGATTGTAGGTGAAAAATTTACTGAAGGGAACTCTTTATATATCATGGGTGGCAAATTGAGTCTCAGTTGATTTCATGTTTTCTGTCCTTTGTGAAAAAGGCAAGTCATGCATTTTTTTAAAAAATACTTTATTAATTCATTGAGATTTTATGTATTGTATTTTCACCTTCCTTCCCCAGCTCTTTCCATATTTATTCATCCCTCATCCTGTATCTACTCAACTCTGTGTTCTCATATTTAAAAAAATCTATAACATCTCATTAATGTTGTCTGTAGTCTCTCAAGTGTGTATCAGTGCAATGCCATGTATTAGACTGATCAGCAATCAGACCATTGAAGAAAATAAACTCTTTCTCCCAGGGCTTTCAATTATTAATACCTCCTCAGTGATGTGTAGAACCTCATGAATACCTCCCTGCTCCATGCTGGGAGTATGTTTGGCTTGACCTTGTATAGTTGTGTGCACGATGTCAGAACCTCTATGTTGACTGAGGTTTCTGTCCTGCCTGGTTCCCACAGTCATTAAGTCCCAAAGAAATCACACAGAGGTCTACATTAATCATAAACTGATTGGATCAGGCTTCTAATTAACTCTTATAACTTATATTAGCCCATTATTCTTATCTGTGGTACATGGCTTAGTACCTTTTTCAGTGGTGTAGTCACATCTTGCTTCTTCTGTGTCTAGACAGGACTGAAGAGGGAGCTTCCCTTTTCCCAGAATTCTCCTGTTCTCATTGACCCACCCCTACTTCCTGCCTGGTTGTCCCACCTATACTTCCTGCCTGGCTACTGGCCAATCAGTGTTTATTTAAAACATAATTGACAAAATATAGACAATTGTCCTGCACTACCTCTATGAGTTCATGTGTACAACTGCTCTATTGTATCCAGAAAATACTGATTCCTTGTGGTCATCCACAGCTTATAGTTCTTACCCTCTTCCTACCTCTCTTTGACAATAATCTCTAAGTCTTGAAAGGATGATTATGATATATATGCCCCATTTAGGGCTCAGTATTTTACAGTCACTTATTTCTCAATGTTGGCATTTGTCTTTGAGTTAATTGTCATCTGCAACATAAGACAAAGTTGCTTTGATAATGTTTGTGGGATATACTCATCTATGGGTATAAAGAGAAGTCACTAGGAGTCAGTTTAATACAATGTCATATGAACACAATAATAGTAGTCCATTCTCCCCAAGGACCTATCAGTTGTTTAGTCATAGGTTCTTGGTCCCTATAACTGTGTTAGGTACAGATTCCATCCTTGTCGAGCAGATCTTTAATCCATTCAGAAGATGATTGGTTACTCCCATGACATTTGTGGCACTATTGCGCCTGTGGGAATATATTCCAAATTGTGAAATATTCATTATATATATAATTGAAGTATTGGAAACAGATAAATAAAACACTGGAAATTTTGTTGACAGAAATCATCATTATGTACAAGATGGTAGTATTTTACCTCCCCACTACCTAAAAATTATTCTTTGAAGACAACAGAAAATTTTTTTAGTTTATAAGCTTCCCAATCCTGTGACATGATCAAAAGGTTTAATGACTGTATATAAAAAAATGACTGGGAAAAATGGAATATTATTTTATATGGATAGGACTATTGATAAATGCCATACTGTATGTTTTGTATTTGAATGACTCTTAGATTTCACATTCCAGATTTGATACAGAGAAGCAAAGGCAAGGAATTAAACTGAAGAAGCGGAAATGAAGAGACCGAGAGCACAGCCTTTGAGAAAAACACTCAAGGGAAATGTTTTCAGCTGAGCTGTGCAGCTCGCAGGTTTGAAGCACGTCTACCTCCATTGAATAAATACCTAACTTGAAACCGAGATAGATGTGGGTTGGTGTTCATCCATCACTGAATTTACCTGGTTTCTTTTTTCATTCTGCAGGTGTTCCCATGTCGTCTCACTTTAGGTCACTGGAGACAGCTTTTGTCCTCTTCATGTTTTTTCCTCTGTAGTTAGGAAAACAAGTGTCACTTTGTTATCTGAAGAACTGTAAGAACTTAAGACTCAGGGGTATGCCAGACCAGGAGAGGAATGCCACTGAGAGAATGTCACTCTTCTTAATTTCCACTACAATATGTGTGTGCATATGTCTTTGTGTGTATCTGTGTATCTGTGTATGGCTGCATGTGAGTATGCGGAATTTTGTCCCTTGACCCCAGATAAGACTATTCCAGAAAATGCAACATATGGCAGTTACATTAAATATAGTATATTAATAGAGCATTAACTCAGAAGTGAGAGTTGATGGGGAAAACCGAATGATTGGAAACTGATTTTGGTTGATTTGGTAAAATCACTAAGGAGTCAGTTTATTTAAACCCCCATAATTCTGTCTATATTCAAAACCTGTCTTACAAAGGATGCATTTGAACATGCATTTGAAGACAAAATATAGAAGAACATGCTTTTGTAACCTACCCAGGTCTGAGATCAGGGAGATATTTCATTCTTTTCTCAGTAATTTCTTGCCTATTACCTTAACCTTGAGGAGAGATTGTTTCCAGCTGACCTGCACAGGTCTAGTTATAGTGGCTGCAGGAATCTTAAGAAATCAGTGGCATTTTATGTGGTTCTCATTGCTGTATAATTCCTTCTAATTTTTTTGTTCTTGTATGTTTCTTCTAGTAACTTTTCATTAACATTTATTATAGCCCGAGGCTGGTTAAGTCCAGGAGACACTTTTGTTTATAAACCCACACCTCTTCCCTTCCAGCTCACCATCTGCACCGGCTCACAGCTCATTGTGAGTCACTCGCAGAACTGCAAATGATAAAGATTATAAGCTCAGCTGGCTTTATTTTCGCTGGAAGAAGGACAAAACTATGATCAACAAAACATCCATAAAAAATAAAGAAAAGAGCAAATCCCATGAGTTTCTTTTTTTTTTTTTCCCCTCAGCTTGTTCACTGAAGAAATGGAAATAGAATCCTATGGGAATTAACTTACTGCCCTTTCAGTGTGAATCACAAGAAGGTACAAGGGTGTGGTGGCTGGTGTTGTGTGTTAACGTGGCACAAGCTGGAGCCATCAGAGAGGAAGGCGCCTCGGTGGAGGAAGATGCTCTATGAGATGTAGCGGTACATCATTTTCTCAATAGTCATCAGTGAGGGAGGGTCCAGTCCATGGTGGGTGGTGCTCCTGGGTTCTGTAAGAAAGCAGTCTGGGCAAGCCATGAGAGGATGCCAGTAAGCAGCACCCCTCTATGGCCTCTGCATCAGCTCCTGCCTCCAGGATCCTGCCTATTTGAGGTCCTGTCCTGACTTCCTTCAGTGACAAACAGCGATTGTGAAGTATAACCTAATAAACCCTTTCCTCCCTAACTTGCTGTGTGGTCATGGTGTTTTGTTGCAGCAATAGGAACCCTAACTAAGACACAAACTGATACCAACATAGTGGGGTGTTGCTGTGATAAACCTGACTAGGTTTTGGGGAGGATTGTGGAAGGACTTTGGAACGGTGGGCTAGAAAAGCCACTGAGTGTTGAGACCTCAGTAGGATGTTCTGTCGGAGCTTGTAAGATAAGAATGTTGAGAGCAGTGCAGAATATGGAGGCCTGACTTGTGAAATTTCAGATGGGAATGTTAAAGACTCTGTCAGGGCCATTTGTTTTGAATTAAGATTCTGTGGCTCTGGGTAGCCGAGACCGTAGAATCAGCTGCGATTAACAAGATCCCAGCATTGCTGAAGTGAAACCTTTGCGTTAGGGGGGACAATTGACGCTGCTCAGCTGGAGCTAAGAAATTAGCAGTGCTTAAAAAGAGACCAGCATCACTGAGGTAAAATCTGGGAAGTGTTTCCTGAGAGCACAGAGATGCTGTTTTCCAGGGGTGGCCTTGGATGTACCTCGTGCTGGCGGCCTGACTTGGTCATGTGTAAGAGTCACCCAGGTGGTACTGGTTTTGAAGGCGTGAGGGGTCACGATGAGCAGCTGAGGTTTGACACTGTGAAACTGTGAGAGGCCAGGAGAAGCCACTGGTGAAGGTGCAGGCTCAGAAGCAGTTGAAGGCCCAGGAATGAAGGGGTCATGCAAGGAAGTTGAGACTTGGCACCATGAAAAGAGCCTGTGAGCGGCTGTTGTTGAACATGCAGCCCAGTTGCAGCAAGCGAGCCCAGCACTTTGGAGATGCAGTACCACAGGATGACCATCAAGAACAGCAGCGGCAGTGGAATATGGTAGACAGAGCCTAGAAGACAAGCTGAGCATACTGTTGAGGACAGAACTGAATAAGCAACCCAAGCCCTTTTGAGGATTCCAGAAGATCATGAGTGAATCCCAGATCCTTGGACACTGAGTTATTTATGCTATTGGAGTTGGTTTTGCTTGGTTCAGAATGTAATGGTACCCTGGTTCTTCCCTCTTGAAGAAGGTATTTAATTTTGATTTTTAAAGGGGTCCATATGGAAGACTTAAACTTTTAAATGAGATTGGATATTTTAAAGAGATGGAAACTTTAATGTGTTTGAGTTTTTAAAGACCGTGGGACTTTTAAAATTAAAATGATGATTTTTAATGTGAGATCTTGGGGATGAATAACAAAGGAAGGGTTATGGCTTAATAGTGATGGGCCTGTGTGTCAAGTCGACAAAGGTGTCAGTTGTAACTGGCTGGTTTTGTGTGTCAACTTGACACAAGTTAGAGTCATCAGAAAGGAAGGAGCCTCAGTTGAGACAACGCCTCCATAAGATCCAACTGTAAGGCATTTTCAATGAGTGATCAGTGGGGGAGGGCCCAGCCCATAAGTGGGTTGTGCCATCCCTTGGCTGGTGGTCCTGGGTTCTGTAAGAAGTCAGGCTCAGCAAGCCTGTAAGCAGCTTTCCCCATGACCTCTGCATCATTTCCTGCCTCTAGGATCCTGCTCTGTGTGAGTACCTGTCTTGACTTCCTTCAATAATGAATAGCAATATGGACATAAACATGAAATAAACCCTTTCCTCTCCAACTTGCTTTTTGGTCATGATGCTTCGTCCCAGCAACAGAAACCCTAACTATGATAAAGGGATATTTTCTTAATCCATGAAAATTAGAAATGCTTCTCTTGTTCTTCTTGTGTCCCTATGGTGGCTGAGTCCTTATATGTGTAACAGCAGCTCTCAAAAGAAACCCAACAGGCTCCTTTGGGTCAGGTGAAAATTCTCCGGGAAGATCTGTGTAGCTAAGGACAAAGGACGATGCTCTTCTAGTGTGGTCTCATGTCTTACCTGTTCCGTAGCTCCAGCTCCATCTTTACCTCCCACATCAGTCAGACCTATTGCCACTGTTGACAAATACAGAAGAAAATGCGAGAGAGAGAGAGAGAGAGAGAGAGAGAGAGAGAGAGAGAGAGAGAGAGAGAGAGATTTTGGCCCACTGTTCTAGAGGGGTTATTCAATGCTTGGGTTTAATTGCTCCAGGTCTGTGCTGAATGAAGTGTCACGGTAAAGAGTGAATAGCACAGCAAAGCTGCTCGCCTCACTCAAGTCAGGGAGCATAGATGCGATTCAATCTTCCCAGGCATGCCTCCAAGGATTTCCCTCCTCTAGTGAAGCCCTGCATTCATAGCCCATTCAGTTTGTGATGTTCATTCATGAAGTGGCATCCTCCTGCCTCAACCCCCTTTCTGTAGGGCCACTGTCTGACTTCACCATCCGAGACTCTAGAATGGGCACTTTATAGCCAAAGAACAGTATCACCCTCTGTGCCCACGCTCCTCAGTAGCAAATGAAATCTGCTTCCTTTGTGAATATAGGTCTACTGGCAGGTGAACACCCGAAGGCCATGTATTTTCTGAAGCTCCTCTCTGGGGTTTCCACTGCCGAAGGAACTCTGCCCTGTGTCTCTAACTTTGTCTTCGCCTTCCACTTCCCTAGTCAGAATGTCCACAGTTTGCAAGTGGAACACACATTTCACATGATACTTTAGCTTTGGTCTTCAAGGATGTACCTCTGTGGTTAATTTGGACAGACTGCCTCAGAAAGAAAAGCCAGGATACATTTACCATGACTTTGAAGCCACTGTCTTATCCCTGTCACTTGTGGAAAGAATGGTGTTGCTAATGGTCTGTGTCTCACATATTTCTCTTAAGATCTTCTCGCGATATACAACCCAGTTTGTCCACACAAGGAACTAGTTTCTCCAAAACAGTTTAATTAAAATGGATAAGCCCTAGTTTTGATCCTTCTAGATTTAAGCGCTGTTTTAGAGCTGGTGGAATCTGGTCCCCATTACCTTGTTACATCTTTTCCTTATAGTTGGGGTTAGCACTGTCCTTAAATGTCCAGTGTTCCCAGAGACCTTCGCTATGATTCACCCGTGAACCCAATGTTTCCTGAGAACCAACAAATATTTTATTTGTAAGACAAAGCACGTGGGGAAAGAAAAAGGACAGTTACTTGGAAGCAGAAATGTGCTTTTGCTCTTTCTGTGTTGGGAAAGCTCTGAGCCTAATTGGGAAGATGGCCTAGGTAGAATACATTAGGAACCGAACACATTGTACTGATTAAAAATGACACTGAGATCTGGAGAAGGGAGGACAGCTCATTTGGCTGGCAAGGTCTGGAAGTCTATAAAGAAATTTGGAACCAAAAGTAGATGAAAAATGAGGTGTGCTTCAACGAGAAGAAAGATGTTTGCAAATGTGTTGGAAGTGTTTAGATCCAGTGTCCACTTTCCTGTTTCCACTTCATACCTGTTTGTCTGTTGTAGTCCTATTGGCAGACTTTCATCTAGTAAACTGCGGTAGACTTTTCTTATTGGCTGACCAGAGGTTGACAGAAGTTAATACTCAACCTTCTTTCCTGCTTTTTGGCAAACATCAAGTTCACCTTAAAGACTATGTTGTTGAGGATGAAATGGAATGCATAGTTCTCATATACAACCACTGAGGAAGGCACCCTCACATTTAAAAAGCAATGGCGTTTTCTCTACGAAACCTTTGAAAAGGTAAGAAAATTCACAATGAAGAAAATAATTATCACTATAATCCCACCTCTGGAAATAAAGATTAGTCAATTTCTAGGAAGGACATTCAAGTACAATTAGACAGGTTTTGTATTTCATGGCTCTTTTGTGTTATACACAAAATAAGAATGGGGGCTATCATAAGATAGCCAAAGCAGTAGTCTGACACTAATAACTGAGACATAACTGCATTTTATAATCTTTTTTCATTTATTAACATCTCAAAATAGACATGTATTACATGAATATCTAGTAGAAATAAATATCTATTTAAGTATATAAAAAAGCTAAACACCATTTCATCTTTGAGCATATTACAATTTTAAGATCTTTCTTTTCCTATTTCTAAAAATTAATTTCACAATGCACATCTTTATGGGTATATATTTGAATTTTATGGTAAACTCCTATACAAGACTTGGCAAAAGGATTCTGAGAATTCAATTTTTTATTGGCTTGTAACACATATACAAACTGTACAAGCTGTAAGAATGTGGATGATGAACACTGCACCTAACAGAAGAAACAGCTCATTGCTGGAGCCCCACATTCTCTGTTAGCTGCGATTCCCCCAAAACAGCCACCACTTTGACCTCTTATATAATAAGCCATCTTGCCCAATTCTGTACTTTAATACAAATGGCACTGAATAGTGTTGCTTGTGATGTCATAATTTCCTGGCATGCTGTTGGAAATCGTTTCTGACAGCATCTCAATGGAGGCAGAGCTTGTGGAACTTGCTCTGGGAGAGGATTGGAATAGTTTCTAGGTTTGGATTGTTATAATTAGTGCTTTTAAAAACTACTTTAGTGCGTGTCTTTTGGAGAACACAGGGAGCATTTTTGTTAGGCTCGCGTCTAGGTAAGACATTGCTACACTATGAACAATGCCCACACTGGTGCTAGAGAATTGACAGACTGCTTTGTGAGGTCACAGTCATATTTTTTTTTTTTTTTTGCTTGACCACAATGTATGAATCTTGCCTTCCCAATGTCACTCTAGCGTCCCCATTTTAGCCACACTGGCCATTGCACACTGGTGTCCCACTGTGCTTTTCAACCACATAGCTTTTAACGTGTGTGAGAACCTTCTCGTGTTTGCGGTTTATTTTTCTCTTCTTTTGAGAGAGTCTGCTCCAGTCTGTTGCTGTTTCTCTAATGAGATGTCTACCTATTTTCTTCTAAAATGTGGAGAGAGTCCCTCTTCATAACTCAGGGGCACCAGCAAGACTGGATCAGGTAAACACTAGGTGGAAGAGACAATCCCAGGAATTCACATTTTATGAAGGGAATCAAAATAATAAACCCTAGCTCTTAGAAGATAGTTTTATTCAGTTATGACATTTTTAAAAACCAATGCTTTTGACAACATTACTGTGTTTCATAGCAAAAAAACAAACAAACAAAAATATACATGAAAGATTTGTCCTGACGTTTTATTTATAAATATTACAGAAAAATCAGTTTGTGTTATTTTTCCAGTCTGGCACTTTGAAAATAAAATATCAAGAAAACAATTTTAAAGTTCCCCAAAGAAGAAGTGGAAGAAGAATAGCTTGAAAAATTGTTCTTCATAAGGTTCAAAGATGTCATTAAAATGACAATGACGTGTGCAGGGCAACACAACAGATGTGCTGGCCTCTCCCCACCCCTGCCTGGGCGCTCTGAATTAGGGAAAGACTTACATTATGTGCAAAATGCAACTTCTCTTCCGGGTCTGTCAGTAAGCCAAACATATCAACTTCATAACCTTTTCAGAACTATTAGTGAGGAAATCACACTTAGGCAGAGGTTGAAACAAGTTGAAACTATCATTAATTTTTGTCATCACAAAGCAGCTCTTTTCATTTAAAAATATTTTCCTGGCACTTTTTTTTTTAATCTCTAATTTTAAAATAGAGCAGCATTGTGGCAGATGTAATTGCATACTAGACACTAGTTTAAATTGTTTTTAAGGGAAATAATGAAAAAAATATCACATGGTCCATTTCTTAATTCTTCTAGACACTGAATATTGACAAACTTTTTATTCTTAAATTAGGTGGACTTGAAGGTCATACTATTTATTTTTTTAAATAAAATTTTTGAATTTTCTTTTCTGGTGTTGCTTATGGGGACAAGGACCTCAGCAGATGACTTCTCAAAAATCCAGTTGGGCATTCTTCTCAGGTATTTTTGTAAACTACACAGTTTCCATCCATTGGGGATTGGACAAAATACAGTTGAAGGTTCAATGGACTTCTTAAATAACATCAAAGAAACATGTCCTATATTGAGGACGACATCTCCATGAGGCTTCATCATGAAGACTTTGAAACATTTAAAAGACTCTCTTAAGCAGAGTTAAGAGCACTTTCGGCACACGCTCTCTTGTGTATCTGGCTTTACTCTCAGTCCCTTTTTTCTTCCTTGCATAGTAAAGCAATTTTTACTGGTTTGTGTGGGATATCCAAAAGGGAAAAAAGAGGAGGAAGAGAGACAAAGATATTTTAACTTGATAATAAAAAACAAATAAGAGGAAATAAAAACAAGCAATTAAGGAAGAAACATTCCCTTTCCAGACAAGAATTTCCTTATAAAACATTTTTTCCTCCACACAATCAATACCTTATTATATTTGGTTTTCAAAGATCTTAGTTTTTGTATGAAATTTTATAAATGTGCTAAAGCTCAAGATTCAAGCCATCATTGATGCCGTGATATAAACATGGGGGGTCACTTGGAAGGAGATTTGGGTTGACTTGATCTGAACAGCTGTTCTTTATGGATCTCATCAAATCGTGTGGCTTTATCAGCAAACACGGCGTTTCTTTCTTTTTGTGGACTTTTGACCTTTGATGATCATCAATTAAAGATCAAGGCACATGACCCATCATCATTGATTGGGACTTATTAGAGAAAGAAAATAAATCAAGAAGGGAAAAGCAAGGTCCATGTGAACAAAAGCGTTGTACAGAGAAGGGCTGGGCAGGTGCTTGGTGGGACTTAACTAGCAGTAAAACGACTGAGACAGCTCAGTTGCTAGGTGTTTTAGGCAACAACATCACTACAAAGTTACATTAATAAAGAGCAGAAAGGCAGAATGATAAGCTTCTTTTCCTTAAGGTCTTCAAAACCAAATCTTTTTCTTGATAGAATTTTCTAGACATCCTCTGGGGTGATTCTCTAAGCCACTGATACACTTAAGCGCCTTTTATGAGTATTGCTTCAGGCTTATCGTATCAATTCTAATCAGAACCCAACTCCTATAAGACAGATCCAAAGACACACACTTAATAAAGACCCCTCTCTTCACACAAAATAAAAATGAATGTAATACATGCAAAATTATGAGGGAATAGCTAGCTTATTTAAAATTTACCTTTGGAATCATGTCTCCTATCTCAGACAATATAAAATTAGGTTTTGGGCACTACATAGCCAAAACTTTAAAGTTGCTCACAATTTGTTGAAGCTACATTTGATCATAATTCTGTGAAAAATGTTAACTTCAGATCTTTTCTTTATGGCTAGAAGGTTTAAGCCAATATTTAGATGATATTATCTCTTGAAGCATAAAGACACAGTCCCAGAGCCTATGTTTAAAACTGAACAACTGATCTTGTCATTGTGTACTCAAAGATATTTAATTGATTTTATTTCACATTTGAGGTCAGCTCGGCTCTCCTTAGTCTGCCACTCAAGAGCTTCTATACTCTAGCCCAGTGGGAACGGTGCACAACTTTAATCCCAACATTTGGGAGATAGAGGCAAGAAGATCTCAGTGAGTTTGAAGCCAGCCTGATCTACAGAGCTAGTTCTAGGACAGCAAGGGCAGTTACACAGAGAAACCCTGTTTCAAAAAACAAACAAGCAAACAAACAAACAAAAAAGAGCCTCTATAATCTATATTTCCATCCTGGTTTCTTTTTATTATTAATTGCTCTTTTTGAAGTCAGGCTTTTAAAATACATTATATGATATTGAAACTGGATACTCTTATCAAAAACAAAACTCGGATCTCCAAACAGAGACAGAGATTCTCTCTAAAAGGTTAACTTTCTGAGCCAGGATGGGTGCTCTAATGAGTCCACACCATTTCTTTAATGTGCTTTAGTCTTTGGATGCTATATCATAAGAATATTCATATGATGTCGAGTTTTTCTTCTCTTCATTAGTCAAGACTCAACTCAATCCTATCTTTCCTTTTGAAACATCTCAGTACTTTTTTGAGCATTTCTTTTCTCCAATCCCATTAAGGGAGATGCTAATGTAAAGACAACAGAGAAATAATGTTTCACCTACAGTTAAAACCTGAGTCCCAGAGCACAGAGATGGTGGTTATGAGTACAGTGTGAGACTGCATCCCCCACCTGTGTGATTTCAGGTAAATCCATGTGCTTTCCTCTGCTCCCTTTAACATTTATGTGGAGGGAATGGGCTGATGAACGACACCCTATCCAGCCACTGTACTCTAGCAGAGGAACATCAGACTCTTTGACTTCATGACAGTGATGTCCTCATTTTTATAAGAAAGAAGTCAAATAAGAATTTATATATTAAATTTACAGAAGGCGAATAGTGTATTGAAACATTACCGTAACTGTCTCTAATTTTTTTTTAATAGTACAACCCAGACTCCTCCTTGAGCTCTAGGTTAACTCAGAACTCCCTGTGCTTAGATTTTCATCACTGTCTATGGATCTTGGGTTGACATAGAGCTGGTCTAACATCTGGTCCAGGGGAGAAGGCTGCATTCATACTCTCCTCAGATGTTTTTGCCCCTGTCTGTATGTCCTAAAGCAGAAGGAAGGAAGAAGAAAGGTTTGAAATAAAGTATTCTCTAAAGGGAGAGGGATATCTCTAATAATCAGGGCCCTTTACCAGAATGGAATTAACAAACACATGAATACCTGCTCTGGAGGGATTGTGTGCACTTGAACCAAGTTGGCAATGGGTTTGTTATAGCTCTTGGAAGCTCCATCATTCCAAGTTTCTGAAAAAGTTTATTTGCTCCCACAATGGCAATTTTTGCTAATGAGTGTTTGGTCTGTACTGTTATCTCTGCATCAATCCTTGGCTCACTTCCTTCTTACAAAAATAAAAATAAATGTCTGTTCTGAAGATGTTTCAAATTTATTCCACTAGTTTTCCAGTATTCCTCTATGACCTTTTATTTTCTCACTAAATTTTAAACTGAAAATACAAAACAATATAAAATATCCATTGGATCATAGAATATAAAAGTAAGTGACATGAAATAAAAATCAACAGATGATAGAAAAGGGAGGAACCAAGTGTTGACTTTTTAACGAATTCAGTTTTAAAAACCAAAGAAAGGTGGTTTGAAGCAATCATGTACAAAACGCACCCATGTTCAGGTTCTGTACTCTGAAAAATCATTTATATCAGTGGTTCTCAACCTTCCTAGAGCTTCAACCCTTTAATATAGTTCCTCATGTCATAGTGACCCCCAACCATAAAATTATTTTGTTGTACTTCATAGCTTTAATTTTGATGGTTATGAATCATAACGTAAATATTAGATATGCAGGATATCTGATATGTGACCCACATGAAAAGGTTATTTGGCCTCCTCCCAAGGGGTCACAACACACAGGTTGAAAACCGCTAAATAATGCCATCACTAACTGTTGAAAATGTTCTTTCCAGGGGCATCTTTCTGGTCACCTGACATGAGGCAGCTAAAGTCGTCTGGCTCTAAGGCTAGTGCATATACATAGACATTCCCAGTTTTGAAAGGTTTATGTGAGCAAAGAAGGGATATAGTGAAAAGATGAGCAAACTGAATTAAGTATGGATAAGAGATCATGCCAGCCATGTCTGCAGATGAATGTGTTGCCATAGTTATCTCTTCAAAACAGTTATCTTAAAGGTCTTTAGCAACTGGAATGCTAGACTCATTGAAAAGGGCAGAGAATTAACTGGAGCTTGGACTTTCATATTATGAAGCAGAGAGAAGCATTTCAAATTGAAATGAGTTTTAAACATATCTGAAACACTTGTATTAGGGTTCTCTATAGGAACAGAATCGATAGAAAGAATTAATATATAAGATTGGCTTGCACAGTAGGTCTTGAATAGCCCCAAAATGAACATCTATGTGCTGGAATTGGCTATGAACATGGTGCCTGCTCTGTCAACAATGTTTAATGCCTCAGTAGTTCCAATCTGCTGTAGGAAATCATACAGCCTTTAAGTTAACCACCCACCTCTATTAATGCCATGCATCCGGCCTCTTTTCTGCCTGAGGGATTCGGTTTTTGTTCTCTGTTCCAGCAGAGGATTCTGATTTGTGAGCCTACCCCTAAATAAATAACCGTCTATTATTCTCAATTCTGAGCTCGTGTGGGATTTCTTTGAAGCATCCTTCTTCACTAATCTAGTGCTGAAGGCCAGGAGGATTCTTGAGAGACACTGGTCTTCACTCCACCTTGGAAGGTCAAAGAAGCTGACATCATATGCAAGCAAAATGTGACAGTCACAGCAGCAGCAGCAGCAGCAACAGCAGCAGCAGCAGCAACAACAGCAGAAACAGCAGCAGAAGCAGCAGCAGCAGCAGCAGCAGCAGCAACAGCAGCAGCAGCAACAACAGCAGAAACAGCAGCAGAAGCAGCAGCAGCAGCCACAATGACAGCAGCGACACACACACTCCCTGGCAAGGATAAAGATGTTCTTTTTCCTTGAACCTCTCCACATCTGGTAGCATCTAGAAGACAATGCCTACTATGGAGACAAGTCCTCCCCACTAACCAGTCTCTTCTGGAAACGCTCTTGTGGACCCACCCCGAGGCAGGTCTCCTGGTTGATTCCAGATCCATCCAAACTGGCAAACAAGATGAACCCTGCTTCCCCTCGTTTTCTTGACTTGCATTTTGAAATCTCTAATCCAATGCATTCTAGTTTTTAAAATTTCCATAATTTCTATTTTAGTTTTAAATTGCCATCACCTCCTGTCTTCTTTTTCTCCCTGCCCCTTATTCTTTGGCCATCTTTGTATTTTTAAGGATACTACTTTTTGGTAAATTCATTAAGTACCTTTCATGTTATTCTATAATAGCTACGTCTTTGGCAATAAATCCCTTTACTTTTTCCAATGTGTTGACCGTCTCTTACAACCCCACATTCTCTGTGTGTGTCCTGTAATTTTGTCTGTCATTCTGGCTCAGGGGTGGTGGGGCCTGTGACAGTGACTATGAAATTTTTTTTTTTTTTTACATTTCTGAAACCACTAAAATGTTCTCCATTTTCAGACCGCCTTTGCAAGCTGATACTTTGACTTAGTATCGTGTATGTGTTTGTGTGTGTGTGTGTGTGTAAGTCAAGGCAGGGCCAGGTAATCCAGCTTGGGGAACAAATTACCAGAAGCCAGCTAAGTACCAGGGAGAGGTCCTGCTCTCACTGTTAGAAGTCTTACTAAGAGACCAAGCTACATGGTTGTTACAGACATGCGGAGGGCTAGAGTTGTTCCCATGCAGGCTCCCTGACTGTTGGTCCAGCATCCATGAGCTCCTGGGAGCTCAGGACAGCTGTCTCTGTGGGTTCCCCCATCATGACCTCCCTCCTCCCTTTCTTCTGCAAGGATGCTCAGCACAGTGCTTGTCTGTGGATCTCTGCCTCCATCAGTTACTGGCTAGAGTGTCTCTGATGGCAATTAGGCAAGTCGCCAGTCTGCTTACAGCAGATGGCCAGTTTAGGCACCCTCTCCACCACTGCTAGGAGTCTTAATTGGGGTTATTCTTTCCACTTTACTTTTTGAGACAATGTCTGCCACTGAACGCAGAGTTGCTCACTTGGCAAGGCCAGCTGGCCAGCAGCTGAGGAGTTGTCTCTCTTTGCCTCTCTAGTGCTGGGAAGATAGGTGTCTGCTGTCACGCCCAGCTTTTGACGTCGGAGCTGAGGAATCCAAACTCAGGTCCTCACAGAAAGCTCTTTACTGACAGATCCATATCTCCAGCCATTGATGAACTATTTCTACAAGTCTATGGGTAATGAATATTTGATTCTACATTCTGGCAAGGTATAGAGCTGGTATACTTTAATATTTTGTTGCTTTGTTATTTGGTTGTTTCAACCATGATTCTTTTTTTAAAAAATTATTTATTCATTTATTTTACATTCCAAGTGCAGTTTCTCTTCCCTCCTCTCATTCCGTCCCCCACTTCCCCTCAGCCTACCCCTTTCACTCCTTCTCTGTTTCTGTCCAGAAAGGGCAGGCCTCCCACCACTATCAACAAAGCATGACATATCAAGTTGTGGCAGGACTAAGCACCTCCTCTTGTATTAAGTTTTGTGAAAAGCAACCCAATATGGGGAATAGGGTCCCAAAAGCTAACCAAAGTATTAGAGAAAGCATCTGCTTTCACAGTTAGGAGTAGACTGAGCTACACAACTGTCCCATATATGTAGAGGGACCAGGTTGATTGTAAGCATGTTTCCTGTCAACCATAATTCATGATGAGGTACCTTGTCTACAGTTCTGCAGATTTTGTTTTACTGGGCACTCAGTGGCTGTTATAAAGAAGATACATGGAAAGATGGAGTCTGATAGGTGTGTTTAACCTTTACCACAATCTAAACATTTGTGTCTTCTCTCACAAATGGATATGTTGAAATTCTAACTCCCATTGTTGGAAGTTTGGGGATTGGAACTCCAAGAAAGTGATTAAGTTTAAATGGGATTTTAAGGTGGGGCCTGCTTCAGCAAGACTGATGGGATTCTGCGGTGGGACCTGCTTTAGCAGGGCTGATGGGATTCTAAGGTGGGGCCTGCTTCAGCAGGGCTGATGGGAGCCCAAGGCGGGGCATGCATCAGCAGGACTGATGGGATTCTAAGGCGAAGCCTGCTTCAGCAGGACTGATGTCCCCAGAAGAGAAGCCTCCAGAGAGCTTGCTCCCTCCTTCCCTTCCTGATGTTGCCCTGGGCACTCACTGAGGAAAGGGCATGTGGGGACACAGTGAACAGCTGGCCAACTACAAATGGGAGAGTTCTCACCAGAAACCCAAAGGACTGCAACCTTCATTTTGCACTCTTAGCCTCCAACCACAAAAAACCCAAATTTCAGTCATTTTAAGCAGTCCAATATGGGTTACTTTGCTATTGGGATGCTGTCCAACTAGCACAGTCTTGTCTCTCTTATCATCTGTGGTGTTTTAAAGCAGTCCCTTGAGGTTTCTAAGCCCAAGTTTTTATCAACTATGATGAGTAAAACATCATCTTTCTTTACATACCGTTGCAAAGTTTAAATAGAAAAACTTCCCACAGAAGCTAATGGTATGACGAAAAGGCAAAGAGACTACATCTCACCAGCTCCTTCAGTTACCAGTGCCCAACCAGCTAGTTCCATTTTTAGTTACCTCGTTTTCCCAGGTTACACCTTCTGGTTATGGCATCTGTTTCTCTTATTTCTTTGCAACACAAAAGGGATGCATGAGGTTGAAATCCAACATCAAATCGAAGAAGAGACAGTCAATCATGTTTGTAATTGGTCTTCTTTCTGAACCACTTGAGGACTTAGTATCAGATGTGTGCATTAGTGAAGATGACACCTGTGTACATTCCCAGGACATCCTAGATTATGGGTCACATGTGCAACACGTGCTCAGTTCTCCTACAGGAGCAGAGGCTAACTAGAATAACTCCTGGGGGCACTCCTCAGAGCCATCCACACAGAAGGGCAGAGATGAGGATTCTCCCAAATTTACCAGGCAGCAAATGACTTCTTACCATGAGGAGGGGGAAAGGAGATGAGGCTGTGCAGTTACCCCAGTGCCATCCTTGGCAAGCAGTAGAGGAAATATCAGGAAAGGACAGAGAGCCTCCTCTAATGGCAACTCCAGTTGCCAAAAGCAAAACTTGCTTTGAGTGGGAAGGAGAAGGCAAAGGACAGCATGTGCTGACATGTCTGCGTGGGAGTCAACACGGGAGCCTGGGACTGTAGGGGGGGGATGCTCTGAATAGCAGTCTAGCGAGTCAGGGACTTCAGGGAAGAGAGATAGCAAGAAACAGAGTGTACCTAAAGCACACCAACGTGATAGATAGCTAAGATTTGTGCGCAAATTTGTGGGGTGGGAAATCCATCAATTCAGGAAAGAAATCAGTAAAATGGGGAAGTAATTTTTTTTTTTTAAGAAAGAAGAGCAAACTAACAATAGAAACCAAGAACACAAGGAAAGTCTTCTGGCTAAAGAGTTGTGTTTGTGCACGCGCGCATGTGTGTATGTGTATGTAAGAGAGACAATGTCAAAATTCTGAGGAGAAATAAAATGAATGAGAATTCAGCACAAGCTGGGAAGAAAAACACTTCAGTAGATTTTCCTCTTAGCTTATAAACAGGAATACGACTTATTTGTTCATTCTGAAACTAGTCATTAGTTAATTTACCTTTGATAATAAATGCCAGAAACGGAACTTGTAGAGACAGTAGCCAGTGCCTCCCACATTCTACATCCTTTCCCTCACATTGAAGCTGTCATCAGTTTTTAAAAGCATCATTACTTTACACGCCAGAAGGAAAGGAGAGGATAGCAGTAGATCTGTATTTATATAGATATATAGGACAGGTTTTGGAAAATTCTCTGACATCTAGTTGTTTCTTTAAGCCCAAGACCCAACCAGTGAAGATATAATCACTTGAAGATAGAGTCCTAATTTGTCATAATCTCATGTCTATTCAGATAGCCACATATGAATAGCAAGTATTTTGCAGGGTGATAAGAAACATCAGTTGATACTTATGCTATTAAAATTTTATTTATAATACCGTTGTTATTTCTACCGATCCTTGAAATTTCCATTGTGCTATAACATAATACCACACGCATCTAGATTTATATTGCTTGCTTTTATCATGCTCCTAGATTGGATAGCAGATCATGAATCACCTCTGTGTTAAAACATTCACTTTCTTTTACTGGATTGTTATTAACTAGTTTTGAAAAACAAAAGACCACTGGACTTCTCTGAACTCCCCACTCCTGATATGTGAGTATAAGGTGCTAGCCAGGGACTGCCAAGGTAGTTCAGATGGTTAAATGTTTGCTGTACAGGCATGAGGAGCTGTCTTCCATCCCCATCCCCATATAAAGAGTTTTGGCATGCACTTGGATCTCATCTCTGGGAATGCTGAGATAGAAGGATCCCTGTTGCTTACCGGATAGCCAGTCCATCCTAACTGGTGGGTTCCTGGTTCCTGCGAGAGACATTGTTCTTGCTATTTAAAATGGAATAGAAACACACACACACACACAAAACCACCACCACCACCAATAACCCAAGGTGGTAACTACTAAGGAACACTTGAAGTTAACTTCCCTCCTTAGCATGCACAAAAACGTGTACTCCTCCACCAACACACACACACACACACACACACACACACACACACACACACACACACATTGAGCCAATCTCTAGGGCTGTTGTGAAGGTTAAGTTAGATAGCTTACATATGCTTCACCAATAGCGCCTGGAAGGTGATGGTTACACAATCATGTGTGTGCTGCTCGCTGCTAGAGCTCTTCATTTATTTGAGTCTTATCCAATCCTATAAATGAGGAAGAACAGGTTATTCTCAACTCGTATTAAGGGAACAGATCAAGATCACTCTCCAAGTTCTTGGGCCTTGCCTGCTTGGTGTCAGAACCCACATCTTTTTGAAAGAGGATCTTTAAGACCGTTTGGCACTCAAGTGTGGGATTACATAGTCCTACTGGATCTCATATTCCTCACTAGGGAAGTTTCTAAGGTCCCTTGCAGGGATTTTTTGTTGTTCATTTTGTTTTGTTTGTTTTTGTAGCTACCCTTTAGTGTCAAGTACAATGAGGACTTCATGTCACTTCTCACAACTGGGAAACCACTGAGGGTGTCAGACACCCTCAGAAGAAAGTTCATGGTGGCCAGACAACTAACGGTCATCCATTCTTTGTGGAATATTTCTGGCATATATATTCATAGTATTGCCATCATCACAATTTATTATTTATTGAGTGCCATCCCTTTGGGAGGGAATGTGCAGAACACACACCAGACAGAGCCTCCATCCAACAAACAGAAATGGAACTCAGATGGTCATGATTCATGAGATAATGATAAAGTTCCTTGGGTTGTGCAAGCGCGTTCTATAATGAGATCAGCATTGGAGGCTCGGAGCAAAGAAGCTTCTCTCTCTCTCTCTCTCTCTCTCTCTCTCTCTCTCTCTCTCTCTCTCTCTCTCTCTCGATTTTTCAAGACAATGTTTCTCTGTGTACTCTTGGCTCTCCTGGAACTCACTCTGTAGATCAGGCTGGCCTTGAGTTCACAGAGATCTGTCTGTCTCTACCTCACATGTGCAGGGATTAAAGGCATGTGTCACCACTGCCCGGGCTAAAGAAGTTTTCTTATGAGAAGAAAGGAACAATGTCATCAGGTACCAAAGAACCAAAAGATGCTTTTAGGTATAAGGTACATCATGAAGGGCAGTAAGAAAGAGAACGACAAGGTGAAACGTGGAGGAGAGAATGGGAGCATCCCATCTGTCTTCAGAAAAGAGGAGAGTGGAGAGAACAAAATGAGAGCAAGTGATGCTGTCCAGAACTGAGCCTTTGTGACTGCATCCCAATGCCATGTGCTGTTTGTCCTGGGACAGACTGAAAGAACACGCCCTCCCTTGTTAAGAGAAGTGACTCCACACTGCTGCTGGGTTTAGGAGTGGAAAATTATATCACATCTGTGCTGGTTTTTAATCTCTTGTTTGGTTTTGTTTGCTCAAGAAAATGAAAAGGATGTGCTATTGTTACATAGCAATGCCAGAAAAAAAAAAAGTTTCACCAGAGACTTCAGAAATGTTTTTGGGATCGTGCCCGTCTCGTGTGGTTTCACTTTCCTCCACTCGCTTTCCTCTTGCCCCTTTTACTCTCCTTTCCCCCTGAAGCACGACTCTATGCTGATGGATTAATATCATGCAATGGAAGGCAATGTGGAGACAGTTCAGCCGAGGAGGCAAGCCAACCTCCACAGATCAAGTGATGGGGAAGGGGTCTAAGAATGGATGGACCAATCTGCAGAACCCTCTAAAAGAAGTAGATAATTAATGAGTCTTCAAATTCATAGCTGGAGCTGATAGATGGGGATGAGTACTCCCCCATATGGGAATAATTAAGAGCAATTTATAAACTCCTCATGGGAAAGAATGATGTCTTCACCTTTCTTAGCCAATCCCCTGGGCACCACAGAATGTGGTTCATCCATCGAGTCTTTGATTATTTATTAAGTACTAGATGCTCTGGTAAGGTACCAAAAAAGACGTACACACATGCACACACATGCACACACACGCACACGTACACACACACACACAAACCACACACACATACACACACACGCACACACGAAAAGGGCATGTTTCCCTTCATGGAACTTAAACTTTGGGGAAAATGACTAAGCAAGGTACAATGTAGTATCTGTACCGAATAAGATAAATCCGAACACATGGGAGATAGATTAGTGGAAGGCATGTGCCATTCAGCACTTCGAAGAACTCCATTCAAACTGAATTAAATACAAATGGGAGTTTATTGGTTTTCTTGATGGCAAAGGAAAAGGCATTACTAGATACAGACTGAATAGTCTACCAGGAATTGCTCTTCATAACTTTGGGTCTGTCTTCCACCTTTATCTGCTTTGAACTATTATTTTTGTTAATTTTCTTTATTCTTTGTGTATTTCATACAATGTGTTTTGATCTCTCCACCAGAAGCTCCCTCTTCCACAATGTTCCATTAGTCCTCTCTCTCTCTTTCTATCTTTCTCTCTCTCTCTCTCTCTCTCTCTGTGTGTGTGTGTGTGTGTGTGTGTGCAAGCATGCACAAGCACGTATGAGTGTGTTTCTATGTTTTGGCAAAGATAACCATCTATATCTGCAAGTCTGTAGGCAACCACCTGAGGAACATTAGTAGTGAGATGCAGTATTTTTCCAATGAAAATCAAGATTACATGAGCAAGAGGGTGGGATTTCTAGGTACAGAAAGGGAACAAAGTTATGAAGATGCCTCAAACAATTGGTAGGAATGTATGTTGGGACATTTGCAAAGCCAGAAGGATGCTGAGTTTCAGAGATGAAGATGAGGCCTAAGAGACAAGCATTTGCACCACACAGAACCTACTCACTAGGGCATGCCAAATTGCATCAGAGAGTTGAGACCTGCTTAACGACACCACCAGCACACCACAGAAGAAAATACGTTTTGGCGAGTAGTTATCAGATCTCAACACAATAAGGAACTCATTTGATGTGAAAATTCTTGGAATTATTCATGATGGAGGTGGTAGCCCTGGTGATAAGAGCACTGAGTAAGACAGAGAAGATGGGCAGTGAGGTATCCCTGCTTCCCTGTGTTCACATTCATGCTGCAAAGGCAGTGGTCCAGGGGGAGCCATGTCTGAATCCAGGAGGGTCTGGAAAGTCATTAACCAGTGTGTTAGCACTGCCCCGTCACACTTCGGGACAGCAGGGAAAGGCAGATCACTGACCTTGTTTATTTAGCAGTACCATCCGCCTACCACAATATAATCATAGTATTTTGTGATATGCTAGTTCCGTGGTGTTTAAAATCATAGATGTTTAAAACCTTGAAGGGAAATTGATCTCCTTCCTAGAAAAAGTGAGGGAAAGTAACTTTTAAGTGTCACGTGAAGAAGAAAAACAAGCAAGCAAGCAAACAAACAAGCAAATCAAATCATCCTTAGGAGAAAAAATATCTATAGGAGATTTCTTTGGAAGGTTATTTTCATTACTTATTATGAGAAAAGGCTGATTACAAAACATCACTATAGGAGACACATGTAAGCATCATGATAAATTGCATTCAGATTTCTTCAGAGTTTCCCGTTGAATTTCAAGGAAATAAATTTTTGTTGAGGTGAAAGAGCAGGGCAATGAAGGAGAACAGCAGGGGGATTCACTGAGACACGTGTCCTAAAAACAGGCTTGTATCTGAGAAAAACGAATAAGGTGGGAACTGTTTGCTTTCTGATTTTACACCTAATTCTGACACAAGGGGAAAAGATGATTGTGAAGGAGTCATGCTAGCTTTAAGATGACTTTGTTCTACACCAGCGAACAGTTCTCCCCCGCCACATAGCAAAGGCAGGACCATAAATTACGTGCGACTTGATCGCTCTTTGAACTGCCTAGACATAATTCACTGAGATGAAGCAGAGAAAAACAGATCCATGCTTTGTTGATCAGAAGGCTTTTGTATGGTTATCAGTCCAGTTTCACAATGTGCTTTCTGGTGAAAAGACATACCGCCACGATAATTTGTCTCTCTGATTACTTCTTGGCATCAGCGGAGACTTTTGTTTTCTCAAAAACAATTCAATGGGTCACAAAAAAAAAAAAAAACAAAAAAAACAAAAAAAAAAACTAGGTCCTAATATAATGCTGGGATGAGAAATAATTTTACACATCTGGATTCTTTTCTCCCAATAAGCTATATATTCATAGAATTTCCTAAAAGAATGAGAGTAGCCTTCAAGTAGGGTTTAGTAATAAACACACATATCTTTGTGTATTTGAAAAATAAGAAAGGATGAAGGGACGATAAAGTAGTAACGAGAAGTAGGGTTCCCTGGAGGCCATTCCTTAATTCATTCATAATCCACAAACATTTACTAAATGTGTGTTACATGAAGATGCCATAGTGAGGGTCACTAAACTTGATATCTATTCAAATATTATTCTCATAGACAGTTATTTGTTAACTGAGTGACCTACAATATTCTGAGAGGTTATCAAGTATTAGATCATAGAACATACAGCCCTCATCTAGTCTGGGAGATCCAGGAAGACTTCATGGGAAAAGTGCTAGTCAAACAAAACTGAAAGATGAATGGAAGCCAAAAAAGACACAGGATAAGTTCAGACAGATGGAACAGTGTATGCGGAGGTCGGGGCACGTGAGAATAAAAGACCAGAGACTAAGGGAAGCAGACTCCAGGTCCCTGTCCTTCTGCATCTGGTTGTCAGCCAAATGTCTGCTCTCAGATAGCCCAGAGACCGGTCTAACGTCCCAAGTGCTGTTCCAAGGTGGTGGTTTGACAGCGGAGCCTTGCTAGAAGATGTATGTTGCTGGAGGCAGGCTTTGAGGATTTACAGCCCCATACCAAATCCAGCTCACCCTTTCTGTTCCCTATATATAGATGGATACGTGGTCTCCCAGCCTCCTGTTGAAATTCTTCCACTGCCACTAAGGACTCTCCCTCCGACCCATAAATCCAATGGTCTTCCTCCTGTACATCACCTGTCATCATGACATTTCATCACAGCAACAGAAGAGTCACCAATGAAGTACCTTCCTGGCTCTGTCTTCTCTCATCTCTCCTATTTTCCTTCATTGCACTTAGTTCTACTTGATACTGTATTAGATATTCCATGTTTGTTGGTCCTATTGAGAACAAGGTTGGTGTTCCTTTTGCATATTTGTCTGAAACCTAGAAAGTTTGGGAGCCATTGCAGATACACAATAAATATCATACAGTAAAGGAGGTGAGGTACCACGTGAGGCTGGGGCTTTGTAGACCCTCTGAAAGAGTGTGGACATTGCTATATAGTTCTTGTCCTGAAAGTTAGGGTTCCTAAAGGCTCCTGTGTTAAGGGTTTGGCCGCTAGTCTGTGACAGTGTGGTTGGGAGGTCGAGGCTCCTTTCAAAGGTGGGAACTAATGTGAGGAGTTAGGCCAAGGGAACCCAGCTCTTGAGGGGGATACAGAAGCCCAAACATTTCCTTTTTCTTCATCCCAGCTGCCAGGAAGTAAGAAATTTGCTTCACACAGTCCCTGCTGGGATATGCTTACTCACCCCAGAGCCAGAATGCCAGAATACCCAACCTTGGATTGGAAGCTCCAAAACTGTCAAAACAAACCTTATTGTTTCTAAGTTAATTGTCTCAGACAGCTTCTTACAGTTACAGAAGGCTGACTAAAACATAAAACCCTTAGAAGATGTGCATGACTTTAAGAGGGAGATGAAAGAAATTTGGTTTCTATTTCTAAATTTTCCAATAAAATGTGAACTTGAATGTTTTCTTGACCTCAGAAATAAGTTCACTGGGCCTTCCAATTATGAATGCATTTTAATTGTTTGGGTAACTGTTTAGAACTTCTCTTGTGAAATTAAGAACAATTCTTCCAAATGAACCAGATACTGTATAATTTTTAATTTAAAAATTTGTTAAGTGGTGCCTGATCTTTAAGATAAAACGTTATTTTAAAACAGCTAAAATGTTATTATTGCCAAACATATACTTTTTATGCTTTTATACATTAAGCCTTAAAAGTCTTAGTTTATTTATAAAGGCTGTGAGTCAAATAGAGTGTTTATTATAACAGAGTAAAATAAGCAATTGGAACTAAAAGAAAATAGAGTCCCAGCAGGGACTGTGTGAAGCAACTGGGTCACAGCTAGGTATAACATTTTTCAAAATTATTTTATGCGCCACTAAGTTTCTAAAGATATTCAGCAGTGTTTTATGAAACTCTATGTCCAGGTAAGCCTCAAAAGGATAGATCAAATGAAACTATGGATTTCTGGAGTCTCTAATTTGCTAGAGAATTCTGTTAATACCAGGGGAGGCACTGAATCTGACATCTCCCATTTGTTTTTCTCACTCAGCACCTGCTCTGTAGAATGCAGTTTAGGAATCATGGATGATTTAGGATACACAAGCTGTAGCTCATGGAATGCTAGCAGGACTTGTCCACATGGCTGTGGACTTTCTGTGGTCCATGATGCCTAGGAGGATTCCCATCCTAGTCTTGATGGCTCTGCTGTCCCCAGTTTGTGTTTTTGTAAGAGAAATTGGATGGAACTGTGGAGTAAGCACAGGAGCAGAGGATTCATGCTGAACAACAACAAGCACCCAAGAGTCTCTATGCTGTGATTACCATTAATGAATAAAGAAACTGCTTTGGACCTATAGCAGGGTAGAGCTCAGCTAGGTGGGGAAAACTAAACTGAATGCTGGGAGAAAGAAGGGTAGAGTTAGAGAAAAGCCATGGAGCCTCCAGGAGACAGACACTGAGAACTTTAGCTGGTAAGCCACAGCCTCGTGGTGATATGCAGATTACTAGAAATGGGTTAAACTAAGATATAAGAGTTAGCAAGTAAGAAGTTAGCTCTAATGGGCCAAGCAGTGATTTAATTAATACAGTTTCTGTGTGATTATTTTGGGGCTGAGCATCTGGGAACCAACAAATGGCAAACTTATTTAGTAAATGATTACTAAATAAAAGTGGATACAGGGCTTAGAATATCACTTTGAGGTAGAGCAATTGCCTGGGAACTGTGAGACCCTGGGTTGTTATTAGAACCAAACACACACACACATACACACACACACACAAAGTGTATTCAGAATAGTCTAGTGAAGCATTATAGGAAATTATTATATTTATTCAAACTTTAGACTCTCTAATTATAACTGCTGCAACATTACAAAGCAAATAATATATTAATATTAGCTTAGAAATAGAAACTTAATTTAATGATCAGTAGACTTTGGAAAACAATATTGTTCTTTGCATATTGCTTGGAATTCACCAAATTATTACAGGAAATGAAAGACTTTTAATTTCTTATTGTTGAAGACACTGATGGACTCGGTAAAGACACTTTGAATTACGTGCAAACAGCGAATCCATTCTGATTTTGATTACAAACCTCTGCCACTCCAAGAAGTATAAGGGCAAATGGTAGAATACCATTGCACACACACACTGACACCCGTAAGTAACCCTAGATGTTCACAACCCATAGAGCTGAGAATTTAAGTCTTCCTACAAAGCTGTTCACAAATGTGCTTGGCTGTGGATGCACTGAAATTTGCTTTTTGAAATTATTTAATCTGAAATTTGCCTCAGTGTTACCATGGACTGTAAAAATGGTAATTTCAGTCAATCAAGGCATTATGCTAACAAAATATCGATTTTATTATATATTATAAAACTGTGAGGGCCTGGAGAAATGGCTCAGAGGGAAAGAGCACCTCCTGCTCTTCTTATCCAAAGGTCTTCAGTTCAATTCCCAGTAACTACATGGTGGCTCACAGCCATCTGTAATGAGATCTGGTGCCTTCTTCTGTCATGCAGAAGAACATCATACATAATTAATAAATATTAAATAGTAAAAAAATGCTAAAACTGTGATGCAAAGATAATTATAAGTTTCAGCTGTATGTTGTGATTCAGTTTTACCCTTATAAAAGCATTCCTATATTTTAAAGGTAGAATTTTGTATTTTTGAGCATTTAACTGTACTTTGTGCCATCTCTTGGAAAATAGAATCTCACATTTTCATTTTCACTCATTCAGTCAGACTGTGCAGCCAGACCCCCATACTAGATTCAATCCGGTGAAGGTAAGTGATCCAGGTACCTGCCACATGCCTGGATATTTGGGTGTTTCATAGAACGACTCCTCTGGGTACATAAATACATAATTTGTTTTAATTTTGGGCTCTATAGCAAAAAGTATATTTTCCAGTTAGCAAACTTTACAATTCTTCCCACCTGTATGGCTGGCTAAGAAGCCAGCAGTGACACAGCAATCGCAGGAAGCATAAAGGTTTTACACATGCAATGTGGTTGACAATCACTCATTGTAGATTTCTTTAAGAGTTAGAAAATTCAGTTGATTCTTTACTGTGTAGAAGTCTTCTGCATGCCACCAAATGTTCCATAAATGGGGGGGGGGGGTCGTTATTGTTAGGGGTGCTTCCATGATCACTTTTAGCTGAAGCTTGAGAATAAGTGAGATGATTAGGGTATATTCCTTTTGTATGTGAGGGGTGTGTGCGTGAGTGTGTGTGTGTGTGTGTGTGTGTGTGTGTGAGAGAGAGAGAGAGAGAGTGTGTGTATGTGTATGTATGTGTGTGTGAGTGTGTGTATATGTGTGTATGTATGTGTGACTGTGTGTATATGTATGTGTGTGAGTGTGTTTATGTGTGTGTATATGAGTGTGTATGTATGTATGTGTGATTGTGTGTGTGCGAGTGTGTGTATGTATGTGTGATTGTGTGTATGTGTATGTATGTGTGTGTATGTGTGTGTGAGTGTGGGTATGTGTGTGTGTGTGGTATTGTGTTGGAGACTATATATGCTTCCACATGGGTGCTAGTTGATCTCACTGATCTGAGTAGTGTAGTTGGAGGGTATATGACAGCACCAAAGCCTAAAAGATCTACTACAATAAGCTCAATGGGTCAAGTATAATAATAAAGGACAATTCCAGCTTCATCTGAGAAATAGTAGTGATTGGAAAAAAGTAAGACAAGCTCTTTGAAAAGATTAAATCCAGTTAATTCTTTCTTTCTTTCTTTCTTTCTTTCTTTCTTTCTTTCTTTCTTTCTTTCTTTTTTTTTAAAGATTTATTTATTATGTATACAACATTCTGCCTCCATGTTCACCCGCATGCCAGAAGAGGGCACCAGATCTCCTTACAGATGGTTGTGAGCCACCATGTGGTTGCTGGGAATTGAACTCAGGACCTCTGGAAGAGCAGTCAGTGCTCTTAACCACTGAGCCATCTCTCCAGCCCCAGTTAATTCTTTCTACAAAGCAGGTGTTCTACTTTTTTTTCTTGTTTCTTTTAAAAGTTACACAGATGATGTCTCTCATTATTTAAGCTGCCTGAATTTTCAAGGGCTATATAAGCCCAGCAAACTATATCAGAAGTCTGATTAATTTCAGAGACAATTTGTGAATGGTTGCATTCAGATTTGTCATGCTTCACAGAGAGCCATTCCTATGCATGTTTATAGGACATTTTTCTCCAAAGCAGAGACACTTAGGTGGTGAGGGAGTGGAAGAGAGAGCCTGAGCTGGCCGTGATTGCTAATAGAGAATAGTTAAAGAGTAGAGATGGGCCCGCTACCTCTCTCAGTCACCCTGGCTGCCCAGCTTTCTAACCAATGAGACCCATATTAGTTTTGCAGCAAAATAAAAAATCTTTGACGATCTTCACAGCAGTTGAAAGTATACCCATAAAACTCTATGTGTCTCTAACAACCTTAATTTTACATATCAACCCCCCCCAAAGGATGTTGCTTTAAGAATGGAGCAATTAAGAGAGACCCTCAGCAGTTGAAAGCACTGGCTGCTCTTCCAGTGGACCCAAGCTCAATTTCCAGCACCCACAGAGCAGTTCACAACATTCCGTAATTCCAGTTCCAGGGAATATGATACCATCTTCTGGCCTCAGTGGGTACCAGATGTGTATAGATATGTATACAGGCAAAACATTCATACACATAAGATATAAACAAACACATCTTTTCAAAAAATCGTGGAAAGATTGGATTCAGATCAGTGTCACACTGGAACATTTCCTTGATGGAATAAATTTGTTTCCATTTTTGCAGACATTTATTGAGATAGTAGGCAAGAAAACAAATTATTCTGGTGACCTTTAGAAACGTGAAACATTCTTTTCCATTACGACTCTTTTCCTTAATGTCGACAGCCCTAGAGGAACATTTACCCAGAGCTTGAGCTACAAAGCTCTTACTTTGTGGAGTTAAAGGGAGGGTCCCATCAGCAGCAGTACCCACCGATTCTCCGAATTTCATCCTCCTCCCTTCCCATTGAGGGGCTAAATCCTTACATCATCCTGCTAAGGGTAGAGTTTTCAGTCTGGTCATTTTAGGGATGTGCCCGTCCATCCTGACATTTTTGTGATGGCTTGTTGAACTTGTTTACTAATATACAGAGAGTCTTTGCATAGTTAAAATGTACGGAGGCCTTGCTGGATTACTGTTGTAAGCAGATAAACACGGTGTTGAATCTGCATGTAAATAGCGAAGGGTTGATGTAACAATCCTCATTTTCTCCCGGAAGAAAATGGACCTCAGAGTGGAACATTTAGAAAAGCCAGGTTGTTAGTGGGAAGAAAGTGGCTGCACCAGGCCTTTTAGTCCAGGCTTTCCGGGCACTTAAATATGGGTTTCTCCTATTGTAGAACGCCACATCTCTGTTTACTCAATGGCTTTGTTGAGCTCAGCGAGCTGTAGTTTGCAAGAAGAGATTTTCAAACCTAGTCGGCTTCATTTGTTTCGTATGAAATTTTGCTGAACTAACAGATTTATTTATAACATTGGTTTATTTTGCATCTTTACCTAGAATGTGAAGCCTCAGTTGAGCAAATGGCTTCAAGTTCCCAGGAAGAAAGGCACCCTGCACTCTGAGAGTCAGTGCACACTGGGGGAAGATTCCAGCCATTAGTCGTGTGAATACTGGGAAAGCCATTTCCCATGCATTCCCCCAATGACGTTGCCTTCTTTATCCTGATTACATCTAATTTGTTCTGACATCGCCGTCAAGCTGCACAGCTTAGAAGCCAATATCCTATTTGACATATTCACCTGGATGCTCGATATGGCGTTTTATAATCAAGAGAAGACTTTTCCTTCCAAAGTTTCTTTTCATTTATTCTCCATATTCCAATAATGACACAGCTGTCTAGCAGAAAACAAGGTGTCCCTTTTTCTTTTCAACTCCACAGGGAATGTATTAATGTTCCTCCATTTTTGCTTTCAAAAACAATCCAAACTTTCCCATCTCTCTCCATCACTGTATGGCCAAGCTGCCATAGCTATTCTTATCTCCTACCTGGGATCTCACCTTAGCCTTCCAAATGGTCCTGTTTTTTCTCCTACCTCTTATCACCATGCTACAGAAACTCAACTGGAATGAGTTTCTTCAGATGTAAATCAGATCTTCTGATATTTTATTTACAACTTAAATGCCTCCCTCTCTGACTTCTCATTCTACTCTCCCCTTAGTTTCATCGAGTTTGGCTCTACTGGCTATATCTGAGTGTTTTTTGAAGATGCCAAGTACATTTTTGCTTTGCCTTAACTGAGCTGTTATCTAGCTGTGTGGTCAGAGTTGCTTGGACATCCCTCTATTTTGCACTCATTTGTTTGACTATAGTGTTACCACAATGGCTTTCACATTAATATTCATCTCATTCTACCAGAAAGTAGATTGACAAGAAGAAATATGTGTCCCTTAGATCTTCCCCCATGGGGAAAGGAGCTCCACTAAGTCAAATTTGCCTTCACATTTCAGTCTTTTGAAGCCTCCCTCTGTTCTTAGCTATCACCATGCTCTTCTTAGGGTGCTGTTCTGGAAGCTGAGGATTGCTTCCCACCCAACATTTAAATAAAATGATGGTTCCGAGGACTGGTGGTTTCTGTCTGGTGTGGGTCTCTCATGGCACAAAGCCCTTTCCTGAGACTTTGTTCAGGGAACAGAAACTTTGTAAGGCCAGTGCTGGCGGCTGTCTCTGAAAATCCTGCTTTCCTGTGTCTCCCATAGGTGCTATTTTAGGAGAAACCTTTGACATTCCGGATTCCACCCTAGAAACCACTTCCCAGAGAGCTCAATCTGCACTCCTACTATGTGCTAGTTGCATTCCGGACATGGGATTCGAGAGATACCAAAGAAGCAGAGAAGAAGGAAATAAGAGGAAGGTCCGGCCAGAGACAGAATGTAAGAGGGTAGGTATCAAGGAAATGTTACAGAGAAAGGATGTCGACTAAGGAAAGGAAAGAGATAAGGCAAGACACGTGGTTCAGTTAACAGATTCAGTGGTTAGGATTGCATCCTCTGAGAAACTGTGGCTTGTAATCTGAATGACAAAGCAGGAACTTTATGAATATTTGAGACAAGAATACTGAAGGAAGAGAAGACTCCAGCTCAAAACCTGAAGAGGGGCATGAGGTTAACATGCTTAAGAAACAGAGAAAACCAGAGAGTTTGAGAGGCTCCTGCATGCCAGGTTCTAGCTGATGTCATCATCCTCATTATTTCAGCCACCCTCACCGCCACCATGTAAAGCTGGTATTTGCTCCAGTCGGCATCCCAGCAGGAAACAGATGACTCAGTGACCAGCCATTTACAAAGACACGAGGATGGCTAAGTGGAGCAAGAAGTGAAGCGACCCAGGACTAGTTACACAGAACGCCAGTCTGCTTGCTGTCCATTGCTCACCACCCCCATTTCCGGTTTGTTACTGAAACCTGGGGCAGACACAGATGACAGAGGAGAAGCTACTAGGCCAAGGCTGTGCCTAGGAGAGAAGAAAGTAGCTACTGCCTCGTCTCACAGTGATGCAGGGGAAACAAACAGACTTAACTCTCTCACCTTCTGCCCATCAATTCTTACCCTTGTCTAATTGTTGAAATGCAGACACAAACAAAATGAGGCAGAAAATGTTAGGGAACAGATCTGGAGAGGTGAAGAAAATAATTTGCTCAGATCTGCTGCCCTCTCCTCTTTACTGGTGGGTGGAGAGGGTGGTTTATACTGATTATGACGGCTATTCACGCTGTCAACTTGACTACATCTGGAATGAGCCACAACCCAGAAATGGGGGGCATACCTGTGAGAGATTATTTTCACTTTGTTTGAGGTGGGTGAATCCACATCTAGTCCAGGCCTTTAAGGTAGGAAGACACAGGCCTTTGATCTGGATCTTGATGCAGGAAGACACCCCCTAAATCTGGGCCATAGCTTCTGCTGGAAGCCTGGATAAGGCTATGGTAGAACTTTTGCTCTTGGCCTGCTTGCTCTTGCCTTGCTAGCCAGTGCATTCCTTCACTGGCGTTAGATCTAGCCTACTTTTTCAGGTTTCCAGTGTTTACTGAAGACCAAGGGAGACATTCCAGCTTTGTGGACTGAGCAACTTCTGGATTCTTGGATCTTCCATGCATAGCCGACCACTGTTGGATTAGTTGGATGGTAGCCTGTAAGTCAATAAATCATATATATATATATATATACATATATATATATATACATATATATATATATGACTCATACACATATACGTATTTTTTCTTTCTCTAAGTTCTGCTACTCTAGAGAATCCTGACTAATATACTGATTCTCAGATACATTTTCTTTCATCTTTAGCATCCTTCATTTTTAGTATCTCCAAAATATATATACTTTATAATCAATATCCATAGCATTGTAGTTTAGTTAGCAGAAGTTCTTTTTATTATTTCACAATGCTACTTAATACAGTATTTTAAGATAATATTTAATGGATTCTTTTTTGTCCAATATCCTTATTAAACCTAAGTTCAAGCAACTAGGGCATGTGAAGCTACGCAAGCCTGGTGAAACACCAGAAACAAAACTGGAAAAAGATGCTTTCTTTCCTCCTGTGTCTCACTTCTCCCCATCTTCCCTCTTCATTGTTCCTTTATAGCTGATGGTTGACCTGGTGTCTTAACTCTGTAGTACAGCTAGCTATCTCCATTGCCCATGGCCTGCAGACACTGATGCTGTCAGACGCAAAGGCAGAGGTAGCTTGTTAGTCAGAACAGGGGCTTCTTACATGGACTGCTTGTTATCTGCTGTTCGAGAAGATCAAGTACTATTTTCTGTGACTGGCCCCTATTGATTGCTTAAGTTTGGAAATTTCCTCTGAAAAACATGTGGCCCCTATGTATGTATGTATCTATGTATCTTTGGATTTATCTATCTATCTACTTATCTATATATCTATCATCTATCTATCTATCTATCTATCTATCTATCTATCTATCTATCTATCTACCATATATCTGTCATCATTCTCTTTCTCTTTTTCATGAAATGTAAAGCTCCATCCTTTATGATCTGGACATATGTGTTCTTAATCCATCCACACAACACAGTTTGAAGAGCTAGCACAATGGTTCAGTATGTTCAACCATTAACAGTGGTTCACTACTTTATCTTTTACAATTATCAAAGACTATTATCTGGGTTAACTGCAGTCAGTTTACCAACTGTCACTAAAACATTGCTTTGAAACCCCTGATGACTGAATTAGATATAGTAGGAAAGGTAACTCCTGGACTCTAACTCCGAATTTTTCTCTCTCTGCCGTCCTTGTCACTTCTGCTCTACTGAGCTGTCCTGTGTCTCATGGGTAAATCCTCTCCTGAGATGCAGCCACACTGCTGTTCTTCCTCTCTAGCTCACGTCCCATACTTCCCTCTCTCTGCTTTCACTTCAACCAACGATAGATGCTCCATATTTTCCCTAATGGTGTTCAGTTGTCTGTGACTTGGAGGGTAATGACTCTAGAGAGAAAAAGAACATTCTTTTCCTAATTGTATAAAAGAAATTATGTCATGTGACGCTGTCCTCTGAAGAGACAAAAATATTGAATTATAATCCAAGGAGTTCCCGTTAACCTCATTATTTATGATTCTGTGACTCCAGTTTTCAGCCATAATGACATCATTTGAGGGGGCTCTTGAGAATTCCTGGCTCATGCCTTCCATCTGTGTACCAGAATTTTTACTCTGTATTGAACACTTGCCCAGTGATTTCTTCCACTGCCTAACAATAGCATATGTCTTTTAGACAGGATTGTAAGTGTTGGAATGCTAACTGTAGTATGCATCATCTTAGGCTTTAGAGTCATGTTTGTCTGGCCTTTATTTAAAAGTCGGTGCATATTGCATAAGGGCATACACACAAAGATTATACTCACATCGTCTTATCTGCTGGTAAAGGCCAAGTAGAATACAGGTCGAAGGGGTTACCTGAGACAGTCAACTAATGGGACATTTCTTACTATCATAGCCTAGGATAATGCTGAGATCTACCTACTTCATAAAGTTCTTATGCCAACTAACTTTGCTTCAAACAAGCCAAAGAAAGTTTGCATTGCGTATGCAATCTACCTATTAAGTCTACCCTGGACTATTTGAAATTTTTGTATTTTCTTGAATGAGAAATCAAAATAACTCAATAACAATATCAAAATATTCTGCGACTAACATTAAAATCAGTATTTTTTTCAATCTAGTTACAGTTCAGTTAGCAAATCACCCCTTTTCTTTTTTGCTCATGAAAAGACTTTTTATGTTTTATACTAAGCATTTACTTTAGTCACCGTCTGTGACATTAATTAATAATGTTCCCAAGTTACCTTTGCTTACATCCCTCCTTGGCCACACTGCTAGACTGCATTTCTCACAGTTCCAGGATTTAGGAAGGCTGACTGTTCTTCATGATGATGGTTACCTCTGAACTGGGTGGCTAATTGCCTGTCAGCCTCCTCTGTATTGCCTTGGTTCCTACCTATTACTTGAAGGATGAAAAAATCTTCATAGGTGTTTAGAGCAATGGCTCTTAAAACGTGGTCTCAGGGACAATAGCGTCATTGTTAACCTGGGAGTCTGTTCAATGTTCATATTCTTGGACTCTGTCCCAGACTTCAGCAATGTATGTCCTAAGAATTTTCTGGTAGCTCTAGATAACACAAGGGCCCCAGACTAGGAAGATTCTATGCTGGATGTGTGTCCATACCACACTACAACGCTACAAATCTTCCTTCAGAATCTCCAATTACAAAGCTTTAAGAATACACTATATACATAGTCTTACTTTTCTAAAATTTAATTAATTAATTAATTAATTAATTTATCTATTTCCTGTTCTTTAGGGATCTGAGATTCACATGAGACAAAAATCCCAAACACTCAGAATTTTGGATAAAATCACATTCCACTTTTTATTCTGTATAACTGATAATTTTTTCTGTTGCCTCAGTTCTCATCCACTTGCTTTCTTTGGGAGAAATGCTTTGCCCTTTCCAAACATGCATATCTACTAAATGTGTGATAAAGTTCTATCCAGTGCATAGCTGCTGAATATGTGATAAACACCTGTCCAGTGTTGGTTTTCAGATAGACTCATGTTCCCCTTTGTACATCTGACACCATTCCTTACACTATTGTCTTTTTAATGCTTTCTGGCATATTACCAGAATCTGCCTGTTTCACCAGTGTGATTCTCCACAGCAACTCATTGCAGTTATTGGCCCTGCTAACGGCTGGGATAATCCAAGAATTCAGATTTTTTTTAAATCTGTGCCATCCCTTTTGTCACGATGCTAAGAATGTCCAATATTTCTTATTTAAGCCTTTCTGCATTTCTTCTTTGTTTAATTTTGCTTTGCCATTTTTGATTAAGGTCGTTTTACATAACTTCATACATCTGAAGTGCTTTCGTTACAGTGGGATTTGAGGATCTTCACAAAAGTGGGTCAATATTGACCAGATTAACCTGTGTGTTGAAAGATGGGGAGGAAAACCTAGTAAAACAGAATCAAATGTTAAAACAAATGCAAAAGTAGCAAACAGGAGGAAGGCGTGAGCTGAGGATACCCTGCAACAGAAAGCAAGGCCAGTGCCTTTGGGATGGGAGAAACGGGTTGAAGCATGAAGTTAATAAAGACATGAGGTCATTTAGACTAAAGGTTAAAGCAGATCCAAGAGGGAAATTGTCTTGTCCCTATGACTGAAGCTGGGGTGGAGCCACATGATTTCTGAAGGAATCCTTTCCGAGACAATATTTAGCTCAGGCTGGCCATCAATGGCTCCTCAGACCTTCCAGTCACAAATAGGAAATGACGCAACTCCACTGTTATTCCCCCGATTCCTTCTTTTGGATAATTCTGCACATACTTCAATAAAGACATGGAAACATTCTTGGGAGTTTAATTTATCTCACCACTTTAAAAATTCAATTTCCAAATTTCCTTTGAAGGTACACATCTTCATAAGCCACAGCCAATGTGAAGGGAAAATGTAGATTTCAGTATTCTGCTTAACATCCTACAAAAATGTTTCCTCCAAACCTCCGCCCAGAACAAACTAGATTTTACCAAAGTCAAGAAGACATCCAGTCTTCTCGAATCTCGAGTGTTTGCATAGAGCGGTTAACAGAAAAATCTGTTACCCAAGCTTATGTGAGATACAAACCGACCCAAGGGAATGGAGAAGGAAATTATTAAACCATGTTGGGCTTTCCAAAGCCTTAAGCCGATAATCTCATTGAGAGATGGTTGAAAAGCTGAATTCCTGACCTTAGTGCCATTTGAAGATACCATTTGAATGATGAATAAAAGTTCAAGAAGTTAAAAAAGCTGATGCATCTGGGAAGTACTAAGATTGAAATCAAGCAAACTTGCAGCAAGCGTGCTTTGCTGAACCAAAAATGGTCCTCAGACTCCACCCTTAGTGAGTGAAGGAGAGGCCAGCTCAGAGATTTGTAAGATAGACAAACAATACTGAACCAACAGCAGCACCTCCTGAACTTCACAAGCAAGTGAGCTTCTATCCAAGCATCCCCTTGCATTCTTTCTTCCTCCTGCACATTAAATCCATATCGACAGACTTAGCACAGAGCGAGATGGCTAGCCATGCAGTCCACAAGAGCAACTCATAGGCCAATGAGAAACTGCAAGAGGGATTTTATAGCTAGTGTATACCAGCTAACTTTTCCAATCACGGAGGAATGTGTCCTTCATTTCCTTCATAATTCTTGTCCTTGCTTTCCTCTGAAAAGTATTTCCCTGGTACTTGTGTATTGATTTAGTCTTTTCTCTTTCCATGTACCCATGACTTTTAACTACTTAATATGTTCTTCTCTGGATGGCTAGTGATAGATACAGTGTAAAGCAAACATAAATGATAGTGTAAAACCAAGGAGGCCTCAACCCTACATAAAAACTACCGGCAACTCGGGAAGGCTGACAGTGGGAAAAACTGTCTTATCCAGCAAAGAGTACAAAAGCTGGATACCCCATAACAAATGGTCAGTACTGAAAGCGTACATTCAAGAATATTATACAAACTAAGCAGATTTTAGAATATGTTTGTGTGTATATATATACGCATTTAGCAACAATAAATGAAAAATATGGCCATACATTAGATATAGAGAAAGTGTGTGGAAGGGTTTGGAGGGAGGAAAGGGAAGGGAGAGATGATAAATTATATTCCTAAAACACAAAAAATAAAAATTACAAAGCATAGATGTGAAGTGTTTCTGTCACAAATAATATAAAATCAACTTGACATATTTGGTACATTATGCCATCTGTAGCTTAGATCTAAGTTGCACGCAATTGAAAAAAAAAATGTGTTATATCTCAAATCAGCCATCCATCCTAGGTACTGGTCCACAGGCATTTTGACACACCTGTAATTATTCTAAGTCTCCACTGGATGTCAATACTGCTCAAGGAAATGCAATTTAGACAATACAATTGGGTGCACACTGCCAAGCTAGACCAGGCAGAAGAGTGAGGAAGGACGTTATAGACAGGGAAGAGCAGATAGGATGGCCTCTGCTTCAACAGTGTAGGAGATGTAGGCAGAGCAATGGCAGACAGCACCCAGAGTAGCAGTGTTGAACCCCTAAGCTTAAAGCCTGAATTCTATGCTCTGCGGTGGCTCTCCAGTGTATGATTTACATGCAAAAGAAACTACATTTAATTTTCTGTGAAGGATTTTTGGTAATTCTGCTTGTATAATATTAGGTGTTTCATGAAATTAGAAAAATAGAGTTCCAATTGTACATCATTTTTTTCTGTTCACTTTGCAAACATGCACTCATTTCAGCGATGATTGGGTGGGAAAGAAAATCTTGAGGAAGAAAATTACCTGGTCTGTTTGGTCTATGCCCAACGACATTACTCAGCTTAGAAGTAAAAAACATGGTCCAAGGAGGAAAAGTGAATTTTGACCATATTTTGGAGCATGTTTTGCTTCTAGCAAGGACTAGTCTGTTCCTCTTCATGTTTTATTCTAAAGCTGTGAAAAATTTTCAAGAATTTGGTGTTAGATGCATAGCTTCTATCTTCTTATTCTGAAGTACAAAATCGTGTGTTATATTTTTTAAAACATATTTATTTGTTATGTATACAATATTCTGTCTGTATGTCTGCAGGCCAAAAGAGGGCACCAGACCTCATTACAGATGGTTGTGAGTCATTATGTGGTTGCCAGGAATTGAACTCAGGACCTTTGGAAGAGCAGGCAATGCTCTTAACCATTGAGCCATCTCTCCAGTCCCATATATTGTTATTTATGTGCTTAGCATAAAATTTAAAATATGGAGACAATCTGATCAGTAGAATTATCTCTTTTAAAAGAGGGTACTGTTTGGAGGCTGCTGGATAGATCATTTTGCTTAATTACTTGCTTTTAAATACTTGCAAGTGCCACGGGCTGAGTTTGATCTCTGCAAATAATATTAACAGCAAAAAGAAAACTAAAAAGCCAAGTGTGGCAGTTTGTAATTATAACCCCGTTGCTTGGAAGGCAGACTGACAGATTCCTGGGGTGTCTTGCTACCCAGCCTAGCCTACTAGGTGAGTTCCATGCCAATGAGAGACCCCAACTTTCAAAAAAGATAGGTGACATCTGAGGTATGAGAACCAAGGCTGTCCTTTGACCACATGAATGCAAACAAGTAAGCTGACAGAGGATCTAAACCTACCTTCTCCCCTAAATCCAATCCCCCAGTCTCATCCCCAGCTCTATAGCAAAAAGCTTGGATCCCATCCCCAACTGATCCCAAAGTTGTCCTCCTCCTCCTAACTTCCTGCCTACAACTCATTCTACCAACCCAGTCTCCATCACCAGCAGGTGTTCCCTGGGTGCACACCAGCTGAGCAGGGCGACGGAGACAGGCGATACACAAGTATCACACTCTCCAAAAATCTAGAGAGGAAGCAGACCAAGGAACAAAGCAACTGCTAAATCAAGACAAATCCAGATAGCAGCACTTGGGCCTATAATCAAGCAATTCCCAGGTGCCAAGGGCAATATGTCTCCACTAGAGCTCAGCTATCAGACCACAGCAGGCCCTGGGTGTTCTAACACAGCTGAAGCACAAGAAAAGGACCTCAAAACTGCTTTTATAAAGATGATAGATATCCTTAAAAAGAAATTAATAAGAGGAAAGGTTATTTGGGTAAATTTAACTTCTCCCCAAAAGCCATGTCATACACACACACACACACACACACACACACACACACACACACACACACAAGCCCCACATAAAATGTTTTCTCATCTAGCATTGTTTGGCTCAGATAGGAACTATATAGAATGAGAAAAAAATTAAGGTCAGTTAATTCTGGTCTGCAGTTATTTGGTTTTGGAACACAGGAGGATTGGGGGTGTTCAGTGCTCTGAAGTTGTCTATGTAACCCCCTGCCTTGTCAGTTGAGTAGAACTCAGACCAAGAGACCTAGAAAATAGTTATCATGATGAGGGGAAGGAGTTGTTGGCTTGTACTTCCGATTCCTTATCTGGATTTTAGAAGATGTAGAGAAAGACACTAATCCTAACTGGCTTCTCTGGTAACATCTTTACCACTTCCCTTTCTCATCTCCCCATCTTTGCTGCCTATATTTATAGAGATCAGTTTGTCTGTCTTTCTGTCCAGTCATCTGCTGCTCACAGTCACTTGTTCTCTGCCTACTCCTGCCAGTTTGCCTGTCTCCCTTCTTTCCCATACTAAGACATTATTTTTAAAAAGTTGGGAAAGGTTAGATATAGGCACCTGCCATCCTCCAGCCAAAATATTGTTAAGCCAAAAATATCCCTTAAATTATTATGGTCACAGTTTAGCCTTATAAAAGTAAAGCTTTCAAAGAACGGTGGGGGCATTCTTAAGTTTCACTTTCAGAAACACATAAGCTAGGTATCATTTCATCTGGTTGCAATAAAAAATGAGATGGGATTTATGAAACAGCTTGAATTCAGATGAGATTTCAGTTGAATTGAAGGGTGATAATCTTGCACAATTAAGTTAAATCATTTTTATATTGATTCTAGAATATTTTCCACTATGCTGTCCAGTGTGGAAGTCATAGAGATATAGTATTTATAGAAAAGCTGCTGAAGATTGCCTGAATAAAATTTTCTCATAAAATTTCCCAGTTTTTGTTGTTCTAATTATGATTTATTTATTTATATACTTACCTTTTAATTTTGTTTTCTTATTTTATGTGTATCAGTGTTTTCCAGCATGTGTGTCTACGGATCACAAGAATATCTGGTACCCAAAGAGGCCAGAAGAGGGCATCCGATTCCATGGAACTGGAGTTACAGACAATTGTGAGGGAGTTAAACCTGGAACCTCTGTGCCCTTAATGGCTAACCTATGTCTCCAGGCCCTTGCCCATTTGTTTATGTGTGTGTCTTGTGCATGTGTAGGTATGTGTGTTTGTACATGCATGCGGAGGCTATAAGAGGCTCCTACTTCATCACTTTCCATCTATTCCTTTGAGGAAGGGTCTTTCCTTGAACTTGAGTTTCTATTTTCTTGGCTAGACAGGAAGCCAGCAAGCCCCAGTGGTCCTCCAGTCTCTTTCCTAAGAGACTGTGTTATAGTTATATGTCTGAAGCCTCACTTGTTCCGTGGGTACTGGGATTCGAATTCTGGGAAGAGAAAAGTATCTCAGTTAATGGTAAGCATGTGTGTCTGCATTTCAATAAATGAGCAGGATTTGTTCTAAATGCTAAAAGATGGCTCTGACAATCTCTACCACAAGAACCATGAGCAAGCTAAAAGCAGTGCACTGTGTGCTATGGTAATGAGCTGGACTGGTCCCTAACTTGCTTCTGTGTATATTTTCCAAAGTATTTCTAGACTCTATCCCTATCACAGTTCTCAGTACAGTCTGCCCTACAGAAGAAACAGGGTGTGGTCTGCATCCAGTTCCTAAAGGTTTGACTCAGACCCTTGACTCCTGGGGACTCCTCTGCAGGGAAACTTTCCTCTGAGCTGTGAATTCCTGACAGTGCAACTTTCCCCCCTAAACTCTCCACTTTAAATTCTTGGTTCTGCTTTTCTTACAACTGCTGTTATAACAATACATTCATTTTGTCAGTTTTCCTTTGCTGGTCTTGCTATTGTTTTGGGTTTTCTTGTTGTTGCTCCCCATCATCCTAGAAGATGTCATGAAATCAGCATCTTTGCCATTTTTTCCTTTTCTCTCTTTTTGTGCTTGGCATGTAAAACTGACCACCATCTAACATTGATCCTCTGATATGAGAAATCACAAGGTCTAGGAGGTGGGGAATGGCTCAGGTCTTTCTGTACACGTATGAGGACCACCCCTGAGATCCTCAGGGCCAAGGTAAAGTAAACATCAGGCAAATATGGTAACTTGTCAATAATCCAAGCACTTGGGAATAGAGACTGTCTAGGTAGACAAGTAGAATCAGCAAGCATTGGGCTCAAGTGAGAGACTTTGCTTCAATGTACAAGGTGGAGAGTGATGTAGGCATGCACCAAACACTGACCTTTATCCTCCATAATCTCATATATACTCATGTGATGTGAGAAGTCCTTCTGTATATGTGTTGCTTTTATTGGTTAATGAATAAAGAATCTACTTTGGCCTGTGATAGGAAAGAGTAGAGCTACGCGGGGAAAACTAAACTGAATGCTGGGAGAAAGAAGGCGGAGTCAGAGAGAAGCCATGTAGCCTCTGCCAGAGGCACGCAGTAACTTTACCCAGTAACCCACAGCCATATTGTGATGCACAGATTAATAGAAATTGGTTAGTTTAGGATATAAGAGCTAGCTAGCAATACACTTAAGATATTGGCCAAACAGTATTGCAAATAATATAGTTTCTGTGTGATTATTTTGGGACTGACCAGCCTGGAATAAACAAGCAGCTTCTCCCAACACTCATGCACCTCCCTACACATATATCCCACACGTGAACATGCACAGATACAAGCACAACACACACATTTATACATAAAAAAGGCAAAAAGAAAAAATTGCAAGACTCTATAGGGGAATGATTAATTTTATCTTGTCAATATTAGAGAAAGAAGAAATGTTGGCTATTGTGTTTGCTTCCTAGAGCTGCTGTCAAAAACAAACATAGCTTAAAATAACAGAAATTTATCATTTCATTGTTCTAGAGTGTTACATTCTAAAATCAAGATGCCTGTGGGGTGGAACGCCTCTTTGAGACTCAGAATTAAAACATAGCCATGTTTTTCTCCTTATTTCTTGTGTTTGCTCTCAATTCTTAGTGTCCCTGGATTTCTGGAAACATAGTTCCAATTCGTGCCTCCCTTTTCAGAGGACATTTCCCAAGCATATCTATTTCTGCATCCAGAATTTCCTCCCTGTGCAAGCACCAGGCATTGAATTAGCGCCCACTCTAATACATCTTAACTTAATTACAACTACAGTTTATTTTCAAATAAGATCATGTTCACTGGTCCCAGAAAATTGGAACTTGAATATAGCCATTAACCCATGAGAGTCCACCACCTCTTGGAGAATCTGACATTAGAAAAGTGTCTTGTAACTAAAGGCTGGAATTGAGGAGTGTAAAGCAGTTGTGCAGCTAGAGAAATAAGCAGTACATTTAACATGAGAAGACATTCGTTTTGGGTAATAAGTAGTTGACGGGAAAATTGGATCCTTCATGAAGACTATTGATTTTACCACATTGCCATAGTCTGCTCAGGCTGTTATAGGTAGGAAAAACAGACCAACACATTTTAGTCCATAAACGTATTTTCTTATAGATAAGGAGATTGTAATGACATGACTAACATTCTGCTGGGGTATCTGGTGAGATAACTCCCAGTGTTGAAGTAGCCATCTTCTCTCATTGTCTTCACCTGGCCAAAGGAGAGAGCGCTCTGGTACCTCTCCATGTTATCGTGACACCAGCACTTGGCAAAGGGCTTCAGCCATATTCAGTATTACCAACTTCTTACAGGTTCTCTTTCAATTTCGTCATGCTTGGACGCCTTGGGCTGTTGGCAGAGCACATAATTGTATCTGTGGTAATTTTCAAAATCATTCTTTAGAATTCTCAGAGAGGGTGGCTGCATGTAGCATCTGTAGGGATTTGGTGGCGTATCTAACAAGGAAGATCCAAAGAAATAGCAGACTTCTCATGCAGAAAGCAAATAGGTTTGAAAATACAAAGATTCATTACATTACAGTGAGTGGGTTCAGAGCTACTTCTGTAAGGTAAGCTCATTCCATTTCAGGAGGCAAAGTTTGAGGTGGGAAATTGTTGGGACAAATTGAGTCCTGGTCTTCAGCTGTTCTTCCCTGTCTAGAGCCTTCTAATTAAAGTGACTAGAAGCTGTGCCTAGCTTAGAGGATCAGAGGATGGGATTTTCACCTGTTGGCCGTTGACTGCAGCGTATTTAAGCCTCTATGGTGCTCTTAAAGAGGGGCTTTTGGTACCAGTGTTGGAAGGTCTGTGTGTCGGTCTGTCTCTGCGTGTTTCCTCAACCTCCAGCCCCTTGCCCGAAGCTTGCAAACTGGGTTCTAGCGCATAGAGTGCCCACGGGGGGGGGGGGGGGGCACGGTGCGCGGCAGGAAATCATGAAAAGGTTTGATGTCAAAGTTTAAATTTCAAATTCAAATTAGGTGCACTTAATAGTTGTTTATAGTCTTCCCCAGCAAAGAGCACACCAACTGGTTATCCAATGCCAAGTGATCAGCCCTGAAAACATACATACAAGTAACAGTATACAGACTGATCAGGCTGCATTTAGGAACGTATGTGTATACTCATATAGATATGTGCATGTAAGAGCTACTAATGAAAAACAGAAGCCATGGATCAAGAAGGGAGGGGAAGATGAGAGGATTTGAAAGGGAAGAAGGAAAGGAAAAATAATCGAATTAAATAGTACTGTCAAAAAATAAAAATGTGAGAAAAACCAAAGATGTCAAGTCATATCTTCATAATTCACAGCTACTGCACTCAGTCTGGCATTTAATGTTTTCCCTTCATTTCTTTGATCAGCTATTTCATGCCACTGCTTCCTCAGGTGCCTTTGCGCCTTGATTGATGTCGGGGTGCACTTCCTACAAGTGAGGTGCGTTTCTTCACCCTTAAAGTTTCCTATGTCCACCTGTCTCAGATGTTTCTTTGTTATATGATAGTACTTATTGCCTGCACCATTTAGCCAATGACAGCTGTTTAATAATACATCCGAATTTACAGCTGCTATCTTATATATTTTACCTTTGCGCTGTTTCTGTGCCCGCCTTTCCTGCTTGTTCCCTTTACACCTAATTGGTTTTTTGTTTTGTTTTTAATTTTTACTCCCAGTCAGCTTCGAGTGTGTATTTGTACTGTTTGGTGGCTCTTTTATTTTTCTTTTTTTAAATATTTATTTATTTATTATGTATACAATATTCTGTCTGTTTGTAGTGTATGCCTGAAGGCCACAAGAGGGCACCAGACCCATTACAGATGGTTGTGAGCCACCATGTGGTTGCTAGGAATTGAACTCAGGACCTTTGGAAGAGCAGCCAATGCTCTTAAACTCTGAACCATCTCTCTATTTTCGAAATGAAAGCTGTTTGAAAATCTCCATTTAGTTGACTTTACTCTGTTTTGAAACAATTGTTTTTAAAAAGCTTGAACCCCACCCCACTCTTGTCGCATCTCCATGCTTATCTTAATTATTTTGTTTCAAGTTGAAAGAAAGCATAAGCAATGTTTTCAGCCATTGGCATTCACTTAGATTTATCTACAAATTTAATTCTTTATGTCTTCCACACATTTTCTTGCCGTTCAAGCCTTACCTGGATCACTTTCTTCTTGAAACACTTGCTGTAGGATTTCTTGTGGTAAATTTTATTCTCATGGGAAACTGTCTCATAAATAAGATGTTGTTAGTCAAGAAGCATTTTTATTTTTCCTCATGTTCTAGGGACAGGAATCTGGTTGACCAGTTGTATGCTTTTCAGCCCTCCCCTCTTATTCCTCTACTTTGTGACTTTTTTTATTCCCGTGGAAAATGTAGCTTCAGTTCATATTAACCTTTTGATGGGAAACTAGAGGTGGGGGAAGAACATGAAATTGGGTGGGTAGGGAGGTGGGGAGCATCTGGGAGGAGTTGGAGTAGGGAAAAATGTGATTCATACGCATGTATATTTATGTATACATACACACATATATATACACATTTATGTATATTATTATATGAAAAACTTAAAAGGAAACAGAATGATTTATATCTTTAATGGTCTAAGTGTTCACTTTGTCTTCTGAACATGAATTTTCATTTGTTTATGGAGCACTAACTTCATGATTCTGTGTCCTTTTACCTTCTATTATTTGGAGGAAACAACAGCCCTGTTTCTTCAAAAATTGTGGCTTTTATTTTTTTATGTTATTATCCTTTCTTTCTAGAATTCTTGTTACACAACAATGACATTTACAATACCCTTTAACTTTAAATCTTTTTTCTCCACAGTCTGTGTCTGCTTTGTTTGACTCTGAACAGCCTTTCATTTCACCAAATCCTGCTTCAGTCATATCTGAGAGGCTGTCATCAGTCCTCCCGTGACATTTCAGAAGGATGCCCTTTGTGAAACCCTTCAACAAACATCCATAAATAATTTTTAGAGACAAGCATATAATATATTTGTAAATAAAGGAATGATAAATCTTCTTGAAAGCCTGTTTCTTTTTATGATTTTTCTTGGGGAAAAAATGTTATTTTTCCAGGGCCTGGGCCACGTTGTTTCACAGACAATCCTGGGGAGATGGAACACACACATCTACTCACCCCAGTGGGGGAGTCCGCAACACACCAAAGTTTGGATGCCACCAAAATCCAACTTGGTGAACCAATGAGTTTTATTGTGGATCTGCTTTTACCTCGGGATTGTTGTCTACATTAGTCCACAAAGGTGGAGGGAGCAGAAGCAAGGTACAGGGTTCAGACAGCTGTGGGTAGTATGGAGACAGTCCCCTGGGAGACAGATTTCAGTGAATCAGCCCAAATTTATTACAGAGTATAAGGAATATATAGGATTGGGGATCCTAGGGACAAACCCTAATTTGCATTAAGAGGCACAGTCCTATCATAAGGCTTCCTATGTGGCAGCAGTGTCCTACAGCAAAACTCCTAGCACAAGACTTAGCTATCAGATGCACAGCAGGGGATACTTCTAGTAGAAAACTGTGCCGAGGGCCACGCTAAAGATAAATCAGGCCTCTGGCTTAGAGACAGCTTTCACATAAGTCCTCCAGGTCCAGTGACGTTCTCCAGAAAAGGGCAGGTAGAGAGCAGAAACTTTCACTGGAGAGGGAAAAGCTGCCAGGCCCTTGTAGACTGCAACCTCTGACCAGCCAGCAAGGCCTTCCAATGTTTTATTGGGGTTATTTACAGGAATACGAATTAAGGATTACTAAAAATGACTCAAAGGCAGCTTTATTACCAAGGCCCACTCTAGCATGGGTAACAACTCACAATCCTGGGAACCGGGAGCACATTGTACATCCTCAACAGGTTGCAGAGTGGTCCTTCCAAGTCACTCAGTTGGAGTGGGCCCCTTCCTGGCCAGCTGACTTGTCTCAGAATCTTCTTTGTAGCTCTGTTTGCCTGAGATTGACTTGACTTTACTATTTATTATTGAGGATGAAGGGGTCTGGTGAATCTGGTCAGTTTTAGGTACTTCCTGAAGCTATTTTAAGTTGTTTACTTTCTGTTTTGAGGAGCTTTCCTGAAGGATGGGATGTCTCAATCTAGAGGACACAGCTGCATAGCAGCCATTAGGTATTTACATACAATCTTCTGTCAACAGGAGGTCAGTTCAAATTTATCTCCAAACTTTAAAATTATAGCAGGACATGAATAGCATTGTTATTTTATAAAGGCAAGATAATGGACCATTATACTTCTCATCCTGTTTCATTATCTGTTATTTTGATCCAGTCAATTGTGCACTACTGGGGTCATTGACATCAGACCTTCCAGCTCACCCCAAAACAGCCTACAACACGATTCTCCACTTACTTTACCACAAGACACCAGAACTGACTCAGTGTCTCTATCCAGAAACCTTTCTGACTCTTCTATGTACCCTTCAATGCTAAGTTAAAATATCACTGAATCAAATAATTCTTATAAATACTGAGAAAGGGAGGTAGAGGTGAGGAGGAGAGAGAGTGACAGAGAGACAGAAAGAGAGAGAAAGAGAGGGGGGAGAGAGAGAGAGGTTTCTTTATATGCATTGCCCAGATACCATGCTTTACTTCTCTTTAAAAATATACTTAGCAATTGCAATGTAGATAATTATATTAAAATGACTAAATAATTGCTTTTCAATTCATAATTATGTGTCTCCACTGTTAACCTGGGTGTTAACTGGCCCAAAGAAAATATTCATAGACATTTCTCCAACAAACAATGTGCTGTTTATTAGAAACCTCAGAAAAGTTACTACTCAAATATTTATACAGTTTTTTGACTACCCAATAATCCTCAAACAGTAAAACAAAATAACAATATGCTATAAAACTTCATTTTGGCTCCCTACAAAGCATTTTTGGGATTTTGAAGCTCAGAATGTCTTCATAGAATATTTTGTTATGCCTTTATAATTTATCATGTCAGTTGACTGGGAAACAGTGTTGAAAGTACAAATGGGAAATTGTTTAAGGTTTTTCAGGGGAATGCACCACTGTCGGCTACATGGTTTAGAAAAGGAACATTAAGGTTATAGTAAAACTGGATTGGGGGAGAACGTTCTATGGCTAAAAAGAAATTATGAAAGATAATCAAGACAGTAATAATGAGGTCTGGGAAATAGATGCTCTTAAAGATACTTTGGAGGTAAACTTCGTAGGGATTGGCAATTGTGTGGAGAACATGAGGAGGAGGGAGCAATTCAAAACAGATGAGAAAATTTTGGCAGACTTAGCGTTGATCTCGTCTTCATCACCTGGTGTTGCCTCTGGGTGTTGGTTAGTTGAGGCAAGCATGCATGTTTTTGCATTTAAGAATGCCTCCACTTTCCAACTTACAAAATGTGGACTGTACCCCAATTTACTTTTTTTTTTTTTTTTTTTTTTTTACTAATTTTCTGTATTAGTAGAGTCCTTTCTGAAACACGGATCTGTCTGGCTACTCTTTCTTCAGTTCCTTTTCTAGGAAGGTTAGAGTTTGTCTGTGGAGCTACCAATTGCAACTGAGAATTTAGTATCGTTTCATTATCCTCTGCCTAATTTTTGTTTAGAGAGGTTGCCATTTAGACCTCATCGTTATGTCTTTCCCATCATGTTCTTTTTGTCTTGCTGCTAGCATTTGTTTCTGTCACTTTTGGCCTTGCTAAGTCATTTGAACTTTGTGCGTTTAACTATTTGACAGCTCCTACAGCAGTAAGCTCATTGCCAAGTCATTTTCCTCCACTTCACTCTGTGCCCACTCTCGATTTTCTCCAAAAATTGTTCCTGTATTTCTTCTTAGTTTTAGGACCTAAATACAGCTTGATACATGGACAGTCAATTTAGACAATCAATTCCCATTTTTTTTTTGCATTAGAGAATTTGTTAGTTTAGTATTCTTTATTTATTCCTGGATAGTTTCATACATTTGTTCAATGGATATTGACCCAATCCATCCAGCACTACCTCCCCCAGCCTCTCTTCCATCCCATCTTCCTCTAAGTTTCATGCTCTCTTTATTTTTGGATGTAAATAATCCCGGGTCCAGTTAGTGCTGCCTAAATGCACACGAATGTGTGACATTCTCTGCGGTATGAGTATTCTATCATCAACCACTCCAATGAAAGAGAGTAACTGTGCTCCCTCTGCAGATTACAACTGCCAATAGCCCCTCATCTAGGAGTAAACCTTCAGGGACCCTCCTCATCCAAGCTGGAGTTTTGATTGGCTTCATCTTGTCAGGTCTTACACAGGTCAGACCTAGAGGCTGATGGACCCAACAGTCATACCGTAGTGTTAAGAAACTTCCCTGAGCCCTAAATGGTGGTCATACTGAAGTTGCTTTTGTTTCAAGGTATTATTTCAAGGCCTTAGAAGAATATTCTCCACAGAGAGTTTAAGGCTGATCTCTTTAGAGATTTGATTGTTCTATCATAATTATTCTAAAGACAACGCTAAAAATGGCGACTTACAAATCATGTTTATATAACATTTGAAAATATATAAACATAGCTTACTATAGTTTAAATCATTTTGGCTTTGAAAGTTCTGCTAAGATTTATTATAACTTTAAGACTATATATGTATGCATCATATATATTTTATCTTACAAACACTTCAAAATTAATATACTGAGGAAAATAACCTGGATTTTAGTGCTCATATACTTGACTTGCATGTACATCATTTGTGTTGCTCTGAGGAGCAGAAGATTTAAAAAATTGTGTTTTTTCTGGAAGGGTAAGACTCTAAGAGTGGGAGAAATAATATTGTACAGAAGGAGGGATTGAATTACTTGCCAAAAGTACTCCGTGAGAATAAATGCATTTATTTTAAATATATCAAATATCAAAATGTAATTTTCAAATTAAAAATACACTATTAACATTAGCTTCCCAATTTTATGTGGTTTATTAGTGTTACTGAGTACAGCCAAATAGCTCTTAAACCGACTTGTATTTTCCATTTGTGCCTTCCAAAATCTGCAATTATTCCATTCCAACATTCTTTGCTATATTTATATGTAGCATATAAAGCCAAGCACTTTGGATGTGATATTGAACATCAGGGTGTCTGCGCTATTTCATTATTAGAAAGAAATCCATAGTCATTTTAGAAAATAAAATATTTAATTTACAAGTAGCATCAGGGGGGAAAACTTGAGATTTTCTTCTTAAAAAATAAATGACAAAATCATTTTCTAGTTTGGAAATTTTGGCAGGGCAATATTGTCAGAGGTAGGGAAGCTTCTGGTAAACTGACAACTTTCAACATGGCTGCTTCATGTCTATGCATAAAATACACTAGGACCCATTCAGACCCAGCTTTGTTTCTCCTGTCATTGTTATATTTTAGAGTCTTAATCTAATAAATAGCCCTGAAACTGGCACATGGCTTTTATATTACACAACGATTTGCCAGAGTTTCCTTTAAAGAGTATCTATGTCGTTCTGCTTCCAGCTGGGCCAACATCTAGCTTGCCTTTGGTGGGACTGTATTGTGATCTGTCTTTTTCATTTTCCCCTCAAGGGTTATAGTTTCACAGAACAGAGAAACCCAAACCTTCCCCTGGTAGATATTTTTTCCACACATAGGGTTGCTGTCTTCAAAGAACCAGGAATCCTCATGACCTTTGCCTTTATACAACTAACTGATCCATATGGTCCTTTGAATATAAGACAGAGGTGAGTTTGTCCCTGTTCATCAAATAAAAGTGCTGCAACTTCAGTTCCTTGTCCAACTCCCAACCGTAACAGGTCTGGAAACCTAGCTAGATACGCAAGTCCTTTTGGTTTTGGCTCCAGAGTCAGACAACACTGACTTCTCTCCAGTCACTTTGCTGCCTCCTAGTTCAGGTCACCACTATCTCTGCTTATGCCACTTTAGAGCTGTGTTCCATCGGTAGTACCCTGGTCTCAATCTCAACTTCCCAGAAGAGTACTGCATGAATCACAGAGCACTAAACGTCCTGCTAAAGAGCGCTCTTGTCATATTCTTTATTTGCCCCTTAGAGTTAAACCCAAGTTCCTCAGCATGGTGTAGATGTTCGTGCCTTCACTGCCATCCACTCAACATGTGATAATTATTTTTCATTCCTTGGTACTCTGCAAGAACTAGGGTGCCTCGTCTGGAGTTGTGCTGCCCTCTGCTTTCTTTATTGCCTTCTTTCTTTCCTGCCTGAATAATTGTCTTACCTGAAAAATTAAAAGAATTCTTGAGACTAGCTAGATGATACACACTTTGTACCTTTCTTTCTTTCTTTCTTTCTTTCTTTCTTTCTTTCTTTCTTTCTTCATTATTATTTATTTTTTTGGTTTTTTGAGACAGGGTTTCTCTGTATAGCTTTGGTGCCTTGTCCTTGAACTTGCTTTGCAGACCAGGCTGGCCTCAAACTCACAGAGATCCACCTACCTCTGCATCCAGAGTGCTGAGATTAAAGGCGTGTACCACCATTGCCTGGCTACTTTGTAAATATCTTTAAAACCTGAGTTAGTGACCCTGGTAGGATTCTCTGTAAGACACACCATTCTGTGTGTCTAATGGATGATTTATTTAGTCTTCCAGTCTTCCAGACAGACTACCACACCAGTTCCCTAAAGACAAGAATCAATCATGCATTGCTCCTTCTTGTTTCTTCAGCATCTGTGATTCTGATCAGCATATACATATACATGTTCATCTCTTTGTACATGAATGTCTGTGTTTGTATATGTGTGTGGACATATATATGGGTGTGTGTACATACGTGTATACACGAGGATGAAGAACTGAGGACAATGATGGATATCTTCCTCAATCACTTTCCACTTTTTAAAAATTATTTGAATCCTGAGAGGGGAGTGATATGTGCACATGAGAAGAGGTGCCCACAGAGACCAATTCCCCTGGAGCTAGATTTAGAGGTGGTTGTGAGCTATCCAATGTGGTTGCTGTGAACTAAACTTGGATCCTCTGCAAGATCAGGATGTATTCTTGACCACCAAGCAATGTCTTCAGGATCTCCACCCTATTTGAGAGACATAGTCTCTTGGTGAATTTGGAACTCATTGATTTGGCTACACTGGCTAGCTAACAAACTCAGGGCTCCTCCCAACCTACACTAGCATTATAGGCTTTGCCACCATGCCCAGATGGTTAGGCAGGGGGTTGGGAGACCAAATTCATGTCTTTGTACTTGCTTGCAAGCACTTTACCACCTGAGCCATTTCCCCAGCCCCCACATATTCACTTTTTATTTATAACATGGATATTGCTTTAAGATCTATTTTATTTTTTGAGAATTTTATATGTACATACAATATGCTATGATCAAATCTACCCTACATCCCTTCCCCTTTATGTTTTCCCTATGCTCCCACTAATTTTCCTTTACAACATCAAGTGCTATTTTGCTTTGTTTTTGTTTTCTTAAATTCAGTGAATCCATTTACCGCTGCCTACACATGCCTGGATATAGACTATCTCTTGGAATGTGAGCAACATAGCAGATAGTGAGTTCAGACCAAATGAAGTAGAATTATTTATACCTAGAGGATGTTGCATGTTAGAATTGGTAATACTGGAGAACTGAACCAGAGAAAACCAGTTCAGCTTTTCAAAACTATAGTTCTAGTTAATTTTTAAAAAATGTGGTAATGGGAATGGGGATGACTTTGCCTAAACTTGGCAGCCTTGAAGTTGGGAGGAAGTAAATCTCTAGAGATTTACAGTAAAAACATTGCAAGCTGGAAATATAGTCTTGATGTTTTTAATATTAAAACCCTGTAAATAAATGTGAAATCATTTTAATAGTTATTTTATCTAATCAAACATAGCACAAACATCATGTCAACATATAGTCAGTTATATAAAAGTGAAGGGTTTTTTGACATTAAATCTTTGGGATTTAGTGTATTGAATGCTTTTGACTGACTAGCTATGACTCCAGTATTAAGTAGGTACATGTGCTATTGGCTGCCACATTTGGTAACATGAATCTTAAACTTGAAGAGTGGCTGTCAGGAATATTGTCACATGGTTGTAAGACAGAAATGGGAGAGCTATGCTCTCAATGTCTTTCTCTGGCACTCATAAAGTCCTTCAATATTTAGGTGTCAATTTGGGAAAAAAAATAGAAAAAATTGGGACAAAATAAGGTTGGCATCTTTAATTCAGGCAAGATTAAGTTTCCTTCAGTTCGCAGAATAGGAGGATGATGTGGAAATTGAGAACAGCTATGAAGAAACTAGAAATTTAGATTGCCTATGTTTTTGTTTGTGGTAAGGACTTCCTATTTCTGTATTTATTTCTCGGGGTCGTTTATGTTATTAAGGAGGTTAATTTATTTAGGAAACATGGTATAACATATGACCCTTAGGAAGAGTTCAGTATCTGACCCTTTCCTGAACTGGTTCACATCCAGAGACGTCAAGGCTATGGGTTTTTCGTCTTTTAGGACCAATCAGCTTTAATTGGTGGAGAGCTGAAGAGTTCAGGATGTGGTCACTGTGGTCATTAGATGAGGAAGTCCATGTGAACAAATGCAACCTATTTTCCCTGAAGGATAACTGCATCAAGTCATATGACATGCTCAGAGACAAAAGTATCCTTGTCATCTATGAAGAGCAATCTACACTTGAGATTGAAAACATATGGATGCCGACAAGCATGTAAATATAGGTGTACACCCTAGTCTAGTCATTCATAAACAGACTAAACAGAAATGCTGAAAATACATATTTAGAACAAAGCGCTTAAACTGTTTGAAAAGTGGGCAAAGCACTCTAACCACAGGAAATGCCCGGGATTATGCTCTTTTACTCTGTTTTGAGGCACAGACAAAATGCTGATTTGACTATTGTGTAGATCAAAGCGAAATGGGATTACGTCACTTCTACATCAAGGTCCAGGTCTTACCAGTTGGAAGAGGGCCTTCCAAGCAGAGGCCAAGAAGAAAATACCTAACTTTAACCTCTGAGAGTCCTGGTCTCACCTAAGCATAGTCTCCACAGAACAGATCTCAGGCCTGTGATCATGTGTCTCCTATGAACAGGCATGCCCTTCGCCAACAGTGTAGATCATGTGCTAGGGGCTCCAGATTCAGAGTATCTGCTTTAAGTGGTCCCAATACTGTAGAGCTTCAGCACATCTCTCTCCCAGGGTGGTCTGGGTTGCTTGTTTGAATTTCCCTAGGCATAGGGTAATGTATATTAGAGAGGCATTGTTTGTGTGTGCTTAGACATGTGAGCTAGACTAGATACACATGAATCTCCTTAGAATGAATTACATAATATGTTACTTATTCTATAACTATTATAGAATCACCCTCAAAGTCAAGGGTCTTGAATGACCTGTGATTCGCTCCAGTAGATGGACATAGCCTGGTGTGGTCTAGGGCTGTGCCAATAAAAAGGTGGGCTGGAAAGACGGCTGAAAAGAGTAAATGACTTGCAGCACAAGCATTAGAAACTGAGTTCAAATCCCCACAATTGACTTAAAGTCTTCTAGTTTCATATATAAAAGCCAAAATTGTTATCTAGCTGGAAATTGTACACCTGAAGTTTTCATTTTATTCTTTTATTTGACTTGTACCCTTTGTCCATTCCCATATTTCCAGTGTCCTGCCTTTGGCCATCCAAATCAGTAGAATTCTCTGGAAAGAGAGAGACATATGAGGATTGCTTCAGGCGTGTACTCACTGACACCCGAGCAGAATTTCAGAAGACATATTGGACAGAAGACTAGGGACATAGTTCTGCAGAACTGTTAATCCTCACAGCTACTCCCCAACTCTCCATGAATTTCAGAAGAAATAGTTAACTTATCATCACTCCTCATTTCGAACTCAGCACACTGCCTAGGCTTTACAATCGACTGTCACACACAAAGAACAGCTTCCTAAAATGCTGTGTTCTCTTCAGTTTATGTTTCCACAAGTTCCAGCTCAAGTTTGAGTCCTTCTACTTTTTAATATTTATTGACAGCCTCCAAAAAAAGCCAATACACGCTAGCATCTGAGGTTTCTCAACAACACTCCTACAGATTACAGCCATACGTGTTCTGTCTTCAAGACATCAGAGGAAACAGTTTTCTTGGATTTGTTTCCACAATGACAGAAGTCACCAACTTTTATAGCTTCTAAAATCAACACTTCCGAACTATCAAGCCAATGCCATTTATGTTAGATCCTATTGTGGCATTCTGAGTATTCAAGTCAAAGTGAACTGGGCTTCCAAAGCTGTTGTTTTAGAGTTCCAGATAGCAATGGCCTAAACAAAGTCTGTCTCTCTCCCCTAAAATCCAGTCCAAAGTAAGACTCATACTTCCGTAGACAATCTCTAGTTTTTGATTCAAAATGATTTCTTCATTTCCATTGTGTCCACTGAAAAGAGGCGCTATCAGGGACACATCTCTTCCTCTTAAAAATATGAGTTAGAGTTGAGCATCATATGTGCATATTTTGCATTAATTAGAACTTAATCACATGATAACACATTATAGTCTGAAAAATAGTCTTTAGCTCGCTGGCCAGGCCCTGCTGTGTGGATGGAGAGAAGGATGAAGAGTGGTGCCAATCTTTGTTGCAGGCATTGGTGACTGGTGTTCAACTAATTGTACTTCTTTTTTTCCCCCTAAGTAGCCACACCTGAGTTGACGTGATGCTCATACACTCCAAAAAGTGGTAAAGCTCTTTGGGAGAACTTGTATTTAGCTTGGCAAAAATAATTGGCCTACTGAAATTAGCAGTGTGTATTTCCTTGTTTTGAATGTTTTATAACATTTCCCCAGACCACAAACTCAGTAGGACAGTTACGAACGGAATTTTAGAAGCGACACAAGCCGAAAGTGTGTGTCCCAAATAAGCATTTATTTTTAGTCTGCCTTCTTGATTTGCTTTCTAGTAACTTCCCCATCAGCACCTCCAGTTTTTCTAAGTGTCCATGCACAGCACCTAAATTTAATTCAAATCTCCTTGACTGTAATCAATACACAATGCTCATTTTCCCCCAGAAGTGTGTTTTAGTCAATTTTCTATTGCTGTAACTGAATGTACAAACTGGATAATATGCAAAGAATATATGGTTATTTATCTTGCAGTCAATAATCCTGATAAGTCGAAGGGCATGCTATGGGCATCTACTGAGGGCTTTCTTGCTGCATCAAAATATGGCAGGTGTCACACAAGGCTAGCATGCATCTCTCTTTTTCTTCCTTCAGAGCCACTAATGTTCTCACAGAGTCTGTTTGTTTTCTTCAAAGACTGTGTTCATGATCCTATCTTCATATGTTACTTTTAATATTCATCTTGTTTTTGATCTTGTCCTCTCTCATTTCTGGTTATTTGAAGAACTGATAAGAGTAATTAAACTTACGAAGGCTGTTGGGTAGTGAAATGAAATGACACATGAAATAAACAATAGCTAAAGGCAGATAGATATTGTTATTATGCTCTTGTGAAATGAATGAAGTAAAATGATTTTCTCACATGTCACAGATGACTGATGCATGGTACTACACAGGCTTTGTGTGTATAAAAATGGTTTGTATTAGCAGCAATACACTGGAACATGTCTCTTTGACAGGAGCCCATTATTAAGAAATATTTATCTTTCTAGCCTAGAGTCTTGGAGTTTTCTTGTATAAAGTTTTGCATAAAATAGATAGCCAATAAACACTTTCTCTTTGGATGGGTTTACGAACATGAATATATAGCTATTACTTTACTTTTTCTCTAAGCCCGTTTTAAGACTTGTCACTATTATTAAGTTTACATATTAATAGGCTAATATTGATGTCATTACAGGCATGTGCCTCTAGTTCTAGTGCATGCCACACATCACCTTACCTTCATGGATATACTCAGTGGTAGTTCTTCATTTTAAAAGGAAAACAGTGATGTTCCCGGAATCTAATTGGCCTGTCCACTAATGCTTATGGTAAAGGGTGCTGTGGGAACACTGGCCCTCAGGCAGGTGGTTCAGAAGTCGATTTTTTTTTTTAGGCAAACCATTGCACAGAAATTGAGAAAAATCATATAAAGTAGCAAGATGACCACACAATAGGAACATTTATATCATGACATGATATACGGTTAGGAATATTATTCTCTAGGTCAGTCTAAGAGCAGGCGTCTGCGACCCTGTTCAGCCACACGTGCATGTGGAAATATATAAAATGCACACACACACACATATATACATACATACATACATGTATGTATATATATGTATGTATATATACTACACCTGCAATGGGAACTGTCAGTCAAAGCTGTCAAGCGTTTCTTTCTGATGTTTTATTTTGGCTTCTCCTTACGTTTGCGGTTTCATCCAGTTTTTAAGAGGAAAGCAACCAGAGAGGGAGATGAAAAGGGAGAGAAAAGAGCTCTGCTTCCCATCATCCTTCACTCGGCGAGCCAAGCTTCAAAGGCAGCTCCTCTCTATTCATTTGCTCTGACGGGTATAGACAGAGGAATGATCACTCATCGGAATGATCAGTGTATGCAGGGATCCCGTGACTAATGAAAAGTCAGCTGGGGCAACTCTACAAACCAGTTCCTTTATAAAGGAAATTTTATAATGCAAAATTTTTAGCTATAGTTAGGAAGGTGATCATAAAGTATTAGGCCCTTTAGAGGAGAGCCTCTCAGAATATAACACAGGTTTTTGAAACACTTAAAAATGATGTCTCATGAAGGCACATTGCTTTCACTGAGTTAGTTTTCTATTGCAGCATCAAATTGCTAGAAGCTTAGTATCCTCACACCACACTCATTTATCTCCAAGGTTCTGCAGGTCGCACATCTGCGTACAGAACAGATGGAACCTCTTCCCACAGTTCTCAGCTGTTCTGATGCTGCGACCCTCTAATATGGCTCCTTACGTTGTGGTGACCCCCAACCTGTCAAAAGACACACATTGGGGTGACATCTGCCGGGGTCCAGCCTTGATGGTGTTCTCACATTCCAGGTTAGGAGCAGGAGGATTAGAGTTATTAGGCAAAATGAACAGAGACGCGAGAGAAATAAAAGACAGAGACACAGAACAGCATCGGGAGGGAAATTCAGTGAATACTGAATTCGCTTGCGTTTATTTTCCACACGCTTATATACTTCACTCCAAAAGGAAAGGGGGAAAGCAACAGATTTTATTAGCATAATATAAGGAATAAAATCAAATATCCCGCAGACCACCATTCGCTGGAACCTCCTACCAATGTCCTTGAAGGAACAGGAATGGACTAGAATTCTATGACTTTTGGTCAATGTGGAGCGGCTCCACCTCTATACTCAAAATACTAATTAACCATACCCTATGTCAGAATCTCTTGTCTGTAGCCACACTTGTTGTCAACAACTTTGAGAGAGCAAAAATAAGCTCAACCTCTGTGACCTTTAGTCAAGGTGGAATGAATTCACAGCTGTGGGCCCTGACACCAGCCATGATATTATTCTGTTGCTACTTCATAACTGTAATTTTGCTACGGTTATGAATCATATTGCAAATAGCTGATTTATGGGATGTCTGACATGTGATCCCTGTGAAGGGGTCCAAAAGGGATCACGACCCACAGGTTGAGAACCACGGCTCCTTTCCATGGTTCTCAAGCTGCCATCAAGGTGTTGGCTGGATCTGCCATTTCATCTGTGGCTCAGGGTCATTTTCTCAGTTCCCACGGTTGTTGGTAGGTTCAGTTGCTGTAGGAGAGAGGCCCAGCTTCTAGCTGTCAGTGACAGAAAGTCGATGAGTGAACTCAGTCAGGACAGAAGAAGGACAGGAAGGGAACAATCACTGCAGGCCAAGAAAGCAGTTCCGAGATCATGTGTTTGTCAACTATCTTAACTGTGGTCACAGATGTATACGTGTTAAATTTCAGCAAACCTCTATCTTCCTAGAATAGCGTTATAAGACCTTTTATCTTGCCCCATTGGTAACTGACTTACTGTGAGACACCTTTGTCTGACAGTTAAGGTTTCCTTATTCAGCATCTATTATGAACACCTGTGCCATGTCTTGCTTTTGTGAGTTATGTTGTATATATTTATATGTCACCGTTGTTCTGAAACACCTTACCTTTTGGAATTTTAGGTCATTCCCTCCATCAAATAAGTGCTTTTAGACAACATAGACGAACACATTTACAGCATTTTACAGCATACAAGAGTGTTTCAAAGAATCTCATACATATCAGGCGACTGTGATTGCTGATACCCTATCAAATCTAGCTAACGGACTCTGTCATTTAAATCTGTCATACAAAAGACCTAGAAGTTTCTCTAACTTGAAATTAGAAAATCGAGGGAACATAAAGGGAGAAATTTGTTTTCCTCTGATATTTAATTCCACAAACGAGACATTCTGTAGCTAATAGAAGGCACTACAGAAACTGTGTAAGTTAGACTATTAATGCACCAATATTGTGTACTAATATTGCATCAACATTGCACTAACATTATACCATTACAGTACTCAACCTAGAAAGGCTGGAAGGAAAACCATCTTTATATTGAGGTGTGGGAAGATACCACAGTCTGAAATAACATTTGCTAGGATCAGTGGGTGCCCAAAAGGGTGAATAAGCTACATGAATGAGAACAATACTGGAATTCGAGATTGTCACTGTTGTAGTGCTGGGATCAAATGGTGAGGAAAAGATTTTGTCATAATTTCCTTTCAGCCAACTCTATAAACTTGACAAATTTTGGACATGTGAGATGAGCCATGAATCTAAAACCTAGGTTAGACAGCTATTAGACATTTCTGAGCTGCCATCTGTTATTGCTAATTTTGGATCTTTATTCCAATGCATGTGAAATACTTATGGATTATGGATTTCTATTTGGTCAGGGAGCAGCAAACAGCAGTGGTGTGGGATTCCCCTCTGTATGCTGTGATTACCACCGATTAATAAAGAAACTGCTTTGGGCCTATAGCAGGGTAGAACAGAGCTAGGCAGAGAAAACTAATCTCAATGCTGGGAAAAAGAAGACGGAGTCAAGGAGAAGTCATGTAGCCCGGCCAGAGACACATGCCAGCTGGAAACTTGCTGGTAAACCACAGCCATGTGGTGATACACAGATTAATAGAAATGAGTTAAATTAAGATATAAGAGCTAGTCAATAAGAAGCTAGAGCTAACAGGCCAAGCAGTGATTTAATTAATACAGTTTTTGGAAGTCTGGGCAGCAGGGACCAAACAAGCAGCCTCCTACAACACAGCAGAATGACTTAACAAACTGTCTTATTGGTCAACACACCACTTTAATCCAATCACAGAGTAGAGGGGGGCCTGGGTAAAGACATTTCAGGAGACTGTTTCACTGAAAATTGCTTCATACTTCAAATGCCACATTTTAACTTTATTATGATACTCTGATTACTACTAAATGAAAAACATGTATGAAAAGGCTGATAAGTAATATATATTCAGAGCATTTTGAGACTTGATATATAATTATTCAGCATTATAAATTTGTAAAGATGAAATATATAGCAACTTAAAAATCTATTACTTTTTATGATTATGCTACCTAATTTTATTATCAACATTTTATAATTTTATTATTATATAATTATAATAGTTTACAAATGATAAATTGAATACTTTAGGTAAGGTATTTATTTAGCTTCTCAGTCTTTAGTTTAGTGAACTTTAATGTTTTTTGTGCAATAGATAGGTTAATATAGAAATGCATGTAATACTAGATTATTTCATGAGATACTTATGAATATATCTTACACATGTATATTTGTTTATATGCATAAAAGTAAAGAAAAATGTTCAGTACTAATTAAAGAAAAGTTAATGGAGTTAAGAAGGAATAGGGGTGACATGGTAAGAGTTGGGGTGGAAAAAAAATAAAATATAGTACTCATGTATCAAACGCTCAAAAAATGTAAAAAAAAAAAAAGGATGAAGAATTCATAAGTCCAAAAGAATTAAGTGGAGGTTTCAAACATTCCCATTGTAGTAGTAGTAGAACAAGTAATTTTGGAAGAAATAATTGATGTAAATAAATGTAAAGCAAACCAGCCATTAGTGATGGAATCAATACAGCACATGGGTTGGAAACCCATGCTTTAGAAAGAGCCCCAGGAATATGGTTTCATAGGCACAGGACACTTTTGTCTAATCTAAGCTGGGCAATGCAGCTGGGCACTCCAGATGTGTTGCAAATGCAGCACAATTAAACAGACTGAATTTCTCTTAGGATTACAACAGTCTTTCTTCAAGTATTTTATTTATCTAAGATAAATATATATTTATGTATACACATGTACATTTTACAGGTATATATGTATATGCATTTTGCACATGTGTACACATTATATACACATATATTTAATTTGACATATATATTCATGTCAAAACAGCAAAGAAAATATGAAAAGGTAAATTCTTGTCTAGGGACTTGGGCACTAGCAAAGTTCCTAAAATTTAATGAAATTATTAATGTGGTAGGTTGTAAGCTGATGTTGACTAGTGTTGGGCTGTGCATAGCGAGGTCTGGGTTAGAAAACCTACTTTTTGAGTTATTCTATGAAAGTGGGTAGCCTGGTACTTCTGTGATAGCTATTTCTTTTGCTGGATTCCCACCCAGATACTGGACTAGTTTCACATATTTGTAAATTTCTCAAAACCTACTGACGGTAAAGAGAAGCTGGAGTGCTCTGTTGCTGCTGATTTGTGAAGTGGCGCTGATACTCTACTCACTGAGGGTACATACTGTGTTCTCATCGCTGCAATGGGGTGAAGGCTCAGCCAAGGAGAGAGTGGCTCCTCAGCTTACAGGGAGAATTCCCTGTGTCTTTTCCTTCTGGTTGAAGAGTGGGGATTTCTTCTGTATCTGAAAGGCAGATAGTGTGATTCTGTTAGTCCTAGATTGCCTCTCCACCACTGACCCCAAAAGATGTCTGCTTCGTGACTGTCCAAACCTGAGGAGCTTAGCTTTGAGATGGAGCACAGAGGGAAAACACCAGAGTCGGACCACCCCTCCCCTCCATGTGATATCCTTCCAGTCACAAGAATACGCTTGGATCACATTTGATTGTTCCAGCATACCCCCAAGATGTCCATAAAGAACCTGGAAGTGACATATGACAGACCATGTTTAAAAGCAGTAATAGGAGAAATACGGCCCACTTGAGCTGCTTAATAAACCATATACACAGACATTTGAAGATTTCCTGTGATTCCAATTTTAAAAAATGTTTAAAAATAGATTTCCCCCTGCCATGGCTTAGATTTCTAGAGAACACATGATAACACTCAGTCATAAATTAATGTGGATTAGATTCACATGCATTTCCTATGATCATGTATGAATAAAGAATGGTCATGTGAAATTAGTGGAATTGTGAGGAAAGACTGAAATCAAAATGACTAAGGGAAATAAAACAAGTTTTTTTAGGATGGAAAATTATACATAGTTTGAAATGATCACCTAATATGGAACAAATGTCCTAGTATGTATGATGACAATGTAATGTCATGTTACTCTCAGCATTTGAAAATAGTGTTAGGGTTTATCATAAGAAAAAACAAATCATAGTAGATGAACTCAGGACGTCAACCGTGACAACATAACAGATTTTATAAATTGCTTTTGAAAACAAGTTGTGAAGTTAAAAAAGTAGCCCCTATGATCATTTCCTAAATTAAGCTTCATATGGCAGGCTATAAAAATAATGATGAAAGATAAATATTAATTATTGTTCTTGGATTGCTAATTCAAGTAGTACTCAGTCCAGTTTGAAGTCTAATAATACATATGATACAATATGTTTGCATATATCTATATGTGTGTATGCATATTCCTATACCATCATTGCACACTAACTATAGTGTAAAACCTTAGAACAATGTTCAACTCTAAGCAATAAAAATCAAGTTAACATTGCAAGAAATCAGTCCCTTCAACTTTAACATGAAACATTACGTGCAGTACGGAAAATGATATCCATATGATGGAGAAAACCAGATGGCCAACAAGAGGAGTAGTGGGCTATCAAGAACTGGCTTAATTTCGATGCCTGACACACAGCTAATTGACATAAGAAATGCAACATTTGAATGCTAAAGTCACTTTGAAAACAGCACCATGAAAACAAAATTTAAGATGTTTGGTCTAGAAACAACTTTATGTAAAATTCCAATCTCTAATTTAACAAATACTTTAATGCTTTAAATTATGAATTCAAATATAATAATTAATTTGCTAGGAAATATTATGCTCTCTGGGCTTCAAGCTTATGCAAAGAAATTATGGAGATTCTGATGTAAGATGAGCACAGTGGATGAAAAGCCACTAATGAATGGTGAGTCCTTGAATCATCCTTAGCAACACAACTGAGACTAAATGGCATGTATTATGCATGATTTTAAAAATGTGGCTAGCGGTATAAGACTGTTCTCCTTCAAGGGTAGACGTCTTTTTATAAAAAGAATTAGTTATCTTAGACTGTTGTCCGGAGTATGGATTTTGTGACCTCTATTTTAAATCACTTAAGAAGTGTGTGTATGTGTGTGTGTGTGTCTGTGTGTGTGTGTGCGCACGCATAGGTAAATGCTTGGAAGACAAGAAATGGGTTTAAATGGGGTTGGAGTGGTGTAATGGATGGTGGCTTTCCCCAAAAGCAGTTCTTGAATTAAGACTCTGAATGTCAGTGATATGAAGATATATACACACAAGGTCATCCGTAAAGAAAGTGAGTCAGGAAAGGATAAACAAGCAGAATCCATTAATAAGCACTTGCTCCCATGGGTTAACACAGCACAGTTCACTAGGGACCCTTTCGGGAACTACAAAAACATACTTCAGCATTTACATAGCATTTATCCATCTATTTCAACCCCAGCCCCATCATGGGTTGAGAGCTGCCCCAGGATCCTAATTTCACAATACAGAAAGTTGATGTGCAAAAAAGAGAGACTGGGATACTAGAAATTAAGAGCTGTCATTGTGACCTCAAGATATTTCCCAGAAATTTAGCAAACTTTATTGTTATTTTTTTTTGTTTGTTTGTTTTTGTTTTTTTTGTTTTTCGAGACAGGGTTTCTCTGTAGCTTTGGTGCCTGTCCTGGAACTAGCTCTTGTAGACCAGGCTGGCCTCGAACTCCCAGAGATCCGCCTGCCTCTGCCTCCCGAGTGCTGGGATTAAAGGCGTGCGCCACCACAGCCTGGCAAAATTAGCAAACTTTATAATGAGCTCAGATAACAGAGGCCAGAAAAGCTTAAATGACTTAAAGTTGATTATCGGAATCTCTGCCCTTCCAAGGTCTTGGGCAATCATCTTTGGGCATTGGACCTCAGTGGATTCTCCTGCACCCATTCCCACCCTGTCACCCAATGATCTCTGTCCCTAAGATCCTTTCTTCTACTGAATGCCTAGCCATTCCAAGGGCCACAAATTCTGTGACTTGCTGCCTACTTCTAGCTGTTGCTGGAGGCCTAATCTTCTTTACCTAAACTGAGTTACCATAATTTTTAAAGAGAAAGCAGTTTTCCCCATTACAGTTAAGACAGTAGTCTTTAGCCCGGCGGTACCCATAAGGTTGTATATAATAAACAGTCTTAACAATATAATGAACTCCGACAGCATTTGCATTGTTTTAGTTTGGGTCCTCTTTTGAAGACCTGTTTTGCTCCAAACGTCTACCTCTTACTTCAAAGCCTTGATCACTGGTGTTCACATTCCTGTCAAGGACTGAAGTTCTTATAGTTTAAAAGAAAAAAGATTTTTCTAGCATATTTTTCAAAGAGAAAACAATTCTCTGCCTGCCTATTTAGCAATGCCTGTTTTCTTCCCCTAACTTGGGTAGCAAAAGTTGCTGAGCAATACCATTAAAAAACCTCTCAGACTTGGGAGGCAGAGGCAGGCGGATCTCTGTGAGTTCGAGACCAGCCTGATCTACAAGAGCTAGTTCCAGGACAGGCTCCAAAACCACAGAGAAACCCTGTCTCGAAAAACCAAAAAGAAAAAAAGAAAAAAAACAAACCACCTCTCAGAACCACTTAAGCGGTTTAACCATCTCAAGGTTTAACCATCTCAAGGCTGACATCATGTGATTCCAGAGGCACCAGCTTACTTCCTGTCACAGTTACCAGAAAATAGATGGGAGATGCTCGTCCCCATCTTGGAGAAAGACTTATATGTCAAGCTACAAGTCCTCCGTCCCAAGCTGAGATGGGCAGTTAATTCTCAGGCACCTTTTAGGAAGTCAATATGAATTTATTTGATCTGGAGGCTTTTTACCATTGATATTACCCTTCCTTTACAATGAGGGCTTGGCTGGTGGCTTAGCTGAAGCCAAAAAATTGAAGAAGAGAAAAGGAAAATGCATTTTTCCCCTTCGATCCTTTAATTTTATTCCGATCCCCAGAATAAGATGAACTGTTTGTACAATTATCCACTCCTGGTGGAGATTGGATCTGATGAAAATATATCTCTAAGGATGTTCTATGCCCAGTTTTTCTTTCTTAATAAGCTACTTCATAATTGGTTGTAATGAGTTCCCAAAAGAGTCTTGCTAATTAGCACTCAATTTAAACGAACAAGTTCTACTAATAGTGCACTGAGCTACTAAGCTGGGGCGGTGCAGGGTAAGCACCAGCTCGTGCGCTAAGGAAGTGTGGGTGCTAGGCGCAGGCCTTCTCTAATCTTCAAGCCTCTTCCAAGTTGCAACTGGACTGCTGCTCCTCTCCAGAGACTTGGCGGTCTCCACCCAGCCTGGGAGGTCCCACTCGTCTCTCCTTTGTGTCAGTCCCACAGTTTATCTCATGCTCAGATGCAGAAAATATTCCAAGACTGTCTCACATCATTGCAATGACTCATGACTAGCAATTCCTAGTTTAAAGTAATTACCAACTGCTAGGGGTTTTAGAGAAATTGCGGTTTATTTTAGGAAAGAAAAGAAGCTTGCATATGGAAAATATTGAACAAAAAGATGGCAAAATGTAGACCATACCATGAACTTTGTTTGAATATGTCTAAGTCAAGACATGAGAACTGAGCGTTTGCTTCTATAACATAAGCACACAGAAACATCTATTAATTATTTATTTATTAGAAACTATTAGGTAGTCATGGTCTTAATGTTTGAAAAGCCCACCAAATGGATGCAAAGCGTGAGAAAACAGGAGAAGGAAACCCAATTTCTCTTTCTCATCCCTCTCCCTCCGCACCTTGCCCACCCAGGGTGACTGGACACAGCTAACATGTGTGGGCTAGTTATGCTGAGTCTGTGGGCTCGGATAAAAAGATGATGGCGCCCATAATGCCTCACATTTGTAGCGCATCTTACGGTTCCAGAACGCTTTTCACATAAATTGTTTCACTTAGAGAGAAGCCTCATGCAGATGTTTTATGCATTTGTAACCATTAAAATTGCTAATTCCGAGTAAATCTCTCCAACATTTCAGGTTTCATTTCCCTCACTTATTTTCTCCTACCTTTTGCTTTCACAAAGAAACTTTGTTATGCTGATGTGGAATGGCAATCATTTTTCCAATTATTAAAATCCTTCAGATGAAATCAGGCAGTTCATGTTGGAACGATCTTTGGAGAAATTGTGTTTGAACCTCCTTATTTCGCAGATGAACCTTAGTTCACAGGGAAAGAACTAAAGCATTTTATTTTCTGCTCTGCACAGGGAAAGTTTCCCTATTATTCCTTAAAGTATGTTCTCCTAATTGTAAGTGGGAGACAATAAAAGTCTCAGAGAAGAAATGGTGACAACAAACCCAACTCTAAACCCCGTGGCGGTTTATTTTTCAGTGTTCCCCCCTTTATTGGAAAAACTTTTTTTTTTACCTAGCTTGTCTTTCAGAATAATGAAGGCATTGATTCAATATTTAATGTGAACTTCTATTGATTTTTCCATTCTTCTCATCAAATCCAAAGGTTTTTAGATTGTTATTCAAGGATTATTTGCATTTTTTTACTAGATCTTTATGCACATTTTGTGGAAAATAATAATTCTAGGCCCATTTCAATGTTAAATCATATCATACTTAGAAAAAAAACTACTTTTTTTCCAAATGGCTTGAATAAAGATGGGTAATTAGCACACGTCATCAAACTGTGCCCAAATTTAAATCTGTTGTGCTTCCCACCTGGGTATAATGGGTTACTTAAAAACTTCTTTATTTCTACTATTTCCTAGATGAGGCTGAATGTAATATTTTTATATAACAGAAATATATTAAATTCTAAATGGAAGATTGATAATATGTATCTGATATAGAGTTATAGGAATGAAATCATCGCAAGTTGAAACTCAAGAATCACTTATTCTGTGCACACCATATGTTACAGTTTGTTTTGGAGGTGCTATGGATTGAATCAGGGTCTTGCTTATGGCAAGCAAGCGCTCTTCAGTTGAACTATAGCCTATCTCTACCACGTCTTACTGTCTCAACATAAATAACTGTAGAAATCCCATGATGTTCTCAATGTTATCTTCTTTTTCATGAATAAACAAAAGCTCAGACGAATGAGCAAGCTCACCCAGAGTTACAGTTCTACAGATACCGTGGAGTTTCTACAGTACTTCTTATTAAGTTTAATTAAACACAATCAAGATCAAAAATTTGAAAAGTACATCCCAATCCATACAAGTGATCATCTACACCAATTCTGAGAAAAAAATAAAAATTTGCTTCAGGTTGAACAAGCCTGTGAAAAGTTGTTTACATTGCCTTGTGCCAACAAAACACGAAATGTTCCAGCACATATGACTAACATTACATAGCGGCCTCACTTGTACTAAGAGGATTAACTTGTCTCAATGCTTTCCAATTGCATTACAAAAATATCCAGTCTTTATAATTGTCCTAAATTACATATACTCATGAAATACTAATTGGTGACTACTCTGATCCTAATAGACAAGCAGAATCATTTCAAACAGAAATCTAACAAAGCCTTCACAAAATATTTTTCACATATTTGGAGTTTTACCAAGTCAATTTCCTTTATTATTTGTTACTTATTTGTGAATGAGTGTTTGGTGGTGTGTAGCAGTTTCCTCTGAGATAAAACCATCTGTCTCATGGGAAAGTCTGTTAAGTATGTTAGAAGGGAAACTATACAGCGGGATGTCCTAAGGGAAAGTAAAAAACTCCATCTTATAGGGATTCTCTTTAAACTGAAGAAGTAAACATTTCACCATCCTCAGGAATTCCCTGAAACTGAGCAGAGGCTTTGCTAGAAAAAGCAATTTTGGTGAGACAGCTGTCTTTAAGTCATTTATAGTCTTATAAGTAATCCCTTATGTATAGTCTTGTAAGTAACTCCAATAAAACTCATTGACTCATCAAGGTAAATTTTCAAAGTATCTGGCCTTTAGTCTGTTGTTGGTTTCCTATCTGGGGTGAGTAGATATTTGTTCATGTCTCCCCAAGAATGGTGTTACATAATAGGGTTATGTGTATGTGCTCTTATGTGTGTAGGGGATGTGTGCATTTGCCTCCCCTCCCCCCGTGTGTGTGTATACCAGAAGCCAACTTTAGATATGTTTCTTCATTGTTCTCCATCTCATTTTCCCCCCAAGGCTCTCTTGTTTAACCTGGAGATAGCAGCTTCAAGTAGACTGGCTGGACAGTGAGACCTAGGAATCCTCCAGTCTTGACATCCCACACTGAGTTTAGAGGCATATACCATCACACACAACTTTTATGCTGGTGTACAGGAGCTGAATATGGGTCCTCATATTTTACAGTGAATACTTGAACTCTCTGAACTACTTCTCCAGCCTCTGAATTTATCTTTTAAGTGTGATAAGGATTCTAAATAAATCCATCTGGTACCATGCATTTAATTTAGTTTTCATTTAAATTATGACCAAGAAATTCACAGTTCAAAATATTGAACTAAATATTGACTAAAGTTAGAGTCTCAGACATTACTGCATTATAATGATTGATATTTACTCTTTTATTATATCTGGATATTTAATCTTGATATCATTAGCAAGTCTTTTATAAAGATGCATATGAGAAGCTAGGTATAGGGGTGCATGCTTGTAATTCAAGAGGTGGAGGAAGGAGGATTGGGAGTTGATCACACTGGACTACATAAAACTCGGTCTTAAAAATCCATCTTTTTTAAATTCTAAAAAAGAAACATATAAGTTATTTTCTCATAAAATGTTTCAAAATATTTTAAATGGGTAAAATATAGAATATACACTGAAAATGCATTGAACTAAATATTATAATTGATCATTATGTGAACATTTGAACAATGATCAAGAAATTGGGAAATAGGCAAGCTCCACCCTGTGTCTCCAGTGTTTATTATTTTGAGAATTTTGCCTTTCATTAACATTCCATTGGTTAATGTGATTTCTATTACTATGTTTTGTGAATTTCTATTATTTCATAGTACTCATTGTTTAAAATTTTACAGCAAGTTTATTTATCCATTCTACTATGGATGGCTATTTGGATTATTTCCACGTTGTTACTATTACACATCAATGCTGACATAAATATTTTTGTACATTCTCCCGTCTCATATATAATATCATTTCTCTATAGTGTATAGCCAGAACTAGAAGTTTGAGTTATAGAATATGAATATGTTTATATTTAATAGTTTATATATACATATATTTTAAAAATAGCCATGTCAGTTTCTGCATTCACCAGCACTAAGTGAAAATTCCCCTTACCCATGACTCCAGTTCTTTAGAAATTCTATTTCCAGAGATGTTATTGTATCCAATCTGTGAAATATTTGCAGCAGTTTGTATTACATTTTAGTGTCACTGTGTTCTAGAAAGTGAGGGTTTAATATCATATCTGTGCTTATTGATCATTTAATTTAAAATTTCTATTTTGTTTGCTACTTCCTCGGTGTTTTCCTTACGCTTTCTAGTTTTATCTTTCTTTCTGATGTGTGGATGTTGTGTAATCAGCAAAGTCCTACTCATAGAAGCATATTATCTGCCATTCTGTGGCATGTCTTTGTTTTCCCTACTCTGTGTCTTTTGAAAAGTACAAGTTCTTGATTTCTTTTTCTTTAGCTAAAGTCTTTTAATGACCTCAACATGGCCCAAATGCTAACCCTTAACAGCATTATATTAAAAAGAATCATAGATCAATTTTCTTAACAATATAAATACAAAAATTCCAAGTAAAATACTAGCAAATATTTCTTATCATACGTACAAAATATGTCCAAGGAGGAATAAATTATTTACAAATGACAGTCTGGGACATCTGGTAGTGCAGGGTATCTCATAGTCTGCCAGACTGTCTCTAAACTCAGATCCAAGCTTGGTTTCTTACATTTTAAATTTGATAGAACGACTAGATGATTGATTTTTTAAAGACTGGTTCTTTCCTTAAGCTTTTGGTGATCCTCCTCCAATTCCAAGAACTAAGATGAGAAGCATGTGTCAACACACCTGCCTCAAATCTTCTTAATAATTGTGTCTTGGCAAAATACAAATTAAAAAGGAATGTAGCTTGTTTCTCGGTACTGCAGTTTCAATAAAGGCCACAAATCTATTTGTTGGAAGGAATATCCAAAGCAACAGCCTTGAGAGCAAGAACACTGAGAGAGGGAACCTGAAGAATTAACACAAACACCTCTTGCCAGGGTAGAGGGGTGGGGCTTTAGAAATATAAGTAAGGAATACAAAGTGACATGAAAAATAATAAAACAGAAAACATAGAATAATACCGGGATAGAGTTCCAGTGAATACTGAAATCCCCCATGTTTAATTTCCAATTGTTTAAAATTACCTGACCCCAACAGGTAAGAGAAAGATAAAAAAAAAAAAACTGTATTAACATCTTTATTAACATGATTCAAGAAAATGAATAGGCCAGTTGAAGGCCATGGGCTACATCCATAGTTAAATATTCTGTTGCTAGGACAAAACAGGTATCACTCACACCCTAAATCAAAACATTCTGTAGGCAAACCACTCCCTGGGTAGAATCCAGTGTTATCTCCATAAGGGAACTGCAACCTTAGGTGGACCCTTAGACTTTTGTTTGAGGTAGAAACATACTTCTCTATTCCTGAAATGCAAGGTCTGGGTATTAGCCACACCTGTTGACAATAGCCTTGAGAGAGCAGAACTCTCTGAGCCAAATCTAGGTGGGACCATTGTTTGAGGTAGAAGAAACACAATAACCTTGAAGGAATAGAGGTAAATTCCAACTCTCTGACCTTTGGTCCAGGCAGAAATAAGCTCACACTTTTGGGCCTCCACACTACTATAAGAAGAGGGTCCTGACAAAAGGATATTAGACCATCCTTTCTCTCTGTCTTTAGTGTATGGACATTCCTTTACCGTTCTGCTTTCTACCATGGGGTGTTGCAACAGCAGAAAACCCTCATCATATTGAAGACTTCCCATGAGAAGCAAATTTCTTTTATTTAACCTTCACAGATACCTGTCTTCTCATTTGTGAAGTGCAGATAATAGACACAACATTGCTGTGGACTATGGAAAATATATTTTCCAAAGATGGCTAAAATAACACACCCTGTCCCACATGTTTTTAACACGTTAAATTTTTGCCTCCCTCCCAAAGAGTTGTAAACTATACCCCTTCCTCTTGATCCTGAAAACTCTATGACTAGATGAGCTATGATGGAGGTGAATCAATATAATTTTTAACACGAGAACGTATAAAACTACAGAGCTTTTTCATAGATGTCCTTTGTAGGATATGGGTCTAGGTCTCAAGAAAATGAGTACATGACCCAAAGTATTTCCAGAAGGTAAAATGTTTGGCTTTTGAAGAAAGGTCCAATAACCTTGCTAAATCAAGCAAGTCAGAACATCCAGCATTAATTCCTCTGGGGTTTAATTCCTAATGCAAATAGATCTTGTGTTTCACTGTGTCTCCTTAGAACTTGGCCTCACATCCTTCTTACACAATTTCAGTTTCTTTCTTGGGAGAAATGAAATTTGAGCATATATTTTGATTTCAAGAAGTGCTGACCCTGAAGAAATTGGAATTTTTACCAAGTGGCTTTTTTTTCTATAATTCCTTTTAAATGGATTTTTGTCTTATGCCCTTTAATAGATGATGTATCACAGTTGTTTACATTTCTCACACTCTTTATACACTCATTTATGGAGCCTTACCTCCACAAAGGAGCTTCCAGAAGACAGCTGAAGATGAGGCTACAAGCTGTAGGCACCATGTCGTGCTAGACATGGTGCAAGTAAGTCTTTGTGATGACTTGAACCAGGAGAGTCCGCTCCGACTACACGTGATCCTGTGAGGAAGAATGTGTAGCTGAGCCACCTTAACCCTCAAACAGTGAGGAGAAATAATAAAAAGGCTGTTATTGCTTATGAATTGTAATGAATCAACAGATAAATAAATTAAAGCCTCATATTATCTTGGGAAGTGGTTGGTTAAAATGAAGAGATGGCTTCATCTTGTAGCCCAGACTTTCCAGATAGATGTTGACTGGATTTTTAAATCTTATACCCAACAGTACCGGGACGAAGCCTCATCACATCTCATGACCTAGACGTAAAAGTTCCACAAGAGCCATGGACTGGAGACTGGAGAGATGGCTCAGCTGTTAAGAGCACATATTACTCTTGCTCTTTCAGAGGACCCAAATTTAATTACCAGCACCAAAGTCAGGCATCTCACAACTGCCTGTAACTCCAGCTCCTTGGAATCGGATGCCTCTGGCTTCCAGAGGTAACCACATTTATGCGGATACTTTCATAAAGACACCCACCACACACATATGCAGACACATGATTAAAAATAAACTCAATAAAAAGAGCTACAAACTCATTCAGATTCATAGGAAAACAACATGGATTCCACTTCTCAACAGGATGTACAGCTGCACAAATATCACATTAGGAAAAGAAATCTAAGGTCTGTCTTAAACCTATAGTCTTCACATAGACGTACACAAATTGATCAGGGACAGTTGATAGAATAAAGACCTGGCATAGCTTAATAAATGTTAGCTGTTATCATTACTGTTCCAAAAATACGAGACTAGCAGCGTGAAAAGAAAAGCAGTTTGGGTTCAGGTATGGCAATCGGTGATTATAAAAATGGATGGGAAAGGGCTCCTATAGCCAGTATCCAGACTTCCTGTGCCTGGCCCTATTCCATGCCTGATCCCGTGTTTAACTTCATGTGAGTATCATTGTTATGAAGTTCACATGCTTCCAGCTAGAACTTTTCTTCTGTATTTACATTTGTAAGACCGTAGTTTTGCTTTTCATTGTATTCTCCCCAATATCATATTGTACTGATTTGCAATCTTCATTTGTTTGGATATTTTGTCTTTTTTGTTTTTGTCTAACCATGACTCGAAGCATTTATCATACTAATATATAGCAATCTACCTCCCTCCATATGTCTGCTTCCTGAAATAATAGCTGTTAGACTGAAGTCCAGTTTTCCATTCTATATGCAAGTCTAGAGCGTACACATTTCTAACTTCCACAGAGCCTACCAATTTGTCTAATGAAGTGATTTGTTCCTGCTTGCTGTGCTAAGAACGAATGTTGCTTGACACCTGTTGACAGCTGATATCACTAAACATTGACATTTGGTCTCTTTGAGGGTGAAAAACAGTGAATTACTTTATTCTAACTTTCACTTTTCTATTACTGAGGTAGGGTTTATCTTTAATTTTATTGGTCAGTTTTATATCCCTTGCCAATATTTCCTGCTAACATGTCTATCTTTATTGATTTTGAAAGACATAGATTATAAAACACATAATTATTCCACATTTTGCTGGGTACATGTTGAAGTATTAACTTCCAATGTAACAATTTTTTTTAACCACTTTACTTTTAAATTCAATTTAGAAAAGTTGCATTGTCAGGGTGTTCTGTTTGGGTAATTAAGACCTTTCTTATCTTCAAAATCACAAATATACTCTATCACATTTGCTATTAATAATTTGATGTGTTTCTTTAGGTGTTGAATTCAACAAAAAACTGTTATCTCATTCAAAGATTTAAACCAAGATTCCATTTCTGCGTTTCTTTTCTCCAATTCACCCTTTTCACCGCTTTGAAATGCTTTATATTCCTCTACATCAAACTGTGATGCATCCCTGAATAGAGATTTTCCACTTCTCCATAGTGTGATGTTTAGAACTTCACTGGGGTTTATAGGATGAATCCCTTCAGCCCTGTGCTGTATTGCTTTGCCCTGCTTTAATTGTAGCCTTATTTTCTGATGTTGAGGTCTAGATAAGGAAGTCGCTTGATCTCAATGCTTTCTTCCATTTCAGGAGTCCTGGGTTTTGTTCTGTTTAATAACCGGTTAGCTGGTTTGCCCATGCCAGCTGAATAGGTTTGAGCCCCCAAACTCTGGCTCCGCCAGTTATCCTTACAGATTTATACCTACAGGAATTTAAAATTTACTTTGCGGTCTTTTGGAATACACTGTAAAAATTTTTATTAAGGTCCCATTTAGTTTTTAGGCTAATTTAGATTGTTAAAATATTAACTACATTGAGCTGGATCTAAAGACAAACATCTCTGATTCAAGCTGGGATGGGAGGAGCAGAAGTTCAAGGCTAACTTGGGGAACTTAGCTAGCTCCCATCTGAAAACAAAGTACCAAGGAAAGGGTTGAGGGTGAAAGTCAACAGCAGAGGGTTTGTAGAGCACACGTGAGGTCCTGGGTTCAGTCCCCAGTAGCTCCTAACATTGGACATTCACCATCCACAAATATGGTATATTTTGGACTCCTATGTTCATTTTGGCTCTCAGTAAAGTTTTATAGTATGCCTTTCTACCTAATTATTTATTTGTAACTAACAAAAGTGTTACAACTTTTGCAAAAAAAATCTTCTAAAAATCTTTATCTAATCTGTCTTTGTCTGTGCATTGGAAGGATGAAAACTGGGGCCTTTGCTCTGCTTACGTTCACACACATACACATATGTATATTAAAGGGCATTATGTGTTTTTTTCCAATTCTATATTTAATTATTTTTATTGTGACAATATATGATCTAGTATTGTTTTAGGTGTTTTCACCTACAACAGACTAAATAAAAGTTTCTATTGTACAAATTTATTGCTCTGTAGTCAGAAAGAAAAATATCAGTATTATATTTAACGTAGTATTTTAATGGTCTTTCATTTACCTTAAATATCTCCAACTAATAATGTTATGTTGGAGAAGATAAATATTTAACTTCAACTTAATTCACTTTTCTTCTACCTTACCTTATCATCATCTTACTTATTAATTTGCCATTTATTTTGGAAAATATCATTTTCTCTGAAGATTTACTTTATGATGCTTTATGAAGGTTTCTGCTCATTGCATCTGCTTTTGTTTGAACACCCTGGGCTGTAGCCGCATCTGGATTCTGAAGCTGGCTATAATACTACTCTTTCCTGAGATTTAGCTAGTCAAGCTGAGTTTTCTTGAAACTTATCAGCACCGTTGGAGACCCACTCTGTGGGCTGGAAGCTTGGTGCATTTATTTGCCTTCGTAGCAAGCTACTAATTGCTCCCTCGTGTTTTACTTGGACCATTCGGGTCGATGTTTTACTTCAGTGAATTGTTTATGGAGAGTTATCGATTTCTCTCCCCAAATCTCCACATTTACCCTGGTTTATTTTCTTGTCATTGTATATGAGGGCATGTGTGTATGTCTGTCTATCTGTATATGATATGCAGAAGTGTATGTATACATGTAGATTTAATTTATACATATACATGCATTACTGCATTTATCAAAAGGGCCTTCAAGACTTCTCAGAGAACATCTGGAATCATTTCCCTGTAACATTGTTATCAAACACATTGTGAACCATATTTTTAATAGAGAGCCAAGGGTTCAGTTTTAATTAAAGAGAGTGTCCTTACACTAATATACTCTAACAATGCCACGGAATATTTACGTTGGCCTGGGTTATTGCTGACATCCTCCTCTTTCATGGATGGAGATGCAGTTTTAGGTCATTTGATGGCTGTTTCTGTGAATGAGGTCCGTGGGGACATGCATTATACCATGAGAACTGTGGCTGCTGTATGATATTTGTCACTGATAAGGGCAAAGGAAATGAAGCGTGGTCAGATTATTAAGCTGAATAAATTCTTCCGGTTTCTCATTTTATATCGTACCCACATCAGCTTTGCTTTATAAATCTGTGCAAGGCTGGGATACTTGCTGTCCCTGAAGCAGTTAGGTTTGCAAAGACTAGTATCAAGAAAGTTATTTCCTGTCAGTGGTTATGACTGGGAATTTGAAAGCTGCCTTCAGATAGGTGTGATGCTTCAACGGGATGAAATAGTAGTTTTCTAAGTATTGATCTAGAAAATCAAGATCCGTCTGAAGTGCTTAATAAACCAGGACTTGTAAGAAGTAGTAGGAATAACATATATTCCCTGCAAAGAAGCTAACTAACTTTATTTTCTGGTTTAACATTTGTCTTTCTTTTATTGATTCAGCTAAATTATTAGTAGTATTCACAACCTAAATAGATTATTACATTTTAAAGACCATTTCATATCCCTTTCTCCTATTTCATAATTCATTAACTTTTTATTACCCTAACATTTATTCAGGGGATTATATTTCTGTAGTATTTTTCTAAAAATCATAAGTACTGCAAAATCAGAAACTTTTTCATTAATTAAAATACTCCACACTTGAATTTCTTTTTTTTTCCCTCAGTCTCTCTGAAGGTGAAGAGATTAACAATAGAAAAAAAATATTAAATAAACCCTCTAATTTTACTTTCTTTAGTTTCTGGTCTTTCTAATTGACACTTTTAAAAAAAATCACTATTTGATACTGTCTCTTCTAGAAATGACTGCATCAACAAGACCAGAGCAATAAGCAATAGATACGTTATCATTGAAGAGGGGAAATTTCCCAGGATCCCATGCCCAGAAATAGTACTGCAAGCAAATAACGGTGGCAGGGAGAATGAGAATTCCTCTCCCAGAGATGCACCTTCTCATTGTTTGCTCAAAGCAGAGTGTTCAGCCTTGAAAACATATACACAAACAACAAAACTAGACTCACCAGGTTCTACACACACACATTTATGCATGCATATATGCACATGTGCACATATGTAACAAATATAATCAAAGAAAAAGAGGCTATCAACTTACATATGAGGGGTATGGGGATTCGAGAGTGACCACTGGGAGGGACTGGAAAGAGGAAAGTGATTAAAATTTATTTCAATTAAAAACATTTTTTAAAAAATCTACTGAGCCGTATATTACTAGACTTCACTAACTTTGACTGAGTTGATACGTCTGTTGTGTGGTTAGGATAAAGCCATTGCCTAGATGAGGCCATTCATGGCCTTCAGGATTATGAGATGATTTTGTTGAAAGCTCTGCCTCTCTAGCTGGGTTTGTGTAGGTGTCTGATAAGTAACTAGAAGAGGGTAAAATAGATTGTGTGTCTGTATTTACAGTGTAGGTTTCTGTTACTTCCTGAACCTCTGAGTGTGATTGCTGCTTCCCAATGCTTCTCACAGGCATATTAGTTACTTAAGTCCCTCGATACAACAGCAATACAAAGATTGATATAAAGGACATTCCTAATGTCTTTTCTCCCCTTCCTAATGATACCAAAATGAAAATAACTAAAAATTTTAAAAGATTTTCAGGGCCATTATGACCCTGTGAGTAACTGAGCTGGATACCAGGCTTGCCAGTCTGGTCCCTGGAGTGGCAGCTACAAGTGTCCAGTCGTTAATCGTTTCCTAATGGTCGCTAAAGCAGTGGTTCGCAACCTTCCGGATGCTGCAACCCTTTAGCACACTTCCTCTTGCTATGGTGACCCCCGCCATAAAATTACTTTCGTGGCCATGTCACAACTGTAATCTTGCTACTGTTAGGAATCATAATGTTTGCCAATGGTCTTAGGAGACCCCTGTGAAAAGGTTGTTTACCCCTCCCCTGGAAGGGGTCGCGACCCACAGGTTGAGAACCACTGCTCTATAGCCGCTTCCCACTTTGCCTCAAGATAAAAGGAGCTGAAAATTGGTGCTGAGTGAAGTGGGTTTCCAAGGACGCGAGACCACCACCTTTGCAGTCTTCTAGTCTTGTAGAGCAATTGGTTATCCTTGCACTTGACCTTGATTCATGAGTTCCTTCCCCAGCAGTGACTAACCAGACAAAGGTTGGGTAACAATAAAGTTGTCTCAGTGGAACGGGGTGCATGATTTGATTATCCATATAAAGCATGAAGAGAGTGACTAACCTTAGCTTATTCTAGGCTTAGTAAAAGACCATGCATGCAATTTACCGCAGAGGTGAGCTTCTTATAATTTCGTAGTAGCATTTGTATTTATATAACTAACAGGGAGATATAAAATAGAACATTACTTTGCATCACTTCCTGTTGAAATAGTAAAGAATAGCGTCTTTTTCAGATATCTTGTAGTCAAATTGGCTAAAATGCACACTCAGCCCTCCACTACCGAGACATGCCTAGAGCTTGGATGAGGTCCTGGTGGAGGTTTCTTCCAATTCTCCTCTTTTTACATCCTTCTCCTTTCCACATGTTTGTTTTCATTAGTTTCTTATTTTCAATGTCTTTATCGTTTGTGTTTCTTTCCAGCCTGTAAGCTGTCCTATGGAACTGCAGACAAGGCTAAGAAGAGTAAAGATAGGAAGTCGCTCCAGGCACAATTATTGCTGAACCTGACCGGACTGTGATGGGAGCAGAGTAAGATTTGAATGTTACATGGGTCATGTAGTGTCTCAATTAGCATTTCTATTGTTGGGATGAAACTCCATGACCAAAAGCAACTTGCAGAAGAAAGAATTTATTTTTATCTTTGACACTAGCCCACCATTCAAAGAAGTCTGAGCACATCTCAAGGCAGGAGTCTGGCTGGAGGCAGAAGCTGATGCAAAGGCTATGGAGGGGTGCTGCTTGCTGACTTGCTCATCATGGTTTGCTCAGCCTGCTTTTTTACACAGCCTGGACTATTTGCTTAGGGCTGGACCCTACCACCTCACTCAGGGGTCAAGAAAATGCCTTACAGACTTGTCCACAGGCCAATCCTATGGAAGCATTGTCTCAATTAAGATCCCTTCTCCCCAGATGATCCTGGTTAGTGTCAAACTGACATAAAACTAGCCAGAATCACAGTAAACAAATCTATCAGATTTTTGTTGTTGTTGTAATTTTGCAGGGATTTTGGTTTGGTTTGGTTTGGATGGAATTATTTTTAGTCCTGGGAATTAAACTCAGTACCTTTGGTAGGCTGGCTGGGCAAACGACTATCACTGAGTTACTTCACCTGCCCTGTGTTTATTTTTTAATTGTGTTCTTGCTATTGCTAAAGTCAAGAATACTCCACCATTATAAATTCTATACTTTATCCAGGTGTGGTGGTCCATATCTTTAATCTCATCTATCTGGAGGCAGAATCAAGTAGACCTCTTTGAATTTGAGGAAAGCCTAGACTACCTACCAAGATTTTGACAAGACAGGGCTATACAGTGAGGGTTTGTCTCAAGAAAATCTGTATCATTTTTCTGTGGGATTATTAATAAAAGTGCAATTTTTTTACAGTATGGTATAAGAATGTAATTCTATCACCCATATGGACAACTAGCTGTGTTAATAGAGTATCTATAGAGCATCTTCTTTTATCTGCTATAAGGCCTCTGTTGCATATCATAAACATCTAGAGATAATGGAGTTGCTTTTCTTTTGTATCAGTTTACCTGTCTTTCCATGATTAATGACACACTGAGTTAATCTTAATAAAACTTGAAGCTTGATAAATAAATATTCACATTTCTCTTCTGAGAACATTTTAATTATCATAGGTTGATTTTATATAAGCCACAAAGGGATATAAAATGAGATGTCTTTTGAAATTGTATAAAACTTGTACAAATTTGGAGATAATTAAAATCTTTATTTTAATGAGTCATTTGATTAACATCAATATTTTTATTATCTACATTTCTTTAGGTCTTTCATAAACTTTTAGATTTTTCTTCAGGAAAATTTTGTGTATCTTTGTTAACTTGTAGATGTTTTATGTTTCTGTGTTGGGGACCGATCTTAAAAGTTTCAGAAATTTAGTCTTTAAATAATAAAATGCTTTCAAATTATTTTGAAGGCTATACGCCCTTTACTTTGAATTAAATCATAGCCTTAAAATAAATACAAATAATACAAAAACTCTAAAAAAAAAGTTTCACTCCCCAATTCTTTAATTTTTGGTATTATATAAAAATACAGTCAATTTTTAAGTTTTGCCCCCCCCCACTAAAATATCCTACTAATTCCAATAATTCCCTTTAAATCTTTTGTATAAATGGTATTATTGAAAACTAATGATGGTTTTCTTCTTTGAACACTTTAATCATTTTGTTTTTTATTTTTACTAAGTGTTATTGTTACTTTTATTTTGCTTTATGATGTTTAGCAGTACCTAGAGTTCATCCTTTTGTCTAGATGGCTGACCATGAAACCCCTAGGATTCACCGGTGTCTGTTCCTAACTGCTGGGGTGACAGACACAGGCTCCTATGGCAAGCTTTTATATGGGTGTTAATGATCTAAACCCAGGTCTTTAATTTTAAATACCAAACACTTTAACACCCCCCCCCCCGGTATCTCCCCAGTCCCAATTTCCCCATTTTTGAGAGAATTTATTTTTCTATCCTAAACATAACTTGGTAACATCCACTTTTTTTTTTATTTTTTTATTTTTTATTTTTTTTTTACTTATTTATTTATTTTTATTCTTTTTTAATTAAAATTTCCACCTGCTCCCCATTTCCCATTTCCCTCCCCTCCTCCCAAATATTGCCCTCCCCCCACTTCCCTCCCCCTATCCCCACTCCTCTTCTCCTCCCCCCACTCCATTCCCCCTCCCTCTCGATACTGAAGAGCAGTCCAAATTCCCTGCCCTGCGGGAAGACCAAGGTCCTTCTATCTACGTCCAGAAAGGTGAGCGTCCAAACAGGCTAAGCTCCCACAAAGCCAGTTCATGTTTTGCTTATAGTTTAGGATTTTTATTATTATGCTCAAACAGAAATTAGTCTGTACTTCTTCATTATTCTGTTCTTGTCATATTTTGGTATGAGCATTTATCTGGCCTTGTTAAATTGACTGGGGGACCATTTCTCCTTGAAGGTACACAGATAGAGCTAGTGTGTGGTTAAATGACAATTTCCCATGTTTTGTCTGCTTAGTAAGACGGTGGCACAGTCCTTAGGGATTTGAGACTAGACGGTGATGGGCAGAAATCCAAAATCTAACTCCAGAGACTATAAATTTCAATAAGATCCTCAAAGGCATGTGGTACACTTGGCGCATGATCCCCAGTTTGAAATGTGATGTTTGCAGTCCTCTAACTGAGCATAAGGAACATGGCAGCCACTCCAGACTCTTACCATGGTAGGAACAACTTTGCATCTCCTTTTTATCTGCTTACCTTGAATGCTTTTTTTGTTTAATTGTTGTTTTTTTTTGTTTTGTTTTGTTTTGTTTTGTTTTGTTTTGTTTTGTTTTGTTCCCCCGACAGAGCCTCACTAAGTGTCTGTGGCTGGTCTGGAACTTGCTGTGTAGACCAGGCTGGTTGGCTTTGAACACACAGAGATCTTCCTGCCTCTGCCTTCTGTGTGTTAGGATTAAAGATGTGTTCCTCCACACCTGGCAGTTTCATGGCACCTGATACCTATTCCACAGAAATGGCCTTTCATGATCTGGCAGCATACGCTTTCCTAAGGGATAATGTTCTAGCAGAAAGACGGCAGAAAGTTAAGGGATTTCGCAGTGGCGGGACAAAATGTAGTGTTATTTGCAGAGAAAGGGGTCTTGGTATCTTGGCACTTGAACCATTCTAAAGCTTCCACTAAATATGCATTAGATTTGAGCTGAAAAGTCTTACAGGCCTATGTCCTAAACGCCTCCCCAGACTGGTTCTATTAAAAGGTGAATCCTAGCCGGGCGGTGGTGGCGCACGCCTTTAATCCCAGTACTTGGGAGGCAGAGGCAGGCAGATCTCTGTGAGTTCGAGACCAGCCTGGTCTACAAGAGCTAGTTCCAGGATAGGCTCCAAAACCACAGAGAAACCCTGTCTTGAAAAACCAAAATAAATAAATAAATAGATAGATAGATAAATAGATAAATAAATAGATAAATAAATAAATAAATAAATAAACAAATAAATAAATAAATAAATGGTGAATCCTAGTAGGATGTCTTTGGGTTCTTAGAGTTGTGCCCCGAGAGGAGATAGATAATGAGATCTCGGCCCCTCCCCTCCTCCCTGGCTTTGATCCATTGTGTGCTCCAATCGCATGCATCATGCTCTTAGACCCCAAGCAGTGATGCTAACTCATCCCAGACTGAAAATCCCAAAATGATGAAGTCAAACAACCTTTCAGCGTTTGTAAATTGCTGACCCAGCGAAAGAACGACGCTGATGAAGAAACTCGGTGAAATCAAGTGCCAGCTCTCTAGCTTTCTGATGATTTCCAAGACTGAGAAACAAGCATGCGTACCAACTTTGCTGACATCACTGGGTCTACCATCAACCATCAGCTATGGCCCCAAACTGTGCACCAACCAGGCAAGTCCCTACATTTTCATATCAGAAATCTTCAACTTAGTTTGCTTTGTGAAGTACTCACTCCACATTTAATAGAAACTTAAAGCTACTCGGTTAACTATCTCTAGTGATAAATTTCGATATTAATAGACAGCTAAAATTCCCAGGGGTCCTGAAAATCCACAAGACTCTCAGAGAATGCCATCATTAATTTAATGTCATAATGTAGCATTTGACATTGAAGTTAGAAGACTCTTGCCTTAAACTTCTAGTAAATGTTCTTAGATGGCAAAACCTTTAATGGTTCTCAGGTATCTTTCCCTACCTAGCGTGAATGATTGCATCTCACAAGTCATTGTGATGATCAATGGTTTAACTTAGCCCTTCACATTATAAGCTTTTTAAACAATTATTTTGTTGAATCCTTAAAAATTTTATGCTATGTTTAATCATTGCAATATATATCACTTTATAATTGATAACAGTATTTATTGACATGTAATGATTTTTGTTTTCATCTAACCTACAAGACATTATTTTTAATTATCTTCCAGGTTAAGAAACCTCCATTTTCTTTAAGTAGGCACTTAGTGCTATGAACTTTCCTCTTAGCACTGCTTTCATAGTGTCCCATAGGTTTGAGTATGTTGTGTCTTTATTTTCATTAAATTCAAGGAAGACTTTAATTTCTTTCTTTATTTCTTCCTTGACCCAGGTGTGGTTCAGTAGTTGACTGTTCAGTTTCCATGAGTTTGTAGGCTTTCTGGGGGTAGTATTGTTGTTGAATTCTAACTTTAATCTGTGCTGATCCGATGAGACACAGGTGGTTACTAATATTTTTTGTATCTGTGGAAGTTTGCTTTGTTACTGAATATGTGGTCAATTTTTGAGAATTTCCCATGAGCTGCAAAGAAGAAGGTATATTCTTTCCTATTTGGAAAGGGATGAGAGATGTTATAACTATATTAAAATCAAAAAAAAGTTTAATTACACATAGGAATTAAAAAAAAGAGAAACTTCCAATGTTGAAACAGATTGCTAACAGATGGATTCAAGTACCTGGTGATAGAGGCTGCTTGTTCATTTCCTAGCTGCCCAGACCTGAAATAATCACACAGAAACTACACTATTTGCAATACTGTTTGGCCAGTACCTTAAGCATATTCTTAGCTAGCTTTTATATCCTAAACTAACCCATCACCATTAGTCTGTGCATCACCAAAACTTTGGCCTACCGGCCGTGTTCCAGCAGACTCTTCTGTCTCCTGCTGTGGCTACATGGCTTCTCATCGACTCTGCCTACACTCTCATTGTATCTCTTCCAGCCTGGCTATATTGTGTTAAGCCATTGGCCGAAAGCTGCTTCTGTATTAACCAATAGCAATAAAATATATTCACAGCAAACAGAGGGGAATCCCATATCAAGTACACAGAAAGCTAAAGATGTGGAAGAAAGTCGAATATTTTGACTACATATATGGAATTCTTTTGCATTAAACCATACTAATTTTATTTGTAACAGATATATAATTGTCAATTTTTTATTTTAAACAAAATCACACACCATCAAAGGGGTTTCATGGAGGAAATATGCTTCTCTTTTAGAGTTTATGTTCTTCTGTTCAGTATTTTACCCATTGAAACATTCCAAAGTACAGTTTTATAATAGCAGTATTATAGGCTATATTCACCATGCTCAGCATAAATGTTTGTATTCTCATTCCTTCTACCTACAACATTTATATTAAACTGGATTGCATTTGCCTGGATCCCATATTTGTCACCATCTTTATGTTGGCTTCATCTGTACTGTTTCTCAGTGACAGCTCAAAGCAAAAATACTTCTCAGAAATTAACAAACACTTCTATAGGTTAAAAGTCTTTGTGTTATATATTCTTAGACTCTTCAGGATTGATTTGGTAGGAAAGCTGTTTGTGGTGATCAAATGCCACATGGATGCCATTGAATGAATGTACCCATGTCACAACTGTGACCAATCAAATAGACTAAAATAGCAAACCGAAAGTAAAAGGTTGAGTCAATCAAAGGATTTAGGTCCACTCCCCCCACATAATTGACTGTTTGTTGTGCTGTCTTCTAAACACAACCTTCATTTACTCCCTCGTGCTGATGGGGTTGACATGAGCAAAACTTAATTTAAAGTTTCAGAAAGCCTGGAAGTTTTTCAACAGCTATTGGAAGTTTGTCAGCTCTCCCTCCCCTCCTGCTGTTGTGTCAGGGCCTCGTTGTGGTTTGGACTCACTGACAGGTTGGAAGAAATTCGAGAAGAAATTCCTTGGGCTGTCATTTCTTCTCTATTACAGCTAATCGGCTGGCAATTTCATTTGGCTTACAAGTAGGTGAGGCTCAAAATGAGTATCGTGTATTCCCAGACCACCTAACACCGTTTGCTTCACCATGTCATTGGAAAATTATGAAGGTTACATTGGAGTAAGAAGTATCCCTCTTGAAGAGAAACGTTTCCTAATTCCTTTCTAAAGAAAATGAAAACACCAGAGGTTTCATGAAGAACTCAATTTAAAAACAAACAAACAAACAAAAATCTGACTCAAAATTTCCCATGTTAAAGTTTTTTTTTCTTTGCCAGTAAAGAATATCTGCTCTGTACTTCACATTATTTCCAATACCTAAGTTTGGTCTCTCAAAATGTAGGGCCATAAATGGATATCACACATTTATCCAAATGATATCTTAAGCACTGTTTCTTTAATTTCTTGTTAAGATTATTTTTTTAGAGTTAAGATATACAAAAAGTAACAACCACATGGACATTGTATTTGTAGATCTTAGGTTGTCTTATAAGTTCTTGAGAAAATCATATTGAGAAACATGTTCAAAAGGTGTCTTTATGGCAAAGCAGTACATTCGGGGGTCAAATGAATGTACATCTAACTCTTAGTCTTGGCCAACTTCGCTCAGACCAGAGTCCTCTACTTGACACCAGGACACCCACAAAGCATAATCAAAAGTTAAGATTGCATTACTTCTAAATTGATGGATTCTTGGTATTATATAGAGCTACAAACTTTTTTGAAAAAGATCTATTTATTTTTATTTCGTGTGTAGGATTGTTTTGCCTGCATCTACATCTGTGCGCCACATGCATGAAGTTGCCCGTGGATGCCAGAAGAGGGCATCAGATCCCCTGGAAGGTTACAGATGGTCCTTAGCTGCTATGTGGGTACTGGGAAGGGAACCTGATCCTCTGGAAGAAAAACTAGTATTCTTAGCTGCTGCTCCATCTCTCCAAACTTCATAAACTAAAAGGAGTACAAATATCTAATTTGATTATATAAATTGTCACATCCATACTGATTGTGACTTGTTAAGTTCCAAATCTCAAAGGTGGGGTGTATTTTTCTCTCATTAACACACCACTGTCAAGACAAGTGACATCTCCTTCTTTTTTACTGTGTGATAAGATACCGAGAATAGGAGATGTTTTGTTACTAATCCTGAATTATCTTTATGAGTTTGTTTTAAAAAGTGACAACCGTAGGCTGGGTGTGGTGATGCAGGTTGATGTAACCAGTGTGCGGCAGGGGGAGGGGGGATGCTGCGAGCAGGAGGATCTCGACTTTGATGACCGCACAAGGAAATTCTGGTTTAAAACCAACCAAAAATGTTAGCTCTATGTTGGACATGGTGTTGCATGCCTTTAAGCCTAGCACCTAGGAAGCAGAGGAAAGCAGATATCTGTGAATTCAAGGCTACCTTAGTCAACGTGGAGAGTTTCAGGCTAGCCAGGAATATATAAAAAATCCTTTTTTAAAAAAAAAATAATAATATTAGCCTTCTTTGTGTTATTATCCCTAGGCCCCTGAGATCAACCTCTAATTCATTGGAAATTTAGAATAGATACGGCCCAGATGGTCTTTGGCTTAAAATGGCTCAATTAAGACTTTTTGGCTTTATGGCCATGAGGAAATCACACACTTCAGAGGAGACAATGCTTCGAGGTTTGGAGTTTAATCTTTGCCCGGGTTAATGATGTACAATGAGACAGGCTCTCAAGACGCTGAGCATCCGCAGAGGACCACAAACTCCACTCAAGCATGAGTTCACACAGGGAAGCCATCAACACTCTGCAGTGTGCTATTCCTAAGCTCTCATATTCAATAGGTTGCTTATTAAAGGTATGACTCGAGATATTTTTAACGTTATGATGACATAACTTTATCAGAAGTATCTGTATTTATAAGCATGTCATCCCCTGTTCAGTTCTGATATCTTTTTATCTGAACACTGGATTTCCTGTCTGCCCAAATCATTTCTTCATGTCTGCTGAGACCGAGGCAACGCAGGATTCTAAAGTTTCAGTAACAGCTAAACTGAGAAGACTTAGCAGCTGACGAGTAGCCGAGTGGTATGGTTATTAAAGGGCCGTGATATAAACTGTGCATATCCAATTGCCTGGCACCACACTGTTTTTGGAGTGGTCCAGAGCCAAAGACAGGATGCTTGAAAGGATGTAGAGAGAATTCCTCAGAGAGTGTTTCCAAAAGAGAATGAAATTGTATCCTCTACCTTGGCAGGCAAAAAGAGACGGTCAAGAACAGGTAACTTCTCGAAAAGAATCAGTCGTTGACTAGAGGTCAGCACTTTGTACTTTGAGTTTGAAAAGTGGATGCCAAGAGACCTTGCCTTATAGTTAGTAGACCTGAGGGAGCTGTCATCATCCTGTTTGAGCGGGTTTCTCTACCCTCTGTGTTAATCCCCATAGGCAGTTCTAAGGCCAGTGCAGAGTTAGCTTCGTTCCAAACGCAGTGAGAACAGCCAAAAGAAATCATGCGATACTGGAAATAGGTTTAACGTCCCAGAGAGCAAGAGGACGTGCGCGGGGGTGAGGAAAGTAGATATCAATATCTCTGCGGAATGTGTCAACGTCGAAAATTAAAGCCTTAAATCAGATGGCCTTGACTGCGGGATCTGCCTATGACCTGTATTTGGAAGCCGTTTATTTGGAGTATTTGGAGAGGGTTTAGAAGGCAGAGGAGCATGTGTTCAGAGAATGGCTCTTGACATGATAATGCTCCATGACTACGTATTCTGAACTGAAACAAAACTACAAAGCGTTCGCCTAAAAGTTTAACAACGTGATGCTTTTATCAAAACACAGTCAAAGTCTATCACCCGAACTTGAGGCTTTTTGATATTGTGACATGTTAGAGAAAGTTCTTTTCAAAAACTACTGAGATAAATTTTCTAAATTATTCAGGCATGCAGTCAATATCAAAGAAAGCAGAAAGGGGGGATATTCCTGACAAGAAACTATTAGTTTTTCCTTGATGTACGGAAACGAGTTGGACTGACTGGCTCCAGCTTGCATGTTCCTTATTTAAGAGGCTACCATGTAACAGAAAATGGACTTGGCGAGCCCATCAGATCTTATCCTGGCTTCAATAATTTGGTAGGTCAGTTAGCATTCTTGTACTCTAATTCTGGCTATTTCTACTATGTATGTTTTGGTTTGAGAGAGAAAGTATAAAATATACAAAAATTCAAACTCATTCTTACTACTAAAAGCAAAAATTGTTGCTCTGAAAATATCTTCTCTATTTTGATTAATGGTTGCTTAGTAGCATTGTCTTGATGTGAAAAAAAATTATTTTAAAAAATGATAAAAATCCCAGAAATCGAAATGGAAAGTTATCCAGACTGTTATCCTAAGCAAATACGCATCCAGATTGTCTGTATCATAGCTTATGGGAGAACTCACAGGAAGTGAGTGTTATGATCAGTTCAAAATTTTCTGGATGTTGAAACATGAGCAACAGGAGATAATATTCATAGCTCTCTATTGGTGGCAAGACAGACTGTATAAGTTGGCTTTAATCAAGCAATGTCTGCCCAGTTCTTTTTCAGTTCCAAGACTTCTTCAATGCATACGTATTCGGTTTTAACTTAGACTCAAAATAGATTCTTGGATAAAAAAAATGATAGATTTTTTTTGTATAGTTGTATAAGTGGTATTCAGTTAAAGTATAAACCTTTTTACAAACAGAAAAACAAAGGATACAGGTATAGTTTGGTATAGTTTTACCTCTAAAGCCGCAGTAAAATACTGCCCCGCAGGGGTTACTAAATATATTGGGTTACTAAGCCTATGAAGTATTTTCCCTAGATGGCCAAAGTATATGGGAGCTCTTAGGTCTGGGTTGAAATATGTATGAAATTACAGCACTTTGGACCATGAGGGAGCACAGTCGCATTCAGAATGATGGATGTAGTACAGAGAAGAACTCAAGGAGTGTCATGGCAGAAAAGCCTTAGTCCTTTTGGGGCAGCCATGTTCTCTGGTTCTTCTATGAAGTGAACTAAAGTATATCAAATTTCTTTTCTTTCCCCAAACTTCATATCTCTATATGACACTCTATTTGCTCTGCAGTCACCTATATCATATATATTATATATACACTATCTGTATATATATTGTGTTTATATATGCAAATTAAAATTAAATATATTATAACATATATATTTAATTTAAGGTAGTACAAACACCCAGAAAGAGTGCTGAAAGCATCCCTTTTCTGGTCGAAGATATGAAGAATTATTTTAGTCTTGAAACAATAGGCCCTAGAAGTATTTATGTGTACATTGGCTTAAGGTTCCTCAGTGAGGGGACATGTAGCTTTCAGTTCAACAGAATGTCCTGTCTGCATGCTATCTGCTAAATACATGACTGAATAACTGAATGCTAAATTAGGTTTTGTTGCCATAGCAAGCAAACGAACTGGCCCATTCAAGATTTGATTCTGTTCAGTAATGCAATCTGTTGTCCAGACTCTGTGGTGATCCCAATGACTTAATGCCATGAGCAGAATCTTACATTGGGGCCCTAGGGCCTCAGAACACTTGGGCGAGGCTCTACTGATGCCTTAAGCTGTTTTCCTATGAATAAGCAGGGGCAGAAGAGAACAGATCTGTAGAATTGTTTTCTGTTTCTCGTCGCCAACCATAATACTTGGCATTTGGGCGAATGTTGCAAAAGTCAATTGTTGTTTTAGATTCAAAACACGTGAAGAACACTCAGAAATTTCACATTTTGAAAGGTTGCATGTATTTACTAATTCCAGAGCTCCAGGGAGAGTCATGAAAATAAGTGTCTCGACTGGAATGTTCTGACCTGCAAATCATCAGGGAATTACCAATCAACAGAGTAGCAGGGATCTTCAGAATTTGGGCAAGAGATTCAAGAAACCATCGAGAGGAAGAGCCCAGGAAATTTGTAGAGCCACTTTGAAGAAAAATGTCATGGCAATACATTTTAGAGACAAGACAACATTATCTCCAAAACTTTTTCTGATAAGCACATAGTTCAAACAACAAAAAGGTTCCATTTGTAAAGGATTTTATGGTGGTGAGTTTGGTCCAAATTTAAAAAAAATAAATGTGGGAGGATCTATAATATTCACTGTTGGGAAATAGACAAATAAAATCACAGTGATTGATAAAATATTACTAGGAAGCCATGAAAATCATATATGGAGACTAGGGGGAGATGTAAAAAATACTAAATGAAAACAGGAAATGTCTCCATGCGCTATGTTGCAATATGTTATGGTACGTGTTTATTTATGGATGTGAGACTATAGAGAAAAAATAGAAACAGGTGCCTTTAAGTAGAGAAGGTTTATGCTAATACTCAGAGTTATAAATTTATGGTTATAACAATAAATGGATACAAATACCTTATTCTAAACCTATGAGCATTTTCAACTTGAGACCTGGAGAAGAGCAGGAAACAAACCTGAAAATAATCCTTAAAGCGACATCTTCATTTCTCTTAATTTCCCAGAATAATCTCTCCAGCCAGAGTTTGATGTTGTTTATTAAAAGTAACATGTGTCGATTGCAGATGATACACATATAAGACAAAAAAAGTAGTAATTACTTCTTTCCCTACGGGTTTTCACTTGTTATTTTCTTGTATTTTTATTTCACTTAATATTGCTTTTATATTTATGATATAACCTTTCTATTATTCTCTTTCTGGTTTACAAAAGAAAGCCTACTACTTTGTCAACCATGATAACTTCATACAAAATATTTCGAATTTTAAAATTAGCTCCTTTTGTTGGATTCTTTTCTTTTTCTATGGCCCATTGTTTGTCTAACAACCATGACTATTTTTTTTTTATTGGGAACAATTTCAACACGTTTTCTTGTATGGCAAATACCGTGCAGCAGATAGGAAAGATATCTAGTCCAGTTTTTCTTTTACTTTTTTTTTAGATGCATACAACAAAGATTTTTATTTCAATTATTCGCAAAACAATATTACAACATTTTATAAAAACATTAAGTCTTAAGTTACCATTATTTATTTTTTTAAAAAGTGTTTGTGCTAGAAGACTGTTTTTGCCAGCTTTTCTTTGTTGGTGAGGGTTAAAGTTCCAAGTTTACACAATAAAGATGAAAGCTGTTGGGAAAAAAATCTTCAAATGTACAAAACTGTTTCTTTTTCTTGACAATTTAAAAATACAAAACAATTTAAACTGAATACACATTAAGTTAGTGTTGTATCCTGACTCTACAAGTGTTATTATAAGAACTGCCTCATTCAATTCATTTAAAATCTAAAGAATGCCATCAACTTTTCCTGCCTTATTTTTCTGACCAGAATTAGTACATAAACATAATTATTCTTTGAAGACTGCTTAGAAAAACTACAATACCACAGATCACATGAAGCCCTTTAAAACACTCATGACACAAACTGTAGACATCGGGGAAAATAAGGAGGACACTCTTCTCAGGATACCCTCTTGGCCGAGGATTCAGTACTGAATAGGTTAAGAGGGAAGAAAAACAAATACAACTTTTAGTACCAGAACTTTTACCAACTTGCATGAAGTTCACTTGTCACATTTAAAAAGAGTTAAATTTGAACATCATTTACCATGGCACAGAACTGTAAATTTAGTGATTAAAATGATGGAGGTTTAAAATTATATGCTGAAAATAGAAGAACTTGATACAGTGCTTTAAAGTGTATCTATAAAACACAGCATGTAAAAAACATAAAAATTAGACTTTTACTTTATTTAGCAGACTCAGTTTTTTTTCCTTGCTAGACCCTTAAGCCATTAGCACTACTCAATTCAAATTAATAATTTATAATTTGTGTTGGAAAAACTCATTTTAAAGTTTTACTTCTGTACTTTAAACTGGCGAAAGTTTTCCCCTTTATATTACTATTATTCCAAGTATGTATTCTTCCTCAAATTGATTACATTATGAAAGGAAACTATAACCAGCAAGTATATTTGAAATGTAAGTGAAGTTTCAGAAATTTGAAAATTGGAGTTCTAAAAAAGTTCTCTATAAAAATAGGGCCACTGAAATTAGTGGTAAGCCTTATCTTCACTATTTTGAGGACATAAAACTTATTTAGTGTATATGTTAAGAAAAGTTAGTTTTACAGTCATACTTCATAACTTTTAAAGTCTCTGCATGTTTCTAGTCCAGTTTTATAGGAGGGTGAAAGCTGAGACCCAGGGAGGCAATGTATTGTAAATTACATAGGTCTTACGAGACAAGCCTGGGAGACTAAAGTTCAGGCAGTGTTACAGGGTGTACCAGCTTCGACAGTCACTTCTGCTCTACTCCCACCTTCCACCTCGCCACCCCCTGCCTTCAATCCTCTACCCATGGGGCTTTTCAATTTGACGCCCCCAAGTGTTGCTGTGCTCCCGCTAGGGATGGGAGCTCCCGAGATGGGCTCTCGCAGACAGACTCTAGGAGCTCTTTTACTGGCCAGAGTGACGTTTGTTTCAGAGAATCACAAACATTAACAGCGATTCTGGACATTGCCTCGTGTTTCTCAGAAAGTCATTCTGGTTTTAGGATTGATAGTTTTATATGACATTAATTTTTGGAAAAACCTATTACCCAAACAAGTAAAATATAAAGCGGGAATTCTCAAAATAATACTTGAGGTCCCCTTTGCTGTCATTCTATCACACCCTTAGTCCTTTCTGTGTTTTCTCTGACTACATAGCTCTCTTTCTTTATAATTAAATAAGGTTTACTTTCCTTATATTTGTGACAACAGAAGAACCGGTGCCAACAACAGCATGACTCCAGCAAAAGTTTCGGGGCAGAGGAACTTCAAAATCTGGAAGAAAAATCACATTGTGAATGGGAAACCAGAGGGAGGAAAGGGGTCAGGCTTATTCTTTTCTAACAACCTGATCTTAGAAATTAATTTATGATCCCACAAAATCCACCTTAGCCTTCTCCAAGGATGTTGTCTTCCATGACTTATGCAACTCCGGCTAGGCTCCTTCCTTTCATGGTCTCATACTCTTAAGCATCCCCTCCCTGGGACCAAGATTCCAAAATGGGAACCTTTATGGTATAAAACAAATTCAGCTTAATAACCACCAGGTATACCAGATTTCCACCAAAGAGATCAAGTATGTCCTTATCTTCCTTCATCCTGCCACTCAGAAGGAAATACCCAAGGACTGTCTACTCTCTCAGCTTGGCTGGTCTGGGTTAGAATCCTACCCTTGGCTCATCCTGTCACATTAATCCCTTTCCAACTACCAAGGTCCTTGTTTATAAATGAATCACATGAGCATCTAATTCAGAGCCTATAAAATTAATTGTCGGGCACGTGACCAGCACACACGGATGCTCAGAAGGTGGCCGATGATCAACATTGTGTATGTAAATATCATTCATTTTCCCCACCTCGATAAGAGCTGATGTTTAACCATTTTCGATTTCGCCCTCTCTCTACCCAGAGCCTCAGCCTTCTCTATTCTCTGTGTCCCTCACCACGTGCATTCCTAGCACTGCGAGGGGGCCACTTTCTGCTCTCTGTTTCCACTCCAGTACTGCTAATTACAGTACAATGCTGGCAGCCACGACATAATCTGTGCTCTCTGACCTCGGCCTGCTGGGCTCTCTCTTCAGTGCTCTATTCTCGCTGTGGCTGAAATCTCCTTAATAGCTGCCCGAGATGTCCGCAAGATTAAGGAAGCCCAGGGCCGGCCCATTTTCTTCCCTGGCGACAGATGACCCGTCTTGCTATAGCAAAAGCCACCATCCCTTTCTCGCTTAAAAATCATCGTCTACCCTCACACACAAAGCGAGGTCATGATTGTGACTTTGCTTTTGTCTTGTTCCTTTACGAAACTTAGCATTTCAGCTAACCGAAATAAGATGCCGTAATGCCTGCTCCGTACATGCACATACTCTACGACCTCTTTTAGAATGTCATTCTCCGATCTTTGCTCAAATTCTGCCTACCTTCAGTAGCCTGTTTCAAATTTGGTATGCTCCAGAGAGCTTTCTATGATTGTTCTACCCCACTTTTCTTTAGAAACATGGCTCTCCTCTTTATTTTTAGGATGCACTTCACATTTTATGAGGGTCATTCGTCTGCATTTTACTTCCTCAGAGGGCATGAATCCCTTAAGAGAACACAAGCAGGAGTTACACATTTATACATTCTTCGAAAGCCATTGTTGATATAGTTCATCACCGAAGACCAGGGCAGGTTTCGAGAACCCTCTCTGCCCTTTTCTCTGTCTTTGAAGTGAAAGAAATCTCTACTTAAAGAAAAGGTCCCCAGAGAAACAAGTCAGAGAGGGGCAGACTCTGTTCTCCAGTAGGACTCCCTGAACTCTGAAGATACCAGAGGGACAGGAGGACACTTGAAAGGGCATCAACAGTTTGCCTTCTCATGTCATGTCATGGCCCTGTGATTTTCTCTGGGGTGAACAGTCACTTCAGTACCAGTCTCCAGGTTTAGTGGATTTTGATAGTGATTGGTAATTTAGCAATCATCTATATGTATTCATGTCCTTTATGTTACAGAGCTCGAGTTACAGCCCATGGGGTAGGGGAGATGTGTCAGGAGTCAGGATAAAATGAACACCAGCTTGCAATGTGCACGTGATGTGTGTCTGGGTGTATCTGGGTATGTATGTTCTAAGTGAGTATGTTCACCTCTATACCCCTGGCTACTTCTAGGAAATGGAGTTTTCAGCCTTCCACAAAATCTGAACGTAATTCAGAGAGCTAGTGCTATCTTCTACTTCAGTGTGGGACTAAATCCTGGCATAACAACAAGTCCTATAATTTCTATAACAAAATACTTGACATGCTGGGTCACTTATTGTCTTTTTCTTAGACATTAACCTTCAACAGTTTTCAGAAACTTCCTTCCCTGTGAAGTGGTCTAGACCCGAGTCCTGAGTCCTGAAAGATCCGTTCTTTCTCTCTCTATGAAACAGCGACATCTGCTGTTTAGTATAGCTAGTCCTGGGGGCTCCTAAGCCAGCGGCTCCCTTTGCTGTTGGTCTTGGAAGCTGCAAGATAGAGTTTCACCCATCTCCCCAAGCAGAAGCTCCTCACCCTGACACCTGGGAACATCTCCACAAACTGGAGTCTTCTCCTTCTGAATTAGTCTTGTTCTTCTCTAATCATTCGATTAGAAACAGCTTCCCCTCCCAAGCTCAAAATGTTTCCTTTGGACTTGTAACTTACCCTTGGTTTTATCCACAGATCATACACAAGTAGTTCTGTCCCTGTGTGACAGCCCTGTACACAGAAAGATGCAGCATCCTTTCCCAGGCTTTTCTATGTCTATTAAATGCCTTCACTTCCTCTGGCCACCTGGATATTATCTCGGACCCTCCATCATACCCATCCTATGTTCTCTATTATATTTCTGTTGATTCACATATACAGGCATGGATGGAGAAAATGAATGGCATGAAACATTCATCAGTTAAAAAATAATTTAGATTCTGACAATGTTGCTGTAATGTAGAAAAAAATAGAATGGGAGACGGTAAACCTGGGTCACTGGATAATATGTGAATCATCTCATTACGTTCTGAAATAGAAAATGAACCTTAAAATAATAGCTACCTATTGATCTGCTCTGAGGCTTAATGAAGTTCAATGAGGCGGTTTCAGGAGAAAACACAGCATTTTCCCAGTTACTCACTGAGTACTCAATAGAAGCCTCACATTGTAACCAGAGGTACCAAACTGGGCAAACAAATACAAGAGATGATGAAGGAGAAGTGAGAAGTGTTAGAAACACAGGAATGTGGGTGTGATGGAGGAAGGTCATTGGCTAATAAAGAAACTGCCTTGGCCCATCTGATAGGGCAGAATTTAGATAGGTGGAGTAAAGAGAATAGAATGCTGGGAGGAAGAGGAAGTGAGCTCAGACTCGACAGCTCTGCTCTCTGGAGCAGACGCCATGCTCCCCTCTCCCCAGCAGATGCGATGAAGCTCCGACCCAGGATGGACGTAGGCTAGAATCTTCCCGGTAAGCACACCTTGGGGTGCTACACACATGAATAGAAATGGGCCAAGCAGTGTTTAAAAGAATACAGTTTGTGTGTCATTATTTTGGGGCATAAGCTAGCCAGGCAGCCATGAGCCGGGCTGTGGGAAGAGGCCCGCAGCCCCTACTACAGATGGCGCCCACGTGGATAACTGCATCCACAGAAAGCCTGAGAAAGCTTGGGAAAGAATAGAGTAAAGCGTGTTTTCTTGGTAGCAGCAATTTCTCGGGTCTGCTCTGCTTGCTAGAGGCAAGCAAGTGCTCTCATCTAAGAGAGGCTTCCTGACTCAGCTTCAGCTGTGAAACCTTGCAGCTCATTTAAGAGGTCCTGCCACGAAATACTTAAAACGGTGTTGGTGAAAAGCTGAAGGCATGCTTTTCGGTTTTCAGCCGTAGCAGGAAAAAAGTTGTGCTGTTTTAAAATGCCGGCTTTCTGGGCCATCCTGCCAGGGCAAACTCTTGACTGTTTGAGGCAGGAGGGCCGACTACAGAGAGAGGACTTGATTGTTGTCTGTGGATGTAATGCTGTAGTTTGCTTGTTGGCAAAGACCTTGAAACGCCACAGAGTTGTGATAAACATGGCTAGAGCTGGTATCTCCGCCATGAGGCTGGAAAGCTAAGGAATGGCACGGCTTTCGTCCTACTGATATTGCTTGGTAAATTAAAGACTCATGTGGTCAGAAAAAGAGAGAGAGATATACAGTAAAGAGAGATTCAAAGACAAAAGAACTTTAAATGATTTACAGTGTGTTTAAAAATATATACAGGCTGAAAATTAAAGTTCTTAAAAGTAAAATAAGGAAGAAAGAGAGTAGTTGGGTGTGGTAGTGCACACCTTTAATCCCAACACTTTGGAGGCAGAGGGAGATTGACCTCTGTGACTTCAAGGTGTGGTAGCACACGCCTTTAATCCCAATGCCTGGGAGGCAGAGACAGACAGATCTCTGTGAGTTCAAGGACAGCCTGGTCTAAAGAGTTATTCCAGGACGAAGATATACAGAAAATATAAAATAAAAGTAAAAGTAAACAAAATAGAGTTAAAATAAAGCTGCACAAAGATGGAAAATACAATGAGAATCTTGATACTGTATGCTATTATGCTCTCTTTGAATTGTTTGAATGCTGAGGAAGGAGCAACAGCTGCTAAAAGATATTTGTTTATAAATGTTGCTGAACTAATCCAAGATAGATATTTTCAAAATACCTTGACTTCAGAATTTGGATCTAAGGATATGATACTTTGGAAAAGAGTTTCTTCTTTTGTTTTCACAGAGGATGAGACTCTTTGGATTGCTTCTTCGATCCCAATATGGTATGATAGACCACGTCCTCCTGAAGGGTTGCTGTGAACACCTTCAAAAAATTACTTTGCTCAACTGCCGACTGAGAGGAACCTAGCACACAGGTTATACCATGAAAGACCTGATTAACAGCGCCCCCATTCAGCAGGAAGCAGTTTGGAGAGAAAAAACTGCGCCCATGTTCCCATATATTGTTTATAAATGTTCTTTTACATTTAAAGGGGGATATGATATAGATATGAATAATTTGCATAGGTATAAATTTTGCCTTATTGATAGAAATTTAAGGTCAATTTTGTTATATGTATTTCTGATCTTGATTAAGGTATTGTGATTGTGTAGTTCACTTAAAAATGTAATGTATATAGGTTGTTAATAGATAATTATAACTAATAGTCAAGTTTGTAGTCATGTTAGTTAAGATTTTCTAGATGTACATAGATATATTTTAGATAGGCATTCTTCATATCTTTCAAAGATTATAGAATATGGCATTTTAAATGTTTTAATAACTTAGGGTTTTTCATGACAATGAGACACTCTGCTCCTGGCAGCACCAATCTACTTCAAGAAGAAGATGGGCATCGAAGAGGATCCTTATGGAGTTTGATAGCCATTTGGGCAAGAAACTGCTCTTGCCTGGACTATTGTATAAACTGAACACAAAGAACCCGCAGAGAGAGGACTGCTGAACTTGCCTAAAGGTGAGATGATCTTTCGGGGTTCCTGATTCATGAAAGAGTCTGCGAGACATTCTGCAGGACACAGCAGATAGTGACTGAACTGCCTTTAAATTTCCTGCTTCATGGAAACGTCTCTGGATACTATGGACCTTTAGGCCGAAGATGGATGCCCCAACGGTACAGAGGAACTTTGGGTGACTGTCCAGGCAGTGAGATGTCTCTGTCATTTCTAGAGTTTAGAAGTTGCTTACTTTTTGTTTGCTTAGGTAATATTGTATTCTTCTGGAGTCTTTGATGGAGTTGAAGAATAGATAGTTATAATTTTCTTTAGTTATGATAAAGATAAAATAGATGTAAATATTGTAACTGTAATTCTTACTTGATAACTGTTTTGCTATATGTAATTTTGCTATGTTAGAGCCTTTCCTTTTTGTTTAAACAGAAAAAGGGGAAATGATGGAGGAAGGTCATTGGCTAATAAAGAAACTGCCTTGGCCCATCTGATAGGGCAGAATTTAGATAGGTGGAGTAAAGAGAATAGAATGCTGGGAGGAAGAGGAAGTGAGCTCAGACTCGACAGCTCTGCTCTCTGGAGCAGACGCCATGCTCCCCTCTCCCCAGCAGATGCGATGAAGCTCCGACCCAGGATGGACGTAGGCTAGAATCTTCCCGGTAAGCACACCTTGGGGTGCTACACACATGAATAGAAATGGGCCAAGCAGTGTTTAAAAGAATACAGTTTGTGTGTCATTATTTTGGGGCATAAGCTAGCCAGGCAGCCATGAGCCGGGCTGTGGGAAGAGGCCCGCAGCCCCTACTACATGGGTGTTTTAAGTTAACTACAAAGCACAGTTTCTTATGTCTAGGCAAATTGTATGCAAATGTCTCTGTGCTGTGCTCAGATCCAGTGTCTAGGCCAAGTCTATGCAAATCTCTAAGTGCTGTCCTCAGATCCAGTGCTGGACATATAAAAGGAGATTAGTGTTTACTGGATTAATGAACTTCATATAGGTTAAAATACACACATACTGTGATGGAGGAAAACATCAGAAAGTTAGTACTACAGTGACATTTCCTGTATGAGACATGATACAAAAAGCCCAATACAGCAGATGGTAAGCCGTGCTTACCTTGCATGGTACATTTAATAGCCTGGAAGAAATTATGCTTTCAGCAATTTTTATTCATTTGGAAGCCGTTGACTCCCTGTTATATGCATATGTAAAATCCTCTTCTGTGCAAATGTCATCAACATGAATTTATTTTTAGTGACCAACTATGTTTGAGGGTATTAAGAATACAAGTGTAAATTGGCATTTCTTCTCTAGAAGACTTTACGGTACAGCCAAACAATTAAAGAACAAAACAATGACTAAAACAACCAAAAGAATGGTTCAGACAGCAGTAGCCAAAACACTCTAGGAAACAACTCACATTCTAGTTAATGAACAATGAAAGACTTTTCTGTTATATGTGATTTAATCCAGGATTTTCAAAAGCTATTATTCCCTTTCCAATTTGATCAAAATGCCTTAAAAAGGAAAGAAAAAAAGCAGAGAAGTCTGAATGTCTTTGAATGAACCTTGAGACAGTTTACAGTACCGTTGTCAAACACATGGAATTTAGAGAAATACAGTTTTCTGGTTGCGGAAAATATGTGAATTCTGGAGTGCGCTGGGACAGCAACAAATGATTGCATTTCTTCATGTTGATTGGCTTCTCAGAGTAACCTTTCTTTGCTTGATTTCATAATTTGCATAATGAAAAGGAGTAATTGTGCAGTCTAAATAATAGAATTGTCATGAGAATAATACCAACTTGTTGAAGAGAAAGCCTTTTGAACATGTTGCTATGCAAATGCAGTCACATCAACATTGTTAGGGGTGATCCATTCTTATGCCTGTCCAAAGAGGCCATATGTGAACTGACTGACTCTCTCCTCTGCAGTTTCGTTGTGCTGTGTTGTTATGAATGCTGAATTTGAATGATCAGTACATTCTACACAGAGAGAAGCTTGTCACTGAGCATCCTAGAGTCCTATGTCAAGGGACTCTTATTTTTAGCAATGGACTCTTAAAGAGGAATGAGTGGTTTCTAGATCTACCAGCGGAGGCGCTACTTTCATAGTATCTGATTGGAGGGAGACATTAGCTGTCTCTAACCATTTATCTACACTCCACCCCAGGGCACTCTGGGACAGCAGTCATCTCTGTTTAGGCTATGATCTCTCTTCAACTAATGAAAACTAAACCTCTCCTGGTATTTCCTGACCTCAAGCTTATCTGCACAGCATGCTATTTGCAACAATTCAGCATCCTGCAAGATCACAATTTTAGCATGAAATCAGAACTCAAATCCCAGGCTGGAGTCTTCAGGACAACCCCCTCAGAAGCACTGTTTACACCATAAATAAAAATTTAAGATCACCCAAAGTATGCTTGTGCAGAGTACATTTTCTTTTCTGTTTATTTTGAAAACTCAACCTTGCTGTTTTGCAGTATTGTGTTTAAGGTGTTTTGATAAGAGGACATGGTTGTCAAGGCCACTCCCTGGTTGTGGTAGCTCTGTTCTGTTAGTGCTTGTACTGTGCATGTTGGCATGGCTGTCGTGCAGAAGTTGCTTTTCCTTTGTAGCATGCAGCCTTGGTAGCACTTTGAGCTTTCTGCCTAATGACTCTATATTACACTCCTTCCCCATACTCTAAAAGTGTCCCCGAGGTTTTCAAGAGCTCACATTCTCCAAATAGAAAACTAGCTGACTTCGTCATTTTGGTTTGTTTAGGTATTTTCGATGACTGACAAAAGTGGACATTATGTAACTATTTTCTTCCTATAGATGTTACTATTAAACAGTAAGATGCTTTCCCATTTTAAAATTCCACACATTCAAAAGATAGTAAAGTAAAAATTAATGGTAGCTATAAACTATAAAATTGAAAGTATAGATACAACAATTTAAAATGGAACATGTGTGTGTATATATGTATATATATAGAGAGAGAGATAATATATATATATATATATATATATTCTCTATTGCTTGCTAAGCACAAATTATCCCAGAAAAGATCCAATATCTGTAATTTAGAGCAATATGCTGCCCATTTTACTAGGTGATGTTCAATGGAAGTAATTGTAGTAAACCAAGGCATATTCCTGTGTGCTGTCTCTAAGTCTCTCTCTGTTATGAAGCACACAACACTTTAATTATCACTCAGTTTTATACCACGGGGTCTTCACTTCACCAGGTTAAATGGTGGCTCAATCTGTTGTGGCCAGATTGACAATTAGAATCCACAGCAGCAAAAGACCTTTGAATAATCTTTTAAATAAATATAAATGAATGAATAAAGACCCATTGCACAGTGAAGCAAGTCATAATGCAGGAGTTTGTCTTGTAGTGTGACTTCTAATGTCACTGTCAACACCCTGTGCTTCTGATCTCAGAGAGCAAATGAAACTGAAGGACAGGTGGAGTCATTTATTTTTAAGAATGATATTTATGTCATGTGTTGTAACAGAACTTCTCAATGTCAACTAAAAATTCTCAATATTTTCTGTGCTCTCAGTTGTTCATATCCATGTGAAAATGTAATTCATGTGCTTTATATAATATCTATATAGTGGAGGCTATAATCCTAGATGATTTCTCATTTGGATAAGGTAGATCATTCCATTTAAATGGAGATTTTTGGCAAAAAGCTCATAGCCCAATCAAAAAAATAAACAACCAGCATCTCTTTCTTCTTAACAGTATTTTCAATATCTTCAACCAGAGAAAGTCTATATACAACAATCATAATTAAAATCATAGACTTTGATGTGTTATTTGTGTTGTTAATTTCAGTTTCTCTCTTCTTGAAAGACAGTTATTAAGAAGGGTCAAGAATAAAGTAAGATTCAGATAAGTAGGCAAGGTCATAAAGGTTATATTTTGATCAACTGATCTGGATAATTTATTGGGAGTGATTAGAATTTTAGCTAATCTGGATTTTGAATTTGGGGAACCATTCTCATGATACTGAACCAGTTGGTCATTTTTCTTTAAAACCAGACTTCCCACGGGGACTCTGATGTTAGCACAGTTAGCTGCACACTTGTTGAATTTCCTCCATACTGTAATCAATATGGCCGTGAATGTTTCTTACACTTGTTAGCCCCTTGTATATTTTATGAATTCCAAGTCAAATAAAATTTACTATTAAATGTTGTTTAAAGAAAATTTATCAAATCCTAAGGAGGCTGAAAAAAAGCTATCACAGTTCATGTAAGTCAAGTTAAACATTTGCATGAAAATAAATACATTAGCACGAAGAGAGAAAAATAAGTCATGAGAATTCTGGAATGGAAACTATACCCGGCTTCAAACAGAAAAGTGTTAACCCCTGGAGTTTAGCCCCGTAACCATAAAACAGCTAAGGGAGTATTTAGTAATTAATGAGAAGGCCTGTAACAGTAATACAGTACAATAGGGCTTTCTAGATTAGCCATTCACAAAATACAAATTTTGTGAAATAAGAATTTCACAAAAAAATTTTGGAGACAAAAAAGAAAAACGGTAACAGAGTGTATGTGATGGAAGCAGGTGTTTGGAGGGAGGAACAGACCAGCACGAGCAGGTTGGGGGATGGGGAGGAGAGTGAGGGCAGAAGGAGCTACAAAGGATGTATGAGGATTTTATAATAACTTTTATTATTTCGTATGCCCATTTAAAAGGCTAATACCACTACTAGTTTTAATAATAAAGTGGCTATTCAGCTCTTAGAATGGAGGAACATACATGTGATAAGATAATGAATATCAAACAGTCGCTTCTGTTTTAACAGTCAAACAAAAATGAGACAGTGCAGAACACTTTCAGACAAAGAATCAATGAATGTCAAATACACTAATCTGAATGGCTTATCCATTTTAATCTCTTGGCTAATGCCTATGAAGAACAACGTTGACAACATTGCTTATTTACTGGTTCATATGAAGATTGGGGGTTGAAAAGTACTCCAATCATATGTCCAGAACACTGAAAAAGAATCTGCTGGGCTGCAGTGGATGTGTGAGGGATGCTGAGATTTAACCTCAATATCCAAGAGAAGTCAGCAAGGTATATCATTAAAAGACATGTCAACTTCTTTCTTTGTTATTTTTAATATTTTTATTTAATGTTTTTAACTTATAGTATAATTTTTTATTTTCTTCCAAGTGCTATCTTTTAACAACTGTAATGTAGGACAAGGATAATAAAAAAATCCTTCTCTGATACTTTTTTTTAAGGAGATTTATTTATTTATTATGTATACAGTGTTCTGTCTGTCTGTATGCTTGCTGGCCAGAAGAGGGCACTAGATCTCACTACAGATGGCTGTGAGCCACCATATGGTTGCTGGGAATTGAACTCAGGACCTCTGGAAGAGCAGTCAGTGCTCTTAACCTCTGAGCCATCTCTCCAGCCCCTCTCTGATACTTTCTTATGCTTTCTGGGAAGTTACTTCAGAACTAGGCAGCAAACTTACCTGCTGTTTGTTGTACAAATTATGCACAGAGCTTGAATGAACCTCAATTCCTCATCTAAAAAATGGACATGATGAGAGTACTCTATTTCTGCTGCTCTGTCGGAGAAGAGGGTATACAGAGTGGCTGGCTCACAAGTAGTCAGCAATGAGAAATGGAGGAACATAAGACACTGTGCAAACACTGTAGAGTCCTACACACTGCAATGACTACTCTACCAACAACACATACTAGGGCAGTTATGGAATTTAACTGAAACACCGTAGTAGGAGGCTGCTTGTTCATTTCCCAGCCATCCTGACTCAAAACAATCACTCAGAAACTATATTATTTACAATATTGTTTGGCCAATAGCTTAAGTGTATTTCTGGCTAACTCTTATATCTTAGTTTTCTTTATTTACCTAGAGTATTATGTAAAATATTAAAAAACAAATAGGCAGACATTTTCTGTAATTGCCTAGCAAAATGAATAATCATTTGGAATAGAAATTTATTTCAATGAAATTCAAATTTTGAGTAAGTATTCATTGTTCCTGAATATATTGAATATAAGAGCAAACCATGGCAATGTTGAAAAGGGTTGTTATTGCAGCTTACATCTGTAGAGAGGATTCTCAGAATACATTATTTGTCCAACAGCACTGCCAAAGGATTGGAGTGGGTTCTACAGAATGGATGGCAATGACTTGCTGCCCCATGGTCAAGCAACGCCAGTGTCATTGCATCAGCTGCTGCTTTCTTATCAAGCAAGAGGACTCCCTAAAGCAGTGATCCCACAGAGATCGCAGTCCCCATAATGTTGGACTCAGGCAGAAAATGAAATGAGGGGCCTTAAGGGGTCATGAATCCTAAGAGACCTAAATCCAATAATGAACAAAACCAGGTGCAGGTATTTTTTATACAGTAGAGGTTCTACGAGTGAGTCCTATTGTGCACCTCAATGGTCTGCATTGCCAGAAGCACAAGGGAAAGCTAACCTCTAGATAGTAGCTCTGGGACTCTGGAACAAAATGCTGTCTTAAGGCAGACTTATAAGAGGCTCAGTAATTTCACAATGGAAAATACAATCCCTTGGATAAAAACAAACAAACAAACAAACAAACAAAAAAAAACAGATTCCCAATAGAACAGATGATCAAATAACGAAAACTTGATAGGGGAGAAGGAAATTCTACAGATAACTGAAAAATGGTATTTCAATGAATGTTTCAGGAACCTCGGAAGTTCAGTCCACCTTTGATGAAACTCGTGTCACTAGCGAGAAATATGAGTGTGACGGTGGGCAGGTCCAAGGGGAAAGCAGTCACCTGAAGATTAGAAGGGGTGTAGTCAGGACCCATAAAAGACAATTGTACCTAGACAACAAAGAGGACCCTAAGAGAGACATACATGGATCTAATCTATATGGGAAATAGAAAAAGACAAGATCTCCTGAGTAAATTGGGAGCATGACTTAGCTGTGATATAGTTGAAAGCTTTCAGAATGTTTCTCTAAGCTGCACGGCTTGTTCTTTGTCATTCACATTCTCCCTAACAAATGTATGGCAGATCTGAGAAGAAAGATGTTCTAGGATTAAATCTAGAATAAAAGTGAGGAAAAGAGATTCTCGTTAATGGAAACACAAATTCTAGGTAAAATTTACCTACTTTGCCTCCATCTGGGAAGACTTTTATACATGGTTAACATACATTTACTCATTTTTATTCTTGCACTCAACAAGTATTAACTGACTTCTTGTCATATGCCTGGATATACTGTATAATACTCAGACAAGAACTTTCACCTTTGCACAGTACTTAAAGCTGAGGACATATATCTAACGACGATAGAAACTCTGATATACCATATAATACCACATCATCCAAATCGCAGAAAAAAGGTGTGGCATGGTCTCATATAAAACCTTTGGATTCGGTCATTTTGTTGGTTTCCACCCACAGCAGAAGAGGGCTGGACCAGATGATCCATCTCTATCTTTTCTTTCAGCCCTCAATGTTCCACACTTATGGTTAGACATCTACAACCGATCTTTACATTTTCCTGAAAGACCATTCTAAACTGTAGAAGAGATTTGTTCTAGTGGTTTGAATCACCAATCCCCTCTTTTTTCCCATGTTTTTAAGGTGTCATTTTATTCTAAATTTGATGCTTGTGTCATGATTATTTTTAAGTTACCTGTCAGTTGTGAAATTAAAGATAAGAAAGGTATGAAATTGTGGATTAAACACAGCTTATGTGGCTTTCAAGGTAAGGGGTACCGAAGCTGGACTAGAAAGGTTTCATTTCATTTTACTTCAGAATGAACAATGGCTTTGTTATGTAGCAACACTCAAAAACATGAGATTGAAGTTTTGACTGTTTATTTTATGTGTTTTTGAGTTTGTTTTTGTATAAACATTTTCACCACATGCATGTAATGCCTGTAGAAGCAAGAAGAGGGCTTTGGATCCCTGGGACTTGAGTTACAGATGTTTGTGAACCATCACAGGGTGCTAGGAACCAAACCCAGGTCCTCTGCAAGAGCAATGCATACTTTTAACCACTGAACCATCTCTCCAGCACCAAGATAGGTCTTTAAAGTTTATGGTTTTGTTATACTTATTGCATAATAAGGATCCTAAAAGATTATCTGCAATAGAGAGATTATTGACTATTAGATGAATCATACCACTTAGGCATATATACAAAGAGATGAACAGCAAATGGCTGCAAACCTTATTGAGAACCTACTGTGAGCCAGATAATTGTCCTACCATGGGATCTTTGACCAATCACTTTCTGTTAAAGATTGCCAGTGTGCTGAAGCTTTCCATCTTGACTTTTCGGCTGTCCACACAGCATGTTCAGATCTATACCCTTGTGCCCTGCTGCATTCCGCACTTCTCTGTCAAGTTCTCATGTTCCCCCTTTGGCTTCTAATGCGTGGCTCAAGAATCTATAGTTAGTTGTAGATGAAAATTCCTGGCTCAAAATTCCCTGGTTGTTTTCCTTCAGAGATAATTCTGGAGTTTAATCTGGTGACACAAAGCATAGATAAAGGACACTGCTGACACCTGCTACTGCCCTGCAATACACAGTAGATGGCTAAACTAATTCACAAGTGGTGAATGAACGTTAATACAGTCCCCCAATCATCATCCAAAGCAAGCTAGGCGCCAAGCATATCTGAATCGCTTGGATTCCAGTATATCCATGTTTCCTGGGTACCTTTATCCCTTCCTACCTGCTACAATGTGGTATACAGGGAAGCATCCCTTGCCATCTCCCAAATACCCTGGGCATTCTTCTACTTCTGGACCTTTGTGTACTGGAGTATTTTCTACACCTTTTTCTGATTCCATAGAATTCCCATGTGACCTTCAAAGTCGGTGCCAGTGTTTTCCTTGTCACAAAACTCAGACTTTCAAGCATGTGGCACATGTTGAGTCCTGCCTGTGGCCCCATGTTTGTCAAGTCACCCTCCAATAATCACTTTACAGTCTTCATCAGTTTCTCAGGTGTTCTCAGGTGTTCCTTGTATTCCAGTAGGTTCTTAGGCAGCATCTCATCCACCTCTTAGTCTTTTCTTCTAAGGACAGAGCCTGGAATAAAATGCATATCTCATTAGGTACAGCTTGCATATTTCAGAGTTTGTGATTATGTTAAATATCACAAATTGCTTTTTCAAATGATTTTACAGATTTTATGTATTTATCCACAAACCGAATAGCAGCGGATCTTGCGGTTTTTCAGTAACGACTTTTCCTCACTAATGGTTTCTGTGATACTGTTAGTAGAGGGCAAACCTAACTCACAAGTGGTGAGCAAGTGCTAATCTAATCCCCCAAAGTAATCACAGTGACAATCATCAGCCCAAATACAGCAAGAATGTATATATCTTCCACATTTTCCTCAATAACACTAGATATTTCCACTTTACAGGAAGGAGAGTAAGGCTACAGAGGAAAAACATCTTACTTCATTTCTCTTTACGTGTCCCTTTATTAATCTCTTGATTAGCTTTCAATTCTCCAACGAGAGTACTGGTGTAGACAAAGTATGGCGTTCCTATGAAAACTCTTTATAATGTTAGTGTGATGGAGATTAGCTCAAAACTTGTCAAACTACAATGCAGAAAGCTTTCACTGTGCTCCTATCTCTGGTGGGGAGTGAGTCTTTAGCATTTGCAGCATAAAAATTAAACAGAAGGGGATGGAGAAATGGCTAGTAATGAAGAGCACTGGCTGTTCTTGCATAGGACCAGAGTTAAGCTCCCAACATCCATGCTGTGGTTCACAGCAGTCGGCAAACCCGGTTGCAGGGGATTCTGTGCCCACTGCATGGGCATTACGCACACCCATGGTACACATACTACATGTATGCATGCTAATAAAAACATTTATATACAAAAAATAAAAATAAATTTCTTCATGAAAATTAAACTGGAGTATCTCGAGCAATGGCTTGTTATGACAAGGATTCTTCAGTGAAAGAATGGTCTTCCCAGTTACCTCTGTGTGGTCATATTTCATGTTCTAGATTCATCACTAATGGGATATTGACATGAGAGGTTTTGTTCTAACATGTGAGGCTTGAGAGAAAAACTGGTTTATAGGAGATATTGATTGAAACCCAATTTATGAAATATTATATTGTATTCCTTAGAGAGAGAAATGGAGTTCTCTGAATTTACAGTCACTAGAGAGAGCTTTATTGATGAGTAGGATTCTGAATATCATTTAGATAAATCATCAAGTTCTACACAGTTCCGTCACATAATATGAGATGCTGTTCAGCACAATGAGGCCTAGAAATCAATGAATGGATTGTGCCTATCAACATAGGCTGTTCTTCGTCTATGACAGACAGAATATGCGAGGTAGATTCACGTTAATTTTTAATAAGATCCGCAAATAACATCCCTTTGGGGCACAGGAAAAAAAAACAAAGCAAGGCGGAGAGTTTACTCTAAAATACATTAAAAACCAACATCAAATATACATCAAAACGCATATCAAAGTACTCACAAGTCTTGTCCAAATGGCCACACACAAGAGCATCGATTTGCTTAAAATGTGTCTCCGGGAGAGTGCACCCGCCACGTACAGCTCACCATCTGTGGCGTTCCATTAGCACTCAGCCAGCAGGGCCCCTTTCGCAAGTGTACCTCCACACATCTGCCCTCTGCTTCCCCGCGTGAGCAGAAAATTACCTTTGTGAACAAACGCTCCTATCCCTTCTCTGTCCTACAGTGAATTATTATTAATAGCATTCTTTGTTACTTAAGAACTGGCTTACACAAAATCTTACAAGGTCTGTGTGAGAAGTGGGTTCTAGCTAAAGGAAAGGGAGGAGCCAAGAGGTATTTGTGTAATGGCGCTAGACATTTCTTCCCTCCCCTTCCTTTTGTTAGAGGGAGGGGGTGATGCTGTCTTATGAGAGGTGGTCTCTCTACCATCTCTCCTCTGTGTGGTGGGAAGGCATGTGTGTGTACAGAACACACCCTGAATTTTACATGGGTTGCTGGGGATCCAAAGTTAGGTACTCATGATCGGACAAGCCTTTGACCCACTGAGTCATCTCCCCAACGCTTCTCTTATCAGCCCTTACTTTTAAAATATTGGTATTCAACCTCAACAGTCCAAATCATTTCTATTTTTTCTTCACACATTGCTAATGGGCTGTCTGATTCATTTGGATGTCTTATCTTCCACCTATACATATTGATTTACATTTTATCTTTTGTTTTGTGATTCATACATAAACCTATGTACTGAATAACTTCACTGAACAGTATATCAATATATATCTATATCTATGAGCTAATGAGTCCACACCTTCTGTTCTGTTTCTCTTAATTGAAGGTCTACATTGCTGGAACATGAAAATCGTTGTTGACTTACCTAGATAGTACGCATTCCTCATCAAACCCATCACCAAATCTTGCCAACTTTATCTTCTAGTTGTTTCTAGAATACGTTCTCTCCTACTTTCTGACATCTTTACCTATAGTGATCCTACTTATACTGTACAGTTCCCATAGCCCTCTAACTCTTTTCTCTTACTCTGGTATTATTTCAAAGGCCCAACAAATTCTTCAGTGAGATGGTCTCCTACAACATATATAAGATAATGACTGTAGTCCTTAAAACACTTGGGCATTCTCCATTAAATGAGAAATGATAATTAAGCTCCTTATGGTGGCATATAGATGCATTTATTTCCTGACAACCCACCTCTAATCTCTCAGTCTTATGTTTCTATGACTTGGTGGCAGGGACCTCTACGCACCAAGCCATCTCAGTAGTTCCACTCTTCATATGTTGTCCAGAGCAGCTCCTCTCTGTTCACAAAATACTAAGTAATTTGTCTATATTATCCTTATTATTAATACATTGTACCATCTTATCCACCAACATAAGCTCATTTGATTCTTTTATTCCCCTCTTCTTTTCACTGTCTCTCATAGCCCTCAATATTTAGCAAATACTTAATAAATGTTTCTGTATCTGTAATGGGAGGTGATTGAGTATCCCAATGGATACATAAGATACGACTTGCAATTGAGGCTTCTAATAATTATATTAATACCTTATTATCAAGTTTAGAAGGTGACTTGAGGATTCATTTCTGATGCTTACTGAGTTAAGACACAAAAGAAGGGTAAAAAAATGGTTCCCATCTCTAAGAAGTTACCATTGTCATCAGGCATGTGAGGTTTAATTGCATGTGTTATTGTTTTTTGTGTTATTGTTTTGTAAGATATACATATACTACATTTCAAGCATTGGTACTACATGTATAATTGGAAGGTATTTATCAGTGTCTATGGTATAACAGACATTAGGATTAGTTGTTGAAGATTTTGATAGGCAACAAGACATAATCCTTTCTCCAAGGAGCTGATAGACAAGTATGGGGGAAGCGAGAGATCAAAGAGTGTTTTGTGTGCTGGGTAATGTGCAAGGCACCATGATGGACATGGATGAAAGGTTGGAGCTTCCTTTTAAAAACTCATACAGTAATAATTATAATGAATGGTGAGGGAGAGAATATGTGTGTGAGTTGAGAAGTTAAAAATATTCCATCCAGGATATGGAAACTATATTTGATATTGAAAACTGATTCACCAGATAAAATCAATAATTTATCTGATTAGGTAGGATGCAATTGTAACTGCATTGCAGTGGGTTTTCCATCTGAAGGACAAACGATTTTGTTGCACCCTCGTTATGACAACAGTTATTTCATTTTGCTGGGACTCAGGTTTCATAAATCTGGCACCCTGGTGCCAGCCTCCAGACATAGGTGCTAGTGTATCAACTGTGTCACGTTTCTACTGATGCTAGGCTGCTCCTGGGGTGTGACTTTCTAGAACTTGGTAAAACCTGACACCAGAAAAATCTCTAAGAACCTAACATGTCAGGTCATTTTGGATACTTTCTTTCTATCAGTAACAATAGCATTTGAATCTGCATGCAACCAACAAAGCCAGTGAGGACTGCCATATTTAAGAAGTTCAAAGCTCAATAATTTGTTGATTATTCATTTGGAATATTATCATTGTACTCATCTAACAAATTATTTAACAGAAGTACAATGGCAAACTTCAGCAGCAAAAGATCATCTTCACCCAATGGATAAAAAAAAAAGTGCCAGCCTGTGAAAGATTCCCCAATGACATACAGAATAGGGTATTGCCTACATCCAACCTGACCACATTGTCAGTGGCTCCCAATGGTCAGGTACAAACCCTCTGAAAGCAGGTCACGGGCTCCGATAAGTCCTTTTCTTCTGAAAAGAGACAGTGTCACACGTTTACGAATTAGCTGACCAAGGAAAATGATGTGTTTGTGGTAGTCAAAGCAGACGTGGCACGCAGGGCATCTGTGAACAGTGTTCTGATTGACAGAAAGAGAGTCTGTACATTTTAACGTGTGGAGTTTCATAGTCTCTTTGTGTAAAGTGAAGCAGAAATGACAACATTATAGAGGAACTATGATTTATTGTCAGCCTCCTTATTGCCCAAATAAATCTTTAGGGCTGTCTAATCTAGGCCTGAAAGGCTTTTGGCTTTTTTTTTCAGCCAATCAGATACAAGTATGATCACAATCATAGCTAATTTTTAGGAGCCATTTAACGGCCTATCAAACAAGTAGAAGCAATAGTTAATTTATTCACTCCCAAGATTCCCTTCTCCCAAGATCCCTTTGATGTGTTTAAAGCGCTTCTGCGGATGATTCAAGGAAACACATCCCAGTGTCCACGTCCTGGTTCTGAGGAGCTCGTGTCTGATTATGCGCTAGCCTTGTGTAACTATGCCCCATAACTTGTGTGAATCCACTGTACTAAGTACTAATGTGACTTCATTCATTTGTGTCTTATACCTTACCTTTTCATACGGTAGCTGATATTAACAAAGTTGATTTTACAACAAGTCCTATTCAGCAGGATGCAATCATATGAGATGAATTATCTTTACAATACATAAAGTCAAAATTTCTTGAGAGGGATAGCAGCTTTGTATGCACAGATCCAGAACTCTGATCTCGTCCTTTAGTAGCCAGAACAAACAGATAAAATGCTCACAAGGAAGTAAAGACCATGAACAACATGGCATACACACTCTGCATTCTGAAATGCTCTACCTGACACAGAATTCGCTTTTTCCCTAAAAAGCTTGTTAAATATCATTCAAATAGACCATTCTCTGTGTGTGCAATAGCTTTTACATATTAAAATAATTGAAATCATACAAAGTATACTCTCAGTCATGAAGAAACTGAAAGGCATGATTAGTTGCAATAGCTACACAATCACAAAGGCAATTTTAAGAGGAAGAGCTTTTGAGGTGAAAGCTCCTGTATCATTATCCTCTTAAAAATATGAATAAAAGAAATCAGAAATAAAGATAATTTTTTAAAAATAAATCTCACTGTTGATGGCATGGGGTGTATCTTAGTTAGGAGGGTGTTTGCCTAACATACAGGAGGTCCTGAATTCAATCGCAGCATCACATAAATGGAGTATGATCTTAGCATTCACGAGGGAGGAATGGGGATCAAAAGTTCAAGGTCTTGGTTACTTCTCTGTCTGCTCCCTCTACTGTCCCCATCTCTTCTTTCCCATCCCTGCTAAAAGTTTGCATCCTTAGAACACCCATTCTCTGTTTTCATGCCCTCTACCCTCTGCTAGCTCCCTTCCCTTACAGCACCCCGCAAAGGTGCCATTTTCTAGTCTCCTTACTTCTTCATGCCCTCAAAACTAAAAATACATGTCTAAAGATTTGTAGCTAAGATCCACATAGGAGAAAGAACATGTGACATTTATCTTTCTGGGTTTAGGTTACCTTGTTTTATTCATTTAACTGCAAGTTTCAAGATTTCGGGGTTTTTTTATAGCTTAATCAAAATGAAGAATATATAAAGAGTGATGGAGTAGGGTCATCTGTCTATCTGTTGCTTTCATTGGTTAATTAATGAAGAAACTGCTTGTTCTGATAGTCAGAACATAGGTGGGTGGAGTAGACAGAACAGAATGCTGGGAAGAAGGGAAGTGAGGTCAGACGCAATGGAGCCAGCTACCAGGTCAGACATGCTGAATCTTTCCCGGTAAGCCACCACATTAATAGAAATGGGTTAATCAGGATGTGAGAATTAGCCAATAAGAGGCTGAAACTAATGGGCCAGGCAGTGTTTAAATGAATACAGTTTGTGTGTTGTTATTTCAGATGTAAAGCTAACCATGCGGGAGCCGGGCCGGACGAAAAGCTGGCCTGTTCGCCTCATCACTACAAAAGAGCATAAACTTATTCCTTTGTAAGCTGACAAAATATGTAATGGGGGAGGGAGAAAGAAAGGGACAGGAACAGGAGAGCGACAGAGAATGGGAGAGGGTGGGAGAGAAGGAGAGGGAAAGAGAGATCTATGTCATGCTGATCCTGAAAGTTAAGGGTTAAACAGAAACTCCAGTACCAGGTGTGAAATGTTCCCTTTCGGACTATTGGTTTCAAAGGCCTGAAAACAATATAGGCTCTTGCCGTTCCTCTTGGTTGCATACCAGAGCTAACTGATACTGCAAGGTATAGAGCAATCAAGCTGGAAACCTGTTCCTGCTGGCTACCTTTCAGAGAGCCAGAAGATGCTATACAGATGACTGGGGCAGCAAGAGACGGCAGTGATCTTACCCAGCTGTGAACACTGTGGACTACAATGCCAATCTGCCAGGCAAGATAAACTCACCTTATCTTGCAATAAAGGCCCAACTCTTAACAGGGTAACTAACTGCACTCTGACTGAGGCCTGCTCCACTAGAAGGAATCCCTGCTTGGCACTGTAATCCTAGTCAAAAGGCCATGGTTGAGGAGGCCATAGGTTATAGGAGCAAACTTGTTATCTAGTTAACTTGTCATGGCACCAAGCTGCCTTCTAAACACTTATGTTTAAACCCGTAGACAGATACTACTCCAGCCTTGATCAGAGAAGCCTCTTGGCAATGAATGGTGGTGAATGTAGAGAGGAAAGGCTGCTCAGTGTGCTGAGAGTAAGTGCCAGATAGGAACACAGACCAATGTAGGACGTTTACAAAACTTCTGGAAGGTTCAGAAATGATTACATAATGGGGGTGACTGGTGAGAGTGGTGTGGTGCTTTGAATAGGAATGGCTCTCATAGATTCATATATTTGAATTAGTCAGCGCTACTTGAGAGGGATTAGGAGGTGTGGCCTTGTTGGAGTAGGTGTGGCCGCCTTGTTGGAGGAAGTGTGTCACTGGGGTGAGCTTTGGGATTTCAGGAGCCCAAGCCAGGCCCAGTGTCACTCTCTTCCTGATCCCTGTGGATCTGGATGTAGAACTCTCAGCTCTCTCTCCGGCACCATGTATTCCTGCTTTTCACTATGATGATAATGGACTGAACCTTTGAGCAAGCCCCCAACTAAATGGTTTCCTTCCTAAGAGTTGCTGGGTCCACTGTGTCTCTTCATAACAATACAGCAGTGGCTAAGACAGGGGTCTGGTGATAGAAAGGTGGTAAGAGCTGGGGGATAGGAAGAAGAGGTATGCAATGCTGTCTTCTGGGTATGCCACACCCCAAAAACACATAACCTCACAGCACCTGTGGCTTCTGCAACTGGCCCATACGAAACTGGGCCTATCAATAGTCAATGATGGATTGGGAAGAGGTTCATGGGGTCCTAACCATCCCTGTTGAACTATTGGTTGCTGATGGATTCTGGGAAAGAGGCAGTCATTGACTTCAATTATGTATCCACCTGGTTCCAACGGATGAGTGTAAAAACAAAAGACATGTAAGGGACTTGTAAGGGAGGGGAAATAGTAGGGATAGGAGAGAGATTAAAGAAGGTGGAATTATTGAATTTAAAAGGCACTTTCTTTGTATGAAACTTACAAAGAAGAGTTTCAGTAAAAGTTGTGTAAAAAAGAATTCCAAGGTCACGGTTGACTACACAGGTATTCTAAGCTTAGCCTGGGCTGCATGAGACCCTGTATCAAAGCAAACAAATAAACAAAAAGAAATATCACAGTTGCTTTTTACTGAAAAGGTTTTTTAAAAAATAATTTCAGTGTTAGCCAACTGAATTATTCAGGGATAATAGAAACAGAGAACAAGGACTCCTTGTCCACCTACTGAGTTTAGCCACCATTCTTGAAATAGGCAGGGGCTTATTGAAACATACACGTTCAGGTAACTTTTGATTTGATAGTGGCTGGGGAAGACCCATACTCTCCAATGTCTTGTCTGTCTGGTTTGTCACATTAGCATGTCTCCTTTTCCTAAAAGGATGATTCCACTAGCACTAAGACTGCTACACTGGAAATACTTTAGTTTCTGTCTTCTGTACACATCTTCAAGTGTTTTAAAGGTTTGAGTGGACATTGCTTCCAAGCATTTCCTTGTATTCCTAAAGCAGACCATTTTAACTGAGGAGTAACTCTACAGAATAAGAATCATCTCTAGAAAACTTGGTTGGCTAACACTATGTTACATATACTGTGCTAGGCAACAATTTAAAATAGGTCCATGAGCAATCTGAAATGACATACAAATATATTCCTACAGAACTATTGGGTGAAAACACAGCTTTCAAATTCATAATAGGATGCCAGAAATTTAAAAATAATACAACTATATGCACATGCATGCAAAGATAAATATACTGCAAGAGCTTGGATCTTGAAAAGGGAAGTGTACCAAAATGTGAACTGTGTTTATCACCAGTTGATAGAATCCATAAGCACGTTCTATTTTGTTTCTCTATTGTCTATTCAAATAATGAAAACCTAAATTTCTTTTGAAGTTTAGGATGGGCAACTTCAGAGTGAAGAGAATAATTTAGATGAATAAATTTCAGAACAGGATGCCAGGCTTACTTCCTAGAAACAGAGAGGTAAAGTTTGACTTCTATATATTTTATTTTTGGCTGATTCAAAAATAGTTAAATGTGATTTTAGGTCTATATTTGTAACAGAATTTGGATTTGAAAGAAGCTCATTTTCCCATCTCTGTGATCACCGCTTTTGTCACAGACCTAATATAAAATGTGACTTTAATTTAAATTCTGAAGTCAAATAGAGACTAGATTTCTTGCTTTCTTTTCTAAAGCAGTGTACTTCTAAGATTAGAGGTTCCAGATGACTCTCTTGCAAGAGAGATGGTTTATATTTTCTCTTCATTTGTACTAACAGCAAAGTAGTAGTATGGTTGGTACCTACCACATGGAATTAAATGTAGAAAGACTTGACTAAAAAGTAAAATGAAGCTATCATCTCTCATTTCCCTAAATACTAAATCAAAGTTATGTTTGAACTATGTTAAAACAACAACAAAAACAGCCAGGAACCTTGTAAACTCATCACTATCCAGTATTTGGACAATACCTAAATACTGTGATGTGGTTTGTCAAGCAGGCAGACTCTCTCTCTCTCTCTCTCTCTCTCTCTCTCTCTCTCTCTCTCTCTCACACACACACACACACACACACAAGCTTGCTAGGCGATTTTACTTTCATATTCTGCTTAGATTTCTCATTCATAATACATCAGGTTGACTTATTTGTATGGAGATAGCTCATACAACCTTTTTTTCTTTCTCCCTAATACCCAATACTCTACAGCCTTGCATATGCTTGGCAAGCTCTCTGCCACTGATCTACATCACCAGGCCCCCTAAGTTTCTTCTCATTAAAAAAAAATGTGTGTGTGTCTGGGAGCTTGTGTACCTTTGGGTATGTGTGCGGACATTTTTTGGGAATGCCAATCATCTTTGAGAGAGGGTTTCTCATTGGCCTGAAGCTTGCCTATATCTGCTTGTTCTCTGCCTTTCTAGCACTGGGATTACAAGCATGCATGCTGCCCTGCCTGGATTCTTGCAGGGGTTCTGGGGAACCAATGATGATCTTTACATTTGCACAGTACAACCAACAGAGGCATCTTCTACATCCCCTGCCCCACCTCTAGGTTTCTTGAGAGGAACAAAGTATCACAGTGTGTTCCCACATTTGAAAATTAAAAATATTTTATATCCAAAACATTAGTGAGGAATACAATCTTGAGCTAGTGTATTAGTTGGCCAGAAGTAACTCTCATCTCTTCTTAACTCGTTTTTTATTCTTACACTTATGTTATAATTTGAAATCAGTGGATTTTGGATTAATGGAATTTTTGATGGGGAAAATGTCCATTTGGTTTGACTTGGCATTTTTGCATCTGTATTTCTTTATATTTTAGAGAGAGAGAGAGAGAGAGAGAGAGAGAGAGAGAGAGAGAGAGAGAGAGAGAGAGGCAGATAGATAGAGACAGACAGGTAGATTCCCAGATGTACAATGCGGTTCTTTCTGGATTGAATAAGAAATCCACAGAACAACAGAACAACAATGGCCTGTATTGCAGCTGTCTCATCTTTGGAGAAGTTCTTCAAGCACCCACTGGTTCCTTCACCATCAACTTCCAGCATCTATTTAGTTTGCTCTTTCCCTATGACTCCAGGTAAAATATCTACTTAGTTCTGCCAACTCTTCATATTTATAGGATTTCTCTCATCCAAACCCTGACCCCTGACTTCTTTCGATTTAACCTACATTTTAACCTTTTCCCACAATGTATACTAATAATCAACACGCTAAAGAGATTCATATATTTTCTGTATTTTCTGCTAAACAGCTGTTTATTTTACTCAGAATGCAAGCTCCATGAAGAGTAGAATCTTTGTGCATCTTGTTGATAAATATTCCCCAGTGACTAAAAGACTTTCTGGCCTATAATAAGTACTCAATATAGATTATTATTATTTAAAATGAAACAGTGTACAAATGGAATGGCAGCAGACTACTCTGCTGTTTTAGAATATAAGTGATGTATCATATCCTACTGCAGCTGAAAACCATATTTCCTGATCTATTTGCTGAATACTAAGAGCACTCCAAAACACAGTGTTTCTTTTACCCCTAGTATATTTTTCCTTTGGAGACTAAACTTCTGCCTCAGGCTTTCAAGTGCTTAGGGTGGCAGGCATGAGTTGCATGCCAGATAGAACTCTTGGTTTCTAATCAATAAATAAAAAATTATGCCCACACAGAGAAAAGTGGTTAATTGTTTGAGTGTGTTAGAGGTCATGTAACATTCAGTGAATATTTTTTTCATGACAGCAATTGGTTTATTTCTTTAGACATCAGTGAATATTTTTTATGAGATTTTTTTCCTAACTCACCATTCCATGTCGTATAAATAGACATGTTTTAATGTTTATCTTGAAAATGTCTCTACTCAATTCTATAGACTAACAAACTGCATCACTCACTACTGTATCTATCTGTAAGACTCAAGGAAAGGAATCGATATGAGAAAGAAAGAGGAATAGGCCTGCAGCTTAGTTGCAAAACATAAGCAGTTAGTAAGAGCAGCACAGAGTCTGCCATCCAGGATCCATTCTTTCAGATCATCTGGTCGTTACGTGGAGAAAGAAAGCAATTGAATGGGGCTTGATTGATGGGTTGACTGCTCATAACCTGTATCCCACTGTACTTCTTGAATAGTCTTAAATTCCCAGTAGCTCCAAAGTGGCCTAATGGAAGGAGGTTTAAAAGAATAGTGTAGAATATGTGTTTAGATCTCCCAAAGTAGCTAGTCTAAGCACTTTGAGAAGGCTCTGTGCTGGTCAGAATGATGGATGGCCTAAGTGCGGTTTGATTAATGTCTTGGGATGGACAGAGAGCTAACACAGGAGAGTCAGTGGTTCATGAATAAATCTTTACTGACATCTTGGATGAATCTGACCTTTCTAGTGACAGGACAATGTGTTGGCACTAAGGGACACATCTAAGGCAAGCTTTGAAGTAAAATTTAACGATGAAATAATAATGAAATCAACACTATATCCTGTAATAGTTTGTATCTTATTAAGCAGAATCATTCATATATACATTTATAGTAGAAATTTCAGCCTTATTTTAAGAACTTCATTTCTTAGAATACATACTTTCATGTATATCAAATGCCTCAAGTCCATAAATCTCAACAAAACAAGAGCCAAGTTACATTATAAGCTAACACTGTGTTTTTCTGTATTGAAGTCTATTTTTCTAAAGAGTGGAAAAAATACTTTTAACCTAAGTCTTTTCTATCTTATACTGTGGAAATTTTTGTGATCCTTTTAGTTAACTATTATTTTATGAATTAAGATGATCCCAGTAAGTTTTAGCTTTTAGTTTTGATTGGCATTTATTAATTGTCAATATTAATGAGCTCTATGCAGTGTTCTGGTGTATTCATACAGTTTGCACTGATCAAATACAGACTCCCTTATTCCCATTTAATCCTCTTCCCTACGTCATTCTCAGTCCCCTGTAATCTGTATTCATCAGTCAGGTTCAATTTTTTAAGCCTCCACATTATGAGAATGAACACGGGGGAATCTAGCTTCCATGTCTGGCTTATTTAACTTAATGTCTTCTAGTTCCACGTATTTGCTGTGAATGATAGATTTCATTCTTTTTGGCTGAACGATAGAAGCAAGCTCTGTCATTAAACAGAGAATCAATAAAGCATAGTTAGTACCAGCACGGAACCAGGGTTCCTAAGACCTGAGTTCAAAAGCCAATTTGCCATTTGTTGGACAAATAAATGATACCAGCGAACCCACTAACCTAGGTGGGCCTAAGTTGTCACCTCCATTCCAAAACTAAACACTTCACAGAGCTCTTGTAAGAGGCCAATGTAGTAACTTATATTTGCTCAATTTTAGTGGGTTTCTGCAGAGGGTAGATGGATCTTCCTTGTTACAGTTGGAGAAATAATTTTTAATTAGTGGCAAATTGATAAATTTAAACAGATGCTCTTCTGCTATGAATTTCCAGGTCATTCCTTTTCATCCTGAGCTGTTCCACTTTGAACCTATGTTGTTCGGTTCTTTACTTGGAAAACTACTTCCTTTGCCTCTCATGAAAGGTGTCTCTCAAACAAAAGAAGATGAACTTTGAAATTAATAGAGAAGTTCTATGAAGGGCAGGGGGAGGCACACCCAGTATAAGTTTCACTGAGGAATTGGTCACTGTTAGCTATAGATTCCATACTTGGTAACAAGTCCCTTGCATCTCTTTAACTATTTCATGTCCCTTCCACTGGTACCCACAATCCCTTAGAGTTTCTCTTCGTGTGGAATAGCGGTATAGCTAATGTGCTTCCTAAACTCAGTTTGTTTTTTGTTCTCTGCTGACACTTTCCTATCTGCTACACATCCTCACCTCTGTCCGTATCCTCTACAGATGAGATTGGGCTCGTTCAGGGTGGTATGGCTCTAGACCCCCATCCTCTACAGAAGAAATCGCTTCTTCCGTTCTATGATAAGCAACTGCTGACAGGTTCTTCGGAGCATTATTTTATTTGCAATCAGTCTTTGTTCTTTAGGGCATTGCTAGGGCAAGAGTTGGCTACCACAAGTGGTTCATTCTCCTGGATACAATTTCCCATGGAATGTTCTAAAAGCAGAGTATTACTGATATTAGGGACAGCATCTCCTGCCCTGTCATTGATCACCTACCTAATTCTAGTGAATGCCAACCTCTGAATACATGAGTGTGAATATGAACATGTGTGTATGTGTGTATTCTGTGAGAGAGTTTATCAGAGTAGTCTGGCATTACAATTTCTGAACGTGATCCATGTAAAGGCATATATTGCCACAGCGGGGAGTCAGAAACACACCAGGTTCCATGGCAGCACATGACCACAAACAATGTCTAAGTTGGCAATAAGTAATAAATAAATAAATAAATGAATGAATAAATAAATAAATAAATATCTGGATTTTTGCTAGCTGTAACCATTTACTTTTGAGTTGATTACTGTGAAAGTTGAAATTGGAGATGCATTAGTTAGCTTGCCATGTAGAAAACCTTTAATGAATGTTGGCCATAATTATATTCAAATCATAGAAGACTAAACAATATAAAACCTAGTCAATAAATTGGACTTATTTGTTTCAAGGTTCCTAAGGAGGTGGCTTCAGCAGATGGTTTCAACCACATACAGGCTGGTTAATGTGGAAGCTCATCATGTCAAATCTTTTAAAATTTACTTTATGCATATGAGTACTCTGTCTCTGTGTGTATATCTTTACGGCAGAAGACAGCATCAAATCCCACTATTCAACGATTGTGAGCCACCATGTGGGTGTTGGGAATTGAACTCAGGACCTCTCGGAGAGAACTGCCAGTTCTCTTAACCCCTGAGCTGTTTCTCCAGCCCTGGTCAAATTTATTTTGAAAGATGTCTCTAAAGTGTTTCTCCTTTACAAATCTCTCTGAGATTTACCTCACAAAGAAGTGTTCATTTTCTACTAATAATTTACAATATAAATGATTCCCTTTAGGACACAGATCTATAGGGTGGTACTGGTTGTATGATTCAGTCATAGTAACTTCCACAGTGTTCTGAATTGGAGCTACCATTTTTTTATTGTTAAAAATTTCCGCCTCCTCCCCGCCTCTCATTTCCCTCCCCCTCCCCCTACTCCCCTTTCCCTTCCTCTCCAGTTCAAAGAGCAGTCAGGGTTCCCTGCCCTGTGGGAAGTCCAAGGTCCTCCCCCCTCCATCCAGGTCCAGGAAGGTGCACATCTAAACAGACTAGGTTCCCTCAAAGCCAGTACATACAGTAGGATCAAAACCCAGTGCCATTTTCCTTGGCTTCTCAGTCAGCCCTCATTGGAGCTACCTTTTTAAAACATGAAGTAGTTTTATCAGACCTCTTCTTTAAAATAGGAAACCAACTTAGTGGTACCAAGATAGAGACAAAGAAATGCAGCCCCCGTGGACACACAGAATATTTCTAAAAGACTTCACATGTGGACTTTCTTATTTCTTGATGTGGGAGTTCCCTCTGTGTGCTGTGATTACCATTAATGAATAAAGAAACTGCCTTGGCCTGTTGATAGGGCAAAGCTTAGGAGGATGGAACTGAATGCTGGGAGGAAGAAGGCAGAGTCACAGGGATGCCATGGAGCCACCAGAGATAGACATGCTGAAATTTTGCTGGTAGGTCACGGCCTCGTGGTGAGGCACAAATTAATGGAGATGTGTTAAATTAAGATGTTAGAGTTAGCCAATAAGAAGCTAAAGCTAATGGGCCAAGCAGTGACTTAATCAATACAGTTTCTGTGATTTATTTTGAGGCTAAGTTAGCCAGGGGGCTGGGACAAACAAATAGGACTTCCTCCAACAATTTCCCAGGGGCCCATGTAAGATTAGAAATTAGTTGTTTCAAAAGAAAAAAAAATCAGGGCAAATCATATCCTTTGTAAGTAGACTGAGGTCACTTTCTCCAAGTCCCCCCCCCCCCCGTTAACTGTACAATTTATTTTTGGCTGTTTTACTTCACATCCGTGTGATCAGTTCATTGGAAACATATTATTAAAAGATCAATTCATCTAGTCATATAAAATTGTTGATGCTTTTGTAATAAGAAAGAAATTTTTACTTCATGCGCTGAGGGAAAAACCAAATATTACTGTTCCACTAAAGGAATACAGCAATAAAATGGATCCTGGGGATATTCTATTGTACCCATAGATCAGAGTCTTGCTTGGTCACCATCAGAGAAGCTTCCTCTTGCAGTAGAGGGGATCAGATGCAGAGACCCACAGTTGTTAGTGGGCAAACAGTGAGAGACTTTGGAGCACTCAGTCCTAAATGGGATGTCTCCATTAAATTCCTCCCATCAGGGCTTGTATGTGGAAGAGGAGGCAGAAAGATTGTAAGACCTGGAAGAAATAGATGCCACTAAGAAAACAGCGTCTTCTAGACACCACAGGACTGCCACACGTACAAACTCACATAGGTTGTGGCAGCATGAACAGGGCCTGCGGAGATTCAAATCAAACAGGCCCCACCACTGAGAGGGGAAAGAGGACAAGAGCTCTCATCCCTAACCAAGAAGCTTCTCTAATTAATAACTGGTCGCAAAACAAAAATTAGTTTTTTTTTTTCCCTCATTGGCATCTCTTTGGGTGCACACGTAAGCATGGTCCATACCCAACAGAAGATGACTGGCAATTCTATAACTTTTATTCATATTGTTTTGTTTGTGCTTTTTGCTTTTTTGTTATCTTACTGACCTTTTGCTTGTATATTTTGTTTCCTGACTTTGTGTTATTTCGGGTTTGTGTGTGTGTGTGTGTGTGTGTGAATGTATGTGTGTGACTTTTGTACTTTCTCTTTTCTTTTTCGTTTGTTTCTTTTTTTTATTTTCCTGTTAGATTCTAAAAAGAGATAGAGAGAACATGTGGAGTTGAATGGGTGGGGAGATAGGGAGGAGATGAAGAAGGGAAAACCACAATCAGGATGTATTTTAGGGAAGAATTATTTTAAATTAGAAGTTAGGCTTACTTTGTTCATGTAGATGCCTGACAGAGGAGGACGTTAGACTTCCTGGAGCGAAAATTACCAGTGGTTGTGAGCCACCCAAAGTGGATTCTGGGACACTCTCAACTGATGGGCCATCTTCTTGTACTTTTTTTTTTCTTTTTTGAGTAAAGTAATATGAATATCCAGGCACCAGAATAACAGCTCAGTCAAGGTTATTTTTACCATGCTGAGCTACTCTAGTCAAATTGGACATTTTTTTTCCCGTTAAAGAGATTTTCATGTGGTTTTTCATTCAGCTACCTGTAGCCTTGGGCAAAGTACATAGCCAGCAGGCTGTTTGCTGGCAAAGTCGTAACCAATTACATTGATTGAAAATTTAAATTACTCCAAAATAAAGGTTGGAATTGTCTATGGAAAAGCAAAATATTCTTGGCATTGCTGCAGCATTGTCTCATTACCGTAGCAATGCCATCTTTCTAGAGACTTCGGTAAGTTTGAAAATTATTTTAGAGGGGGAACAATTTTAGGGCAGCCCACGTTCTGCAAGTACAGCCAAGTTATTTCCCATCTGAAACCATCCATGCAACAGCTCTCATACCAGAAGTTATAGCTAAGAAGGATTCTATTCCTCGTACCAAGCTCAGGTACATAGTGTATCTGGGAGGTAGATAATTCAGCAAGAATTCCAGCCAGGCTATCCCCAGTTTTGGAGCTTCTCATCTGAATGACTTTCATTGTTTTTGAACATGGATGCTGTGTGAGGTGTTATTCCGGGCAGCTGGGATACACAAAGTGAGTAAATCTGTAAAAAGTCCCTGTCATTGTAGAGGTTACATCCTAGGGCCCAAGAAGGAGTCTGGATGAGAGAATATAAGCAAGTATCTGGGTATATCAGCAAGTTCTATGGTACAGGGATACATAGAAAAAGTGACTCTGGGGTAATGGGGAAGGACAGCTTGAGTAGAACTCTAGTGCGCAGAAATGGAGCCCACCATACCCCCAGGAGTAAGAGGATCAGTTGCAAGCACAATGCTTCCCATGTCTCTATTTTTAGGAGAGAAAGCCTGGTAAGATATAAAAAATACATGTCATCATCTTGCTCTACCTGTTGGAGTGCAATTCCTGGCCTCATCTCTCAGAGCTGGGGATAAAATAAATTATAAAAGAAATAGATGGTATCGCCCGAGCACTCAGATCCTGTGAGGTTCTGTCTAATTTAGGCTCTGTTGGCTATGTTGGCTATCTTCTTTCCCATTAGCTGCCCCCATCTTCAGGGGATGGAGGACGAGAACTCTGAATGAGACACACAGTTCAGTTCAATGAGCACCTTTTACTACCTCTTATTTGGCTAGCACGATTTTATGCAATTTACATTAATGCAAAATTCAGAGGTTCTCAGTTCATGAAATGTGGGCCACGGATAAATGAACTAATGAACTATCTGAAAAAAATATTTGACAGTGCTCAATAAACAGAGAAGAGGCAAATCATTGAAACATTGTAATCTCGGGTTAGCCCAGAGCTTGCTGGAAAAAAAAAAAAAAAGAGCAAATTAAACCTCTGTAAGCTCTGCTGTGGCAGTGGTCCAAAGTGAGGTCCATTAACTAAGAGGCAGCAGCCAGACCCATGGACAGAAGCAGAACGATGTACAGTCCTGAAATCACAAAGGGAAGGGAGCCTGGCTGAGGGATATGTTGGTTTAGAGTAGTAACCACTTGATTAATAAGAATCTCCACCCTACCAATGTAGATAAAGAAATTAAAAGCTCACACATTCTGCAGCTTGCTGTGGCCTCGCTAAAGACACAGCTGGATCAGATATGGTTAATCGATCAAAAGATGAAAAGACTGGACTGGCTTGTTCGTCCAGAGGACCCAGGTCCTATTCCCAGCTCACAATCATCGAGAATTCCAGTTCTAGGCTTCTGGCAAACTTCTTCTTACCACCAAGGGTATGAGGCACAGGTGTGGTGAACAGACATGCATACATTCAAAGTACCCATATACATACATATGTGTGTTACATATGTGTGTATAGTAATTAACTTAGGTTCCATCACATTATGTATATTATATATCACATATGTAATATATCATATATAATAATTTTATGGAAATAATTAACTTAGGTTCCATCATAGTGTATAGATTACATTTATATGTAACATATAATAAATATGTGTATATTTGTATACAATATGTATACAATTGTATATATTACATTATTTTTATAATCAAAAAAGACCATCTCTTTCCTTCAATTTTCATGGAAATACTTCCCAACCGGGTAAGTATGACCTCCCTGCTTTCAGCCACTACAATCACAGACTTGAAGCTCAAATCTCCTGGAAGTACAAGGGTTGAGGGAAAGAAGCATGAGGAAAGCTAATGGACAAGAAGGGGGCGCTCTCAGAATACCCAGCTAACCTGCACACTGCAGGCTTGCCCGAGCAGGCCAGAACTCGTTGCTAGCCTTTGCTCCTGTAGGGTAGAAGCAAACAGCAATGCTGGTCAGTCTGCAAAGAGTCCCAACAGTGAACTAAGTCCATGGGTAAGCCTAGCGCAAGGAAAGGACCCAGATGGGTGGCTCCTTCGATCTCCCTCTTTGGTTTCTGTAATCACGGCCCCGCCTCTCCCCGCCCCAGTTCCCTCCTCCCCACGCCCAGATTTTGGAGGGACCCAGGTCGCTAAAGCTCGCCTCGAGCCCAAGCCTCCTCCCCGTGGAGCTTGCACCCCCTCCAGCCTCAGCTAAGACCCGGAGAGGTGGAATTTCGATTTGAAACTCCTGAGCCAGGGCTGGCGCTGGGCATGCTCAGTGCCGCTGCGCGTCGGGTTGCTGCTAGCTGCACTGGCAGCAGAGGTGCTGCCTGGCTCCGAGACTGACTCTGGAGTCCAACCTACTGTCACCGCCGGCTGCGGGCTTCCAGAAGGCCAAGCTCTCGTCTCCTTTGAGTGCCTTGCCCCCGCCCGCCTCGAGTCCCCATCACCCGCAGCATCCTGCCCACCCCTTAGGGAGGTGAAGCCAGTGCTGGGCTCTGTAGGCGGCACCACACACCGTTCTGCGAACCCCAGCCGAGGACCCTTTCATCGGATGCCTGGGATCAGAGGACTCTTGGCAGTGGTTCACTCAAATAGCACTTTGCTTGGAGTGGGGTCGCGGAGGAGTTTCTCCTCCGCCCCTCAATGCACACACTATGAGGAGAGCAGTCGGTTTCCCGGCGCTGTGCCTGCTTCTTAATCTTCACGCTGCAGGTAAGGGCTTGCGGGGCTCAGAGCTGGAGCTGAGGATAAGATGAGAAGCATGCTTAAGGACTCCTGGGAAAGCTTGCCTAGCAGAAGAAGGTTTGGGATAGCATCTGAGGCGTGAGAGAGTGCACCTGTTGGAAGGCTGGCTGGACCTGAAAACTTATGCTAAAATCGGCACTTCATTTTTACCTTGCACGACTAAGAGTGAACATTTTAAAATTTGAATATAGGCTTGTTTCCTCCTTCATCCAGCTCCCCTGCTTGTGCTTCTAGGCTTTGCACTTGGTTGCACAGTTTGCAGGAGAGAGAGCAGACCTCCTGCTGAATGGAGCCCTCTCTACTGCAGCAGCTACATCTGAAAGGTTCCACGGAGCGCTCACAGGGATGCCCTGGGGGTAACCTGATGGAACACATCTCTGCCCCTAACAGCCAAATACATGGTTTATTAACAGCGCTGCTCCAGTCTGTTTGGGCTCCTGCTCTTGTCGCTCGAATTTTCTGAACCAATAAGCGTCAAGAAAGGTTCCAAACGGGAGCCTCTTCTCTCTTTCAGCACCATGGTCAGCATCCGCAGTCAGTAAAGATAAACCCAGCCACACTCAGAAACCAAGCTAGGGCTTATCACAGTCTCCCTAGCATAGATTGGAAGAGAGACAGGGAGAGAAGGCAACCAAATAAAAATAGATTCGATACGAGAAACGATATCAGTTCTAGGGAGGCAAGCCAGATAAAGTGCCTCGGGATTTTATATTCACTGGCACCTGGCACCTCTAATACAGTGACCAGAAACGCTGGACTGCACTCTGTATGATTTCCACACACACACACACACACACACACACACACACACACACACACACACACACACTAAAATAAAACAAGCCAGAGCTGTTTTAGGGACCCTGCTATGACAGCAATTGCCCATGCAATATCCCTGTAGCTTTTCTTCGAGTTTGGTTCTCATCCGTTCATACACATTTCTCTAAGTACATTGAGTGGGGGTGCATTATATTACTGTGTTCATAAGCACAAAACATGGCTGTGAGACAGTAATCCTTGTGGTAGTTCTTTAAAAGAGTGGGTGCTGTTTTTCCATATTTGCAATAACGGGAATAAAATATAGTACTTTCTTTTCCCAGCGATTGCTTAAATGCACTGTGAATTTAGAAGCAAACAATGTATAGGAATAATAAGACTATAATTAAGTATGCATGTTAATTATTATAATTACAGAATTACATTGTGGAGTTTTAGGTGGTTCTCCGGTGTCTTGAAAATCAGTGGGAGAAAAGGCTATAATTGATTATTAAATTATTTGGAAACAACTATAATGAATCACTTCATTGCCATATACAATTACTTAATGTTAAAATATAGGATGAAAAACATACACGCTGTTCTTGTTTTTCATCCCACAGTATTTAATGGCACCGCTGACAGAAATAACCATTGCCAAAAAAGTTTTCATTGCTATCAAGTTAAGTCATTAATTATCTGATAAAAACATCAGTGTAGTTATTTTTGATGATTATATATAAACAAATGTTGAGGATTGTAATGTATGCATCTTAGGTAGTTATAAGCATAAAGTTATAAATAGACTTGATGTTAAATGTGTGTAGAAAATATTACTAATTTGTTATAGATGAACCCTAAGGATAAGGAGAAGAGAGGACTTTTTTCATCAGAGGGGAAACCTAGAAATCTGCATTCCCTGGTGATACCTGCAGCTTTGCCTAGGGGGTGTTACCAAAGTCAAAGCAAAACACTCTGGCTTTTGTTTTCTTAATTTTCAGAAAGACTAAAAATAAGAGCAAACAATTTTAGCTTCCTAAGGCAACAAGTGCACTGCTATACATTTCAGATTTCAGTTGCAGCAAGCTACAGATGCATTCATTGTTTAATACAGTGCTTTAGGGTGGTGTTTTGTCAAAACAGATTGCAAGTCTGATATTGTAGTTGTCTTGGCAGCTTCATTTTGGATCCAATTTAATTTTAAACAGCAATTTGTGGGTCACAAGCTGTCATCAGATTAAAATACATCACGGTTACCTAATAATACTGTTTGGGCTTTTCATTAGAACTCAGATAAACACAGATTTCTTGATCTATGCTCCCATCGAATTAGGTAATAAGAAAATAAGTGCCTAGGAGAACAAAGATCAAGAAGCCTCTAAGCCTTTTACTTGTTGAATGTCTGAGTTTATCTCTTATGAAGAGAGCCACACTCCCAGGTCTGAGGCTGGCTTTACAAAGGAAGGCAGTGACATTTGAACATTTTAGCCTCCGGGCTGAAAAGCTAATTGATCCCTATCACTTATGCCCAGGCCACCAGCAACCACTTAATGGTGGCACAAATGATGGTATCTAAGAATGCTCTAGAAATGGGGTAAATTAAATAATGGGATGGGATGTAAGTGTTCTCAACTGTACTTGGAATTGTTGCCTGGGGCATGGCCATGTCTTTAATGATAAAGCTGCAAATCACTTTCAACATGAGTGTTATCTCCAATTACTTGGCATGGCTACCTATGACGTGGTGACCCTGAGGCCTATCAGTACCAATAGGGGGTAAAAATCGTGATCTGTTTGTAATGTCTCTATGAAGGGAGTACAGTATATAATGCAGTTGTCATTCCTGAATAAGATAAGCCAAAGGAGATGCAAAGCTCATAGCTTGATAGAGAAGTTGAATGTTATATGACAGATAATTGCCATAGACATTAGGAAACAACTTTACTTATTGTACATCCAGTTGCTCATCCTACAGGCAAGAATAACAAGATACAGTAGTGTCAACTGACAACATAGTCTAGAACAGGGGAAAAAACAGGTTTCCAGATATATTACTGCATAGACCATGAAAATCAAGTTCCTAATACAGCTAAGAACATTTTCATCCCATGCCATCAGCCATTTTCTACCGTTTATGAAGCACACAAAGATGCCATCATTTCTGTCATCATAAAATAAGGGCTGGAAACTCAGCCGAAACCAGATCTAATAGAACAGGACACTATCAAGTTAGTGGTGACAAATCCTTTTTCCTTGCCTGCCCTTATTCCTCACACCTTCTGGGATCCAGTGTCACAAATATATTCCAGTTTAGAAGCCCACATTATATACATGCTAGAGGCAACTAAAAGCCATGCCAATGATAAAATTGCTTAGAGAATAATTGTGTGGAAGATCCACAGACAGCCTATTTACTTCAGTCCTCCCTCTCATCCTTGGCCCAATGAATCATATTCCAATTGAGGTGATTATGATAATGTGGTAGTATTTTCAAAGCCAAGGAGTAAATTTCTCCTGATAGCCTTAAAGTTATCATCTAAAAGCTTTCCTTCCCAGCTGAATGCTGTGATAAGAGAAAGGCTGACTTCAACCCATGTCACTGCCCTCGGCATTGGAAAACGTGTCCTCAGATTTCCACCTTGTACTTCCCCAGTTACACACACTTCTTCAAGATGTGTCTCAAAGGTACCCTTTGACTTCCAGAGAACTACTTAGCAAATTTATCTAGTCTTCCAAAAGGTCAGAGTTCCTGCCATGGAGTCATAAGGATCTAGGAAGTCATTTACAAAGTCACATGCTCAAGAAAAACAGAAGACTACCAAGAAAATAATGTAAGATACTTTCTGATTTTATAGTGCCCCTTGGTAGTTCAAAATCAAAGATTTCCCAAAACCAGCACAGTCCTTACAATTCCCCGGACCTGCTGGATTTTCTTCTTCCATTGTCTTTAACATATACTCCCCCCCCCATTACTTTCTTCTTTTTACCAATCTCTGCTCACATTGGTCTCCTTCTTCCTAGAAAGTATCAGGCATGTATGTATCTTGCATATTTTGTTTTTTTTTTACTTTGTCGAAGAAAGTCATTTCATGGCTTAACCTATCATGATTTTAGATTTTGGTCTTTACCAAAATGTTACCTTTTTAGTGGCAATTTCTCTTCTGAGCGTTCTTCATATTCCCCTCTCTTAGACTGATATCATCATACCATCTAGCATAAATATACTTTTTTTATTTGTTTTGTTTATTGTGTTCCCCTTCTCTACATGGAAATGTAACTCCTTGAGGGTTATTCGTCTATTTTGTTTTGGCTGTATTTATCAGAGATCATGTCCCGTCTAGTACATAGGGTGTTGTGTGACAAGACTTTTCCTGGGGAGATGAAACATACATATGTCTACTCATCTCAGATAAAGATCCAATGACAGACCAAAGTACAAATACCACCAAAGTCTAATTTGGTGAACCAATGAGTTTTGTGGGGATGACGTACAGTAATAAGGGCGAGGATTTACTTACATGAGAAGAAATGACTCAAAGATAGTTGCATGCATCACCAAAGGCCACCCTAGCATGGAGAACAACTCAAAAAAACTGGGAACCTGGAGCTTGCTGCACCCTGAACTACAACAGGCTGGACAGTGTCATTTCTAGGTGACTTGTTTGTTCTAAACCTCTTCTGGGCAGATGGCCGGGTCTCAGAGTCTTCGTTGTAGCTCTGCTTACCTGCGTGTTAATCTTTTCAGCCTTTAATATTTTCTCTTGGGAGAGAGGGGCCTAGTGAATCTGGTTCGTTTCAGGAACTTCCTGAAGCTAATTTTCTGGTTTAAGGATCTTCCCTGCAGGATAGAAAGTTTCAATCTTCAAGGAAACTGCTACACACCAAAGTGGTGCTTGGTATAAATGTTTCTAATTTTTGAGTATTATCTAATATTTTCAAGATATTCTTTTTGTTATTTTCTACTTAATCTCATTGGATAATTATATTTAGAATTGCATGTCGGAGATCCCCAAATCTTTATTTTTAGCTCAAATTTCTCTCCTGAACTCTAATACTTTGCTTACCACTATCTAGACTCCAAAAAAATGTAACATCCAACTGTTTATACTCCACACACGACTTTATAATCCTTTATTTTTAATCTTCCATATCACACAGAATAATGCCAAGATCCTCAGCTTCACCTAAGCCTGAAACCAATAACTCATCCTAGACCCTTTGTACTAATTTGATCATCACTGTGACAAAATACAGGACATGAAACAGCTGAAGGAATGATATAGGTATTCTGGTTTAGAGTTTTAGGAGATACATTCTATCATGGTTATGAAGGCCTGAGAGCTGGAGCCAAAGAAAGGGTGGTTACATTGTATCCACAACCAGGAAGCAGACAGTGAACAAGTGGAACCAGGCTATAAAAATCTCAGGCTATACTGCCCCAGTAACCTACTGCCTCCAGTATGGCTCCACCTTCTAAAGATTTCAGGACTATTCCTAATAGCGCCACACACTGGAGGTCAAGCATGCGAACACATGAGCCTATGGGGGACTTCTTATGCTCAAACTACAACAGTCTTCCTATGCTGCTTTGATGCTAAACATTCTCAATTCTTAAAACTCAAGTCTTCTCCCCTTCACATCCATGCCACTGCATTGAGATCTGGATCCTTATCACTACCAATCAATCTCATGCAGAGCTTGTCTTTCATAATAATGTCCAAAGTAAATTCTAAAAACATGTGTGAGTCTCTTTATACAGTTATCTAACAAAGCTGTTGCTTTTTCCTTTACCTTCTGTAAAATCCAAATACACAGGCATTACAAAGTCTTTCTCAATCATATTTTTCCTAACTGTAGTCTTATCTTCTGTAAACATTCTCTCCATTTCATACTATTGTCAGACTAATGACCAAATTCTGCTATTGACATGTTTTGTCTCCTTTTTCACATGTTATTTTTTTCTTAACTACCCTATTATATTTTTCAAGACAGCTCTTACTGTAACTTCAACTTTTAATCATATATTGCCTACTTTGAATCCTCCTTGACATCCTACCTTATTCAAGCAACTTACCTACATTTTCCTCATAGGTGGGTGCATTCCTGTAGAAATGCAGTAAATCAATGGTTTGATGCTTTTAAAGAAAACTAGAATTGTAATTGTTACCTTTGCATACTTACTTCATAAAACTTTCTTTGTTATTCATTATGCTATCAATATATTTTCAATAAACAAACAAATATATTTGGAGTATATATGGTGAAAATAATGATAATATATACAAGTAGATTATACATTACCTTAATTAGCATACAATTTACTTTTTCCTCAAGTTAATTATATTTATTTGCTACAATGAAATGAATAAGGAACAGGTTTGACTTACAAATAGATTGTAAGTTTGTTTTCCATATGCATAGTGCAGCTTATACAACACTTATGTGATGACCTCTTCTTAGTTGAGTAGACATTCTTCTATAAGTTTTGTACAAGTTTATAATAGTAATCAACTTAATTTTCATTTAAAAAACTCAAGGCAGCAGATAAAAAATATTGGACAATAATTGTATACTAAGAAATACACTTGATATTACTAGTTCTGATTATCAATTGACTATCATCTGTCTTATAAGAGGAAGCATGGATACAATCCATATTCAAAATTAAGATAAAAATTTTAAAATGATCCAACATTCTTTTCCTGCCCCAAATAAGAATCTAACCGTGGACATGAAATGTCTGAGTAGTTGGGTGGTTGTATAATTTTTTTCTCTTCTCGTTTTATGTATAAGTAGCTTTATAAAATACTGTTCAATCACATTTTATGGGGAGTGTACATAAACACAGAGTGAAAAATATTTTGTGAATTATGAAATGGCCACTTAAAAAGATCATAAGATCACACATTAAAATTCCATTCGTATAACTGTTATTAGTCATTGTAACATGGATGATATAGTTTCAGATAAGTTTATTGTTACATCTATTAAAATATATTGCTGGGCGGTGGTGGCACATGCCTTTAATCCCAGCACTTGGGAGGCAGAGGCAGGCAGATTTCTGTGAGTTCGAAACCAGCCTGGTCTACAAGAGCTAGTTCTAGGACAGGCTCCAAAACCACAGAGAAACCCTGTCTCGAAAAAGCAAAAATAAATAAATAAATAAAATAAATAAATAAAATAAATAAATAAAATATATTTTGTGATGTCAAATTCAAAGAGAGAGAGAAAGCCCAGTTTCCCCTCAAAAGGAGATTTTGAAAGATCCAAGTGCTTACAAATGTTGGCACACTTAGAATGTCACTGATGTTTCCCAGTAGTTTTGCAAAAGAAAAAATCATAATAAGCTATTTTAAAATCAAAGTTTCAAAAGCTTATGCCCCATACAATGTTACTGGAAGTGCCTATTACAGTAATGATATTTGCAACAGAAAGACAATTAGCTAATTCATATTATGAACACCAGCACTTTCCATCTAAATAATTTTTGCTCATAATGACTGTTTAGACTTTCTTCACAATCAAATCTCATTTCATTTTGATATACGAAGATCGTGACAGTCATTAAAAATGCAGCTGCCTGGGCCAGCAGCAAAGCAAAACTAGTCGTTTATATCAAACAACCCTAGATCAATATGTCTGGTTGCATGGAGGCAAACGCCCAATTCAATTGGATGTGAATTATGTTTTTCTCAGTTCAATTCCACAGCAATGTCCATTTTCTGACTTAAGTAAGAGAAAATGGTTTGGGACGATTTTAAAGCACTGGATATTCCTTGGAAAGGAGTGCTTTTTAAACAGGAAGAGCAACCCAGAATCATTCACTGGCCCAACATCAATATATACAGAAAGAACAAGATCCAGAGGCTATTTTGCCATGTTAATGATCCAGTTCTTGATGGGGACAGAGCAGAGCATGATCCCGTGTGTATAAGTGTTCAGCTTCCATCGTTAGGTAACATTTATCTGATAAAGTTGTGTTGTGAGGTGGGCCAAATACAATATTACCATAAGATGGTTTGAAATATTTTTATTGATTGATTGATTGATTTAAAAAAAATAATCAAAGAGCACCAGCTTAGCTTATTGGCATTCATTTCAAGTGACCAGGACATAGGATATGGTGGACTAGAAGTGTTAGCCTGGTGTTTAACCAAACATTCCCCCAATTTCCAATTGTGAGCAAAGAAGAGTGGGCAGAGATCTCTGAGAGGCCAACTAAGAACCTCCCTCCTCTCTTAGTGGGTGTTTATATCTGTATTTTTATTAAGACAAGATTTTAATTTCTATGTTTTCTGATTTTTTATTAATGTTTTGTGTGTGTGTGTGTGCAGCAGTGTGGGTATGGACATCAGAGAACCTGTGAGACGTGGGTCCCACCTAGCATGTAGGTATGATGGATGGAACTCAGGTCTTCAGGCTTGGTAGCAAGTGTTCCCACCCACTAATCCATCACTCCACCCCTGTTTAACAATAACTCCTCACCTGCTATGAACACTATTCTTAAAACAGATACTATGTTTTAAAATTGGAGACCAGCTTCCTAGGCAACTAGAGGATACTGCTATAGAAATAACGAGTTACTTTGTATGTTATTCTAAAGAAAATATTGTTTAAAAGTCAATAAGACAGTTCTTAATCACTATCACTATTTACAGATAGTTGCATTTAATTATTTCTGTCACAATGAGCATATGTAAAATTTAGATTTACTAGTTCATTACTTAGTGTATACCCATGGAACTTAATTCCTGGAGCTTCTTCAGGAATTTCTTTCAGAAATAGAAAAAGGTTCCCATTTCTCAGCATGCTAGGCGTATGGAAAGTTTTCTGTATTCTGGCTTCCTCCAAGAGGGCAGATCTGGGTCTTCGTGTAACACCTTTTTAGAATTTAACACATTTCTGTCAACCCCCCCCCCCCCCTTCAAGCAATGAACTCAGTGTTTTCAATGACTGGGAGACAGCCGGCTCTGTCTGAGCTGATAGAAATTGTTCCTCTTCCAGCAAAGTCTGAGGTTTCTCAGTCTTCGTGACTTATTCCAATTGTCATTGCCCCAAATGGTTCTGCTATTGTATTGAGTTCCACTCTGTAACAGACATGTATTCGGCGAAAAATAACTCTATAGAAGCTGAGCAATACTCAAGAAACATGAGAGGAACCTCTGTAATGATTTTGCCACCAACACAGCACACAGTGATTTTCCTGCAATGGATGTCAGAGTTTCTCACTTCACTCCTTCACTTTCAATGGATGAGAATGTTAAGAAGAAGCAGGGGTCGCTCAGTGTCTTTATACTGGTATGGAAGCAGGGACAGGAACTGCTTTTTTTCTCCCCCCTAATTGAATGCTTAGAAAATGTGGAAGTGATTGTATCAGAGGATGCAGAGGAAGAGTCTACAGGTGCTTTAACTGAAGTCATCCCTTATTGTAGGGCTCTGGTCCTTATCGAAACAGAGAATAGATTCAGTTCTACCCAAATAGACATTGCTTGGCTGCTGTTGTTTTAAATATTAATGTAGATGAATGGGATACGTCACTAGTTAGACCCATGGAACGTTTAGTAGCCCATCACCTCCCGAGACTGTGTTTTCACATCGTAGGAGGAAGTGCCTATACATTAGAGTGCTGAGAAACTAGTTCTCAATGAATGTTTCTTTCTATTTTAAACCTGTTGGGTCCTGTGTGAATTTGAAATTTTAATAAATGTGATTTTATCATCTTCCAGAAATACTGGTTTTATTTTTACTTTTGCAACAATAGAGTTGGTCTTTAAGGACAAATATTGTCATCAAATTGTCAGGATATAGAATTAATGTGTATACACACGCATAGATACATTGTTAGAGCATAAAAGATGCGCAAACAGAATTCAGCAAAACTAGTTTGACATGCATGCACAGTCATTATGAACTCTTTCAACGTGTCTGCCTAATCTCTCATTATGATAACCTGGAGTGAGCATGACTTGGGCTTTGAGATGTCATTCTAACAGACCTTGACCATCATGTCTTGGGAAGCTATAACATGTAAATTTCAGTGCTAATAATATGCCTATTTTTGACAGAAGATTAACATTGTAGCAATGTTTGGGGCAATCATTCCCAATATAATTACAAAGCGACTGAAGATTTTTTTCTAATATTTTCCTTTTTGTATTCAAGGCTTTAACTTCTTGAGCTGGTTGCTTCCAGAAGTGCCAAGATGTCATTTTTTATATGCATGGAAAAGCATTTTCAGAGAAAAATCAAGAGTAAGCAAAATCTGTCTAAATGAATTCCAATTTTTATTTAAATCCATTTATAGTTTGCTTATGGATACATGTTTTTATGTGGACATTTGAAAGAAAAGCTCCTGGTAGCTACTCATTTATCTCTCCTCTTTAGAGAAGAAAGGGCTAACAATGCTTAAAACACAATTGTTGGATAGCCCAATGACCTGTTTTGATTGTTTCTTTTAGGGAAGGGTGTTTCAAAAATGTTGCTTCATACTTTTTTCCTGTTGTAAGTCAGCATCATAAAACTTGCAGTGCAAAGACTCATTCTGAGGGGTGTTCAAAAGGCTGTTCTACCTTCCATTTCTCGGAATAGCCAATTTTGAATTTGAAATAACACATGGCAATGTCCTCAGGCTTACCCATGTAATTGCGTACATCTCTCTCTTTCATTTGTGAAAGATCTCTTCATATGTTATTAGGGTCATATCCAGAAGGTAATTTCAATCCTGTAATTTTATGACTAGCAAAGTTCATTGGTTATTCTCATGCAAATGCTGCTTTTTATAACAAAAGTACTCTTATTTTAAATGTAGATGTGTGGCTTTAAAAAGCCACTTCCTAACCATTCTATGAGAAACACTGCATCCTTCAAAGGTAGCAAAAATGTCACTGAGTCATCAACATAGGAAACATGCTTGCACATATCTTAGGTGAAATTTCTCATTCTTCGTTCTGTTAAACCTCCAGCATCTTTCCTATGTTCACTCATTTGCGAAGTGGCTTCTTCCCACTTTGCAAACAGAAAACTGAAGCATCAACAACTAATTCCTCAACCTCCACCACAAAACTAAAGGGTCTGTGAACTCGTCTATCTCTAGAACACCTTAGAGTGAAGCTTTACTCTGAGCAAATGCTCACCCCATACCCGTACATTAGATCATATCCCCTCCTACCTCCCAGTAGATCTCCCCATGCCTGTACACTGGGTTGCAGCTCCTCCTATCTTCCCATGGAACTCAGCTTCTCATTCTTTCTTCCCTTACCCAGACCCCACATGCTAATGATCATTGATTTATTCTTCATCACAACAGAGTCTTTTCTCTTGAGAATGTCAATTAAATGGAAGGCACAATGATGTTTTGACACTTTCAGTGTGAAGCCTTTCATATTTATTCATGTCATGCAGATCAATGATTCATTCATTCTTATGAATGAGTGAGACTTCTTTGTACAGATCACCATAGTTTGTTTATTAACAACTTGGAGGCTGTTCGAGTTATTTCCATCAAGAGTGATCATAAACAGAGTTGAGACAAAAATTCAAAAATATTTTGTGTTACTATAAGGTTGATTTATCCTGGGTTTCTTTAGGGTGAGTGTGCAGAGACAAGAACAGGCTGTTTCATATGTAAGTACATGTTGAATTTTATAAAATCTGCCAAAATCCTTCCCAGCGTGCCTCTGTCTGTTTTTATTCCCACCAGTCAGGTCTGAAGCTTCCTTTTATTCTTGATTCTTTCCAGTACTGAATGCTACTAGCAATTTTCACTTTAGAATTTCTAAATTCTTTAAATATGCATTCACCAATAACTACTAATTTGGACATACTTTCATTCACTTATTAGCCACCTAGGCATCTCTTTCATATATGTCAGGTCTTTATCCCATTTTGACATTAGTTTTTCTGCCAACTGATGAATTTTGAGATGGCTGGTTCACTGTCAGCTCTGCGGCTTGAAATTACTTCCTCCCAATCTGTATATAGTTTTTTCCAGCTTTCACTCAGTGTCTTTCTCATAACAAAAAATTTAATGCCAAATTTGTCAATTTTAATATGTATTTTATTTTAAATTATGTGCATGTCTATGTGGGTATTTTTGTATGTGGGTGCAGGTTTCCCTGAAACTCAGAGGCAACAGATTATTTTCCTGGAGGGTCAAATTACAGGTGTTTGTAAGTCTCCCTAATGAGTGTTATCAACTGAACAACTGAATTCCTGTGCAAAAAGAGGCCATACTCTCAACTGCTGAGCCCTCTCTGCAGCCTCATCATTGTATTATATTAATACTTATCATGTTATTATATTATTTATTTTTTAGTCTCCCCATCTTTCTCTCTCTGTGTGTGAGGGTGTATAAGTGTAGGTCAAAGAATAGCTTGTGGGAATCTGTGCTCTCCTTCCTCCACGTGGGTTCCAGGAATTGAACTCAGGTCAAAAGCTTGGCGGCAGGTACCTGATGCAGTGAGATGCCTCACCAACTCCATACAGAGTTTTCTTTTATTATATGTGAATTTAGTATTATCTTCCCAAACTCTTGGTCAAAACTTAAATACAGTTCATTTTTTGTTTTCTTCTAAAAGTTGGGTGATCACATATCTTTAGGCTTTTGAGATTTATGAGTTAAATTTTGTACAAAATGTGAAGTTTAGGTAAAAGTATATGGTGTATAGTGTAGCCTAACCCCAGCCTCTGGCAATCATTACTCTACTTTCTACTTCTATGAGCTTAGCTATTTATATTCCAAAAATGAGATCATGCAACAAACATGATTATCTTACTACATCATAATGTCCTCCAGCCTCTACCATGTTGCTACAAATAATCATATTTCCTTTTTATTAAAAAAATGTTTATTTATTATATTACAGAGTTCTGCCTGCATTTATGCCTGCATGCCAAAAGAGGGCACCAGATCTTATTACAGATGGTTATGAGACACCATGTGGCTGCTGGGAATTGAACTCAGGACCTGTGGAAGAGAAGTCAGTGCTCTTAACCTTTGAGCCATCTCTCCAGACCCAGGATTCCTTCTCTTTACAGGACAAACAGTGTTATATTGTATAAATGCTGTACCTGCTCCATGATTTGTAGACACTTGGGTTGATTCTATATTTTGGATGTAGAGCTTAGCCCTACAATGGTTGTAACAATGTCAATATCTCTTCAATATGCTCATTTCAGTTGTTCAGTTGTCTTCTCCAAAGGGACATTGATGGGTCATAGGAAAGTTCTTGTTTAAATGCTGAAAGGAAACCATGTCACCGCTTAGTTGGACATTTCTATCTGTAATGTTTGATGGCTTCCTTTTCTCCATCCTCTCCACATGGATAAAAGCAATCCTAAGCAGGAATAGAGTGATACATCATTTCAGTTTGGTTTTCCTGATGATTGCTGATGCGTAAACTGTTTTCATCTTCCTGTCACTCATCTATATGTCTCCTTTAGAGAAATAGCTGTCGAGGTTCGTGGCTTTTTCTTGGGGCGAGGGGGTCTGTTTTCTTGCCTTCAAGTTGTCCGAGTTTCTTACTTGTTTTGTATGCTAACTCTTCCTATGGTCCAGTGTCTTCCCAAAGTTCCTTTGTTAGAAACTTAAATCCATTGCAACAGTGTTGAGAGGTGAGAGCCTTTAGGAGCTTATATGTCATGACAGCTTTACCACAATGAATGCCTGAATGCCATTATCTCAGGAGAGAATTCCATCCAGTGAGCACTTTCTGTCCCTCTCACTCCTCACCATGGAATAATGCAGAGGGTAGAGTCTTGCTCAAGGCAGGCCAAAGGAGAGAGGGGAGGAAGATGGGAGGCACTACAGTACAATCCAGACTTGTGAGGTGTTTTTATGTACAGCTAAGAATTAGAGCTAGTGTCTCTTTCTTCTGTGTCCCGGCACCCTCTGTGTGCTGGCTGGAGATGAATAAAACCAGACATGAGATGTACATAGAGGATCTCCTTTCTAATGTACTAGACATTCTGTTCCGCTTGCTCCCTTGCTCTTACTCATTTTTCATTTCAATGTTTTGTGCATTGTCCCCCAGTCTTCCAGTTCTGTGTAGTATGAAAAGATACGGCATATGAGATGTAGTCCACTCAGGCCTCCAACCTTCCATGCCCTTTTAAGTTCTTTGAGATAATTTGATATTTGATCTTTCATGTGATCTAGTTGTAAGACACTTGGACATAGACCCAGGAGTAGGTATACAGTAATGATAACCTGTACACCCATGATAAACATAATGAAGGTATGGAATCTACCTTGCTATCGATTAGATATGACTATAAATGGGTGAATAAAAGAATGTGACACACATACACAATGGAGTTTTATTCAGCAACCCCTGTCCAAAATGGGCAAAGTCACGTTATTTGCAGGAGTTAAGATAGAACCAGTGTCATCATGCTAAGTGAAAAAAGCCAAATTCATCTATGACTAATCTAACCACACTTAAGGCCAGGCTCCAAGACCAGTAGATGGCCAACACAATTGAACTCAAAGATATTTTCAGATTTTTTTTTGTTTCATAATTTGTCTGTGCTTTTTTTTTCCTTACTGATCTTAACTTATATATTATGTTTTCCATGTTATATACAAATGTTTGTGTGTGTGTGTGTGTCTACATCTATTTGTGTTTCTTGTGCTTTTTCTTTGGCTTTTCTTTTTCGCTGTTTGGTTGTTTTGTCCTATTGTGGTTTGTTTTTATTTTTTATCATTCTTTTAGATATCTATTTGCTTTCTAATGAGAGCAAACAGAAAAAGAATATATTATGGTGCTTATAACAGCATTATAAAGCAAAACAAGACTCTAGGCAATGCCCTCACTTTGTGAGTTATTGTTTTTTCTTTGCTCCCCTTTTGAGACAAGCTACACCTCACTATGTACCTCAGAATAAACTGACACCTGGACATCCTCACACATTCTCACCCTGGTCATCATTAGTTTTCCCAAAGCATGCTTAGGCTGTGTGTTCATTAACCAGCTTATACTTTTTAATTAGATATGATATCTATATATTAGTATGGTCATTGACCAACAAGATCAGTGGTTATTAAATTAAAAGAATATTTGTCTAATAGGAGAAATAGTTAATGTTAATGTACTTGCTAGCATTTAGGCTCAATTGCTATAACTAACACATTTAAAATAACAACAGCTATAATAAGATAGAAAATTGTTTCTCTACTACATGGAGTCTGAGTTGAAATTAAGAGGTAGCCATTTCGTTCTCCTTCTACCAGACAGCAGAATTCTTCTTTGTCGTTGCTCTTTAACACATGGTTTCTAGATCATGATTCCACTTCATCAACAATATATCTGAGTCATTACCAAAGCTGAAAGCAAAGTTTTATATATTTCTCTTCACATTTATGTTTAATCACATATGAATGGAAATATATTTTCAAGTAGTATTAAGTGAAGAGAAAGGCTGAGAAATGTATATAATTTTACAATATGGTGAATAATGGTACTATCAAACAATTAAAAATTGTTGCCGTGAACATACTCAAATTTCTGCCTTTGGTTGTCTAAGCCTAATCTGCTTAAAAAAACCTATAAACATGGGATAAAAATTTTGTGCATTAGGGCTGGAGAGATGGCTCAGTGGTTAAGAGCATTGCCTGCTCTTCCAAAGGTCCTGAGTTCAATTCCCAGCAACCACATGGTGGCTCACAACCATCTGTAATGAGGTCTGGTGCCCTCTTCTGGCCTGCAGTCATACACACAGATAGAATATTGTATACATAATAAATAAATATTTTTTAAAATTTGTGCATTAATAATTTATATAAAAATAATATATAACATAATTATGTGTATATGGTTATCAGCAAAATAAGAGAAAGTTTAAAAACAGTATAGATGTTTAGCATTTGAGAAGCAGACAGGTCATCCAGATATACAAATCTATACGATGTTGTAGAAGGAAGAGACACTGTGGAGTTGTCTCTGTTAGTAAAATACTTGCTGCTCAAGAATAAGGAGCTGAATTTAGATTCCTGACACAGCCCTAAAGAGTCAGGAGTGGATGGCATGCCTATAATCATAGCTCTAGGGGAACAGAGGCAGGAAGAGCCCTGGTGTTTGCTGGTCTACCGGTCTCACTGAATTGGTGAATTTAGATTCAGTGAGAGATTCTTTCTCAAAAGATGTGGTGGGGAGCTATAGTGGAAGGTACCCAATGTTAACCTTTGGCATCCACAAGTACATGAATACACACACATACACACACACACACACACACACACACACACGCATACCCAAAAAACATAGCTAGTCTACATGTTTTTCTGGATAGGATCTTTTATTTTCTTTCTGACTCTTATATCTTGTAGGGTGTTCTTCTGGAAATAATGATCACTTCTTGGCTATTCGTCAAAAGAAGAGTTGGAAGCCGGTGTTCATTTATCGCCATTCACAAGATATTGAGAAGAGCCTGGACATAGCTCAAGAGGCATATAAACATAGCTACCATTCCCCTTCTGAAGTTCAAATAAGCAAACATCACCAAATTGTCAACTCAGCATTTCCTAGACCTGCATATGACCCGTCTCTTAATCTGTTGGCTGCTTCTGGTCAAGATCTTGAAATAGAAAATCTCCCAATTCCAGCAGCAAATGTAATTGTGATGGTAAGTACCAAGATAGCCAGGGTCGCATTGATGCTGATCTTGGTGTTGATAATGATGCTGAGATTGGTGTTAACACTGGAACTGTTGTTCCTTTCTGTGGCTGAATATTGCGAATATTAGCATGGGTCTCAATAATTATTTACCATAGCATTTCTCATTTTCTCTTATTTCTGCTTATTATTTCCTCCCCCCGCCATGAAATTAGAAAATTTCTCTCTGTCCTATGCTCACAGCCTAATGTATAGTGCATAACAAATATTAACTGAGAACTAAAGATCATTTTAGGAAGCTACAGTTATAGTAGACCGTATCCTCTACAGAACCTTCTGCCCTCTGTAAGATAATCTTAAAAGATAGGTCTATTATCAGCTCATATAAATAAATAGCACCTACCAAAGATTCTCTTGTCCCTTGACTCAAGTTGTAACAAAAGAACAAACAATTAAAGAGAGAGTGCTTGTAAGGAGATTAATAAGTAGTGTTCTGTTGCTAAAGTAAATAATAATGGTTGGGAGACAGGGATCTATAATAATATTCCTAATATCACTGGACAAACATCAACATTTACATGATACAATGATCCTAGTAGACTAGATAACCCAGCCAGAGTTTTTCAATTTGTGAAAGTATTATATGAAAATTTATTGAGGTTAAATCTCTTTGTATACTGTATACTCTCTCATACTGGTGTTATCTATGTTAAAACTGTAACACTTAGGAGTTGAAGCAGGAGGATTAAAATGAGTTCAAAGTCAATCTGGGCTACATAGCCAAAAAAATTCTCTTAAAATAGTTGATGGCTATACACAATGGACATGAATTGAAATACCATATTGTATTTGGAATTAATTTAAATCCTAATTTTAAAACTATGATAGAAGCAAAATTCCTTCAAATCTGCAGCTAAACGTTATTAAATTTCGGTTAAATTGCATGTAATTTGACTCTGAAAGCCAACATAAGCCTATGAAACTGTCTACACTGTGACAACTCCCACTCATAACATTATTAAATTTAACATGTTCTTATTTCTTTTCTTTACTTTTACTATATATATGTATATATACATATATATGTATATACTATATACATATATATATATGTAACCTTTTCTCAGTGTTAGTAATCAAAGAAAGACCCATTCATTGGTGTTTTCAACGTGTATTGAGTTTTTATGTGACCCAGTTCTCACTTACAATATCTAGAAAAGGAGATAAATGAGACAGGCTTTGATCTTGCTTGAGAAATATCCGGGGGAAAGATGCCAGTAATAAAAATGACCAATAACAGATATCACAAAATGAGAACATAAAGAAGAAGTTTTAATGCAGGTTGCTTGGTCTCCTGTAAGACTTGACCTTTTCATGACTGACAGATGTGTGGAGGGTAAAAGTCACGTACCCTGTCTGCTGAGAATGAGCGATGCTAATGGTGTCTCTGTATCTGGAAACGCCCATCTAATGCTCTTGATTACTATAACCCCATATTTATCAATGCTTAAGTTACTATGAAGTACAGCTCAAGAAGTTTGATTTATTTTTTAATGTTATGTACTATCTAGCTAAATTTATATTACAGACAACAAAAAACACAAATTATGAATTCTGCCAGGTTAGTTCTCTTTGAGGGATTTAAGAAGCCAGGCTTTGTCTCATGATGATATAGGTTGAGTCCTAGCAACCCTGATTTGTGTGAAACTCTTACACTACTTATCACATGGTAATTTCCAAGGAAACTGCAAAGTTGGGGTTATTTTCATATAAATCAATAATATTCAGCTCCTTCAAAAACAGAGTGTGACATACACGTAAAAATGAGCAAGTTTTGAGGGACATTTTTTACAGAAAAACATTTCAAGAATAGAGCATGAATAATGTAAAAAAAATATCCAGCAGTTTAATGTTCTTGGTGAGATAGCTTTGTGTTGTGTGTATAAGATTTACATCTCTCTGTGTGTATGTTTAAAAACCATCTAAATTGACATAGATACACTGTATGCATATACTGATCTGGACTTTCTTGCTTATGGAGTATTTCAGTAGCACTGATGAATTATTGTGGAGTTTGATAAGTGTAATTGAGCAGTACTAATAAGTAGCAGTCCCTTTAACTGAGTGAACAATTGAATTATTTTATTGAAATGTTAAAAGCTGTATACTAAACCTCTAAAATTTATATATAACTTCTAAGAGTTCCAAATCAGATGACAAGAATTCTTATCCTCCAATATTTATTGAGTGTTTGTCTTTTTTTTTTCAAGACGGAATTTTTCTGTGTAATTGCTGTCCTGGTACTATCTTTGTAGAACAGGCTAGCCTTGGACTCACAGAAATTCACCTGCCTCTGCCTCCTGAGTGCTGGTATTAAAGGCGTGAGCCATTACCTCCAGGCTTTATTGTGTGCTCTTATTTCTAATGGTATTGATAATCAGGCTTAGACTAAGAAATTTAAGCATGGGCACCCCTCCTGATTTCTAATTAGTACCACAAAGAATGTCTTAAGATATTTGTCCACAAATGAATTTTTTCCTATTTTATCTTTCTTCTGTAATTGAGAAAATCTATAGTTTGTTTGTTCTGTGGAAAAGACAGCACAAAGGATGCATTTAATCCTAAAATTGCTAATTATGTTCCAGAAACTCAGAGAAGATGCTGTTTTTTGCTCAAATACAATACAGAGGGAGGATGAATGGCCCCAAGTCACTGCTAATGTAAGACAGTCTTTCGCCAAATGTGCACTAGAAATTCCATGGCTCTTATCACTGGAGCCCCAGGATGCTTTTCAGTCCACTGGGCTGCATATCAGGAAGAAGGGACCCCAGAAGGCATGAGTGCAGGTAGTGGGATAGAGTTAGGTTTAGACTTTTCCAGCTAGGCATATGTTATTGAATGGAAAATAGCTTGACCTGGCCAAAAGCTTGAGAAAATTGGGAGCAAGTCCCTCTTTGGAATACATGGATGTGGGCTATTATAGCACCAGTGTAAAGAGTTGTGGGTAGGGAGACTGCAGCCTATTTCACAGGGTAGGCATGATATAAAGAAAGAGAAAGAAGATAGGGAAGCAATGGAAGTGAAAAGAAGGAAGAAAGGTATGTGGGGACAATTTCCATAACACACAAGAATCTCTGGAAGCCAAAATGGTCTCTATGAGATTTCTAGAATGCTGTGGTTTCTTTCTCAGATACCACTTACCAAGACCAGCACTCAGGTGGACTTTCTACTGTTTTTTTTTTCTTTTAGTATATTTTGATTGTTCTTTGGAAATTTCACACACACACACACACACACACACAATTTGACTTTGTCTACCCCATACTTCCTTTCCAATATCCCTATGTATACCTCACCCCAGACGTTCTCCTGACAATTCTTGTCTGTGTTTTCTATTTTCATTTTCATTTTTTAGCCCACTGAGTCCAATTAGGGGTGCTCGTGTGCACGTGGCTATGAAGGCATCCACTAGGGCATGGGCTACCTACTGGTGGCCGTACCCCAAACACAAGTGACTCTCCCCTTAGAAGCCATCAGCTCTTGAAGTGAGGTCCGCAGCATTGTCACCACCGTCACCGTGTTTGACTTTTTAACTGGCCTGCTGTGTCGTGTAGGTCCTGTGTATAAGTAACTCCAGCTGCTGTGGGTTCACTGTGCAACGGCCATGACAAATCCAGAAGATGAAATTCCTCAATACTCCTCTTGCTATCCCTGGATCCTTTGTGGAGGGTGACAGGTTGATATCTGTGACTAAACACTATCAGTCACTTATTCTCAGTTCTTTGAAAAGTTAAAAGGTTTTATTGTTTTATTTTTGGTTATAGGCATGCCATTTGAAGCCTTTGTTATTCTGAGATATGTTTCTTATATTCCAAGTTTCTTTAGGTCTTTTAATATGAAAGGATGCTGCATTTTGTCAAGGGCCTTTTGTTTCTGTTGAGACTACTAAGTGATTTCTGTCCTTGAGTCAAGTTACATAATTTATAACAATTACTGATTAACATATACTGAACCATCCCACATCTTGATGGTAAGTGGTGTTTTTGATGTGTTCCTGAATTTGGTTTGCAAGTATTTTGTTGAAAAAAAATGCTTTTAAATGCATCAAGCAAATTGTAGCTTTCTTTTTTATTGTGTCTTTATGTGCTGTATGACCACTGTTACAAATACTCTTTTAAGAAATTTAAGTTACAGAATTTCTGAGAAGTTTGGATAACTGGCTTTCATTGACCTCTGGACCCTGTGATTTGAACCTCACCTCTGCTCATTCTCCTTCAGACTTGCTTGCAAGGTTTATCTTGTAAAGAAATTCTTAGGTGTGATGTATAGGCTTTGAAACTATTATTATGGCTTTACTACGGGAAATAAATTTTGTAACATTTACCATGTTGTGTGACATGGAAAACAATTCTATCTTTTTCAATGGGCAAATTGACTTAATCACAATTTTATACCTGTGCAGTGAACATTCCAGAAGATAGGCTTGATGTCTGTCTGTACTGGCTGAAATTCCTCTATGTCAAGATAAATATTTTCTTTCAATTGACCAATAATCCAACACAAACTAATATTATGTAATGATTCAAGTACAAATACTTTTGCAGGACATCACACTTCAAGTATGGTTGAATCCAGGGCTGAAGGGATGGGATGAATGCCCAGCCCAGCCTTCCCTGGAGTAGCCTATGCCCAGAATAATTATCTTCTTTATCTTAAATAGCTTAAGCTGTATCCCTGCAGACTCATACTTAAGGCAAGTGAAATGCCTCACAGCTTTCAATAGTACCTTGGCCTTCTTCTGATCTTGAAGAATTTGAAACCAGATGATAATAGTAAACTCATCACATCACCTCAACCCATAGATTAGGTTCGACTCCCAGGGCTTTCCCTAAAAGTCTGGAAGCCACATATGGGAGGGGATGGTGCTTGTGATAAAATGTGGACACTATAAAAACAGGAAAGGTGGAACATACCCCACAAATAGTTCAGTGTGTGGTAACACAGATAATATGAGTTACTATGTTGGTTTTTTTTTTTTACTTTTTGATATTATAATATAGTTACATCATTCCCCTTCCTTTTTTTTTTCTTCCTTAAATCCTTCCATATACCCATTTTTGCTCTCTTTCAAATTCATAGCTACATTTTCATTAATGAAATTGGGTTGTAGGGGGGTTCCTAAACACATAAATGCAACCTTCTCAGTCTATATAATGTCCCTTGTATGTATGTATGTGCTTTAGGGATGGCCATATGGTGTTTGATAACCAGTTGCTGTGCTTCTCCCCAGGGAAGACTATTTCCCCCTCCCCCATAATTCCTTCATTTCCTGTAGTTCTTGTGTAGGGTTGATGCCTCAGGGACTTTCTTCTGTCCACATTGACATGTTAGTATGTCAATTACTGTTGCCCTTGTTCAGCTCATGTATAAGTTGTCATGTTGGTGAGACTTTATGGGGGTAGCTTCTGACACTCCTAGAAGACACAGTTCTACAACAAATTCCCCAGTCCTCTGGCTCTGACAATCTTTGTCAATGTTCCCTAAGCCTTAAGTGCAGAATTTTTATGAACTCACAGAATTTTTATGAACCCTGGAAGAAACACTGAAAACAGACAGACTCAGAACTTTAGTCCCAGGGACGATTTCTACACAAGACAGATGACAAAGATTACCCTGAAAAATCAGCAACAATTCTTCATAGAGAGAATAAATCCACTCTGGTGTAGGAATAAGGTAAGGGGCTGAGAAAGTGTGCCAACATCAGGTCTGTTTGCTAATGACAAGGGCTGTGCTTTTAGCTTAACCTGTTAAGATTGTTAAGTTATATACCGCCAATGTTCCACATTTGTGAAACTTCCTTTAGCTTATATGCCAAATAAATTTAGGGTTGGAAGCAACAGGGCTCAGGGAGTAGGAGAAACAAAGATTAGGGCTTGTTCCTGAGTTAAAGGGTAGGGAAATCTATGAAAAAGTTTGATCCAAATACAGGGCCTAACCTACATGTATCTGTGACAAAAGGGGTCCTAGAACTGAAAGCAGTGAGCGTGTGCCTCCACCCCTCACCCAGAAGCTAGCTCCAATTGAAAACCTGGCAAATGAAAACTGGGTTTTCTCCAAGGGAGTCGTACTTGGGAAACAAACTAAAGTATAGGCCTCATGTCCAGCAACAGATGACCAGCAAAAACCAAACTCAGCTGCATCTTTGGTGGCTCCTTATCTCAACATATGGTATCAGGATTGTTCCTTTTTTAAAAAAATTATTTTTTATTAGTAATTTTCTTTTATTTTTTCTTCTCTCTTCTTGCCCTACAGGTCCTTTACACACACACACACACACACACACACACACACACACACACACACGTTGGATTCCTGAGTGTAGAAATGAGTGGATCTTTGATTCTTGTGCCTTCTCTTGGGCTCTCTTCCTTCTGTTTGTTTTCTTCTATTCCAATGTGTTTGTTAGTTTTTGCCTTATCTTATTATATTTTATTATCCCTTAAAAGCCCGTTTGTTTTCTAGTGAGATAGAAAGGGGGTGGATCAGGATTGGAGACAGCGTGTGGAAGAACTGGCAGAAATAGAGGAAGCAAGGAAACATAATCAGGATAAAAATTTGCCTTTTGTGAGACAAAAATCTATTTTCAGTAGAAAAAAAGAATGATGTAAATGTTACCTAATTGTTAACCTAAATAGTTACAGCAACACCATAGCAATAATAAAACAATTGTCACTGTTCTCCAGTTTAGCCTTTTTCCTCTTTCCCATATGCTGCTGTAACATCCTGGTGATAGTCACTAAACATTCATTCTTCAGTCATTAGATTGTGCAACATTCACACACACACACACACATGCACCACCCTCATACACAAACACGAACACACACACACACACACACATCGCCAGTGAAATAAAGTTCAAGCACATTGCCATGACCTGGGGTCCTTGATTCCCTAAGCTCAGCCCACCAAGTCTGTGGTTTGGGGAAGAGTCCCAGGAATCTGGTGAATTCAAGCATTTTGGAGATTCTGGTAACTTGGGCAGCTGGGAAGTATCACATGCCATGACACTAATTCCTGGATCTCTGTGTTCCTCTCTCCCTCTCTACAAACTGCTCTGTGATTCTTTCTGCCCTTTTTGAAAACCTGCTTCTAGGTCAGGAGCTTGGTCTTTGGTAGTCTCCCTCCTAGAAAGCATTTCCTGAAAATATTGGTCTAGGATAAAGTGGAGGATCAATAAAAGTGTTCAGTTTCATGCGTGACAAATATCAGCATGCAGTTCTTATGGGCAGTGAGGTTAAGAGTGACTTTTAAAATCACATCTTTTATCTTTATCATAAATTTCTGCTTATTTATTTTATTATATAAATTTTTAACAGATATCTTGGATCAATTTTAGGTACAGAAAGGTATGAAAGAATAAAAAAGGCCGGGCGGTGGTGGCGCACGCCTTTAATCCCAGCACTTGGGAGGCAGAGGCAGGCGGATCTCTGTGAGTTCGAGACCAGCCTGGTCTACAAGAGCTAGTTCCAGGACAGGCTCCAAAACCACAGAGAAACCCTGTCTCGAAAAACCAAAAAAAAAAGAAAAGAATAAAAAAACTCAGACCATATCTCATTATTAAGAAAAGGAACTATTATATATCTTTGTGAGAATGTTGCAAATTGTTTTATTTAAAATAAAAGACTCCAACGATACCCTTCTCTACTTCCCTGCATAACTTTAATTTTATAGTATCTCTGACCATCTAGTTAATACTTTTTATGTTACTTAATTCTGCAGCCAAAATATGTCTTCTAAAATGTTGGATTTTTCTATCTCATTCCTTCCATATCTCCGGTGTCTATTCAAGTAACTGGCTCGTAGTAAGGGCTTAAACATTGACTAGTGGATGAGAAACAAACAGATAACAAAAGGTCAACAATTCAAAAGGTTGTAAGTCAATTATCTTATCAAGAAAATAAGATCATTTTTAGTACTTAATCACCGACCACCATAGGCTTTGTAAACGTATTTTATTACACATATGTGCACGTGTCAGGGGCAAGAATGCCACAGCAGGCCTCTGGAGGACAAAGGATAACCTTGTGGCTATAGTCCTTTCCTTCCACCTTTAAATAGCTTCAGGGATGAAGATCAGGAGCCCAGACATGCAGGGCAAGAGCTTTCTCTACTGAGGCGCTTCAGTGGCTCCTTCAACATGTGGTCTTCTGTTGGATTTTCTCCCCACTTTAAGTAGAAGCTAAGACCATCAACCCTCCCCTTTTTAATATCTGTAACAGCTCAAAAGATGAATGCAAAATAAGCATTTGATGAACTGCTTAGCTCGTTTCCAAAATTCACAGCTACTGGACATGATCCACAGCGGATGAAAAACAGAACAGTGTCAGATTTTCGTTCTGAAAAGGTCTAGAAATAGAAATTCGCTTCAGAAATGCGGTTCAACATTTGCTCTTAGTCTAATGTCAATGCTTTCGATTAAATTTTAAGCTCTTACATAACTATCTCCATCTTGATCCCCAATCTTTGCATTTTGTAAAGCTGTCTGCTCAGATATCCACAGATATTACGATATCCTTACAGAACAGTCTCAAAGGAGAAAGCTCCCTCCTCGAGCTTGGCATCCCGACAGTCACACTGTCACCGTCTGTTGCTTTTCTCCATTTCTGACTATTAAAGCAGCAAGGAGGATCTGAAACAATTTTTGAAAACCTTTGATGCTAAGCTTCAGCAATGATGTTAGCACACTGGACTCCTCATCGCATCTGCTTGTTTTGGATCATGCAAACTCAATATTAGGATGACTGAAGTCTTGGGAGAGTTGGTGCAATCGTTTATCACACGAAAGGGAAAGCTCACTCTCTAACTGTACTGAGTTCCCTTATGAACTGAGAATAAATTCACAATATGTTGCCCCAATTACAAAAAGCGAATGTGTGTGTGTGTGTATGTGTGTGTGTGTGTATATGTGTGCGTGTATCTGTATTGTGTTCATGAAGGTGTGGAATATTTAGAAAACAAAGGAAGAGGATTAAAAATTTTCTAAAGATTGAAAAATTATTCTCACACAGATACAGAGATGAATATACATATTTTCATACATATAAATTATTTTAATACATTTATGACATCTGATGTATAAAATTTGGGAGTTTTGCTTAATAACTAAGTCATCGTTTCTGGCAGCTGATGAAAAAGTCCATGATTGCATTACTTTCTCATTTCTTATGACAAAACATGTGGCAAAAACAAGTAAGGAAAGATTTAACTTTGTGTCACAGTTAGGCTGGGGAGTTGATTAGGATGGGGGAGTCCTCGGGACAGAATGTGAAGCAACTGCTCCCATTGCACACACAGGCAGGAGGCAGAGTGAGAAATGCCCTGGGCTCTGCATTCTTTCTTCTTTGGATTCCCTCCAGAACCCCGAGCCATGGAATGATGCCACTCACCTTCATGGAGTCTTTCTTTTTCAGTTACCCCTTTTTGGAAGTGTGTTTCCATGGTGATTTTAAATCCAGCCAAACTGAAGGTTGAACATCAGAGTTGTATAGTAGCATTTAATGCACTGACATTCACAACATATTCTCTGACTTAAATCAGATACCCCCAAAAAGGAATAATAGAAATGAAATGTATGATTAATATAGAGTTCTCTATATATAAACTATTAAGTCCTTATTGTGCATATCTGATGAGCTTATCTGAGGGAAGGGTACAAGTTGGTAAAGACACAATGAATAATAACAACATAACTACATACCTACACTCTCACATGCAAAACAGATTGAAATACTGAACACTGGATAATGCAACTGAGATTCAAACTAACAGCAAATTCCTCTAGGACCTCGAGCTCCCAGACATTGTGGGATATAAAGCATCCTTGGCCCAGGGGTTCAGGAGAAGATTTTAGAAAATTATGATGGACATATTCCTAGTCGCTATGGAAGAGCAGGGGTATTATCAAGAGGCAAGCTCTCTTACAAGGGCAAGACTGACTTCTTGACCTTTTTATGCATTGCTTCCCTCCAAAGTGCTTAATATAATCAGGACAGATCTTCTGGTTATGTTTTGCCCTGTAGTGTTGTTGATGCTCTAGAGACTATGAGAACCTAGATGATGGAAGATCAGCAGGCACAGAGGGATGTAAGGCGTGGGTTCTAATCATTACCTCATGTATTTATTATTATTGGCTATAACAACTGATGTCGTTTAGTGAGTCTGGAGCCCAGTAATAATGAGAAAGGCACTTATCCTAAAGGAAACACCTGCCAGGAGGAACAGACCAATGTGGAAATTGAATAGAAAAGCTTTTACATGGGACTCTCTTCACTTTCTCCTATGGGGGGAAACAATCAGATTTTAATTTAATTATTAGAGTTTGTAAAGAAAGATGCTGATGATGTCAGTGGTCAAATGACAGAGCAAAGCCATCAAGCCAAGGTAAGGAATATGGTGACAGAATTATCTTTATAAAGCAGACATCATATGCAGCCCCCTACACAAAGCTGTTACAAAGCCATGACAATTGTTGGGTGCTTCAGAAAACAGGGTAGGCATGGGCACATACTTGACAATCCTATATCTAGAAAGACAGAGGCAAAGAAGGAAAAATAAATAATAAAATAAAATAAGAAACCAGAAGAGAAAAAAAAAAGAAAATAATAGAGAAAGGTTGAAATGTTTATTTACCAATTTCCTGTGAACTAAGAAGAAAAATTCTTTCTTGGATTATTTATATAAATTACTTCTTTTAAATCATTTGATTCTTTTCACTGCTGAATCTACCTATTGGGTCAGAATGGCTTCAGAAATAAAAAAAAATGTGTCTTTTGTCATTTATGATTGTATTTTCATATAAGAGATTAGCAGTAATCTTAAAATTTAGATATTTGCCACATTTTTGTTTTTTGAAAGATGAAAGTCTAATTCGGTCAGTGTTTCTATCCCACGTTGTTTCTTTTTTTTATTTAACTGCCATAATTTGACTTTTTAAAATCAGAAAAAGGAGAGGAAAGGCCAAGTGCACACTTTCAATCTAGCCTACATTTCACACGTCTCTTTGAACTGCTACAATGGGACACGAAGGAAGAACTTCAAATAGAGAAAGGACGGAACAAACCTTTCCCTCTGAGAGATAGGTCAAATGTTCACGGGCAGAGTTCATGATTACAAAAATCCACTCTGCAAAAAGAATTCCAGAGTCAACTGATGAGAATTCCAGAACGCTGGGCTCATACATCAGCATAGCATGGCTGCAGGTTTCCTGGACCATGTGCATTAGACATAACCAAGTAATTATATAGAATAGATTAGGGATCCAATTATATTTGGGTACATCTAGTCCACAGAATTCTCTAACTGTTCAGTGCCCAATTTCCAACCTAGAGAAGATGCGCTATTCAGTGTTTTTTTTTTTTTCTTTCCTACATGAAAACATGAACTGGTATTGGTGTGTTCACTCCAGAAGTTTAGGATGTTCCTTTGCATTTTAAACCATTTACTTGATCTCTTTCTCTTTTTAAAGATGCTCTGTGGTTTACAAACTGAGTACTAGTTAGCAAATAGCACAATCTAAACTTGAATGAGCTGCTAGGCAAGGCTTTGGGTTTAAGTTTTCAAAAACAGTAATCATTGGTTACAGGCAAATGAATAAAGAATTTTTCATGTATGACAAGGATTGTTATCATTATATCTTAAGAATAGTTTTTATGAAATAAAACCTGTAGCTATCTAAATGATGAAAACAGACAAGTAAAAGATGGTATATTTCTGGTAAGAAACATAAAATAAGTCATGGGGACTGGAGACTCATTAGTTGTATCTGCAACAGAATCGCAAAAGTTTGAGCCAGGCAGTGGGAGGGAGGCAGAGGCAGTAGATCCTCTGAATTCGAGGCCAGCCCGGTCTACAAGTTGAGTTTAGGACAGCTAGCACTATACAGAGAAACCTTGTCCTGAAGAACAAATGAAAGAAAAAAAAGAATTGCAAAGGTTTGAATGGAGACCCAAACCATGCTCCTTGAAAGATCCATTAAAAATAATACCAAATGCCTCGCACATTATACTTTGCCAAATACACTTCAGAGATAGAGTAGCAAACTATGTAAACAAGAGTGTTGAAGCTCTCTTCCCTGCGGGTGATGGGGAAACAGACAATCAAATGCAAGCAAATGAGACAAAAAATCTCTGCTGGTGCTATGGAGAAAACAAGACAAAGCGATAGGCCGGGAGAAAGTGGTGGGGATTGTACTATGTCGGGTAATAAGAGTTTCTGTTGAATATTCTAGGATGTTTGGGGATTGAATCCAGGTGCAACTGCTCAACAGAAGCCACGTGGTAGGCTAGCTTTGGAGTCAGCAGAACTGTTAAATTCCGGCCTCACTAATTATTCCTTTCAGTGACTTGTTTAACATCTCTTATTTTAGTTTCTCTATTTGTGAACAGAAAAAAAAAAGGTACTAACGAAAGTCATCCTGTTGAATTGTTCAGCACGGTACCTAACATTTAGTGAGATCCTTATGAAAACTGTTCTTGTCAGCATTATACGCCGCAATGGAAAAATAGGTCTTTCCTATCTCAATTCAAGCCACAGTTGTATTTCTCTTGAACCACCGGTTACCTTTTAATTATGTCTTTAAAATGTTGCAGGTCATGCTCTGCTCTTTCTCTCAACTGCTGAGGAGCTGAAAGCCAAATCTGTGGTCAACCACTAACAAATGTAGAAAACTTTACGGGGTACCTGATTTATTCTGTGAACCAACCTCCTCCTTGGCTGGATGTTTTCTTTTTTTTTTTTTTTTTTTTTTTTTTTTTTAAATATTTATTTGTTATGTATACAATAGTTTATATCTGTGTGTATGCCTGCAGGCCAGAAGAGGGAACCAGACCTTATTAGAGATGGTTGTGAGCCACCATGTGGTTGCTGGGAATTGAACTCAGGACCTTTGGAAGAGCAGGCAATGCTCTTAACCATTGAGCCATCTCTCCAGCCCCTGGATGTTTTCTTTTCTTCAATCTTTGACTTCTAATTCAATTTCCTCATTTCCTGGCTTTTTATTCAATTTCATTTTGTATTACATATGCCTATGAATCATTTGTAACCTGTTCTGTCTAAACAAAAAAATCAATACAACAAAAGAGCAATCAGGATGAAAAGTTGAGTGTGAATGTCACCCAACACAAAAACTTTCACAAGGAGAACTTGTTACTTATTGGAGACAAAAAAAAAGAAAAGAAAAGAAAAGAAAATATCAGAGAAAACTCATATAGAAAATAATATGTTCAGTTTATGGCTCAGCAGGCTTCAGCTTCAACCCAATTCCAAAGTCCCTTCATGGCCAATGTAAGCAACTTGAAACAGTTGAAACAGACCAAGTTTAAAACAGAATCTGGGTAAACGTGCATATTCTGTCATGTTTTACCTTTGGGAGGAAGGGCAATCAATAAACTATCCCCAAACTCTGTTCCTTCCTTTTTACCCGGGAATTATAGTGTCTGCCCTAGGTGCCTAATTTGAGTCTTCCTGGGATCAGTGTAATCTCCAATGCATAACAGACTGTGATAATGTCGACTATTACAGTTGTAATGGTGGTGATGGTGAAGGCAGTGACAGTGGTGATGATAATAATCCAGTGATTCTCGGTCTTCCTAATGCTGCAACCCCAAAGGGGTCACAAACCACAGGCTGACGACAGATTGACAGCTAATCAGTGGAACTCTTGAATGACATGTAGGTTAAAATTCAGTTCTGCAATTGGAACAAAATTGTTGAGAACACATTGTTGTCCGTATCAGATGCCCTTTACACTATAGTTTATCAAAACCTGGCTCGTATTCATTTCTCATTGCTTCATCTCCCATGGTCATGCTCCTGTCCACCCAGTTGTCACCACAGTTTCTCTGAAGCTGGACCCCTCTCTTTATAGTAGTTTTGTGAAGATGGACACTAAAGGTAATTCCACACTAGCTCAGAACTGAGTATAATAAGGGGTAATTTATTTAGGAGTAGACTTACACATCACAGTCCTCTGCACAGACAGGGAAAGGAACTGCCAGGAGAGAGCACTTCCACAAGCCTTATGGATGCATGGCTGCAATTTTATAGTAAAAGAGACAACTCACAAACGAGCTGGTATCTTAAAGGCTACTGAGTGAAGTAGCTCCCACAGTACCTCCCTTTTTGTCTAAGCCTAATACAAAACTATAAACAGTAAGAACAAATATCAAGTATAAAAATTAGAATTACAATCAGCTAAGTAAGAAGCATATACTAATATTTCAATAATTATCTTATCTTAAGGAGTCTAAGTCTTGTATTAGAAATAGCTTGGCCAAGTCATGTAACTACAACTATCTAGTCTTCAACCTCATTGAAGACCTGAGAAGGGAAATAATATTACTTGAGTAAACAAGAAGTGCAATCAAGCAACTTCCAAAATGCGCAATAAATGACAGAGACAACTGGCTACCTGGACATTTGCCCAAAGTCTTATTTGCAACATGGGAACAACCAACTTTGGCTAAGGACTAGAATATCTGAAAGACCATTTTCATAGGCAAGAAAATTTTCAAAACCTTCTTACCATGTCTTGGCAAGATCTGACAGTCTTTTATCTTGTATCCTGTTTGTCCTATCCAGACATAGTGCATTTTGTCAGTGGTGGAGGCATGGGCAGTTCCTTCCACAAAGGCCAGTTTTCTCAAGGAGAAAACAAGCTTTAAGTGGAGTGTCTTTGGTGTCCAACATTCTCTCTCAGGAATAGATTGGTGCTGCAAGGAACAATTGTGTCTCATGTCAACAGAACCCTAATTTATTTAAATGCCATATTCTATAGTTTCTTTGAAGTGGTTGAAGATTATCTATCTATGCGTAGTACAATCTCTACGTATCTTAAGAACCTGATTAGTCTAAATATAAGTATTGACCTGTAATCCTTAATACCTGTATAGGGATGTGCTATTGTTTAGATTTGTTTAACTGTTTCCATTCTTTCTCCCTTGTGTCTTCACCTTTTCATCCTCTTCTGTTGAGCATCATATTTCCTGGACACTAAGAAATTAATATGCATTACATGCTTTATAATTTTTCAGATGAACTAATCATACAACTATGTACATACATCACAATAAAAAATAAAATATAGTACACATTTTTATGAAGAGATTTTTGTCCGTTTGTATGCCACAAAAATGCCAAAATATTATATACTATTCTCTGCAGTTTTTTCCTTTCTGTCTCGATGATTTCTTCAGGAAAACCTTTCCTAACTAATGAATATGATTCTATGTGATTTATTTTTTGTATGTAAAAGGTGCTAGGAATTGTGCCTAAGACCTTGTGTGTGCTAAGCAAGCGTTCTGTCTCCAGCCACCTCCTCAGCCATATAATTGATATTTTAAATGGTGCATGCCTGCTATAGTATGGTTATAACATTATTTATTTAAACATTCGTCTTTAATTCATAATTCAAATCATTGCTACCTTTGTTTTGAGTCCTATGAAGAATGCTTTAAACATCTTCGAGTCTATATTGGTGTACTGATGTGTTTTCATTTCTATGTAAAAGATTCTCAGAAATGAAGTTTCTGAGTTGAAGTTACTTATAACTGAGTTCGTTTTTCCAAAAATTAAGAGTAATTTGCATTTCTACCAATAAGTACTAGCCAGCAGTAGCATTTTTCAGTATGTGTTTGTGCTTGTGCATGTGCATTTGTGTGTGTGTGTGTGTGTGTGTGTGTGTGTGTGTGTACGACTGATAGGTCTACATTTATATCATATTTCCTAGTTTCTTGAAAAAGCTTCTAAGAACAACGTACCTGTTGTGGGAGCTGTGGGCTGTGTTCCTGCCTCCCCAGCTCCTGGTCGCCTGGCTAGCTTATGTCCCGAAATAACAACACACAAACTGTATTCTTTTAAACACTGCTTGGCCCATTATGTCTAGCCTCTTCTTGGCTAACTCTCGCACCTGGACTAGCCCATTTCTAATAATGTGTGTAGCACCCCAAGGTGCGCTTACCGGGAAGATTCTAGCCTACATCCATCCTGGGTCGGAGCTTCATCGCATCTGCCCCAGAGAGCAGAGCTAAGGCCTCTGAGCTCACTTCCTCTTCCTCCCAGCCTTCTGTTCTGTTTACTCCACCCACCTAAAGGCTGACCAATCAAATGGGCCAAGGCAGTTTCTTTATTAGCCAATGACCTTCCTCCATCACGTACCCCTTCTAGAAGATTCATTGTGATATGTCTATTAACTTTGTATGTTTCCTGACCCCATTCTAAATATCTCAATGTCATTGCTTGTGTTTCAGACTCCAATTACCTATCCCTTTCAGCTTTATATTACTTAGTTACTTATAACGTGTATATGAAGTTGGGACTTAAAATCTAAAGGATAATACCTGTATAAAAGATTTAAATGTTAGTCAATATGATTCTTAATGAAAAGCCAAAAGAGTACAATTTATTATAGTAACTTGATATTTTGGAAGTAATTCAGTTCTGAAGGGAGATTTGCTTTCCAAGGGTATCCCTAACTAAGGGTCAGTTAAAAGAGTTCAATTCTAAACACTATTGCCAAACCATACCGAGCATTAATAGCCTTAGAACCCATTTATCACATAGGAGGGAAACCTTTTGACCTACTTAGAAAAGGGAGGGGCAATCTTCATTATAACATACTGATGGACTCTCAGTGTTCCATGCCACATTCTCTCTGCCTACATCTTGCTACTCTGTCCTGACAATTAGAGTGTCATAAACACTTCTGTCTTCTTTCCTTTTACCCACACCCCTGAGATGGTCACATGATAAAATCTGTAGATAGACAAATGGCCCCGGAAGATGATAGTGGAATGGCCTACAGAAAGATAGTTAATGTGATGCCGGTGCTCCTAAACCCAGCTCTCCTGGAACTACAAAGCCAATCCCCATATTGAGAAAAAACCTCCAGTCTTTAGAAATTTTTTCTTTATTGATTTTTTTTCTTGGTTTTTCGAGACAGGGTTTCTCTGTAGCTTTGGTGCCTGTCCCGGAACTAGCTCTTGTAGACCAGGCTGGCCTCGAACTCCCAGAGATCCGCCTGCCTCTGCCTCCCGAGTGCTGGGATTAAAGGCGTGCGCCACCACCTCCCGGCTCTTTATTGATTTTGACTACTTTTATTTTTCTTTTTAATTAAACAAAGATGGATTTTGGATGGATCTTGATCTTGTTGCTAGCTCTACTAGAGATGAAAATATTCGAATGAAAATAGCTTTAAGAATTCCGATCCCTGTTCAGGTCTTTCTCGTTCCAAGTTGCACCACTGATACCTCAATTTCCCAGGCATTTTGATTGGCATAAATTAGTTTCTCAAGGATTTAACAGCAACTGCCATTGTGGTTTCAGTATGAAAGGTCGCCCACAGTTGCACGCATTTGAACAGTTGGTCCCTAGCTGGTGACATTGTTTTTGAAGGCTATGGAGTCTTTAGATAAGGGCCCTCATTGACAAGAGCAGACCACTTAGCGTCAGATTTTGAGCAATTCCAGTTCTGACCTGATTTCTCTGCTTCCTGTCTACAACTGAGATGTGAGGAGCCCCACGGTGTGCTCCTCCCCTCCAGGGACTCCTCCATGCTTTCTGTGCTGTGAGGAGATTTTGTTTAGTCAAAACTTCAGAAACCACAAGCTCACATAAATCTTTCTACCATTAAGTTATTCCTCAAGTACTTTGCTACGGTGACGATAAAAGTCAAAGGAGTCTCAAAGCTCTATTCTAAATCATTAAAAACTGGCAATCAGTTATTTTTTCACGATTCCTAGATATCCAACTTTATGGCACGTGGACACCGCCTATCAATCTCACTCACTGGTAGATAGATCAGAAAATAAGAGATGGCTTCTTTGAATGTAAACTCATGAAGGACCAAAAATAATCTGGATCAGATATTCTGGATCTAGTTTCTCATAAAGAAATAGAATATTAAATCATCCTGGCTTCTCTCACAAGAGTTTTAGTAATGATTAAAGGAATTAGTGTATGTGAAAGCGGTTTTTTCTCTTTATTCTTCTCTCATACAATACATTCAGACCACAGCCTCCCTTCCCTCCACTCCTCTTGCTGCCCCACCCAGACATCTCCTTGCTTGTAGATCTACGGCTCCTATTTCCCTTTAGAAATGTGTTGCTGCATAAATATCAAATATTTATTAATTGTTTCAAATTTCTTTAGAATAACCATTTTATTCTTTGAGCATTTTATACATTTGTGCAATGTATTTTGATTCTACTATCCATCATTAGCTCCCTCCAGTCATCCTGTCACTCCACCTCTTTTCACTCCAAATATCCCAAGTCTCCCTCTTTTATTGTTATGGATAACCCCTGAATACAATTAATGCTGCCGAAACGAGAATAGGTATGTGGTGTCCACAGAGACATAAGGAACCTACCATTAGTCGTAAGTCCAAAAGAGAATAGCTTCCTTCCCTCGGCACTCATCAACTGCCAATACTCTTCCACGGGGGAAGGTCCTCATGGCCCCTCCATCTATGCTGAATTTAGACTGCCTGCATCTTTTGTAGGTTGTGCCCAAGTCACCACAGCTGTTGTGAACTGATAGGTGCACTGGCCATGCCATGTCCACAAGACAGTATTTTGCAGCTCTCTTTCTTATCAATCAACACTTTTTCTTCATCATCATCATTATTTATGCCCCAGAGGCACTTAAGTGCTGTGGGACAACGGTCTGTATCCTGTCAATTATATTATAAATAAATGTTGGTTGGCCAGTAGCCAGGCAGGAAGTATAGGCGGGGCAACCAGACAGGAAGTAGAGGTGGGTCAATGAGAACAGGAGAATTCTGGGAAGAAAGAAGTTCTAGTCTACAGTTGTGACCCAGCCACAGAAGAAACAAGATGTGACTGCCTCACTGAATAAGCCATGTGGCTAACATAGACATGAATAATGAATGGGGTAATATAAGTTATGAGTTAATAAGAAGTCTGAGCTACTAGGCCAATCAATTTATAGTTAATGTAGACCTCTGTGTGATTTATTTGGGACTTAATGACTGCAGGAACTGGGCAGAAAACCTCAGATAGCACTTAAGCATGCATGGGCAGCATGTTTACGGCAGTTCTCTAGTTGTTCTACCTTAGACAGTCCTAGATGCTTGTGCTATTGCCATATACAAGTTTCCATCGTCTTCCTTTATGCTATTTATCCAGCATATTTTGGGGTCATTCTCTTTGCCTTATTACATGCACTCCTCCAAGCAGTGATATCCTCGGGTATCTGTTATCATCCATTTTCATAACAGGGCCTAAGACTGAGATACAATACATGGGAAGGGCACACAAGGATTTTAACATTATCGTCTCAAGCACCACCTTCACCATATTCTGTAGTTTACTTTCTTCTGTAGATGGAGATGTTTCTTAATGACATTGTTGCTCAGCCTATCTCCTCGTGTGATGCCTGGAATCCTCCTGAGACATGCCATCTCAAATACATTAAGCCGCTCTTCTGAGGAGTGTTTCATTGTCCAGGTTTCAGAATTGTAAAGAAGGCAGCTCAAGACAAGTGTCTCATATACCTCTTGTTGCTATTATGTTTCTTGCTGACCAAACCTTTCCTATTGCCTGGAATGCAGCCCTCATTATCTCTATCTGCCTCTAGACATCTGAAGTAGATAATCATAGCAATAGAATTCTTCTGAAATAGACAATCATTAAAGACAATTGCAAGAGTGTTGCAGGGATGCATTCTATCACCCCTACTCTTTAATATATTCCTGGAATTAATAATAACAACAATCCTGGAGGAGATAGGCGTACAGATAGGTGGTGTGCAAATCAATAATTTGTATTTTGCCAATGATACAGCACTATTTGCTGAAAGTCCAAATGAGCTGCAGGCCATGGTAAACAGAGTGGTTGAAGCCAGTGAAAACCTTGGCATGAAAGTAAACATTGAGAAGACTGAGAAACAATACATGAAAAGGGCACACAAAGATTTCAACATTATAATAAAGAATCAAAACCTGAAGCAAATGGTCAACTTTGTATATCTGGGAGGAAACCTCAGTTCAAAGGAGGGAACTATTTCAGACATCTAACTATCCTTCAACTCGTATGTCCTTTAAAACATCCCTTCCTAGAAGTTTCCTTGAGCTTTGGTTTGTGGGAGCTTGATTCAGATGACCCGATCACAACTGAGCTCTCTTCATGTAGACTCAGCTCTTTGATCAGTTATGAGTAACTGCATTAGCCATTTCTTCAAAAAACAAAAAACCCTTTTTGGCAAATGTTGAGTATCACAGATCTATGGGTATGCTTTTTCTTCAGATAGAAGCACTAGAAACTTCTGGGTTTTCTTTTTTTATTTTTTATTTTATTTATTTATTTATTGGATTTTTCGAGACAGGGTTTCTCTGTAGCTTTTGGTTCCTGTCCTGGAACTAGCTCTTGTAGACCAGGCTGGCCTTGAACTCACAGAGATCCACCTGCCTCTGCCTCCCGAGTGCTGGGATTAAAGGCGTGTGCCACCACCACCCGGCGGTTTTCTTTTCATTTATTTATTTATTTATTTATTTATTTATTTATTTATTTATTTATTTTTATTGTTTATTTATTTATTAAAGATTTCTGCCTTCTCCCCACCACCACCTCCCATTTCCCTCCCCCCCCCATCAAGTCTCCCTCCCTCATCATACCTAAGAGTAATCTGGGTTCTCTGCCCTGTGGGAAGTCCAAGGACCACCCACCTCCATCCAGGTCTAGTAAGGTGAGCATCCAAACTGCCTAGGCTCCCACAAAGCCAGTACGTGCAGTAGGATCAAAAACCCATTGCCATTGTTCTTGAGTTCTCAGTAGTCCTCATTGTCCATTATGATCAGCAAGTCCGGTTTTATCCCATGCTTTTTCAGACCCAGGGACCCAGCAATACCACTCTTGGGAATATACCCAAGAAATGCCCTATCATACAACAAAAGTATATGCTCAACTATGTTCATAGCAGCATTGTTTGTAATAGCCAGAACCTGGAAACAACCTAGATGCCCTTCAATGGAAGAATGGATGAAGAAAGTATGGAATATATACATATTAGAGTACTACTCAGCAGTAAAAAACAATGGCTTCCTGAATTTTGCAGGCAAATGGACGGAAATAGAAAACACTATCCTGAGTGAGGTGAGCCAGACCCAAAAAGAGGAACATGGGATGTACTCACTCATATTTGTTTTCTAGCCATGAATAGGGGACGTTGAGCCTATTATGCATGGTCCTAGAGAAGCTAATTAAGAAGGTGAACCCAAAGAAAAACATTTAGGTGAAGAAAGGAGACAGAGACAAAGACCCACATTGGAGCACCGGACTGAAATCTCAAGGTCCAAATCATGAGCAGGAGACAGAGCACGAGCAAGGAACTCAGGACCTCGAGGGGTGCACACACACACTGAGACAATGGGGATGTTCTATCGGTTTTCTTTTTTAATAGTCATTATTGACTGGAAATCTGTCTCATTTAGAGATTTTCATCACCATACCTTTGCACTTCCCCTAAAAAAATGTAATTGAACAGTTGTAGGAAGAGAACTGGGGATGTAGCCCAGTGATAGAGCACTTACCTAGCACGTTCACAGCCCTGAGTTCATTCAATCCCTGAGCACCTCAAAAAACAAGCAAACAAACAAAGAAACGCAACACAATGCAGAATTGTATGGACAAATATAAGGATACGTCTGCTATCTTTTCTTTGGAAGTCATTTATAATGACCAACATGCCATAGTCATGGATCTGAACTCAGACAAACACTGCCAGTGTCCATGTGCTGAACAGCCTCATATTTATGAAGACTGTTTCATATGCTGTTACATAATCTTTTATTGAACAAGAACAAATCTGTATGTGTGAAATAAAAATTATACCTGAACAGAGTCTCACTTACATCCATATTTCCAATGACCTCAAAAAAGGCAATGACCTTTAAAATCCATCACTCCAATTAACACTATTCATGGTTTTTATGGAACATCCGTATTCCTGTTTTATATAAAAATAATCACTGCATAGTTAAAAATAACCTACTAAATTGAGTTTCATTATTATTTTGTCCAGAAAAAAAATGAAGTCTATCTTTACAAGATTACATTAAAAAATCCCTCTAGAAGCCACTGTCATTATCTCTCCAAATTCTTCTAGCTTTCCTACAATGTTATCCCTTATGAAGATGAGTGTAAGGTGAGAAGAGATTCTCTGTTCAATGTGTGTGTGTGCGTGTGTGTGTACTCTAGAGCTATGGGTGTAGTCAAGTGGGAGAGTCTTGCCTAGCATGTATACATCTCTTTTATCAATTCCCAGCCCAACCATATATATTTTTTAAAGTCTTGCCCCAAACAAAATTCCACCATTAGCGAATGATTTGTTCTAATAATGGCACTAAATTTCCCCAAATCTGGATCTATAACCCTAACTTTTAATTGTCTGATAATAATCACATGTATATGGAGTACATTATGTGTTTCTGTAGTGCAGAACTTTCCATCCAAAACAATCATGAAATTTCTTCTTTCTCTTTCTTTATTTTTTCTTGGTTTTGTTTGATTGCTTGGTTTGTTCTGTTTTTGAGACAGGGTTTCTCTGTGAAGCCCTGGATGTCCTGGAACTCACTCTGTAGACCAGGATGGCCTCAAACTCAGAGATCTGCCTGGCTGTGCCTCCTAAGTGCTGAAATAAAAGGTGTGCACTACCACTGCCCAGCAATATAAACATTTTTAAAGTCTTTATTGATTTATTTTTCATCCTAATCACAGTTTCCCTTCCCTCCTCTTCTCCCAACCCCTCGTCTTTTCCTCCCCCTTTCATTTCTCCTCCATATCTATGCTGGAAAGGGCAGGTCTCCTGTATCCACAAAATAAGGCATATCTAGTTGCAATAAGACTAAGCACCTCCCTTTGTATTAAGGTTGGCCAAGGCAACCCAGTATGAGGAATGGGGTCCCAAAAGCCAGCAAAAGAGTCAGAGAAAATCCCTGCTCTCACTATTAGGAGTCCCACAAGATCAAGCTACACAACTGTCACATATATTCAGAGAGCCTAGGTCAGTCTCATGCTGTGTTGGGAGCAGTGAGACCCCAGATCCTGAATTTCTTGTAATCCCCTGATCTGAGTGCCTACAGCTGCTCTGAGCACGAGACCTTCAGGAGTTCCTGATGGTGGGAAAGTGGTTTCTGGTGGGTTTGGCTGGGGTATGGCTATCTCTATATAATATGCCCCTGAACACAATAAAGGGGGCATTCTTGGGGAATTCAAAGATGACCTGTGTCGCTGTCTCTCTGTCTGTGTCTGTGTATTTTAACCTCCAGCCCCTTGCCCGAAGCTCAGTAACTGGGTGCCAGGGCACAAAGCAAAGACATGGGGGCGTGGTGCTTGGCAATGCAGGTTCCTTGGTTGTCAGTTCAGACTCTGTGAGTTCCTTTGAGCCTAAGCTAGTTGTTTCTGTGGGTTTTCTTGTAATGTCCTTGACCCCTCTGGACCTTACAATCCTTCCTCTATCTCTTTAGCAGGATTCCCTGAGCTCAAGCTAATGTTTATCTGTGAGTCTCTGCATCTCTTTCTGTCAGTTGCTGGATGAAGCCTCTCTGATGACTATTGGGCAAGGTACCAATATATGAGTATAGCAGAATGTCATTAGACATCATTACATTGACTTTTTTCCAGTCATATTTGGCTCTATCCTATCCATAGCCTCTGGGTCCTGGACTCCAGGCACTGTCATGGGTGGACTCACTCTTGTGGCATGAGTCTCAGCCTGGACCACTCATTGATAGGCCACTCCCTCAATCTCTGTGCCATCATTCCCCCATTAGGCAGGACAGACCGTAGGTCGGAGGTTATGAGGCTGGGTTGGTGTCCCAATCCCTCTGTTGGAAGTCTTGCCTAGCACAGAAGGTGACCACTTTTCTAGATTAGGAAAAGGCCATTTGCTTTTGCAGCATGCCCTTTTGATATTGGGTTAGAGTGCATGTTGTTACACTGGAGGAAGCAGAGAACCTTGTTCTAAAAGAACAAATGTGATTTTTTTCTACTTTTTCCTATAACAATAGAGTGATAAACTAGATAAAGTAGGCCTGGAGAATTGTCTAAGTAGCCCAAGTTTGGTCAGGGGCCAAGGCGACTCTAGAATCTGTAATACAGAGAAGACATGGAGGATGACACCAATGGACGAGCTAAGTGGACAGGAAAAAGCCAAGGTCTCAGCTCTACACAGAGAACAAACAACTGAAGAGAGCTGGGAGCTAGAGAGCTTGTCCTCCCCAGGAAAGAGCACATCAACTGATTGAACTACGAAAGTATGCACACAAGTATCGTTATATAGTTGAGGGTATTATATTTAGTAATGTATATGTATATACTTATAGACATACAATAACAATGACAAAAGAAGTCATGAATTTAAAGGGGTGTGGGGATGAGTACATTGGAAGGTTTTGAGGGAGCAAAGAAATGGGTTAAATATTTAAATTATAATCCCAACAATAAGAAATAAGACATGGACTCTTCAGAGATGAGACTGGGGGCAGCAGCTTGTTGCACTGAAACTTTGGAAGATGAACTTCTTCAGTTTCCACCCTGAGGGTGAGTTTGCTGCTGGTGGGTGTCTTACCATTCTTCCAAGGAGTTACACCCTCAGTTATTGAGCTGAAGTCGGGTACAGATGACCATGGTGGTCTGTTTGCCCTCAAGGCACAGCCTTGCAGTATGCTGCAGGCCTGGTCGCTAGCGGTTCTTTCTTGGTTCACTGAGTATCTTGTCTGGATTCTGAAATCATTAATTGTCATGTCAGCTTAGTAGATTCCATATTCTACCAAACAACCCTATCCCATGTTTGGTTCATTCCAAATATGTTCATGTCAATTGTTGTTATTGTTGTTTAAAGGATGAAGTCTCTGAATTTATGCTGCTTTGGAGATTCTTGGCTCAATTGATATAATTCTGCTGCAAATATCCAGGTTGGAAATAGTCACTGCTGGTCTTTGTACAATGCCCCGGCCCCGGGCTGCTATGCGACAGGCATACAGTGAGCAACCTTCCTTAACAAACACTCACAACAACGAGCATGTTGGTTGTCGGGGTGGCTTCAAGATGCCAGAGCTTTCTAGCAACTGCTCATCTTCCTGACATTCAGGCACAGAAGGCAGTACTATAAGCCTACCATTGCCACGGTGTCAGCAACAGCTGTCCTGCTCTCTCGCCGACATTGAGGAAATAGAGCATGGGGTGAAGGCTTGAAGACTTTTGTTGTTTGTTCCCATCGGGCTGCTAATTTGTAAAGTTTTGTAGGGAATGGTCTTGTGATAACTACGGAGCTATAAAATCTATCAAATAAAGGGTAACAGTGAAGGAATAAGAAAAACAATTTTATTTATTGAAACCCTGCTTCTCATCAGACACTAATATAAAAGTTCTAAGTCCTCATCTTTAAGTTCTGCCTGATATTATTACACTGTTCCCTTCCTTTTCTGCAAAGGGTTCGTTTCAGAAATCTAATAGACACCCCAAACTCAGGTGCTACTGGCCCTTAAATATACTGTTTTATACACGCCTACCTATGAAAAACTAAGTTAAAAACAGTAAGGGATTGGTATTAATCGCTAATAAAATAGAAGAATTGGAAAAATATACTTTCATGAAATTACGTATTGTTCTCTATCTACCTATCTTTCTATCATTTACCTATCTATCATCTATCTATCATCTATCTTTTTGTATTGTGATGGTAAAATGCCTACACCGTAAGGCAAAGTGAGATAAATGACATAAACATCATAACACAACACCAGAGTACATTATACAGATTGCTTAATGACAAGCCCTGTGAGTCTGTGAGAATGTAATGATGAATTAAGAAGCAGTATGTAGATCACAGACGTGGTTGAAAATGGATGTTTCAGGTCTGAGAGAGAACGGGGAAAATGGTATGATGTTTTATCATACTGTGAAGAACATCACACAGTGTAAAATCTTTAAACTGTTTATTTCTGAAATTTTCCATTTAATATTTTTAATAATTTTTCTTATTTATTAGAGAATGTCATGCAATGAATTTTGAACATATTTATGCCCCATCACTCTCTCAACCCTCCCATCCTTTCTTACTGAATTTTGTGATTACTTTTTTATTTGAGGTTATTCTTATTTTAATTTTGAGATTATAATATCATAACAACATTCTACCCTTCCCTATCCTCCCCACAAACCTTCCTAGATGCCTCTCCTTGCTCTCTTTAACTTCGTGGCTCCTTTTTCATTAATTGTTATCGCATGCATACATGTATATACATATATATTCATAAATATAACCTGCTCAGTCTGTATAATGATACTCATACTTTCTTCTTTTTTCCCCTTTTCCTATAAAGTCTAGTTTGTGGTGCCTACATAGTCTCAGGATTAGTGACTGCTCTGATAGTCAGCTTGCCAGAGTCCACATTAGTAATAGAAAAAAGTTTGAGTCTCTATCTCCCAGCAGCCAGCAAATGCTAATATTGCCTCAGCTAGTGGTGAGATTAAATATGTACCCTCCTGCCATATATGCTGAGATTTCTTTCTTTTTCTTCATGTTTTTATTTAAAAATTTTAGCTTTCATTTTACACACCAAATCCAGTACCCCTCCCTTCCCTTTCCCCCATTTCCCTCCCTTTTCATCCCCCATCCATTCCTTAGAGGAGTAAGGTCTTCCTTGGGGAGTCAACAAGGTCTGACACACCAACTTGATGTAAGACCAAGCCCCTCCCTCCATATCAGTGCTGAGCAAGGTATCCCACCATAGGGAATGAGCTCCAAAAAGCCAGTTCATGCACTTGGGATAAGGTCTGGTGCCACTGCTAGCCACTACCCCCACACATCAAGACACATAACTGTCACCCAAATGTCTGGTTCAGTCCCATGCAGGTTCCCCAGCTTTCAGTCCATAGTCTGTGAGCTCTCATTATCTCGGGTCAGCAGTCTCTGTGGTTTTCCCCATCCTGATCTTGACATTCCCACCCCCCTTGTTCATATGATCCCTCCTTTCTCTCTTCAGCTGAACTCCAGGCGCTCAGACCAGTCTTGGGTTTTTGTCTGCCTGGCGTTTGTGCAGATCTTGTATATTCTGTTACAATTGCTGAGTTCCTCTGCTTTATTGTGTCTGAGGAACACCATTTCCCTGAAGTCATCCACCACCTCTGCCTCTTACAATCTTTTCACCCCGCCTTCCACAAGCACCCCTGAGCCTTGGGATGAGATGCGCCATGGGGAAGCGAAGTTGAAAAGCAAAACCACAGATTAAACGGGGCTCTGTAGATGGTGGTACCTAACCTCAGGTAGCTTGTCATGCAGAAAGCATTTTTATTGATTTTGAATTTGCTGTTCTTTCTGCCGTGTTGCCCAGCATCTCCTATCACATGTAGATATAATACTATATCAGGTCAAGGATAGAGGTGATTGGGAGCTACTTTCCTGAACTTCTAGTGAGAGATTGTTTTCCTTGTGAGATCACATTAGAAGGACCTTCTCATGCACAGTAGTTTCCCTTGGTGATAAGGAGTTCTTAAATGCATGTCCTGGGCCTGATGGCAAAGCCCCTTCACTGATTCTTCCTGCAGCCTTCTCCCGGATCAAAGGAGGATGCCCAAGTCTTACTATACTGGTTATAAGAAAAGAAAAAACAGAGATATGGTAGCTTAAAACAGACAAAAGACATAATCTCATCCTGTTGGAGGGCAGATGTACAAAAGCCACGGACCTAAGTTGGGATTTCTATGGAGCTTTTCTTTCTGGATGTTCTAGGGAAGAAACGGTTTTCTTTCTCAACTCTTAAAAGCCATGCTTGTGCCTTGGTTAATGGTCCTCTTCTAGAAATGGAAGCTTTCTGGCCACTCCATTGGCTACCAGATCTTTTGCATCTGATGTGGACCTCATTTTGTGAATTCAGGCAATTCAGGATAATGCCCATTTCAAGAGACTTCACTTATTCTCATTAGCTAAGGATATCTCACCATATGTAGTGAAATTTAAGGGTTCCAAGATTTAAGACGCAGACATTTTTTTGGTTGAGTCTCTCAGCCTAAATGACTGCTAACACTACTGATAATGATCCCCTTCTTTGGACAGCTTACCACTGCTCCATCATCTCTCAGAACAAAGGAACTGGAGCCCTCGTGTGAGTCTCCTTCAAGCCAGGGTGCACCAAAACCACTCTACACTTTTTGTCCTCAAAGACAGTTTACAACCTGACAGATTTCAACCTGAATAGATGCATGCAGCCGAAAGATATATTGATGAAACTTATGTTTGCATATGTTGAAATTTTCTTTATAATTTTTCATTTCAAGTATTTTTTTTGATGGGGAGAGCTGGCATCGTTGTGCCTGCTACTCACCTGGCTTCACAGCTGCAGCTCCCCCCTGAGCATGCGTGCCTTCCCATTCACTCACACCAATTGCTGCCATTCTCCACATATGAGTATACCTGACCTTGTTTACCTTGTTTGCGGGGGTTACAAAAACGACTCAAAGTCTCATCATTAACATGTATAACAGAGACTATTTGTTCAGGTAATTTCATCGGGAATAGTAATGGATTATTATTATTGGATGTCAGAAAACTTTGCGTTAATCCTCAGATATCCTTTCAAAGCAGAAAATGCTGTATAGCACTCAGCAACATTCTAACACTGAGAGGTTAACTAAATCTTCCTGGTGGGTATTTTCTTTCCAGCCCAACTCCCAGCTTTTGATTTACCAATATGTTGGTCAGATACCCCTAATCATTGTTTCTTTATTCTTTCTGCTTTCTTCCAGGCCATATTTCTTACCCCTAGGGAGAAAGAGATTCTATCCTCAGAACTATCTCACATCCATCACTTAAAGTTCAGGATCTGTTTTATTCTAAATAAAGACCCCTTTTTAATCCTTATGTCTGCAGTCAGACACCAGCTGTCACAGTCAGAGATTGATAAATATTCCTTGGACGAATAAATGATAGTAATGTCGGCTGCATTTATAATGACATCCGGCATTTATAAGAACCTAGCTATAAATGAACCCTGCATCTTTAATGCATTTAGTAAGAGTAATCCTAATAAAAACAATTTCAGCATAGATGTCTGTCTTTCCAGAGACACTAGAGAAACAACCATATTGATTATGCGGTTGGTTGTGATTAGGACCCTCTGCTCTATTCAGGAAAATAAAAAAAAAAAAAGCCTGAGTCAAATAGTCAAATACACCTTAAACTTTGCTGATTAGGACCTTAGAGTATGGCCTGTTACAAAGAGCATTTCTAGGAAACAAGCTCAGCCCCCTTGGGGCTCTTCCCTTTGAGACCTAAGCCAAGAGAAATGGTACATATCAAGATGGTAGTGGATGCTTGGACAGATTGGTTATGCCAGGCATTAGGAACCAGCTGCCATTCTGGTCACATACTAGAAGAAAGACAAGGGGAAATAGAGCCCAGAAGTTGGGGAAGAACTAACATTTCCAAGCTGCAACTGACACAAGGTATGCCATTATTGATGCCAATTTCCTGAGTATGTGCAAGATCTTTTCTCCTCTGCCTTGGTCTAAGAGGGGCTCTTGGGTTTTTTTGTTTGTTTGTTTGTTTTATAACTAAAGTATTTGCTTAGAACATGGCTTTGACTCAAGATTGTAGTGTGACTGAAATTCAATGAAGGGAGGCTATGGGGCAGCAGTGATGTAAGAGGTCATCAAAGGGAGCTCAGGGCTGAGTATCGGCATTGCAGATCCCAGGAAGTTACTCTGAACAAAATCTGGACTCAAACATTTTCAACTTTGGACAATTTTCATGTGAATGTCCCTGAGCCCTTAGTTCTGAACAGCGAAAAACACTATAAAAATACCTGAAAATAGTTTATTCAGTTATGCATTAAGGCAAAGTGATAGATCTTGGTTCACTGAAATGCCTGGGCTGCAATGGATGCCATTAAACACAAATAAACTATTAAAGTTTAATTGAGTATTTTAGGAATAAGTTTCCTGAATTTGAATTAGTTTCAGAATATGCTTCCCAGAATAGCTACCTTTGAAGTGGTTATAATCTTTATAAAATAACCTCACCATTAATTTTTCACAAATTAAAAAGCATGCTAGAGAATTAAAGCAGAATAATAGATGGAACATTACATAAAAGTAGGGCAGTCATAAATGATTTATGACGTCCTTGTTCATTGGGGCTTGGCTTTTTGAATCTTAATTGAAAACTGGTATGGTTAGATTGTTGAAAAAAAGTAAATTGGTTATTCTGACAGCAGACAACTTTCATTAGGGAGTTAATTAATTTTAGGGGGCTGAGAGCCTCATACTAAACATACTTACTCAGTCATGTTTAGACGTGGGACTTTATTTAATTATGGTCTTCTGGTCAATGCATATTGCTTTATTGCTTTTTTTTTCATTTTGATCAACATTATTTAGACACAGTGTAGCTGTTGTTGACTACTATAAAGGCAAAGGTTAAGCCTCTAGTAGGGTACAGGGCAATTGGAATAAGAAGGCATACCCTACCCCATCTTCAACATCATCTTCACCATCAGTTCAATTCTTATGTCTGCTGTATGCTTTGTTGTATGCACTGATGCATCGGTGCTCTGAGAAGTTCGGAAATTTTGTAGATCGTATATGAGCGGCTTGTACAACATACAAATTAATTGATCTTTACCTTGTATTGATAAATTAAGCAATAGATGTAATGGCTGATACATTTTTTGTTATTTCTTATTTTTTTTTTAAATTTTGGCCTTTGAGCTCACTAAACACCTTAGTTCTTTACTTCAATAAAAATGAGCAATCCTACAGTCTTTACTTCAATGGACAATCATTAAAAGAAGCATCATCATTGTCATTTTGCACAGTTAGAAGTTATATTGGCTTATGAAATTGGTAGGGTCCCCTTTCAGGTCTATGATCTCTTCAGCCATGGGCGGTTGACTATGCTTATAGTACCAAGCATAAATTCTCTCCTATTGAGTGGACTTTAAGTGCAATTAGACAACTGGTATACCACTCTAGCCTCATTGGGGAAATTTAGTAGGTCTGGTCATTGTGTGGTTCATGAGTTTTACAGAAGGGTAGGACTACCAATTGACCCTCTCCCTTGGAAGCTCACATAACACCTTCCATACATACGTGTGTGTGTGTGTGTGTGTGTGTGTGTATCTATATATATTACTGGATACACACACATACATAAAAACAATAAAGAGACCAGGAATTTGGGAGAGATGAACATGGGAGGAGGTTGTAATTTCTTCCAGATGCTGTGAGAGATTTAGAGAGATGGCTGTCAGTGAAGTACCTGCCTGACAATCAGGAAAACCAAGTTCAGATCACAAACACAAAAAAGCCAGGCATAGGAACAAGTGCCTAAAACCTTAGCACTGGGGAGGTGGATTCCTGAGGGTTGGTGACCTTTCCCTTGCTGGTTAGACTCAGCAAACTCAAAGTTCAGTGGAAGACCTTACAAAGAGTAAGGTGTAAAATCATGAAGGAAGACAACTAATGTCAGCTTTTAACTTTCATGCACGTGCACACGCACACACACACACATACACACATGAGCACACACACATGCACACACACATACGGTAGCACATAAAAATACATAAATCACACACAAATATACACATGGGCACATACACACATGCACACACACATACACAAGCACATAAAGATACATTAACCACACACGCACACATACACACACATAAGCACACACACACTAAGCATTCTGGGAGAATTTGTCTAACCCTGTGCCTGTTTTTACATGTTGGTTCACTTTTCTCCAGACACCATGAAGAGTTGTTTTACTTTCTCTGTCACTAATCATAGATTTTTTTTTTTTTTTTTTTGTCAAGCTGTATGTGATTTTGTGTGGGAAAGAGAGGTCTGGTTATGAGCAGCTCTGACATATTTGTTTAGTCCCCTCCCCTCTTGCCAGATGTCATTCTGTTTAAAATTCCTTCTTAAATGAGCATGACCATCTGAGGTTCACTCCACCCTGGGGTTAAGCTGTGGTTTGATTTTGAACTCCAAATTCTGTTCCCTAAGAACTAGATTGGAAGAGTAGTAGTCAATTATGGCCACCTGTTTGTGTCCACAATGCTATTGTTGGAAATTGCATAAAAAATAGCAACAAAAAGATTGATGGCCCTTTAACAAACTCATGATTACTATAGGCAGGTAGCTATAATTTGTAATGTAAAATGCATTTGCTTTCCTAAACCCAGTACTATTCAAAGGTCTCTGTGTGTTCCTGTTGCCCTCATTGAAACCAAGAACACAGCCATGACTGAGATCAACCCCAGTCATTCCAGAAGGCTTTGGGAATTTGCATGGATGCCACTGGAATTAAATATCCATAAGGGTACTTGGAGCCGAAAAGCTCAACCTTCTCGGGGCTTTATAGATTTCACAATATGACGAGTGACCTCTGCACAGGCTTATCCTACTTCTCTCTTGTCAAGGAGTTTCTCAAGCTCAGCTTCGTGGTCACCATATCAAGAGCACTTGGGAATGTGAACATCAAATACATATCAATTTTAGGGATGGAAAGAGTCACATGTGAAACGAATTTAAAAAGATAACCATGGCAAAGAAATGGTTCATGCATAACACTAACAAATGCTTTCTGAGACTGTGAGAGCTCTCTCTCTCTCTTTCTCTCTTCTTCTTCTTCTTCTTCTTCTTCTTCTTCTTCTTCTTCTTCTTCTTCTTCTTCTTCTTCTTCTTCTTCTTCTTCTTCTTCTTCTTCTTCTTCTTCTCCTCCTCCTCCTCCTCCTCCTCCTCCTCCTTCTCCAGCATTTCTTGCCCTGTAGGTGACTCATGTCTCATCCTGCCAGACCAAGGAAGAGGCTTCTATACAGGTTCTTCCCTACCACTGGTTTACATTAACCTTACCTTGATGTATGTCTGATACACAAGCACCCCTTCACTTATGCAACAAGTATTTTTTCAGCATTTTGCTTGCCAATCACTGCCTTAATTCTAGAGACTCCAAACAAAATGTTCTTGGTCTCTTTCGTCAAGCGGAGAAAGTTGGCCCGTAAACAAATACATAAATCCTACTTTAAGCACACAGTTCTAGAAAAGAAAATAGTGCATGCCATCTGATATCACCATTGTTCTGGTCTTGTTTATGTGACCATTTCTAGGAAAGACAGCTTCACAGCAGACACCCTGTATTCTGACTCTTACAATCTTTCTTCCCTTCCTTAGCGACGTTCCTTGAGCCACAGAGCTATGATGGAGATGTAACTATTGGGGCTGGGCTTCCCTGATCTCTGCACTTTGTTCAGTTGTGGTTTTCTGTGAGGGTCTCTGTTTCCTGTAAGGAGAAGTGGGCCTGATGAGGGGACAGTAGTTGTACTGTGGACATAAGGATAAAATTTAGAATGTAATAAAGACTTACATTGGTCTACTGTAAGGAGGCTACTCAGTTAGTCCTGGCTGCTCAGCAGCTCAGACCTGAAATAATCACACAGAAAACATAATATTTAAATCACTGCTTGGCTCATTAGCTCTAGATTCTTATTTACTAACTCTTATACCTTAGTTTAACCCATCTCCATTAATCTGTGCATCACCATGAGGTTGTGGCCTACCAGCAAAGTTTTGGCATGTCTGTCTCTAGTTGCAGCTCCATGGCTTCTCCCTGACTCCGCCTCCTTTCTCCCAGCATTCAGTTTAGTTTTCCCCACCTACTTCTATTCCCTGCACAGACCCAAGAGAGTTTCTTTATCAACCAGTGGTAGTCACAGCATACAGAGGGGAATCCCACATCAGTCTATCAAAATGGTAGTGGTAAATTCTAAGGTCCATAACCTCAGTAACCCTTGGAAGCTGATTAGGTAATATGAAGGGGGAACTTTTCATGGGGACCTACACCTAGACAAAGAACTACAGGCTACTAATGACTGCTTGGAGAAGAAGAATTAACCTCTTCCTGGGGTGAGCCCTTATTGGCTGTCCAGTGCAGAGTGGTCAGCCTTGAAGCCACATACCCACAAACAACAAAAATGAACTCAGTGGGTTATATTTATATATTTTTGTGTATACACATACATACACACACATATATACACATATATAAAAATAATAATAAAACAGGCTATCAACCTATAGGAGGGATTCAAGGCAAAGCAGTTGGGAGGTGCCAGTGGGTAGGAAGGAAGGGGAAAAGAATACAATTCTATTTCAATAAAATCATATTTGAACATTTTTTACTTTAAAATGTGTGCACTCCATTGTAAAGTGTTGCTTGAAAAGAGAATAAAAGACTAGGCAATAAAATGTGCTGTTGCCTATGAGTAAAATCTTTCCCATTTACCAAACTGCACGAATTTCATTCTATTATAAGCAACGTCAGGAGACTGCCTACAACTACCTGTAATGATATCAGCTGCACGAAAGAGAAAAGAAGCCAGCAGCTCCGCTGTAAGCAGAGTTTGGAAGACACACAAGTATGTTGTGCTGAGACTCAAAACACCGTGTGGGAGTGTTTGTCGCAAATTGTCAACAAGCTTTGTTGTTCCTTAAGTCAGAATTGCTCTGAAAACACTGAAAATGAGACCTTTAGTCATGCAGGACTTCGAAGTTTCTAAGGAGCTTCATGTTGTGTTTTATTCAGGACTCGAATCATGATAATGAGGCAGCCCAGACAAAAATGACAAAAATTATACAAACAGCTTATTCTCTGAGATGCTATGAGGCTTGCCAGAGTCTGGCGGTTGCCACGTGCTATGGAGAAAGCTGGAATGTAGCAAGATGTCCAATTCATATTTGCTATCTCCCTCTTCTCTCCCACACATAACGTGAGAACTATGGGAGGCTCGTCACTCCCAAAGGCCAGTTTGCACCGTCACTCCTTATGATTCCAAAGTCTCCAGGGAGTATGAGCCCGTGGATGCGGGAGGAGTTCCCCGTTTCCCAAATGCTTTTCCAAAACAGCTCTCCTGAAGTCTCCAACCAAGTTAGAGCTGTCGGTTCTAGCCACTGGTGCCAGGTAACCCTTTGGCTAAGTAATGATTATTACTCTATGAGTATCTGAGCTCCATTCTGGCAGTTCGGTGATCTTATGGTTCTCCCTTTCAAGAGTTGAAACAAACAAACAAAAAACCTTACTTTTTTAATTTTTCAAAGGTAGCTAGAGTATTTACGGTACAATTCATAGAAGAATCCTCTCAGGCCTTGTTTCCCTACCTAATGGTCAATTCAAGAGCAGCTGTGTGTTGCTTGGATTTCAAAGAGTTCTTAAATGACAGGAGAAATTGAAATTTTTCAGGCAGAATAGGCACTGATTAGTTTGAGCACAGCCTCAGCACGTCTTTTGTTTTCTGTTAGTAGTTTGGGAAGATATTCCAGTTTGCAACCACTGTGAACTCGAAGGAAGCGCTGTCTATGTAACAAACACTAGATTTAAAATGTTACAAATGGAGACTCATCTAATACTTACCATGGATCACATGAATAACTCATAAAGGCACCATCTCATCACCCGATTTTAGAAATGAGGAAACCGCAGGCCTTGGGAGGCAGAAGCAGGCAGATCTCTGTGAGTTCGAGGCCAGTCTGGTCTACAAGAGCTAGTTCCAGGACATCCTCCAAAGCTACAGAGAAACCCTGTTTCAAAAAAGCCAAAAAAAAAAAAAAAAAAGAAAGGAAGAAAGGAAGAAAGGAAGGAAGGAAGGAAGGAAGAAGAGAAAGAAAGAAAGAAAGAAAGAAAGAAAGAAAGAAAGAAAGAAAGAAAGAAAGAGAAATGAGGAAACCAAGGGGCTAAGTGTTAAGTGATGTAACCGGTTGGACAAGATGAGTAAAGAGACAAACCAGGAGTTCAGATGCAGACACAATGCATCCAGAGCCAAGTTCTAGTCTCTGGTTCCTAAATACGTCAGCTTTATGTGACCTGTACAAGGAAACCGAAAATAAACCATTGGCCAGTAGGTATCAGAATTGGTCAAAGAATAAATCCAAATAAAAAGAGATGGAGAAACTTTGAATCGAATGCAACGTCTGCATTGAACCTGCATCTCTGGGCAGACCAACCACTGTGAGAACCTAATGAAGATGTGCCTGGTTCCAGGTAGAAAGCTGAAAAAGGACCGTGGCATAGGGTGTCTACCTTATATATACTAAATATACTCACGTATCTCTGTGGTAGTTGAACGTTGTCAAAATATAAATATGTCAAAATATAGTGTGAGATGTTGACAGGACTTTGCTCCACAGTGCTCCTATCAGCAATACAGCTCCTTTGTGTGGTTCTTAATATCACTCAGCGTCACACAGGAATTGAATGTAAACTCCTCCGGAGAACGCTAAATGTTAACCTGTGTACCGCCATGTGATCCTAGGACTGGAAAAAAATGGAAGAGTAATTCTGTTCCTGGGAGCTATGGAATGAAGCTACTTATAACATATGCAACTGTAGAAAGAAAACGAGAGCTTCATAGAACACTGTTCTAACCATGATAACAGCAATGGTGACGTTTTAGCTACCGGATTCCTAGAGAGTTACTGAGGTGTGTTAATGAACACATCACACGTAGTCATCAGATTACATAGATTCATCCATTTGTACTCATGATTTCTGCATTCATGGTTTCAAACAAGCATTGAATAAAAAGATCCAGAAAGTTGTATATTGTACATATACAGACTTTTTTCTTTTTATTCCCTAAGTAATGAAACTTTGCAACTATTTATAAGCTGTTTTTATTTTATCAATTATTGTAAAATATCCATGATTTAAAGGAGATGGCAGGAGCTGTACTTGTCACAAGAAAGCATTGCTCACTTTTTTAAAACTTGTTTTTATTGAGCTATATGTTCTTCTCCGCTCCCATCTCTTCCTCTCCCCTCCCCTTCTACCCTCCCCCATGGTCCCCGTGCTCCCAGTTTACTCAGGAAATCTTGTCTTTTTCTAATTTCCATGTAGATTATATCTATGTAAGTCTCTCTTAGGGTCCTCATTGTTGTCTTGGTTCTTTGGGATTGCTAATTGTAGGCTGCTTTTTCTTTGCTTTATGTCTAAAAGCCACTTATGAGTGAGTACATATTATATTTGTCTTTCTGGGTCTGTATTATCTCACTAAATATGATGTTTTCTATACCCATCCATTTTCCCACAAATTTCAAGATGTCATTATTTTTTCCCACTGTGTATTACTCCATTATGTAAATGTACCACATTTTCCTTATCCATTCTTTAGTCGAGGGGCATTTAGGTTGTTTCCAGGTCCTGGCTATGACAAATAATGTTGTTATTAACATAGTTGATCACATGTGTTTGTGGTATGATTGAGAATCATTTGGGTATATACCCCAAAGTGATTTTGTTGGATCTTGTGGTAGGTTGTTTCCTAATTTTCTGAGAAATAGCCATACTTGCCGCACCTGCATGGTGGGAACCATTAGTGAGCTGGGCAAGGGCCTGGAGATTTAAACACACAAAGATACACAGACAGAGACATGGGTCCTTGATGCCAGAATGCCCCCTTTATTGTGTCCAGGGGCAGCTTATATAGGGATCTTTAACTAATAGCCACGCCCCACCCAAACCCACCAGAAACCACTCCCCTGCCATCGAGGAACTCCTGAGGGTCTCGTGATCAGAGCAGCTGCAGGCTGTCTCAGAGGAGAGGAAAACAAGTTGTTTACAAGAAATTCAGGATCTGGGGACTCACTACTCCCAATACATACTGATATCCAAAGTGATTGTAGCAGTTTGCACGTCCACCAGCAATGCAGGAGTGTTCCCTTTACCCAACATCCTCTCCATATAAGTTTTCATCAATATTTTTGATCTTGGCCATTCTAACAGGTGTAAGATAGAATCTCAGAGTGGTTTTGATTTGTATTTCTCTGATGGCTAAGGATGTTGAGCATTTCCTTAAGTATCTTTCAACTATTTTATATTCATCTGTTGAGAGTTCTCTGTTTTTAGATCTGTACCCCATTTTTTTGATTATGTGTTCTTTTTTTCTGACTCCAAAATTTCATTTATTATAACTATAATGCCTATAGCACTCAGTTAATAAGAACTTATAAACTAAAAATAGAAGTTCCATATAGTTACTGTCATTATTTTTTTTCGTTTTGTTTTGTTTTTTGTTTTTCAAGACAGGGTTTCTCTGTGGCTTTGGAGCCTGTCCTGGAACTAGCTCTGTAGACCAGGCTGGTCTCGAACTCACAGAGATCCGCCTGCCTCTGCCTCCTGAGTGCTGGGATTAAAGGCATGTGCCACCATCGCCCGGCCAGTTACTGTCATTATTAAATTGAAAAATTGCATATGAGATTTAGAATAACAGGATAAACCCTGAAGCCAAAGCTGTGGATTGTGTGTTCTTTTGATGACCAATATCTAGAGTTCTTTGTATATTTTGGAGATCAGTCCTCTTGTCCGATGTGGGGTTGGTGAAGATCTTTTCCCATTCTGTAGATTTTCGTTTTGTCTTGTTGACTGTGTCCTTTGCTTTACAGAAGCTTTTCAGTTTCAGGAGGTCCCATTTATTAATTGTTTCTCTCAGTGTCTGTACTACTAGGGTTATATTTAGGAAGTGGTCTCCTGTGCTGATGCATTCAAGTGCACTTCCCACTTTCTCTTCTAGGAGATTTAGTGTGGTTGGCTTTATGTTGAAGTCTTTGACTGATTTGGACTTGAGTTTGTGCATGGTGATAGATGTGGATCTATTTTCATTCATCTCCATGTTGATATCCAGTTATGCCAGCATCATTTGTTAAAGATGCTTTCTTTCTTCCATTTTATATTTTTTGCTTCTTTGTCAAAAATCAGGTGTTCATAGGTGTGTGGATTGATAAAGAGGTCTTTGATATAGTTCCATTGCTCCTCCTATCTGCTTTCTTTTTTATTTGCCAATACCAGGCTGTTTTCAGTACTGTAGCTCTGTAATAAAGTTTGAAGTTAGGGATTGTGATGGCTCCAGAAGTTCCTTTTTTGTCTTTAATAATGTAGCAGGATAAAGAATAACTCAAAAAAGTCAGTAGCTCTCCTTTACACAGATGATAAATGGGCTGAGAGAAATGTCACCCTTCACCATAACTACAAATAACATAAAATATCTTGGAGTAACTCTAACCAAACAAGTCGAAGACCTGTATGACAAGAACTCTAAATCTTTGAAGAAAGAAATTGAAGAAGACATCAGAAAATGGAAAGATCTCCCATGCTCTTGGGTAGGCAGAATTAACATAGTAAAAATGGCAATCTTACCAAAATCAACCTACAGATTCAATGCAGTACCCATCAAAATCCCAGCAATACCTCACATACCTCAAAAGATCAAACTCAAATTCGTATGGCTAAGCAAAAAACCCAGGATAGCCATTACTTACTTTTGTGTGGACAATTTGAGCATTTCAAATATTGATGTTCATAGGAGATCCTGGAACCAACCCCATAGGTACCAAAGAATAATAACAGATCTAAAATATGTGGTTTTATGATATTTAGGGAGTAAAGGCCAGAAATACCCCTACCACTTGAATTTATGTCTTCTATCTTTCCCACATGTTAAGGTATAGAAAATACTTTTATAAATGCATTTGAACATTTCTTATTGTGGCACGGCTAGCTAAGATGGATCTGTTAGCTAGCCTAGGTCTAAACTGCCCAAGAAAATTTAGAATCAGAGAGGACAAGTACAAAGCTGTCGGGTACTGGCATGAGCAGAAAGATTTTAGCATTCAGAACACTGTCTCATGTCTATAGTACCCACACATGGAAGCTGAGGCAAGAGCATTGTCTTGAGTTTGGGGACTACACAGTGGTTTTCAGAGTAGGCCAGGTTGCAGTGTGAGACCTTGTCTCAAAGAGACAAAGCAAAACTGAGTTAAATTCAGGATGCTGTTTCGTATCAGGCCACAGATGAAGGCTGAGTAAAAACAGCAGGACAGACAGAGCCACAGGCTATCCAGGGCATATGGCCAGGCAAGCAGCCAAGGCACTTTTGACTCATGCCTGAATGTCAGAGCTTTGGAGTCAAGTCTATATTCTTATTTTCCTTCTGTTTAGATGCATGCTCTTGTTTGTATGTTTAACCAGAATATCCAGTGGCTAAGAGCTAGATTCTATGGTTGCCTTGCTTACCTTTGAGCTTCGATTTTCCACTCCCACCATGTAACAACAAGAGCATTTAATCACTGAATGTCTCAGCTGTGAGTCTGGCAATTACAGCAGAGCCTTCTCATAGGGAGTGTGTGAGGGTCGCAGGAGTTGATACATGAAAAACATTAGCGTAGTAATTGTGGCAAGTGGCACAGACACTTATTACTCTCATTATTAATCATCTCTGCTGTGCTCCTGTTCCTTCTCTATAAAATGAGAAGTCGTAACACTCACCTCAGAGGGTAGTGGAAAGAAATAAATAAGAAAAGCCCTTAGAACCCGAGTGGTAGTCCTGAGTATTATTAGGTACATACAGAGAAAACTAAGAATTTATCATGATGACAGACTTCTTTGGGATGCACTAAGATGCCATCTATTTACCACAGGGTATATACACAGAGGCCGGCATCCGATGGCAGCATCGCTCTGAATCTGTTATGTTGCAGAAAAAATGTCAGAAAATTTAAGAGCATGCAGAAGGAGGAAATATAGAGTTCTAATTCCATCTGGGCTTTGTGCGGAAACAGCCCAGTGTCCCAGATAGCCAAGGCCATTTCCATGATGTTACAAACCCAGCATGATACATGGTGCATCCTTGAAGCCCATCCCTTGTCTTCCCAGTTTTCGGTGTATTCCACATGCTAAAACTGCCACTTCTATAATCTCATATGCTCCTGCTTCCTAGGGGACTGATTTACAATTCACAAAGTATCCTGAGCCTTAACTTCAGTGCAGAACCATTCTGTCTTGAGAGGCAGCCCTTTTGCAACTTGCTGAGTACCCAGTACTTAATGACACTAGGCTAGCAATGAAGAATTTTGGTCATGGTCACAGGTAATGATGCCACTTTTTAATATACTTTTAATAGTGCTGGGGATTGAGTCCAAAGCCTTGCGCATGCTCGGCAAGCACTCTATCAACAGAGCTCCTCCCCCAGCCTTCATAGAATACTTTTAATGTCTGCTTTCTTCCTCCCGTGTAGTTTTACTTTTGTGATCCTTCTTCACGATTCTTTCCTTATTATTCATGCTCTTCATATATCATTTATAAAACATTGAATTCAGATTGGCTCTTAATTTAACTTTTACTGAATGAAGAGTTTAGGTGACTGATTTGTCCTAATTCTGGTAACTCATTTTGATGCCTGGTTCATTTTTTAAGTCCCTTCCTGGGTCCTACCCTTCCCTCTTTCCAGTGGCTTGGGACTTGGACTTGAATTTTTAAGGCATCTAGTCGAGTAGATGAATTCCATTTCCAGCCTACGCCTCCTCTCCCTTCCCGTCACCAGACCCCGCACGTCCCCTGCTGCTCTACCCTTGAATACATTCTCTTTTTCTATCACAGGACTTCATTAGAACAATAGATTGTTAAGCCTTCTCAGCACAATGACGCTGAGAGTTGACAATCAGAAGCAAAATATTTGAGAAACCGATGCAGATAAAGTGAAAAGTAAAATTGAAAAATCAAAGCATTAATATTCTGATTTGATTTCCTCAATTGCCTTTCTTGTCTTCTATGCTGCACATAATTATTAAATTGCTTTTATCCCTAGATGTGCTTTCTAAAATGTTTTTATTTATTCTTCGAGAAATTCAGGCAAGTCTACAATAGATACAAAATATATATACAGTCATTTCCATCCTCATTCCCCCCTCTAATGCCTCTCAGATATTCCTAACATTTCCCTTTTTCTCCTGCCAACTCATGTATATCAATATGTATATGTGCATGTATATGTGTATGTATATTCCTCTGATATGTATTCATCTGTATCCAACTGGCACTACTGTTATCCACATGGACATGGGGCCCCCACTAGAGCATAATCAACCTACCAGTGGCCACAATCCCATCCCAAAATGAATGTTCCTTCCCGTGCCACCATCAATTACCAATAGCTCCTTGGCTAGGGGAATGGCTTCCTGAGCTCCTCCCTGGTTCATGCTGAAATTCTGACAGACTTGATTTTGTGCAGGTCAGATGCAAGCAGCCACGGCTGCTGTGAGGTCATGAGTGCAACAACCATTGCATGCCCCAAAGACAAACATTTCAGGGCAGTCTTCCCGCTCCTCCAGCTCTTATGTTCTTTCTTCCCCATCTTCAGCTTCCTCCACACACACAGGATGGGATCTGTGCCTGGTACTGTTAGCTTAGTCAAAAGCCCTTGACTTGGGAGATCATAGGTCATTTGGGGGGATCAACAATAGCTATTTTGCTCAACTGCCACGTTGTCAGGTTGCTTTCTGCTTATTTATGTTTATGCCTGTAGATTGGGACTGCTCTCAACATTGGTCAGAAAACCTTCCATTTTTGCAGTGGGCAATGATTAATGCCGAGACTCATAACTTGTCAGAATATTGAAAATATGTGGCCGTAAGTGTACATTCCCTAGTGGACATTTATGTTAACACTGCCTGCTAGAGTAATGAACATGATAGATGTACATTTTTGCAATTCAACCAAAAATTAAAATTAATGTTCTTTGGAATCATCGTAGGCATATTTTGGCCTTTCAAGGAAACAGAAAATCCTTTTATGATTAGAGTGTCTTTAATACAATTAAATATCAATATTAAACAGTAATATTAGGGAGTACTGTGGACTAGTTTTTTTCCCAAAATAACTTATTCATATTAATGCTTCAAATCTTCACAAACTCAAAAAAAAGGTTCACATAGTCTCTCTCTCTCTCTCTCTCTCTCTCTCTCTCTCTCTCTCTCTCTCTCTCTCTTCAAATTTAGGATGTAAAGGAACTGAACTGGGGAGATACCTCAGTCTATAAAATGCCTGCCACACAAGCATACAGATCTAAGTTTGTGCCCCCAGCACCCACATAAAAGCCAGATATGGCAGTGTGCACCCGCAGTCCCAGTGCAGAGGGAGAGTCAGATAGAGACCTAGAGGCTAGCAGACCAGTCAGTTCAACTCAGTGAACTCCAGGTTCACGGTGTGCTGCCTCAAAAAAATAAAGTGGAGATCAATCTCTGACTTTCCATGTTTGTGCACACATGTCCAGGAAGCCCTCACACAAGTGCATGTGCACACACGTGTACACGCAGAGAACGAAGAAGTGCCAAGGGTTAACATAACAGTTAAACATATTGTCTGAAGTTATCTAGTAACGAGGTGGGGAAAGACTGGCTGCTTCCAAGGCTCTACTCTACCTTCTGCTAATGAAGCTTGTGTTTCTGTACGGGACTTTAGACCCTTTCCGGGTAGGCTCCTCCTGGTTTCCTCATCTTCTGCTGAGTCACCAGGATATCCATTTCCATCCTCACTATTACTTGTGTATCTGAATGTCTTATCAGAGGTTCTTTATTAGAATCAAGATAAATGAGGTAGTTAGGAAGAAATCTCTGGAACCAGAAACTGAGTTCAAATACTGCCTTAGCCTTTAACCAGCCCTGTTCTGTTAGATCGATTACTAAACTGACTTTCCTTCTTTTAAACCACAGATTCCTTTTCCCCTCACAATCTCACTTCACAATGATCGGGAGAATAATCCAAATGACTTATTTATAAAGTATTTAGAGTAATATTTTAAATTAGGATTCCCACCTGTATTACTCAGACTTCTCCAGACGAACAGGTCCAATAGAATGAATATCTAATAAAAGAAGACTCATCAGATTGGCTTACAACACACGTTCTGGGAAGACTTACAATGACCGCCTTCACAGTGGAGAATCTGAGAACTGGGTGGTTGCTCAGTCCATAAGGCTGGACGCCCCAGCAGTCCTAATCTGATGCTGGAGGCCTGGAGCATTTATGGAAAGCCCCTGGTATTACTGGAAGATGAAGCAAACTGGGCGCTGATGTTAATGAAGGGTAACAGCAGTTGAGCAAAAGTAGTGTGTGTACCCACCAGCAAGGGGCAATGGCAAGCAGTCAAAAGGCAAGAGCTTTTCCTGTGGCTCTCCTCACAATGGCCAACCACTGGAAGGTACCACCCACCTAGGGGAGAGCCATTGCCTCCCAGTTAATCTTTCTAAAGAACACCCTTACAGATCCACCCAGAGGCGATTCTAGAACCAGTCAAGCATCTATGTCTTATTATTTATGAAGCTACAAATTTCATAAAGTGTATGAAAACATAAATTTCATAAATTATATAAAAATATAAATTCAATGGATTATATGAAAATACAAATTGAATGGATTAGTTGAAATAAGCTTCATAAGGCATAAGAAATTTATAAATTACAAATTTCATAGATATATTATACATTATAAATAAGATTCAAATAAGAGAGACTGAAATGGAGTAAAAATATAAGAGACGGTAATCAGAAAGCTTGTCAAGTTTTAGCTTATTCATGCACCAATAGAGTTTGTGGTAAAGTTGCATTTTGTGATAGAGAAACAGCGTCTGAGTTGTTAGTGTCTGGTGGAGAGAAGGGAAGGAAGGGGCTTACAGACGACCTTTGCATGACAGCAGCCTGGCACGGAGCCATCGCATGGGGGAGGGGGATATATTAACTTTGTCTTTGTCTCTCTCTAAAAAAAAAAAAAAAAAAAAAAAAAAAAAAAAAAAAAAAAAAAAAAAAAAGTGGATGAGCACAGACACATCTCTCAGTTAACAAAGAAGAAGGAAATTACTCCCAGCTAAGACGGGTTTGAAGGGCTTCATTTGCCAGGTCTTTAAATGTCTACAAGATGCTGTGTGCAGGAGACAAAGAATGAAATCCTAGCCATGCTCTCATGCTTCTGCTTCTAGCATTCATCTGTGGTTTAGATATGGATATTGATTCTGTGAAAGCATCACTTTGAGTTAGGTTATTATCTTGGTAAAGCTGAATTCAATTTATTCCAGGCAAGCTTAAGGGAAAGCGGTAGCTACATTGTTCATTCTGGAAATAAATACAAAATTGCTTCTTTTCCGAGTTGCTATTTTTAAATACTGTTGAGTGTGAGTTAGATTCAAATAGAAGGGGGAGGGGAATGAGTATTTGGGTAAAGACTCAAATAAAACCATTGTAGTTACTGTTCAGGTGGCTGACTGCTGCCTCCTCTACCGGATGGGTTAATGGAAGAGAGCACATACTAACTGGTAGCAGAGAAAGGCATATGCCTATGCTCTACATGAAAGAGCAGATTTATCTTCAGAGGTTAAAGCACTCATTAATTATGTGAGAAGGGGCCAGATGGAACAATTATCCTATCAGATCCCATGATTATGAATAATGTTTTCTCATTTTCAGCTACACAGCTTCATATGTTCAAAGATTTTTCCCTCTCCTAGGAAAACCATTGGGGATGCTAAAACATATTTAAAATTAGAATATGGAGTTAAAGCCCCATTTCCTTTTCCTTCTTTCGTCCACCAGATGTCTCCCTTCTCAAACTTGGTGATGTGTCAACTACACAAACAAGTGCCATGCTGTGTGTTAGGGTTGGGGGGCGGGCAAACAAGCAAAGGAACCTGGTAGATGAGTTTAAAAAAAAAAATCCACACAATCCCGATTTGTAATTTGGCAACAGAAAGTAACAAAACCTCCACAGCTCCGACTAAACGCCCTCCAGGCTTGGGTCAGGCGACCTTGCTCACTCCCCGGCTGGTTGGCTTGTTAATAAGTCCCACCACTGGGCAAGAGTCTCTGCCAAGGCAATGAGTCTATTTCTAATCAGTTTGGACACTGGAAAACTGTCACTTCACGGAAATGTGTCCTTTATGATTGTTACACACCGTTTGAAATGTCTACTTCTGAATATGTAACTCAGACCCAACACACTGGTTTCAAATGACGGCCATCTATATAATAATAACAACCGGCTACTCCACCTGTGTGTGGCGGTATTTAAATCTAAACAGGATGCATTTCCAAAGTCCTATAAATTGAATTACTTAAAGTAAGAAGTACATTTTCATATAAACACAAATTTTTAAATGATGATTTGGGTTGTGAGCTAAATCAAATAATTCTTTAAATTTTATCGTCATTTTCTTTTCCAAGACAGGGTTTTCTCTGTGTAACAGTCTTGACAGCCCCAGAACTCACTTTGTAGAGCAGGCTGTCCTTGAACTCATAGCATCTGCCTACCTCTCTCTTCCAAGTGCCGGGATTAAAGGTGTGTGCCACCACTGCCCAGCTCAAACAATTCTTTAAATAATACTTTAAATGATTCTTTCAAGGTTTCAAACATTTACACTACGTGTATTAGTCATATCCATTCTCCTTTATCTTACCTCCCTCCAGTCTTGTAGAGTTGGTAGTTGGTTTTGGCCTTAGTGAATGAACATCTGAGCTTTAAGTTACTTTTAAAGGCATTCATTCAATTCCATAGACTGTAAGAGTATGGGTACTTTTAAGTGTAATAGGCGATGATTCTGTCCATATGGAATAGCATTTTCTCTAGAACCTTGGAGAAGAGGGATAGAGATGAATGAGGGAATATAAGGAGAAGCCACTAGAATTCAGCATATTTAAGAGATGGTATGGAAACCTAGTGCAGTGGAAACCTTTTATATTTTTGGTTGTGAGCCTAGCCTTTAACGGCTGAGCCATCTTTCCAGCCCGTGGAAACCTTTTAAAATATATGAATGCATTGCTAATGAAGTCTCCAAATAATATGGGGGAGGAGAGGCTGGGTCAAGGCCCATTGCTTGAAATGGAACTGATACCTGACATTGCTCAGGTGATCAAGACCGAGAGACCCAGGGTAAAACCAAATGCTACTGATCTTAGAAAAAAACCTAAAAAGTAGTGATAAAATGTTTTCTAATGATCTTTTGCTGAAGTCATATATCAACCGTCATCAGAGAAGCTTCTGTTGGCTTTTAGAGAGAACAAGTGTTGAGAATTAGACCAAAAGTCTTGATTATGGTTGTAATTTGAAGATAGCTTTAATGTAATGGCAATGTGTAATGATGAACAAACAGTTAATGATCAGGAGCTTCTACCTAGACAGAGGGCTAAGGACGTCATTTGAATTATACTTAGTTTCACAGTGTTCCCACGATGGAGACACTCTTATCATGCTACACTGAGGTCTCTTGCCAAAACTTTCATACTTAGCATCCAAGTTCCTGTGTCAAATATGAAATTTCCAACATCCCTCAAAGCAGGGAAGGAAACTCATGCATCTGGTACACAGGCTCCTAACAGTTCAAGGAAAATAATATATCTCTAAGAATTAGCCTTAATAGGTTACTTGGAGAGTTTTAGTTACAGGGTTTTACAATATACTCACAGCCGCTGTGAGTGAGGTATCTGAATCATTTAGCAAAGATTCTATGCCAAAAATTCACAAGGTAAGATAGGATGGCATATGAGAAAAGACACAAGAGCAGGGAAAAGAGCCTGAAGAAGCAGAGGGAATTGCAGAGAACTGGAGAAGAGGTAGATGCCACTCTCAGTTCATTCGAGCTGCAATAACAAAATACACACACACACACATACACACACATACATGCATGCACAAATACACACACAACCTACTGGATCCACTTAGTGCTGCTTATCTGTACATATACCCAAGGCTGACCACTGGACACCCCTTCATCAAAACGTTTCTTTTTGATGGATGGAGACTATCAGAGAGAACCACAACTGACCAAACTTCGTAATCAGTGACTATTGGGTGCTTAACCCCAGCTGATACATATGCAACCCAACCCCTATACGTATGGCTCGAGGGAAATTTCAGAAGGGTGAAAAAATAGGAAGAGCCAGAGGCCCAGATCACCGGCAGCTAGAAACCCCCACTTGAAATCTAAACAATATGGCTGCCAGAGCAGGAATTGCTGACTTGCTTAACAGCAGCAGCAGGGAACAGGCCACTGTGGACAGGGGAGATCCGTGTGGTCGCACCTACAGGTAAAGTGCTATGACAAAGGGAGAAGAGTTTCCTCCAGGGACAAGTTCTCTCTTTTGGGGGGCTGGGTCATCTCTTTTTATTTTTTTATTTTCTTAAAAAACAATCTTTTTCCCTTTTCTCATTTTACATACCAATCCTAGTTCCCACTCACTCCCCTCCTCCTGTTTCTTCCACCTTCTCTCCTCCCATCCACTACACATTGCTTTGAGGCAGGACCAAGGACCTCCCCACTATATCTAGGCTGAGATAGCTATCCTCTCCGAAAAGAACAGGTTCCAAAAAGTCAGTACAAGCAGTAGGGATAAATCCTGGTCTCACTGCCAGTGACTCTCAGTCTGTCCCAGCCAGACAACTGTCACCCACATTCAGAGGGCCTAGGTTGATCCTGTGCTGGGTCCCCCACTGTCAAGCCAGGGTCGGTGGGTTTTCATTAGCTCAGGTAAACTGTTGCAGTAGGTGTCCCCATCATGGTCTTGACCTTTGCTCATATTCTCACTCCTCCCACTCTTCAACTGGACATTGGAAGCTCAGCCCAGTATTTCACTGTGGATCTCTGCCTCTGTTTCCATCAGTTGCTAGATGAAGGTTCTATGATGACATTTAAGATAGTCACCAATCTGATTACAGGGCAAGGCCAGTTCAGGTACCCTCTCTGCAAATGCTTAGGGTCTTAGCTGGGGTCATCTTTGTGGATTCCTGGGATTTTCTCTAGTGTCAGGTTTCTTGCTAGCCCCACAATGGCTCCCTCAATCAAGATTATCTCTTTTCCTTGCTCTCATCTCTGTCCTTCCTCCATCTTGATCATCCCATTCCCTCAAGTTCTCATCCCTCCATCTCCTTCTCCCCTTCTGCCCTCTCTTCTCTCCTTAGCTCCAATTTTCACATCTTTTAATATAATACTTTAATTCTCTGAGAATCTCCTACAATAAATTTTTTATCATATTGCCCCCTCTGCTCCCTAATTCCTCCCAGACCCTGATAGGCCAATTATACTCCTTCTACATTTTTTTCTACTCATAAAATGTAGTCTATGTACTTTATTTGATAATTTGTATTTCCATACCACATCTAGTTCAGTACTGGGCCTTTACTACATATAGACAGCCTATTGACCTTTTTATTTTCTATAAACATTTGCTTGCTGGTAACTCTTTCTACCACAATCAATTAAAATATATTGTAATTTCTTAAGCGATGAAACAGAAAATCAATCCAAACTATCATAAAAGTGAAATCTAAATAACATTGTTTGTTTTGTTTTGGTTTTGGTTTTTTTTTTTTTTTTTTTTTTTTTTTGGTTTTTCGAGACAGGGTTTCTCTGTGGCTTTGGAGCCTGTCCTGGAACTAGCTCTGTAGACCAGGCTGGTCTCGAACTCACAGAGATCCGCCTGCCTCTGCCTCCCGAGTGCTGGGATTAAAGGCATGCACCACCATCGCCTGGCAATTTAAATAACATTGTAAACTTATGTGGATGCCCTAAAAACTGATCATCAGTTGGCCAGTGAAATAAAGTTATAGCAAGGTAAACTACTAGGAAAGACATACTTTCACATGTGGCTTAAACACATAACTGTAACTATATTCTGTGTACAGATGTACTTGGCTAGAGTTCAGTGGGGGTTGTGTGCATATGTATAAACCACACTCAAAATTCATCACCTTTAATCTCCACTTTTCATTTCTTTAAAATAGAATGGAGAACAAAAGGCCCAATGTGAGTACAGAATGCTTCTACAATTTTATATGTTTTTCTAGTCTATTACAATAATTTGGCAAGATTTGGGAGGCAGAATTTAAGTCTCAAACACTTTCAAGTGTGTACTTGACTTAATGACCTAGTTTTGAATGTTGCCATCAGTCATCCTACATAAAAGTTCTTAAATTACATCAATTATAGTAATAAACATATTTAGCACAAACAGTTTGGAAATCTATCCCACTAACTTTTGGTAATGAGACAAGGCATTGCAGGATCACTCAAACTGAGACGAGTCCACTGAACAAGTTCCGAGTTTTCCTGCATGTGTGTTACACAAAAACTGTGGTGCTCAATAAAGAGAAAGGAACTATAGAGTTGTATTAAGATCTGTTCTCATTATCATATTATGTCTTCACATTCATCATGAGTAGAGTTTAGTTTTAAATACCAATTGAGTCATAACCACAGATCCCAGGATCAATGTACCTAATCTAAATATGACTGTCTATGATAAGGATAATGATGCACCCCTGGAGATAGCTATGTTTTAATTCTTTGGAATATGGAAAAGTGTGACCTGGAATGCAAAAGAAGAAATAAGGCACACGTTCCTCATCTGCTGGCCCTGTACTGAATAGAGCTTTCTGGGCCTCTGGACAGGTGTATTTATAGAAGACCCTAAAAGTGGAAAAGGGAGAGTAGAGAGGAAGTCAGAGTGATACAAAGGAGGAATGAGACCACAAAACAAGGAACACAAAGAAAAAAAAAAAAGGAACACAGAAGCTTCTAGAAGCTGTATTAGCCCCAAAAGCAGATTCTCCCTCAAAATCTACAGAAAGGAGCGTAGAGTGGATGATGCCACGATTTTAGAAGAGTAAGATCCACTCAAAATGCTGACACAGAACTATGAGGCAATTTGTGTTTATTAAGCATATAAGTTGTATAATTTGTTAAAACAATAATAGGCATAAAATACAAAACTCTTGAAGAAAGAGTATATATAGATTCATCATTTGGTGAGCTCCATTTGATTCATTAAAATTAACTTAGTGTTTTAAATGTCTGTACCACAGTCACGTGTATGAGGACTAGACATGTCAACCAGACTATACTAATACTTTGACAAAGCATAGGCTGTGCATGTTTAATTCAACTGACTGTGCAGCAATACAGTCAGTAATTCCAACCTTTCGACACTGCAACATGGCATTGCTGTCTGCATTTGTAACTACTCTGGGACATGCATAGTCCATAAGCCAAAGGTTGAATACCCTTGGCTTAAATTACCGCTGGTATGTTGGAAACCTCTATGACTTGTATAGAGAAAGACAAAGGGAATAAAGAGGAAAAATGGTGACCCTGTTGGGATATTAATTCAGTGACTTTACTTCCTTTTCCTACGAAAAGATGGCCTGATAGGCCTACTATATAGGCAGGGTAGTTCTGACCCGACTAGTTCATTCAGAGCCTTATACCCACTTTCCGATGTCCTATAATGCTTTTGAACATAACTCACATGGGCAGGAATGCATGGTGAATCCACAGACCATGGGTGATGTGATGATTAATTTTGTGAACTTCATAAAAATTACAATCATTATAGAAATGTTGTCTCTTAGAGATTATTAGCTTTCGGGAATGTGGTGAGGCTGGACGTGGGGAATACTTAGTTTTATACACATAAAGAACTAGAACAATCTCACTAGCAAGGTCAGATTTATCCCTGGCCTTCGTGTTTGTGTTGTTTCTGATCCTGTTCCATCCTCTTGTGTCTGTGGTGTCTATCTGCGCTGTGTCGGTGCAATGCCACGTTTACTCAAGTTGGCTTCTAGCTGTCTGCCTCTGCCAAATTCTGCCTTTAAGTGGTCATCTTCCTACCCAGCGATGTGATCTGGATTTTCACGTGTTCCTCCAGGATTTTTCTCTTCTATTCTCAAGTAATATCAACTAATGATTTGTGACATGAATTATCTTTGTGCTAACAGCTACCAAGCTTTTATTTCTTGACAAAACACAGTAGGGAAAAGTGATGTCTGTGGTTTTGTGTTTCTGGATTACTCCCTTGTAGAGTAGATCAAGCCTATGGTAAGTAGCTAGTGGCGTGCTTAAATAAATGAGATTACTTTGGGAGCAAACCCATGTTAGTCGATATGCACTCTCGTGAAAACACCAGTTAATGTGGTGATACGGGTTGGTCTTGCAGGATGCCAGCTTCACTGATTGCCATCCTTGATGATGTTAAGAGACATTATTGGCTCTTGGAAATGTTTGTTTTATGAGTGAGTCTCGAAAATGTGAGATGCAGCCCCCAGGATTGAGACAAGAAGCATTACAAAGTGGATAACTTTCTCTGAAATGACAGAAAAAAGTTGAATTTGTAACAAGAAAAATCGTCATGCCAACATGAGGGGTATCTATTTCCTGTCAGACTAACTGTTCAGAGCTTATGAAGGCAGATAAGTGGCTTTAACAGCAAAAACTATTAAAAAAAAAAAGACAGAAATGTCTAGAGATTATACACCCTAGCATTCTCTTTCAGACTGAGAGCCATATCCAGAAGAGTGAGAGAATTATCAGCTGGGAAGCCAAATCTGGAACCAAACACGAATGTCCACTATGGTACACAGTGTCATCATTTTCTTATGGGCCTCCATCTGTAGCCACGTTTCCCTTCATCCCCCCTCCTTTTTAAGTCTCCTCCTTACGTGTGTGTTCTAGCACCACCATCCCATCAAAGCCGGTGTTCAGAATACTATGCTCTATTTGCTTTAGATGTTTCAGATTAAATATTTTAAAAGTAGGTCTTTATTTCTTTAGAGAAGAATCTATTGAGAATATGTAGCAGATATTATATGTGTGTGTTTGTATATATGATCAGTTAGATAAATGTTTAAGAAAACATTCATTATTCATTCAACTTAAAACTTCTAGATTTTTTTTTTTTTTTTTTTTTTTTGGTTTTTCGAGACAGGGTTTCTCTGTGGTTTTGGAGCCTGTCCTGGAACTAGCTCTTGTAGACCAGGCTGGTCTCGAACTCACAGAGATCCACCTGCCTCTGCCTCCCGAGTGCTGGGATTAAAGGCGTACGCCAAAAACTTGTAGATATTATGTCATGATTGAGATTGGAATTGTAAAAAAGTAGGCTCATTGAAAATGTTTGCATTGTAGGTATATGACTGAGAAACACAACCTGGTCTAAGAGATCAAGATAAATCCACCTGATGAAGGAAGTGATGATTTAGAATCTGAAAGACGAGTAAGAATTAGCGAGGTAGATAGTGGAAATGGGAGAGGGCTCGAGTTGGAAAGACAGCTTTGTGATGACTGATCTTGACTATTTAGGAAAGCTGCTTTGTGGTGGCTAATCTTACATCAACCAACTTGATACATCTGGGAAGAGGGGATCTCAGCTGAGGGATTGTCTCCGTTAGATTAGCATGCGGGCATGTCTGTGAGGCATTACACAGGAGAGCCCAGCCTGTGGGTAGTAACTATATCATGAGGCAGGTGGACCTGGGCTATATCTATAAAGCCAGCTGAGCAAGTCAGAGGAAGCAATCCAGTAAGCAGCCTTCTTTCATGGTTTCTGCCTCAAGTCCCTGCCTTGTCTTCTCTCTGCATGTAAATGTACCATGTGGAAATGACACCCCTCTCAAGTTGACTTTCATCATGGTGTGTATCATAGCAACAGAAAACAAATGAGAAGAAGCATGTATGAAGGTTCTGAGGTATAGGGAAGCACGTGTCTTCAAAGTGTGGGCTGAAGATATTAAAGGCAATTGGAGAGAACCAGGAGAGGGAGCCCAGAGATTGGGAGGGCTGAGCTGCATAAGGTGTTGCTGATCATGGCCGAGTTTTTAACTTTATTCTAAGCCATTTTACTGTGATCCAGCAGAGGCTGGCTCAGGACAATCACTGTAGTTCAAAAAGCATTTAAATAGGAGAGAAAAGACACTGACCTCAACTTTAAGAGCCCAAGTAGAAAGACAGGGAAGGGAATAGGTGTGGAAAGAACTTTGTAAACAGAGATGGGACTTGATTAACCAGAATGCCCCTTGCCAAAAACACTAGCTGAGTTTACTGGGCAGCTGATTTAATTAAATGAGTGTGTCAGAGAGAGAAAAAGGAAACTACTCAGGCTCACTTGACCCATTTATATTTATGAAGAAACATCAATTTAATTAAATTACATATTCACTATGCCATTCATATGAAGAAATTTAAAGGAAAATGAAAATTAGGGCTTTACTTTCCTAACATGAAGGCCAAGCATTAGAAGTTTCATTGCTGGTTGGTTTCCAGAGAAACGTCGTCAGAGAGGTAACTACATTACTCACCGAATTATTTAGACTCCAATCAGTGTTTCCTGCATAAATGGGGAGCTTGGCAAACAGTTTATCAGTGAGTACCCAAATCCCTCCTTTCTCCCTACTTAGCGGGTATTTGGGCAGCCTCTTGTTCTGCTTGAATGCTTTCAGTTACCAGCTAAACAGCAGGCCTATCTGTGAACAATGACACTATCACACCATAGATGAACATCTAGCAGTCATCGTCCATTAGTTGCAAATTATTCCATTTTAATTATGAATAACCAGTGGCTTGTTGTCTCAAATAGCAGTTTGTGATGGTCATTTGTGTCACTCCCTTTTGATCACAAAAATCGTGATCTCTGAAAGAGAAAATGATCAGAAACCAAAGACTCTTAACTCCTCTTAACTCTTTTCCCCTCATATCATCATTCAGTCTGGTAAATTAAGACTTGCTTCTCAAGGTAGAAGGGAACAAGGATCATCGTCTTACAGATGATCGAATCCATTTTAGAGCAGTGAAATATCCTCTTCAAGTGAAACAGCAGAACAAGACCAGGTAAGTACAACCATGCCTGCCATTGAAAATCCGTAATCCCAAATATTCAGGAGATCAAGACAAGAGGACCACAAGTTCAAGGCCTGCCTGAGAAGCTAAGTGGGACCCTGACTCAAAATAAAGACTAAGGGGCGGGAGGTGGAAGCAGAGCTCTTGGCCAGCCCTGCATCAGAATCTAGGACCAGTCCCCAGGACTAAAAACAAGAAACGAAAAGGCAGAATATTAAACCCATTTGTGATGGAGAGTCAATAGTCTTCTCGTCAAGTTGCCCCTGCAATGAATCATAGGCATGTTGCTTGACCATACCGCTGCTCTGAGCACCAACGACTTGCAGTAAGAGACACTAGAAAGATGCTTTCTAGGTAGAATTGCAACTGCTCCGGATGCTCGGTACATAGCATGTGAAATATTTAAGAGTGACAGTGAGATTTTCCTCCTCCAAGATTTATTAGTGAAATAATTACCCCTAGGGTTACATAACCAAAATGTGAATTTCTCTTTATGTTTCAAAAACACTTGTGATCACCATGTTATAAAACCCATCAAGGGACTCTGGTCCCACAGTGACAGCAAAGGTAGCAAGTAACTGCAATGTTAAAGCGACATTTCTTAGTGAACTTTTGAAGCCCCAGAGAGCCATTATCGGAGTCAAGAGGCTGGTCTCTGTTTCCTACACTGTGTCCTGCTGACTCGGCCATTAACAACTGCCTCGCTCTGGAAAGCCCGCTGATGGAGTCCAAGCCAGAATCACTGTGTGCCCTTTTCCAAATAGGAGAAATGCCTAACTGCTGTTGCTCTTTGACAAAAAAATAAATTGCATAGGAAAAATGAGTAGGCCTAGAAAAGAAGGCAAAGTTCTATACTATAGTCAATGCACAGACCTGGGGAATTCAGGAACCGTTATAGAGGCACACAGAGTTCTTGCAGGGGTCTTTCATCAGTTGGCACATGTAGGTGATCCTGCCACCTACCAACTTAGCTTTGCAAATAGTGCACAGCACGGATGAGGACTGACTAGTTTTGCCCCATGTATGGAGGCTGCTGGTGGGGTCGAAAGTCCCTTGGGGTGTGCAGTGACATGGAGATTGGAACGCCATGCCTTCAGTAGTCCTACAAGGCATCTCTTCTCTCCCTGAGAAATGGTCCATCTCCAGTACCTGTTCTGAGCCGCTTCTCCTCTCCGCACCCTTCCCAAGGCTGCATCATCTTTACACATATATGTCCCGAGATGCTGTCTCCAGCCACCTGGATGCTTCTCCAAACAAGTGAAAGGCAGGACTCCACCTTCCTCCACCCGTCAGCCCAGCCTGTACTGCTAGAGTCAGTAAGCCACTGGAGTCACAGGCCACACACTTTTCCAGCTTAGCGACCTGGATGACAGCTTCTGCTCTTCCTTCTCCTCACTATCACACTGGCTCCACCCCCACATCCTGTCTACTGCCCTCCCATTTGCCTTTACATTTCCATCTCTCCTGCACCTCCACCTGTGCTGTCCTGGCATGTCCCGGAGACGGTGGTGGCACACTCCTGCCCCAACCCACCTTCTTCACCCACCTTCTTATCATTCGAATGTAAGCAGGACTCTGACCCTACCATAGCAGCATGGATCCTTAAATGAAGTCACACCACATGCAGGTAAAACCCAAGGGACTCTCCAGTCCTGTGTCTTGTTATTCCCCGTGTGCACACCCCACTCTGACAGAGTCAGTGATTTGCATGTCTCCAAAGGAATCTTATTTTCTCAAGTTCCTTCTGCCTGGAACCTCTTTTCTCCAAAATACCTTAAAATTTGAGGTAATAATTTAAATCTGAATTTGTGTACAATTAAAAAAAAAAACACCGACTTTTGAACCTTCAGTGCAAAACAGAGCACTTGCTCCCAAAGAAATGATAGGTCATTTATTCTGAGCCAAATGTTAGTGACTGTGAACCTAGAATCAGGTAATCCTAAATTACCTGCACCACTGTAGAAATGGCGGCAAGAACTCTACCACAGGATAAAGAGAGGATATAAGGCAATACATGTGCTAGATACACTACCAGGGACACCAGGAAGGCAGTTAGTTTACAGTGAAGCAGGGCCCTCCCTTCTTTAAGTCTAGATGCTCTCTGCTGGCTTTTGTTCTGGTTTACCAAAGCCAGTAATACGATAAGTCAATCTATTACAAAGGTTGTAAGTCGAAAGGATGTTAGGTCAAATAAAGAGATGGGTGGTAACTGGATATTGGCCGGGGAGGGGGGGGGAGCAGGAAAAAGATAGCCCAAGATAATCCAGCTAGGAACTAAACACATTCTTTCCTACTGAGCTACATTCTAAGCTCTCTTTTTACTTCTTAAATCTGGGCACAAAGCTCACTAAGTTGTCAGACTTTCCTTTAACTCCGTAGTCCAGGCATTCCTTAAACTTGCCACCCTCCTACCTCAGCCTCCCAGATAGTTTTGGCTCTTGATCTGGGACATTCCAACTCAATACAATAACAGTGTTCTAGTCAAATGATCTGCAGAATCGTCAAGGCAGTCAGAAGAGGAAACCTCAGCTTGTAGAACTCCCCTTGGAAGCCAGGTCTTAGCAGCTTCCTGTCTGCATTTTCACAAGGCTTCAGGGCAGCAAACCCCTGCAGGCAAGATGCTGACCTTCCACTTACCAACATCACTTGCATGTTAATGATGACATTTGAACTTGCAGCCTCTGATGTACAGAAGCGCTTTGTAAGAAAATCCCCTGCCAATGAATTGCAGAATGCCCGGCATTCTTGCTCCATTCTTCTGAACTATTCCAGGTATTCGGAGGAACAGATCTGGCAGGATGCAGTTCTATTTATATAGGTCTTATAGGAGAAATCTAAAGTGCAGGAGGGATTTTGTTCCAGGAGGTGAACATTAAAACTGAATATAGTGTTAAGCAGTCAGCCCCCAACTTTAACATAATTAGGGTGCTCCAAGAAGATGCCTCTGTTTAAGTGGCAAGCTCTGCACTGGCAGATTTCCTGACCTTAAGAAAGACTAAGCTATCTAGGAGTGATGGGGGTGAGTCAGTGGCTATAAATATGACTGGAGACGAGGAAGGCTTTCTTCGGAAATGAGGAAGCTGCCTGCGGCAACATGCAGGTAAGCCAAAGGGTAAGCCTGAAATGACAGCCTGCCTTCTGTCCTCCTGGGCTGGCTCTTCCAGAACACCAGCCAGAGGGGAAATGGCAGCCGGTGTGCAGGATGCTCTGTTTTGTAGCATGTGTCATAACAGAACACTTCAGGCCGAAGGAAGCCAGGAGCTGCACAGCTGGCGAGAGAGCCTGGCTCCTTGATTGCCTCTGATTATGTCTCCTTCTCCACCTGCAGGCTCAGCACATCCCCCTCCGCACTTTCCTTGGCTGCCCTGGTTCTTGTTTATTGAGAGTCACAAAATGGCTATCTGAAGAGCTTAATTGGGTCTTTGATGACTGTGACTATCAGTAAATTAAGAGTACTGGGTTCAAAAGAGCGAGGCACTGTGTTCCGATGAATAGGCAATAAAACACTTTTAACCTTGCTCCTACCACCACGTTCCCAAACGAAAATGAGCACTTAGTACAGTCACTAGTCATTGCTTAGAACCCGGTGTGGTGAGGTGAAAAGTGTGGGTTTCTTGGTATAGGTCTCTGCTCACTGAAGTCACACATGAACTCTAGCAAGTCACGTACCCTCTCTAGTTCAGTTGTTTAGTAACAGGTACTTCTTTTTCATTTTGGATTGCTGTGGCTATATAAAGAACTAACATAAGTTCTCAAAAGTGACTAGCAGTAAGCTATCTACTCTCAACATTAGATAAGTCACTGTACGAAGCCCTGCTGGGCCCTCACTATCCAATGGTGAGCAACATGGATAAGGTCCTTACCTTCATGGAACGTGAACTGGTGTCTACCTATGGGTATTTCATAGCTACTTTTGCTTTAACTCTTCCAGCTACGTCATTGAAATGCACAAAGCAAACAGATGACCCCCATGGGTAGCCTCCACACTGTCTTAGACCCTGTGTTTGTGACATCATTCTTGGTATAGAGAACATAGGAGATTTTTTTTTTTATAAATTTCAAGTGAAAAAAATACCAGGAAGCAGAGAAGCTAGCTTCCATGTTCAATTCCTATGTTACCTTAGATGTACCTATACATTTGTTACAGACAGAGCACCATCTAGAGTTTGAATAAATGCAGAAGGCTAATCACATTCTTTCAAGGAAAATTTGCATGAAGTACTTTGTTCATAGCATGTGTGAAGATGATACATACTGAGAAACAAGCCTGACTGGGGCAAAAGTAAGTCTTGAAAGGTGGCATGGTTAACTTGCTTTCTGCCATCACTTAGCCTCATTCACTGTTGTAGAAATGAACAAAGATTTTTTATATGTATATATATAGATAGATGTATACATATCAGTATATGTGTGTCATCCAGTATATATACATAATCCGGTATATATATATATTTATATACGATCCAGTATATATATAATATCCAGTATATATATAATTTAGTGTATATATATATGTATATATATACATAATCCAGCATATGTGTGTGTGCATATAGTCAGTGTGTAATTCCTTCTATTTGAGAATATGGTATTTATTTTCTTATCCTATTCTAAGTAAGTGAATAAATAAATAAATAAATAAACGGAAAGAAAAGAAAGAAAAAAGGCTACTTATATACAATCTTTGAATTATATGAGCTCATATAAAAACCACCTAAGAATAGAGAAGTGTTGTTCAGATAAAGTAATACTAATCAGTTGAAGTTTGAAAGATTAGAACTATAAATTAAAAATGGAGGTTCTCAGAAAAGAAAGGGGCCAATCAAGGGGAGCAAAGATAAGACAGTAAGAGGGCTTAGTAATGCCTTTCCCGTGCTGAGGGCCAGTCGCCTCTTGACTCATAGTCTTATTGTGTACCTGTGCTGTGTGTGGTTACCACAGGAGATAAGGCTCACCTTTGTTTACTTAATGTCATAACCACACCCATTCATAAGTTCAAACCCGGTCCTCACTGTGATGGTATGCAGATGGGGGATTTCCGTAGCCATTGAGGCCGTGAAATCAGAGTCACTGTGAATGGGATAGCTGTCCTTGTCAGGAAGGTTCTGCAGGGTTTCCTTGCACTTTCTGCTATATGAAGGTTACAGCCCACTCTCTATGAACCAGGAGGTGGTATGATAATTTGTTGTATTAGCCCCAGCAGCAAAGACACATGCCTTCTCTGTATTAGGTCCCTATGTATCTTACATCAAACTATATTTTTGAGATCTATATAGACATGGACCTTACCCTTCTGTAACTTGTATTCTGGGGCAGAGAATATAAAAATCTACAACTAAACACTTGAATAAGATAATGACGTTATTATAAGTATCTTAAAGGTGGCATTAGAGGGGCTACATCTGGACAATGCTAGTTTAGAAAGAAGAAAGGGACAAGGGAAAGCATCCTAAGAAGCTTGAATGGAAATCAGAGCCATGAGAAGCTTATCATGGAGAGGGTCAAGCAGAGCATTTTATATTGAGGGCTGAAGGAGTGGCAAAGACCCTAAGGTGTAACAGGAAGGCCGCTTGTTCATTCCGGCCACCCAGAACGGAAATAATCACACAGAAACTGTATTAATTAAATCACTTCTTGGCCCACTGCTAGCTTCTTATTGGCTAACTCTTACATATTAATTTAATCCATTTCTAGTAATGTGTATATCACCATGTGACTGTGACTTACCCGCTTCTCTCTGACTCCGTCATCTTTCTCCCAGCATAGAGCCCAGCTTTTCCTGCCTAGTTCTGTTCTGCCCTTGCTATAGGCTCAAAGCAGTTCTTTATTCACTAACCAATAAAAGCAACACATAGACAACACATAGACAGAAGGACCTCCCACACCACTAAGGCAGGAATAAGTCTGGAGTACTAGAAAGAGAAGGGAGGATTATATTGTTGGAAGGCAGGATTCCAGTGTAGAGAATGTAGGTTTCAGAGCCCACAGGGCCTTGTGGGTGCTGGCAAGATTTGAAAGTTTCCTGTTGGAGCAGACAAGTCAGTGAAGAGCATTAGGCAAGAGATCAGTGTGAGTTACCACAAAGGGCTAATGGATTCAGAAGTTGTAATCACTCCTATTCCTATTTATGACATCAATTTGCATTTTCCAACCAAAATCAAGGCACATGACTGACAAGTCTGAGTGCCCTTAGACATTGCAAAGTGGAACTATTTCAAGGGAAACCTGGGGTGAACTTCCTTCTGCTTCTAATTGCACCCGGCTTAGCTGGATATATATGGTTTGCAGAAAGCATCTTCTAAGAGTTATTAGAAATCTGAAGGAGCTTGGAGCAGAGGTGCTGGAAGCAGGAGGCGGAGTCTGGCTCATTAGCACAAGTTGTGCTACACCAGCTCCTGCTCTGGAGTGTGAATGCCCTGCCTTCCCACCTTCTTCCCACCTTCCCCATTAACATGGTCCATTTGCACCTTGCTCCTCTCTCTCTCACCTTATTAGCACGGTTCCATTTCCAGATCAATTGAGGGAAAGGTGTTACGAACAATCTCTCAAGCCGCTACAATTTCCATTCTTTCTCTTCCCTCTCTTCCCCTCCCTCACCCTTTCTCTCGCCTCATTTTCTAGAAAAGCTTCACCCACGATTTCATAAAGTTGCTGATAAAAACATCTTTAAAATCCCTAATGATAAATAGTTTCCATAGAATAAGAAAATTAATGTATTTAGACAAAGTAATATGTTATTATCTTTTTTAAATTACTTTATAAATAATACCATTCAGAATTTCCACTTTCTCCCCTCTTCCCACTTCCCTCTCGCTCCCCCATTCTCCATCCTCCTTCCCCCTCCAGTCCTAAGAAAGGGCAGGATACCCTGCCCTGTGGGAAATCCAAGGCCCTCCCATATTCTTTTCTTTCTTCCTTTTATCACAAGTTTTTTTTTTTTTTTTGACATAACATCTCCTTACGTAAATCAAACCAAACTATCCTGGAATTCAGAGATCTATCTGCCTCTGCCTTTCCAGTGCGGGGTTCAGAAGTATGCAGTACCATAGATCCAGGAGGTCAATGCCAGACCAAGAGATACAGTCTTTAAAAAAAACTTGAAAATATTAAAATAAGAATATTCAAATGTTTCCAACTCTAAAAACTATAAGAATGATAAATACCAATTGCGATGCGGCAGCCACTGTTTTGCATGGTTATTTTATATCCAGTTTCTTCCACTATTTACTTAAGAATTTTTCTGTACTGGGCACAGTGTTAGATGTCAAGGGATGCAAAGACTGTTAAGGACAGGGTCCTACCTTCTAGACGAGAGCATCCAATGGGAGCGTAGAGCCAGAGAAGCTGTGCATGAGGGGCCTTTGCAGAGGGAATGCATTTCTTCAGTAGCACACAAGAATGAGTGAGAGTGTAACACCAACACAGCTTTGGGAAGGCATAATGAGATTTAAGGACAGACTAGACAACACTATACCTAAACGCTGTAAGGCTGACTTCTGCCTCTTTTCTCCCTTAGCACTAACCCTGCATTTGGGAAATCCATGGTTGTTTGTACTGGGTAGTTTCCTGGTGGTCGTTTAATAGGTACAATTCATATTGCAGCAAGGCAGTCACAGGGACTGATTCGTGTTCAAGCTGTCTGGATTGCGATTCTATCTCTGTCACTGTCTAGACTTTAAGCAATCACCTCACATTTTTACTAAGTTTATTTACTTCATTATAAACTACAGTAAAAATTCTGCCCACCTACTGGAGCGATGAAGAGAGACAAATATAGACAAAAGTGTTGAATAGTCCAGAAGAACCTCCCAAAACCAAATGATGGTTTGGCTTCAATCAAGCTGGCTGGCTTGATTGAAGTAGATTGATATGGACAGTTGTATCCAGGTTTCTAGATCACTGATCCTTGACTGTTCTGTCCTGCCATGGGCAAAATGTACTTCAGGGTACCCTACATCATTTCTCTCATTGTTATAGTTGTAAATACAGAAATAAAATCATGTATGATAACAATACTAGATTATAGCAATAATTCTACGCTCCATTCTGCCTCAAGCTTAACTAAAAGATGGTCAAAAAGTTCCCAAGAGTCGAACATGATGGATACTTGTAATCCCAGCACTTGGGAGACAGAAGCAAAGTCATCAGAGTCTGAGGCCATCCTATGCTATGCAGTGAGTTTGAGGCCAGTTTGTAAGCTACACGAGACCTTGTTCTAAAGGTAAAGGGAGCATGAGAGACCTCTAAGGAATTACATCGTATTTTCTATGAGTTAACAGAAGGAAAGAAATTGTGTGTGTGCGCATGCTTATGCAGGCTTTTTGTTGCTAGAGGGGAACACAAACGGAAAGTTTAAGAGAAAAGAATGTCCGCAAATGTTTGGTTCTACTTGTTTTCTGAACTGAGCTTTAGGGAAATATCCGAAGATTAAACACATGCACACACACACATGCACATGCTTAATGCTAAAATGCCAAATTTACAGGCTTTTTCAGCCTTCCCAGCTCTTAGATTCCAGACATAGGCTTCCACGCCAGGCAGGCTCGGGGCAGCGCATGTATTAACACGAAACTTCCCGGGACTGGAGGATTAGAAGATGGGAGGTCACTTCATAAAAAGCCTCTGCCTTTTGAAACTGGTCAAAAGAGCACTTGAAAATGCTTTCTTTGGGGGAACATTTATTGGAAATTTGTCTTCCCAGCCACAGATGGGTCCAATTAGTTTCCTTCCTCTATATTCATTCAGTTCCTGTCTGGAAGGTGGGAGGGGCTATTTATATCTGTGTGAACTGGGAGGAGGGAAGGAGGCTTCCACAGCTTGCCATCTAACTGTGTGTAGAATTCTGGCACCCTTTTGCTTGGCCCTTGGCTGCTCCACCACATGGTGTCTGGTACAAGAGACATAAAATTATGAATAAACCAATAATTGTCCCGGCTTCTACAGAGCAGGACACGTGTTTTTCATGAACATTAAAAATCAGGTTTTTTGAATTTGAGAGAGAATTAAGCTGGGGTTCTGACATTAATTTCCACTTGTCTTCCTCTTGGCAGAATAGGTTGTTGATTTCTGTCATAGGGAAGCATTAACTCTTTTTTGCATGTTTTGCAAGCTTAACTCCCTTTTTAAAAATAGAAACCTTTGCTGTCTTTACCATGCATTTGTATGGATTCCAGTTGATAATTCCAGTCGGCTTATGTTTTCAGTAATTTTCTGTGTTCTCTATTTTGGGGTTATGCTAAAAGATTCAGCTGTTAAATACAACCTTGTCTTGTTTATCTTGCAGTTCTTGGACACCGCAATCTTATATACATTGGTGCTCAATAACATTTATTTTTAAAGCAACGTCCCTAAAACTCTAGGGTTGATTCCTGCTATTAGAGCTTGAAATCCTGCACATTATTCACAGAAAACAGACATGTCAATATATACTTGCCTCACTCCTTACTCTCCCTTTTGTCATAGGCTCCAGGCATACTGCCTTTGCGGCTGGCTTTCAATATGAGAAGTAATGACCATTTTAGACATATTTTGCATTTATTTGAGCAATTTTGACAAATGTATCTCTTAAATATACTCTTTTTTTTCTTTCTTTCTTTCTTTCTTTTTTTTTTTATGGTTTTTCGAGACAGGGTTTCTCTGTAGCTTTGGAGCCTGTCCTGGAACTCCCTTTGTAGACCAGGCTGGCCTCGAACTCACAGAGATCCGCCTGCCTCTGCCTCCCAAGTGCTGGGATTAAAGGCGTGCATCACCACCGCCCGGCTAATATACTCCTTTCTTAAAGGACACAATCCTGTATGGACAACTGCCTGGTAGTTTCCCTATCCACTGACATTTATTTATTTTGGAAGGTTAAGTAGAGAACCTGTGACACTTGTAGAAGCTGTGAGGACTTCATTTAGGACAACTGATAGATCAACCTCAACCCTAAGGACAACAAAACATGTAGACAATAAGTAGAGTGATGGGATAGAAAATGACAAAGACAGGACTTCAAGATTGGGTGTCTGTTGCAGTATCACTACACTGACTTGCCAGGATTCTTGCTGAAGGCACACTGTAGTGGTTTGAATGAAAACAGTCCCCATTGGTTCATAGCAAGTGTCACTCACTACTGGGAAGTGGAAGTGTGTCACTGGGAGGTGGGATGCTAGTTTTCAGAAGCTTAAGCCAGGCCCAGTAACTCATTCACTCTTTCTGCTGCCTTCCAATCCAGATGTAGAACTCTCAGCTCTTTCTTCAATACTACATCTGCCTGCATGCCACCATGCTTCCCACCATGACAGTAATGGACTAAATCTCTGAACTGTAAGCTAGCCCCAATTAAATGTTTGCCTTTATAAGAGTTGCCATGGTCATGGTGTCTCTTCACACAATAGAAACTCTAACTAAAATACAGACTAAATATGTAGATATTGGGGTGGAAGAACTTGATCAATACAGAAGGTGATTAGACACCCAAGGAGGAGGATCTTCTCTAATTAACATTTTAGAGTTCATGTTAAACTTTAGCTTGCCAGGATGAAAACAACACCCAAAGAGGAAATCTAGCTGAAAGAGTGCTCAGAAGAACCTAACCAGTTTGGTCAAGAAGAAATCGAGCTGATATTAACCAGGAAGCTTCCTCCCTGATGGTTAGCTTTTATGGCAGCAAGAGGTACAATGCAGGCTAATGGTAGAAAAAAGCCAGTAAGTCTTACCTAGCTGTAAACCCTGTGAGCTACAATAATGACTGAGAGGTTACTCTAATTATTCTTTATCAAAAAAAAAAAAAAAACAGGAGTCAGATATTGGGGTAAGAACCTGAAAGATCAGAGAAGCAGAGAAGCCACCAGCCTTTCTTACCTGCTCCATTCCTTCCTTCAAACATGCACATGATTCCATTTTCCTCAACTTACTATCTATCTTTCCTCTCCTATCTGTCCTCAGTCTTCCAAAACCTCTGTGGTTAATTTTGGTCAGGTAGTGGCTAACTCTGCCCTCTGACTCCAAGCAAGCTTTACTTGTAGAGACGGGGTGACCAGAACAGGAGAATTCTAGGAAGTGGAAAGAGTCAGTCTGCAGTCGAGACAGAGGTAGCCAGACACAGATGAAGCAAGATGAGAATGCCTCACATGGCTAACTTAGACAAGAACAATGGGTAATTTAAGATGTAAGAAAGAGTTAATAAGAGGCCTGAGCTACCAGTCCAACCAGTTTATAATTACTGTAGATCTCTGTGTGTTTGAGATGGAATGGCTGCAGGACAGGGTTGGACAGAAACCTCTATCAACATCTGTTGGCATGACAAGACATGTTCATGGGTAGAATAACGCCACAAGTGTTAGAGGGGTAAAGAACTACTTTCTGATTGGATTGAAGACCTGTTCCACAAGAGAACCCCTAATACTGTGAATCTGGCCAGTATCTGTGATAGGGGAGTTCACAGGCCCCATAGATAAACCTATTACTATTTATTATTTGATAAAGGGACAAATCAATATTTCTATACCCATAGAGTCTCACAGCTCTCAAACCTCATCAGAGAAGTTTCTCATGACTGGCCAAAGTACACAGAATAAGTGCCTGTGGATTCACAACCCAAATCTTACCTATCATTTATCTATTACAACCTTTCTCCAAAAGGCTCAGGAACCATCACACAGGATGTTCAAAAAGAATGTAAGAACCAGACATTGGGGGGAATCAATGTGAAACCATGACAGAACCACTGGTCTTCATGAACTCAGATGTAGCTGCCTGCATAAGACTTGTACAAGATCAGGCCAGTCCAAATTTCAGCTTAGAAATGGGGGTTTACAAGCCCCTAACACTAGCTGAGGAGCCATTGACAGTTGCATTCCAGAGGAGGGAATGACAGTTTTCTTTAAGGGCGTGGTCCCTGGCAGGTCAACTATGCTTCAGTGGCAGGCTCCACCCAGGGGCATGTGGACAGTACACATTGGATACAGTGAGATATAAAACACATACATACATGGAGTTGGGAGTCAGTGCATATGGAAGATGTGGGAGGTGCATATGATCAAAATAGGGATAAAGTTCTCTAAGAATTTAAAAAATGTTTTTGAAAGGAGATTCCTTCTCAGTGTTCCATTTCCTTGGCTTAATGAGTGCTGCTGTGTCCCACAGTAACAAAATGGACTGGTTTCTAATGGTGATCATAAGCAGGTCATCAATATGGTTTAAATTCTTAGCGCCAACCAATGTTGTTGAAACATATTAAAAAATTCCTCTATAAAGTCATAAATACAGCCAACTTGACTCTCTTAAATGATTTAATGGTATGGAGTGCATTTTTAATATTATTAACCCCAGACACAGCATCTATTTAAAATTGTTCGTTAAATAATTAAAAAGTAACCAGGGTTTATAGTTCATACTTGTAATCCCAGCACTTGGGAGGCTGAGATTTCCATGGAGTTCAACAATGTCAGCTTGAGCTGCATACCAAATCTAAGCCCTCCTGGGTTATAGCAAAAAGAATACACACACACACACCAAAACCAAAAAAAAATTTTAAAAATTCATAAAAAACAAAAACAATCACTTTAACAAAATAGAAGTTTGTTTATATTCCACAAACTTAGATTGCCCTAACCCTAATTAGGGGATTTCTCTTCATAGATACACCTTATGCTTAATTAAAGAAATATCTTTCGAGACAGGGTTTCTCCGTGGCTTTTGGTTCCTGTCTTGTAGACCAGGCTGGCCTCGAACTCACAGAGATCCGCCTGCCTCTGCCTCCTGAGTGCTGGGATTAATGGCACGCGCCACCACCGCCCGGCTAAAAGAAATATCTTTAACTAGTCCCGCAATGCAGGCAGTGTACATGTTTTTATTTGGCTATTAAAATCACTATACTAACATGAATGACCAAAAGTAAACCAGTAAGAGCTAATGAGTGCTCTGGAAAATCTCTACATTTTGTTTATTCCAGGGTTCCACAGTTTTCCATCACATCTCTTACCTGTGCCTCTCCTCTAAGTACCTTTTAGGAATCCTCTCCTAGAGATCATACACAGAACCAAATAAATATGTTCTCCCCACAAAATAAGGACAATATTTGCATCTTACAAGATGCTCAGATTCTTTAACAGTAATCTCAGGCAAGGCAGAACAAATACAAGATTGAAATGGCACTTTTTGAACAGTTGACATTTCCCAACAACCCCTCAAATCTTAGCTCGCTGGCATGGCTAACCTAATGTGACTCAACTTGGTATCCTAAACATATTTTTAAAAATAAATAAGAGGATATGGAAGAGCTCAGTTGTTTAAAATGTGCACTGTTTTTGAAGAGGAGCCTAGTTCTCTTCCCTACATCCATCAGGCAGCTCACAGTCACCTTAGCTCCAGCTCCCAGTGAATCTGATGCCTTTGGATTCTCAGGCACTTGTATTTGTGTGCTTATAGCCACACATAGACATGTAATTAAAATTAAAAAAATATAAAAAATCTGTATATACATAATTTGACTAATACAATCAGACATTACCTGCAAACTTCTTGAAATTAGAATTCGTATTTCTTCATTGTATGTGTCCAATACAAACGTACCTCACCAAGTATCTATTTGTAGAATCAAATCAAGTATAAGTTTAAATAAATATCTTTTCTCATTAAAAAGTAGAGAAAAGACAACCTAAAACTCATGCTTCAGGCATAATCCCAGCACAAAGAAGGCTGAACTTGTGAGTTTGAGGTCAGACTAGAGAGTGATACTGTCTTTTAATTTTTTTTTAAGTTGTCTTTTGACCTACCATAGTTTATAATAACACTGACTATTGAGGCAGAGTTTTAATTTCCTTCACCTTTTCTGAAAAGAAATTTATGTGTGCTGGATGTGTGTGATGCTGGCTCTCACATGTGTGAGATGTCTGCCTATAAGCAGGGTTGGAAGCCAGAGAAGAATGCTTAGCGTCCTGCTCTATTTCTCTCAATCTTATCCTTGAGGCAAGAGCTCAAGCAGGTTTTCAGCTAAGCCCCGAGTGCTGGAGTAACCGATCCAGCTCCTTGATTTGAATTCGTGTCTTCATGCTTGTTCAGGAAGGGCTTTTATATGCACTGTGCCATCTCTCCAGCCCCCAGTAATTATTTTAATATGAATTCCTTCTATTTTATTCACCATCTGTTACTTCTGAGGTGATTTCACATAGAATCTTGATAAAAATATTTCATAAGATGAAATGAAAGCTGTGAACCAACTATAACTTAAAATCACTTTAAAATAGTAATTCCTTGCCAGGTAGTGGTGGCGTATGCCTTTAATCCCAGAACCTGCACCCAGAAGGCAGAGGCAGGCGGATCTCAGTGAGTTCAGATTGGTCTACAAGAGCTAGTTCCAGGACAGTCTGTGTTGTTACACAGAGAAATCCTGTCTCGAAAACCAAATAAACAAACAAATAAATAAAAAATATAAATTTCTAAATCTTAAATCTTAACCCCCATTTTCCACAATACCTTTCCAGATTATCAATTTTTTTCTATAATTTTTTCAAATATCTTCCAAATTTCTTAAAAGTATGAGAGTAGTTTGCCTTGTATTGGTATTCTACAATGTCCCCTTTTCTCCCTCCCTTCTCACACCTTTTCTCCTTCTCCTACTTCTCTCTCACCTGTTTCTTGATAAACTGGTGTGTATGTGTTTGTGTGTGTGTGTTTATGTGTGTGTGTTTCCCATATATGTCAATGTCCCAACACAAAGTTACATTCTAGTAGAGGGAAAAGTGAATATATCATTAAGTCCAGAGAATTATAAATAGTTCCTAGTAACTAGAGTGACATAGTAACACTTGTGTGTAATAAATACTGCTGACAAATGAAATGTAAGCATCCCGTTTCTTAGAGGATATAGTACTATATGAAGCACTGATGTTTCCTGAAATTAGCATTTTGAACTGGCATTTTCTTTGGTGTCATTGTGTTTTCTCAGCCTACTGAGCATTACTATGTAGAAAAACAATACAATAGTCTACTAATTCTTTTATTTCCATTAGAAAGAATTTATTTTTTGCTTAAAGAATACATACTAAGTTCTAAAACAACACTGGCAAGCAGCCCAGAATTGGTAAGGAAGTCTTAACAGAAATTACAGGTATCTGGCTTTTCCTAATCTTTTCTAGTAAGGTTAGAATAGAGAAACTTAGAATAAGGCTAAAATGTTGCAACTGCACACTAATCAGTTGCACACACACACACACACACAAATTCCCTGAGCAAACAAGTAGTCTTTACTTCAACAGAATCTAGTATTCTTTGTTTTAAGACAGATCTATATAAACCAATGTGACCTCGAAGCTGCTATGTAGCCCAGGTTGGCCTTGAATTTATGAATCAACTTCTCATGTGCTGAGATTACAGGTGTGGGCTACCACACCTAGAAATTTCTTTCTATGTAGTAGCAAACATTTGAACAGTTTAAACATATGCAAACTAGCTGTAGGGCCTACTAAGCTAGACTGTCTCCCTTTGTTAAGCACAGCTAAATGATCTGAGAGAATCATAACAGAGAATACACTGAGTTCTCAAATTAACTGAGAAGTAAAGCCCCATAATCAATTGGGACCCTTTAAGTCATCAAATTTTTATACTTCCCTTTTCTATATGAGTGTGTTCTCGACTACAATTAGCAAAATGTTTTTTTTAAAAAAAAAACTGTTAATTCAAGATAAGGTAACTGGAGGAAAATACACAGTTTCACCAAGTCTTCAGTCTAGATGACAGAGTCAGGGTCTTCTTACTTCTTCAAAAAATATTTCAGTTGTTCCTGCAGGAAAATGATCTGCTCAAGCTTCTGCTTCTCCTGCAACTTGAGCTGTCCTAGCACAGACTGGAAATGACTCTTGAGGGTCAGGTTTTCCAATTTTCTGAGGAGATATTTTTGTCTTTGTGCTTTGCCCTGAATCTTTTGGAGCTTCTTCTCCTTGTGATGAATCAGCTTCTGAATTCCCAAAATTATTGAACTATGGCCTTCCTTAGCTTTGCACGAGCTAAACTCAATAAACTTGGCTTGTAGCTCCCTTTCCAGATCCTCTTCATAATCATCTTCCTCCTCTTCTTCCTCCTCCTCTTCCTCCTCCTCCTCCTCATCTTCTTCCTCCTCTTCCTCCTCATCCTTCTCTTCTTGATCATCATCATGATGGCTAGAATCACGGAATGTGTTCTGAGGTATAGCACATTCTGATGAGACAGGACCACTTATTGCAGTGGGGTCAGGAAGCCCTGGGACACAAGTTTGACTTTGGACTGCCTTGATTTCATCATCAACGATTTCCCATCGGCTGCTGATGGCTTCAGCATCTGAACGGAGCAGTCTCTTTACTTCCTTTTCCACGTCTTTAGAATCAATGGCGCCACTACCACCTTCTTCACTCTGCTTCCTATCAGGGAGCTTCCTTGCTGGCTTCCGAAACCGTCTCTTTCTGACATTCTTAAGCGGTGGGGTAATGCCATGCTTCCAAAGACATTTTTTCTCGGTTTCCCCTTCGTTTCCCATTGCTGGAGCACCAGCAGAAGGGACGAGCTCTACGGAAGAAGGGCGGGGATCGCCATCGGCACTGCATAGAAGCATCTGGGAAATATCCGCTGTCTGATAAAAGGTCTTCCGATCGTGAGTTTTCAGGCTTCCGATAACACAAGGCAAATCAACAACCCTGGCAGAGAGCGACACATTATCCACCTGAACAACGGCGTGCCGGGTGTCAGGAGATAAGTCGATCTTTAGTTTCTCTCTCGTGGCGGCACTGCCAGAACGGATGATTTCCCGGAGAGCGGAAGCATGTTCCGGGGGCAGGCGCAGGATGAACTGGCTCTCCAGCTCGTGAGGACGTTCGTCCTGGGGTTCACTCATCTCGGCTCTCGGGCCTGGGCGAGGCTGGGAGGCCTTGGAGGGACGAGAGATGCTTCTGCTCGGGTCTCTTTCTGCAGCCAGCGAGGACGAGGCCTCAAGGCGTCTGTCCCCAGCAGGGAGGCTCTCCGGACCCCAGCTCACAGGCCCCTGGCCTCCAATGGCTGCCTCGCGCCTCTGCAGGCCTCGGAGGCCCTACTGGTGCCTACTGGCTTCTGCTCGCTGCCACCTCTCAAGGTCCTCCCTGGGCCTCAGGACACCCCGCGAACCTCTCTGGGCCTCCCCGGTCCTCCTAGGTCCTCTGCGATGGCCGCCGTCGCCCCAGGCCTCCACAGGCCTCTGGCTGCTGCTCACCGGACCCAGGGCCTCGAGGCAGCACGCGCTTCTGCACCCGAACCGAACTGACTTCGAAAAGGGTCCCTCGGGCCGGGCAGAAGGGCATGCGCGATAGGCACTTCCGGTCAGGAGTCGAGCACCCCTCCTCGAGGAGAGCAGGAAGTGGTTGAAGGATTTTGGTCTTCTGGTTGCTCAAGGTGTTTGTTTGTGTGCCTGTCTGGGTTTTTGTTTTTCACTGTCTACGATTAAAGCTCCATGAGCCCTTAGCTTGTCATCTGGCCAGGACGGCGCATGTGCTACTGGAATCTTCGCCATAGCAACAGAAATCCCCCTTACTCAACCCATCTTCTATTTCTAGTCATTTGTTTGTTTGTTTATTTATTTGATTTTATTTATTGATTTTTAGAGGCAGGGTTTCTCTGTGCAGCCCTGGCTGCCCTGGAACTACCTCAAATAGACCAGGCTGGCCTCGAACTCACAGACCTCCACCTGCCTCTGCTTCCCGAGTGCTGGGATTAAAGGTGTGCACTGCCATAGCCTGGCATATTTCTAGTCTTTTGGAGAAGGGCAGGAGGCTCTGGGCTCAACACTACACGTGTCCAAAGTCTAAACAGCTACTGGTTATTCCAAAAGCCAGAAACATGGGATGGGCTTGCCGACCTTTTTTAAACAAATACTTCATTGAGGTATGAGTTATAAATTCCAACCTGAAAATTGTATTTAAAATTAGGAGCCATTTGCTAGTAACTGTCAACACAGCACAATGCCTCTTTACCCCTAAACAACCTAGTGTTGGATCACAAAAACAAGAATACAGAATTCCCTTTTCATCGTCAAAAAACAACCACTAAGCTCTGGAAAATCACACTGGTGTAATACGATTATACAACCTGTAATCTTGATGTAGTTTTTTTCTAGACAGGCCTTTAGAACAAAAAAGAAAATGAGAGGACTAGCATGAATCTATAATCCAACAACGTTTATTATTACCGCTGTTGTTTTCCTTGGAAAATGGGGACAATCTACAAATACGTGACTTTTCACTTTTCATATACCTCGAGCCTTTAAATAAAATTTAAATTTAAGGATAAGTACATATTATAAATGCTGACAAAATGCACAAATACATTATTGTGTGCTGCCACTGAATGGAACTTTGGATAGCCCCAGATTCTCCCTCTGCTAGCTTTGAAGTAAAAAGCAGTACAGCAGTCTGAATATTCATTTTTTTCACTTACCCACATAGCAGGGCAAATAATTTTGAAGGCCTACTATAGCGCTGTTCTTGGTGAAATAAGGCTTGAATAGACTATCATCATTAATGGCCCCTTATCTATAAAGCACAAGAATAAATCAAGAAATTATCTATAACTCTTAATTTTAAAAAATCTGGGTGAATTTTATTATTGAATTTGGAAAACTCAAACCACTGCTGAGGAGATGGAGAGGAGAGGATCTCATGTAGCCCAGGCTAGCCTCAAAAAAAATCAAGAAGTAGCTGAGGATAACCTCCCAAGTGCTGAGATTACAAGAGTACATTACTACATATGATTTCATCAGTTGCTAAGCATTACTAGAAATAGTAATAATTACACTTATAATTTTAAAGTTTTTGTCATACAGTCAGATTTTCATAAGTAATCTATACATATACATATCTGTGTGTGTTACATGGAACAAAGCAACACAAATACAGAAGGACCTCCTACACCACGTGTGAATATATATATATATATATATATATATATATATATATATATATATATATATCAAGGCTCAGTCCCATCCAGCATCAGAATTTGGCAACTTTGGTCACTTGGTTAAGTCTTTAGAGTCAAGGATATAAGAAAGGGGTTGTGGAATCTCCCTCCATGACTAAGAAAAGTTGCTGAGGTCAGGTGTTTCAGGGGTGTCCCGGCATGGAGATCTAGAGAGCCCATTGTGTGAAGCTGTGAAGGTGAAGCCTGGATTGTACCGGAGGCCCCAAGATTTTGGAGATGCTGGAGTCGTTTGGAGAGCTATAGAAGCTATAAACAGGGTGTGAAACCAGCCCAATAGAAAGAAGTGTGTTGCAGTCAACAAAGCTGGGAGGAGTTGGAGCTCTGAAGACTGCTGTAGCATCAAACATGGAGATGCAGAATTTGCCGTGCTCTTTTCCAGCTGGCTTTGGTAGTTCCTCATTATGGTCCCTTTCCTCCCTTTCTGGAAAGTAATGCATATTCTATACCACTGTGTGCTGGAAGTTTGTGATCTGTGCTCTTATTCTGCCCCGTGCCTGCTTTTTTGCCACCATGCTTCTCACCATGAAGATGACAGACTAAACTCCTGAAACTGGAAGCAAGCCTCCAATCAAATGCTTTCTTTTATAGCAGTTGCCTTGGTCGTGGTATTTCTTCACAGCAACAGAACAGTGACTAACAAATAATATGTCAGTATCTTAAGCAGATATAAAATTTACCCAAAAAGAAAATTCTAAAGAACAAAACGAGAATAAGTGACTTTTCTACTGATCTCTTTCTTCACCTCAATGGATCCTATCATATTCTCAATGTACTGTTCTGTCCTCAGACCAGTACTTGCCTTCAAGACTGAACCATTTTGTGCTTTATTATCTATTCTAGCCTACTGTTTTTTGGTGCTGTTTACTACTATCATAATAGACTTACTTAAAGTTTGTTTTTCTCCAGGAACACTCCTTCATTTTCTTACTTGCATGCACACCTCAGTAAAGGTCATTTTCTTGGCTTGCATTATTCGCTTCATATTTGTTTGTAAATATTTGACTGCCACTGCACAGCAGTGAGCTTTATCATTTGTGATGAAATTCTAGGTAAGACACTTCAGGAAACATTTGTGCTACGGCGAAAGAGTGGTGAGTTACAGAAGTGACTAAGTGGGAAACTATTTTTACCACAGGCAATACCACCCACCCAGTCCTCCTGGAGAGGAGGATTTCACAAGCTAAAAAAAAAATAGAGATAATTCAGGAAAGAGCATCCTTCTAAATGAGTCGCAATTTAATGTTCAATGCAATGTGATAAAGAAACAGGGAAGAACCAGCTAAAAATCTCTGTGTGCATCTGTCAAGCGGTTATAAAGTTGCTTCAGTGATAACACAGAGAAGACAACCACATCATTCACTGCTTGAAGGCAGAGCTTGTGAACTTTTCCTGATACTTTGAACAAATGGTGCTAGATTAATTTTATGGGTGAGATTTTTTTCTTTTTTGAGTGTGTGTGTGTGCATGTTGCATGCATGCTCAAGTGTGTGCATGCAGATGCTAGAGAAGGAAATCGGGTATCTTCCTCTATCACTTGCTGCCTTATTTCTCCTATTTCCTTACTTTCATTTATTTGATGTGGCTGTGTGTGCACCTGCCTGGTATAGCATACATGCATATAGAAGTCAGAGGACACCTTACGGAATTTGGTTTCCTCTTTCCACTATGTGGGTCCCAGGGATCATGTCCTGAGATCAACAGGCTTGTTAGTAAGCGCGTTTACCAGATGAGCCATCTCACTCACCTACCCCCTTTTTAAAGAAATTTAAAAGTTTTGTGATTATATTTGCATTATTTCCATTTCCCTGTTCCCTTTCCTCACTCCGGACGCTGCCATATGCCACCTTGCTTGTTTTGTTTCAAATTCATGGTCTATTTCTGTTTTAATTACTTTGTGTGGTGTGTGTGTGTGTGTGTATGTGTGTATTCCTAAACTTATAAATACAATCTGTTCATTTAATATTGCTTATATGTATATTTTTCACTGCTGACCATTTAGTATTGGATGGCCAACTAATGTACTCTTCCTGGGGAAGAAGACTGTCCCACACTCAGCATTCCTTAATTGCCTGTAGTTTGGTGATGTTGGTGGTGGTGGTGGTGTTGGTGGTGGTGGTCTGGCTTGAAGCTTTGTGAAATATTGTCCTTCCACAGTGACATGTCAATAGGTGTCATCTTTATTCGGGTCATGCTTAGTTGGTGAGACTCTATGGGTATAGTTTCTGACCTTTCTAGGAGACAACCTCACACAATAACCCTAAGGGTGCAGAAGGGCTCACATAACTTGAGGGTAACCAACAGCTCACTAGTTAGACTTAAGGCCTGCTCAACAAGAGGAAAAGAAAGCATGCCTGATACCAGAAACTTATCCAAGTACCCAGAGCTGGTGGAGCCATAGAACTGAAGGAGTTCTACCACAGCCACTTAACTAAGTCAGCACAATGCCTAACTACATTCAAAGTATTTATCCTTATTCCCATAGATGAATGTAATTCTCAAGGATATTTTTGTTTGAAACAAGACGAGATCATTACAGAAAACTACAACCAATGAGAATGCAGAATTGTGGAGTTCAGTCCCAATTGGTCCATCGGCACATAAGGTTCAGGAATCATTGCAGAAGAAGGGATAGAAAGAGTACCAAAGCCACAGGAAGAGCTGTCTCTGAGATTGTGTTGCCCTATTTTTTGAGACAGACTGTTTCATGACCTGGAAGTTCTGTGTTCCTGTTGAGGCTGGGTGATCAGTGAGTCCCTAGGGTCTGCCTGATTTTGCCCTCTCCCCCAGTGCTAGGGTGTACATGCAGGTTTAGTCATGCCTAGCTTTTGACATAGATACTGGGGATTTGAACTCAGATCTTTGTGCTTACACAGCAAGTATTCTTATTTACTGAGCCATTTCTCCAGTTGATAAGTTTTTACATCTTTTTACTATTTTATTCTTTGATAAGTATATGCATACAGTATATTTTGATTATTTTAACTCCACCCACCCCAAGTCCTCCTGGTTTGCACTTCCCCATGTACCACTTCTAACTTCAATGTGTGTGAGTATTATGTATGTATGTATGTATGTATGTATGTATGTATGTATGTATATATATATATATGTATATGCATGTGTATGTGTATATTTGATTCTTCCTATCCTAGCCGCCATCAGCTGTCAATAGATCCTCCTTGACAGGCAGAGAATCCTGTGCCCCTCCCCCATCCATGCTCTAATGTTGACTAGCTGGATTTTGTGCAGAAAACTACATCCACAGGGAGTCCTAAAGAGCCAAGTTCCCATTGTCCCAGATTCCTTGTAAATAATTTCAATCAGAACTAAAGCTGAACATTTAGCACACTTAAGCTACGAGAAATTCTAAATTCTCTTTAGTGTCCTGATTTTCATGAGGTCAGCCTCGAGCCGTCTCATGTATGTAATTTTCATGGTAATGGAGAAGATGATTCTAAATCTTGTGTCCTGGCAGTTTTCAGCCCATTATGTACATTAAATTCTACAAACTAGTTTTCTTCATGTTTCTTCTATAGTTTGGTTGCATTGGATTTCTTAAATATATAGTTCTAAGGTTTTCCGCGTATTCTTTTTTGAGACAGCACCTTGTGTATCCCAGGCTGGCCTTGAATCCAACATGTAGCAGAGGCTAACCCTGGAACTTGTGATTTTCCTGACTCTGCCCCCAGTGCTAGAATTTCAGATGTGCACCAAGCCTGGTTTATATAGTTATGGGATGGAATTTAGGGATTTGTGCATGCTAAGCAAGCATTCTCCAGCCATAAATTTGGCAGATTTTGACACATTATTTCTTAGAGAATTTTGGTACCTTCTACATCCCGAGTTATTAGGCTATCTGAAGTGATCCTCGGGTAGCTAAGGCCCTGCTCATCCTTTCCTCAGTCTTCCTCCGCTCTGTGTTTCATTTTGGATCATTTCTGTCGCTTGTTAAATCCCTCTTCCACTGTTCTGAAGCTTTAATTCTACCATTAACTGCATCAACTATTTTTCATCCAAGGAATTGTTCTCTTTACCTGAAGAAACAATACTTGAGTCATTTTAAATATCTTCCATCTCTCTTTGCAATGTTCTTATTTTCAGTTCCTTTATCCTAAACATAGCAAATATAAGTATGATGATTGTTTCACCATCCTTATCTATTAATTTAGTCATCTGTATCATTTCTGGGGCTTTTTTTTTTAACTGACTCTTTCCACTTATATAATAGATAATCATCCTCTGATTCTTTGCAGACCTTATAGATTTTATTAGATTTTAAACATAGGGAATTTTTACCATGTTTGGTTTTGATTAATTTTTGTTCTCCGCATAACTAGGCTATTTAAAGCCAATTTAGTTCTTTCAGTCTCTCATTATGCTTTGTTGGTGTAACCAGAGCAATATTCAACTATAAGCGAGGGCTGTCAAACTAGAGCCAAGAGCTAAGGCCAGCTCTCTGGCTTCTGGATGCTTTGAGGCTTCCATTCAAACCCTGTGAGTCAGAGATAAATCTGGGCCATCACCCTTTAACTCCAAGAATCTTCCATTCTGCCAGTGGCCATATGTTAGCATACAGTATAGATGTAATGTGACCTAGTCCAGTCACCTTAGTGAGGAAGTTTGTTTTGTCATTATACCTATAAACATATTCAACCTTGTTTCTTGGCTTATAAGTTCTAAGATACTTGCTTGAAGATCCATTCTAGAAAAGAAATCACAGACGTCTCTCTAGAGATGCTTTTGCCCTACTACTGAAAAACTTGCTGTTCTGAGTGACACACTCAATGTCCTGGGTACACAGGGTTCTGACACTGATTAGTAGGATTAATTCCTATTCCCACAGTTATCAGAGCTCTGAAAATTGTTCTATGTTTCCCTTAGAAGTTCTGAAAAACGTCTTTCCCTTTAGAAGTTCTGACCTGCTTCAGGGACATCCCTCTCATTATTATACTAGAACTTCTCTTTCTCTCTTTGCCTCTCTCACCTCTCTCTCTCTCTCTCTCTCTCTCTCTCTCTCTCTCTCTCTCTCTCTGTCTATCTCATGTATGTTTGTATGTATCTCTGTGTTTCTCTGTCTCATGTATGTGTATCGATCTCTCTATATGTCTCTCTGTCTTTCTCTGTGACTGTCTCCATCTCTCTCTGTCTCTGTTTCTCTCTCATGTATGCGTGTATATATCTCTGTGTCTCTCTGTCTCATGTATGTGTGTCTATCTCTGTATGTGTCTCTCTGTGTCATTCTGTCTCTGTCTTCATCTCTCTCTGTGTGTATCTGTCTGTGTGTGTCTGTGTGTCCTCCCTTCCACTCTTACTTTTTGTCAACTCCACATCTCCTTGCTCTTCCTACCCTGAGAATTCTCACCTCATAACTTCCCTGGCTTCTGAATGTATGAGGTTGCCAGAGATTTTGGGAGTCTTTCTTCTCTATGGCCAGAGCAGAGGAAGGTACTAGGGAACTCACCCCATTTTGTTCTTCTTTTCAAGAGTGGGCTGTCTTGTAAGGCCTGCTGTGCAATGTGTGAAAAACATTGTTTGGATATTTTGTCAGGTTTGCTGTTTCTTTAAAGCAGGAAAATCATTTGGTTTCTGTTGCTCTGTGATGGCCGAAAGTAGAAATCTTAACCTCACATTAGAGAAAACACAATAACAATGAGTTTCTTTAATTTGACGAATTATTCAAAAAGAGGTAAGAAACTTATTTTCATAGATGTGTTTATTTTATTTCTGTGTATATATGTGTCTCTGCATGAGCTTGTGTCTACCACGTGAGTGAAGGTGCCCTCAGAGGCCAGAGCATCTAGAGTCTCTGGAACTGGAGTTACAGTTATATTCCTCCTTCTGTTGGTGCTGAGATTTGAACCCGGGTTCTATGCAAGAGCAATAAGCACCCTTAACCACTGAACCATCTTTCTAGTTCCCCCAAAAAGTATTTTGATAGAGAAATTTTAAAGAGATTTCCATCTATTTTGTCCAAAGGTAAAACATCTATTTTGAAACAAACAGAGATGTCCTCTCTCCCAGGGTTCCAATAGGGCCCCATTGAAATCATCTGCTTTCCCAGAGGTACAACAGGGCCCCACTGAAATCATCTTTATAGATCCCACCTATTCTGTTTCACATAAAGGGTCTAGCTTTGAATCTTGATTTCCTGTGTTTAATCTGGAATACCTGTAGAAGTTAGGGACTTAGAAGTCAGGGCAGGGAACTTAATTGCATATAGACAGTATGGCATGGGGGATGAGGGAACTTAATAGGGTGTAGACAGCAGGACCCAGGTAAAATGAAAGTAGGAAAGGGGGATATTGATGGCTCAAAGGGTTAAACAATGAGTGGGCTAGGAAGATGATAGAGTGAGGAAAGGAGGGTTAAACTCACAAGCAGAAAATGAAAAGTCCATATGGAAACCAACTATTCTATAACAATAAAAAATACATCAGAGTTTAAAGGGATATTCCCTGCATGGCTGGATAATACTATCCCTAGTAGCAATGGGATACTAAACAAAAAAATCCCAGTATTGTGATGGGATACCTCATGTCCGTCAGGAAGGTCTCAGAGCCTGCTCCCTGTCCCCTCCAAATAATGCAGACACTTGCCTTTCGACTTGGTTACTATCAGAACCAGATGATAAGACTCTGTTGCTAAAGATACCACTCATTTTGGTTGCTCTATATTGAGAAATCCATATGGAAGGGAGCTGGAAGCCTCCTTTTTACCGAGTCACTTCAGCCTGTCAGGGGTTGCAGGTGCTATGTAGGCTACTGGAGAGAAAGAGATGTCAATGGACTTACTCAACTGTGCACTTTGCGACCCACAATACCAACCTTCCAGGGAAGATGTACCTGCATGTGCAGCAGTGGCATAACCGTTCGGGGGGCTAACTAACCATTCTCAGATTAGATCTGAGGTCCACTCAGCATGAGGTAACAGATCCGGGTACTGTTAATCCAGTCAAAACCCCACACCTAGGGTCTTAGGCAAGAAGATAATGTTGGTGCTGGAAAGATGACTTAGCTGTTAGGTGCCCACCAGAATAACCATAAGATCTTAAAGATAACCAACACCCACGAAAAAGCCAGGCACTGTAATGTATATTTTAATATTATCACGGGTCGGGGGGAGGAGAGAAACAGGTAGATCTAGCCAGCCTAGCCAAACTGATGATCCTCAGATTTGATAAAGGACACTGTCTTAACAACTAAGGTGGATACCCAAGGTCATCCTCTGCCATTCACACACTTGGGCATCTACATAGACAAATGTACACACCCCCATGAACATAGGCAACCAACCAACACACACACACATGCAGGCACACACACATACACACACATGCAGGCACACACACACAGGCACATATGCACACATACACACAAATACACCTGCAGGCACACATGCAGACACACACATGCAAGCACACACACATGCAGACACACACACATGCAGACACACACACACATGCAGACACACACACACAGGCGCACTCACTCACAAACTAGCAGCTCAATTACCACGCAATTAAGCTCAGGGTTGATTTCACAGTTCCAGAAAGTAGAAGGTATAATCTTCTCATTGTTGACTCTACCCCATGAAGATTTTAATAAGTCTGTGGCTTGGAAAAGTGAAAATGTATCTGCGATAATAATGCAAAAATAATAAACTAATTTTATTACGTGCTCAGAACACTTTTCTGAAGAACATGTTTTTCTTAAGCGCAAAATGGTATCCTCTTGACAGGTCCCCACATCGATCTCCTTCTCAAGCTACCAGCTGAGTTCAGTGTGTTTGCTTCTTGTCATTAATAGTTAATTGTTATTGCAGTCTCTTGGATGGGAGATGTGGGGCAGGGGCATTATACCCATCCTTTGTAAAAGTGCTGCAATATTATTAGAGGTGATCACATGGCAGAAAATAAACATATTCCTTGGGGGAATAAAGGGAGTAAGCATGTAGACTTTTTCTTTTCTCCCTCTCTAAAGCACTCTTGTAAGTGGTCCATGTGGGATAGTATATCATTGCTAATGCTTCACGAAAGCTCCTGTGTGCTGGAGCATCGCGCACTTGGGTGTCCCAGAAGCGGGTCTTTTGGAGTGTCACACAGGTGCCCATTACCATTTCACACAGTTTGGATTATGCCTTTTCTCCACTCTGCTATGGGTGTCTCTTGTGCCATTATACAGAGTTTAGAACATTATTTAACATTACTGTGTACTGACTTCTAATCTAATGCCTCTGAGATTTTGTGGCTTCTCTAAATGGGGAGAAGAACGGAAGAAAATTGACCAATAAAGGTTAGCTGGTGGAGAGAACATCAAAACTTACAACTCAGTAGAAAGATACAGGTCGCATTGACAACACCCATTGAACAAAACAACTGCTAAGGGGTTTCTGACCGGAATGTAGATTACTGGAAACTGAGGCAGCATCTTAAATGAATACAATCTCATAAGTATCAGTCAATGTCAATAAAACCATTGACATTTGCGGTTACTTAGAGTCATGAGGTCTGTACATGGCATCAGAAAATTTCTAGCTGTAAGACTACTTCTGTGTTCACATTTGTGACCTTGAACGTGTCACCAAAGAGAGAACGTAGGAGGAGACTAATTCAAGTGACCTAGTACATGAAAAAACTTAGAAAAATCTAATATTGTTATTAATATAAATTTCCACTCTGACCTAAATTTGCTTTGAGTGTCTGAAAAATATGATGAAAGCGGCTTAGAAAGAGAATTGCCCAAGACACCTGCTGTGTTAGATACATGGAAGGCAATCTGTACTCGAGGGGGTATTCATTAAAAACACTTATTTAATTGTTATAGCGATGACTTTTGAGAACTCCAGAAAGCTCAACAAACAAAACTATATTATAAATGTATACTTTGACTTATTTGTTCAGCAGACTATGATATTACCCATCTTAGTTTTTATTTTCAAACCTGTCTGGGGAGTTTCAGAATTGAGAACATGTTTATTGAACTTCTCACATAAAACAGCACAAAGTAGAATTCAAAAATGTCATATTTGGTAGACATCTGTCAGTTGATGATAATGTCCCATGAAATTACTACTTCAGAACCGCATCTTTCCTTGTCAGTTGGTTGAAAAACTACAGCGAGGCCATCAAATATGATTATCTAATGCTGCTGCTGCTGAAGAGGCTCTTTTGTCTGGCATTTTTATGGATGGGAGGTTTTAGGATGGTGGATCTACATCACATTGTCTTCCTTATCTCTGAGAAACCACAATGACGCCTGGGTGCACACTGACTTTGCTAGATGCCTCCCTGATTCTATGTTAATATGTGTTGACCTTTGGTATTATTATCAGTCAAATCAAATCCTGGCAAATACTGAAAAGATATGCAGTTGTGGGGTTGCCACAATGCATTCAGTTAGGTTTGATTTTTCTTACCCGTGATATCTTAGAAATAGCTGGTTGAGATCCTTTGTCTTCTGTGATAGACAGACACATAATTATGCTATTTTCCAAAGAGACAAGAAACATTCATGGTGCTAAGATTCCCATTATCCTTTAGACACTAGGCACACTTTCCATCACGGTGTTCTCATTCCTCTTTCAAAGCTATCTGTGTTCTTAGTACATTTATCAGAAAAATATTTTATCAGTGGGTGTTTCTAGGCAACCTAAGTTTTTGGTATAAATTTCCTATTTATTATACATAAAAACAACATTGCTCATTCATTCAATGTTTGGGAAAATGGCATTTTAGAATTGACTCTAAAGCATTAGATTAAAAGTTAAATGGTTATTCTGTAAAACGTGAATGTAAGCTAATCTTTTACCATTCATTTTGGCATATGCATAGAAAAGGGAAAAGATTTCTCTGAAAGTAAGAAGGTTTAATGCTTTAATTTTTAAAGATGTATTTTATTTGTGTAAATGTTTTGCCTGCATGTGCACGGACACCGTGTACATCAGATTCCCTGAATCTGGAGTTACAGATGGTTATGAACCACCATGCGGGTGCTGGGAATCCCAAAAGGCTTCTCTGCAAGAACAACAAATGCTTGTAACCTCTGAACCATCTCTCTAGTCCCCGATGTTTCCATTCTGAAAGACTAAATGGTGTTGTTAGTACTTAATGTTAGACATTTATCAGGCATGCCTACCAGAGTAGACATGTAATCAATGCCTGCTGTAGCCCAAATTCTAAGAACTGAAGGTAGTCTGAGTCATCTCCTCCACCTACCACAATTGCTAGCTAAATTTCAAGGAGGCTTTTATTGGGGTGCAGCTACTAAAACTAACTTCAGGGTAGACCTTCATTGTAGACAAGCTTTGCCTATATAAATTTATAGGGGAAAATCAAATTTACGAAGATACATAGTGCAACACAATCACATCACTGGAAAAGTACAGCTGTATTTATCTGACTGTCCATGGTTGTTTGTCTTTTCTCTGCGTACTATCTTACAGGAACAGATCACAAATGTGTCCCCCAATCCCAAAGTTCATCTACATAAGGTGAAAACTAACCCAGTCGCATTCAGAGTTCAGTGTTGGCCAAGATTAGGGAAACATCAACAATGAAAATGTTAAAAAAAAATCATTTAGAAAATTTTATTGAATATCTTCAGAGAAAATGGAATGTTAAGTTGTTCACTTAGCTGTTGTGTTTACCTTTTTCCCTATCGCTGTTAGCTTAATTTGTTGTAATAATAGATGAAATTACGTCCCAACCATTTGGTGTTTACTGTTGATTTATATTAAGCTACCTGAGACTTTCCATAAAGGAATCAAAAATATATTGAATAAAAAATTATTATCTAGCTTTAAACATGTGTACGTTTATTGCATGAGGGAAGGGAAATGTTGGTTGAACAATACAGTTCTTCAACAGAAGAAATAGTTTGAGAGATCTATCGTACAACACAATGACTATACTTAAGAATAATGTACGCCGGGCGATGGTGGCGCACGCCTTTAATCCCAGCACTTGGGAGGCAGAGGTAGGCGGATCTCTGTGAGTTCGAGACCAGCCTGGTCTACAAGAGCTAGTTCCAGGACAGGCTCCAAAGCCACAGAGAAACCCTGTCTCGAAAAACCAAAAAAAGAAAAAAAAAAAAGAATAATGTATAAAATTGGCAGGGAGATCATATCTATTAGAGAAATACTCCACAAGAAGGGACAGAAAATTAAAGACAACGGCCATGCAGTAAATTTTAATTTCCACAGGTAAGAACACTGTGGTTCAGTTGTCCTGGCCACACCCAGTGCTCAACCAAGTCCCATTCTCTAGCACTGCCATCTTTGCCACAGACCTTCTGCTTTTGTGTGCTCCTGTTAGGGTTACAAAGTAACACCCACAGTTCTAACTATGTATCAGTGTTGGGAGTGGGGCAGAATGCCCTCTGATGCCTGTCCCTTTTATAAGAGAACATTAACTGTCCCTGCAAGTTTCAAAAGTGTTTCATGTATCACACACATCTATGCAGGCAGGTCACAAAAGCAAAAGTTTCATTTTCAATAAAACTTTCAATTCCATTAAGTTTGATTTTTTTAAAGTAACATATTAAAACAAACTGATTAAGAGAACTTTTGTCTTTTCTTGAAAGATAGATGCATAAGTAAATTGTTATATTGAGGAAAAATATGTCCACATACACAAATTCAGTAGGACAGGGATAAATATGCTATAGAAACAGAAAAAAAAAACCTTCTGATTTGTGGTAAGAATTTCAATAAAATAGCACTTAAATTGGGTCTTTTAGGATAAATGAGATTTGGTAAAGGAGTTGTAAGCTACCATTCAGCCAGATGAGCAAAGGGGGTGTAAATGACACCTAATATTTAGGAATAGACAGATGAAGTTATGGTGTGCATTGATAGCAAAACTACATACATGCTGAGAATTTACAAAGACATTTCTGGATTCATTTATGAAGTGTTTTTATTGCTGTGCCAAATAATTTAGCTTTTACTGTTTCCCAGAACTTAAAACAATAAAATTTATTACCTACTAATAAGTGTTGGGAGCAGTGAGACCCCAGATCCTGAATTTCTTGTAATCCCTGATCTGAGTGCCTACAGCTGCTCTAAGCACGAGACCTTCAGGAGTTCCTGATGGCAGGAGCGTGGTTTCTGGTGGGTTTGGCTGGGGCATGGCTATCTCTATATAATCTGCCCCTGAACACAATAAAGGGGGCATTCTTGGGGAATTCAAGGATGACCCGTGTCACTGTCTCTCTGTCTGTGTCTGTGTATTTTAACGTCCAGCCCCCTTGCCCGAAGCTCGGTAACTGGGTGCCAGCGCACAGAGAGCAGACACGGGGCACAGTGCATGGCAAATAAGATGTGATGATTTAGACCCAACCTTCACTGCCTGCTCCCTCTTTCCTACCACTGCATCCCATATCCTCGGCAGAATCCTTGACCAAATAGAATTTCTTGTCACAGCCCCCAAACAGCATCCTCATTCTACACTCACAGGGTGCCTCTTGCTATAAATTCTACTGAAAGATTCCCCTTCTTTGTCTAAACTGAAGGGCTACCATTATTCAAGGCCCATCTGAGATACTATAGACACCTGATGTGGGATGCCCCTCTGTATCCTGTAAATATGTCTTATTGCCATTCGTCTAAAAATAAGCTGCTTTGGCCTATGGCAGGGCAGAATATAGCTAGGTGGAAAATCCAAACAGAGAGAGGGAAAAAGAAGGTGGAGTCAAGAAGACACCAGCAGTCGCCAGAGGAGTAAGATACCTGGCATTACCGGTAAGCCACGGGGTACATGGCGATGCACAGATTATTAGAAATTGGTTCATTTATATGTAGAGCTAGCCAGTAAGAAGCCTGAGCCATCAGCCAAACAATTATAAGTAATATTAGCCTCTGAATGGTAATTTTATAAGCAGTTGTGGGGACCAGTGGGTGAGAGAGAAACCAGTCCGTGGGGCGAGGCAGGACAGACAAAGTCTCCAGCTATAGAAACCCATCTCATACCTTGGCCACATCTTGTCTCTCTGTATTGTACTGCTAACAGAGTTTATTGGACTTGCTATAGTTCCCTGTTGGAATGGATGAGGTAGGACAGATCCAAACTCCAACTCTGGATTCATATGTCAGCAATAATGACTCAGCCCCAGTTCAAGGATGGTTTCATTTCAAATGATCCCAGATAAGGAGATGGTATGAACTCCACTAAGATGCAAATGACTTGAGTGTAGCTCCCCAGCTTCTTCCTGGGTCCCTCTAAAATAATTCTGTAGCTGGTTATTTACCTCAAACCTACGGGAATATGGCACCTACCAAGTCTAAGAAGGCCGCAACTACAGCCTCAATGACTGTTCCACCTCTTGATCATGGAAGGGACCACATTAGCACTTCAGAATCTCTCCATTACAAATAACGATATTTACTTTGGCACAATTTTATATCCCTTATAGACCAACTTAATCATAATACTAAAACTATTTGTGTATATTTTTAAAATGGTAGCCTGGTGGTTAAGTGTGTAGTACCTAAAATCAAACTGTCACAGTTCAAATTTCAGCTCACAAGGTATATAATCTCAATGCACCTCAATTTCCTCATCTTTGCAATAAAAAAGCATAATAGTAGTGGTACTGAATCGTGAGGATTAAAATGCTTTAAGCCAGTGTCTCAGATTAACTGACCTGACTCGTCAAATTTGGACAGTTATCTTAGGGAAGAAAGCCCTTACTCATATTTGTAATTTCCGGCATTTTTTATTTACTGTGTGGAAATGAATGCATATCTAAATTAATTGATTTTAGTAGTTCATGGCTTCAGAAAGGAAAGGAACCACTGGCAAAGAATGGCGTAGAGCCAGGAAGTCATTGACCCCATTGAGGTGCAGCCAGAGTCCAGGAGTAGCTCAATGACAGGCCTTGTGATGGCTCTCAGAACCAAAGAGGGAAAGACAGAGGAAAGAAGAAATCAGGGTAGACAGCACCATAAACTGCTGAAGCGAATGCAAAAGTGACAAAAGTTCTTCAAAATCACAGGCTTTGACTCGGTGATTTTGATTTGATGGTTTCTTAAAAAAATTAAGAGATGAACAAAGAATGTTGTAGAAACAAGGTGTCTGTCAAAAAGGGTTAATTAAATAAATTTTGGAATAGTGACACAATAATATAAACCCATAGTTCAAAATTTAGAAAATGTCAGTATTTATTTATTAAGTGAAAGCAAAAAGATGACATTATTGAGCATAAGGCCATTTCTATTATATATATATATATATATATATATATATATATATATATATATATACTCTTATTTACATATGATAGAATGAGCCCAGGGAGAGATACATAAAATATTAATTACCAACTTGAAATGAAAATGAGTGTGAATTTTATTTTTTCATTGTACTATGGTTTTCAAATATTGACAGTGGACAATCTGAAAAAAATAGGGTTTTTGTGACATTGACCATGAAACTTGAGTTTTTACAAATGTCACTACTACAACTTGTGGTTTGCAGTCTGTTCTTGCTTTCTCTCTGACTTCCAGCAGACTGTCTTTGGATGTGAAGACATTGGGCAGTGTGGTGGATGCCAAGCACCAGAAAACAGGCTGATTCTAACCTCATTTCTATCATTAGCTTTTGTCTGACCTTGAACTAAGTTCCTTAAATTTCACTGACCCATATGGGTCCTTGAACAGTGTTGTACTGGAGGGGTTGGTGAGTTTAATTCTGAATTAGCTAGGACTGGGGGCCTTCAGATGCTGAAACAACACAGCCAACTAAGCATCTTTATGTAAAGAAAATACAGAGTTTAACTAGGCTTGTGTTTTACACACACACACACACACACACACCAGGACCAGGAAAACATGACATCACAAAATACAAAATACAAATTGTGAGAAAGCACACAGTCAGAGTCCCACAACAGATTGATTCATGCTTAAATCTCTCTCTCCTTCCTTTCCTCCATTCCTCTTTCTCCTGTCCCTTTATCTCTTCCTTTATTCTTACTTTTTGTTGTTATCGTTAATACTCACACTGTTGTATAAGGAACTCGGGACCTTGCACATGCTATCACGGAGCTGTCTACCTAGCCATGTACTGATTCTCCCCAAATGCCAGATCTTGAAACCATGTGCTTCCTGAACATTTTACCCTAACTCTGAACGTACACAAACACATGTGTGAGAATGCGCACATGCGCGCGTGCACACACACACACACACACACTTTAGTAACTGTCAGGAAGGTAGATGGCATGTGGCTCGGAATGAAAACCAATTCTGTGTCCTCATCAGATATGCAGAAATGACCTAACTGTACTCAGAAGGAAGGAAACGCACTGACTTCTAATGGATGATAAAGTACAGGGTAGAATTTCTTTCCCGAGTTTTACTTATCTTGTTTCTGTATGACCTCATTCTGTTTCAGTGAACATTGTTACTGTCTTCATGTCATCCTGTAATAGAGCCGAAGGCACTGTATAAAAACCTACACATCCATCTATCCAGTGATAAATCTCCCACTCTTCCTATTGTGAGACCCAAGGCTCCATGCTCCAAATGCTTTAGGTTAATTGCTCTTTGTTTATTTAATTAGTCTCTAACAGATAATTTTTTTTTTTTTTTTTTTTTTTTATTAATTTTTTATTCTTTTTAATTAAAATTTCCACCTGCTCCCCGTTTCCCATTTCCCTCCCCTCCTCCCAAATATTGCCCCCTCCCCCCACTCCCCTCCCCCTATCCCCACTCCTCTTCTCCTCCCCCCACACCATTCCCCCTCCCTCTCGATACTGAAGAACAGTCCAAATTCTCTGCCCTGCGGGAAGACGAAGGTCTTCTATCTACGTCCAGGAAGGTGAGCTTCTAAACAGGCTAAGCTCCCACAAAGCCAGTTCATGTATTAGGATTGAAACCTAGTGCCATTGTCCTTGGCTTCTCATCAGTCTTCATTGACCGCCATGCTCAGAGAGTCCGGAATCAACCCATGCTTAGCTGGTCTAACAGATAATTTTTTAAAAATACGGCAGGTATGGGACGATGTCTCAGTGGGTCCAGATGCTGGTCATCGGGCCTGATGACTTGAATTCAATATTCAGAACCATGGACTAAAGGAGAAAGCCAACTTCTACAAATGTCTGCTGACCTCCTCAAATACATGCATGCCCCCACCTAGATAAATAATAAGTGTAAAAAGTTTTCATGTAATTTTAAAAATAGAACTCTGTCAGAATTGCATGAGAAATTCAGTGCCTTGTTATTACCAGTAATATTCAGAACCACTTTAACTGTCTTATATTATATAGCTAATTTTCCTTATCTGGAAAATTGGACTTCCACACCGCTCTTCTCAATACGCTTGTCACTGTGTAGTAGAGTTAATCAAATAGTAATTTTGAGAATCAGAAAGGACACCTGTGAAAGCCCCTTAATACAACTGTTCTATCTTAAAATTTTATGTTTCCACAGACAGCTGCCTTTAGCCGGTGCTGCTGTGTCTCATGTAATTAGAAAATTCTTTCAGAGCTATCATTTATTTCACTTGAATGTGTACTCTATGTAATCTAATATCCTTTCCTTGCTAGTATGGGTTAAAGTCGTGGGTGGTGATGTTTGGGGCTGCACAAGCACTCTCTTCTCCAGCAGTGTGGACCAAAGACAGACTGACACGGGCTCCCATGAAATCCTCTCCTCGGTAGCCACAGCCTACTCTGCTACACCTCCACACCATTTGCTCCCCCCTCGGAGCTCAAGGAATGGAAGCCAACATTTTCCACAAGAACGCAGAAGGTGGCTGGGCGGTGGTGGTGCACGCCTTTAATCCCAGCACTCGGGAGGCAGAGGCAGGCGGATCTCTGGGAGTTCGAGGCCAGCCTGGTCTACAAGAGCTAGTTCTGGGACAGGCACCAAAGCTACAGAGAAACCCTGTCTCGAAAAACCAAAAAAAAAAAAAAAAAAAAAAAAAAAAAAAAAAAAAAAAAAAAAAAAAAAAAAAAAAAGAACGCAGAAGGTGTAAGAGAAAAGGACCCAATCATGTTTTCAGTTATCGGTATCATTAAATGGATTGGGTTCACCTGGGTTCTCTAGAGAAGCAGAACCAACAAATGACGGCTATGGTCATAAATAATGAGTGTGAGTGTAAGAATTTTGCTCATGGCTATGGAGTGAGAACCCTAAGGTCTTCAGTCTTCAAGGTGGAGGAGATGCAGGAGACTGAACGGAACATTTCTAGTATGACTGCAAAGTTCTGAGAATAAAAAGAGGTTATGGTGTACATTGTAGCTTGAGTTCAGCTGAAGGATTGACTCAAAGACAACCAGGCAGAGAAAGTGAACTCTCTTACTTTCATAGTTTAGTGGAGGCCCTTCTCCTCTAAACAATACTTTGCCATAGCCCCTGTTCCAACAGTCAGTCTCATCCAGAAATATTCCCCACATAGACACATACATTAAGAACAATGCTTAACTAAATATCTGGGTATCCTGTGGTCTAGGTCTGTTGACACATCACAGTGAGTTTCAGTATTGTAGAATCCATCTTCAATCCTCAGCTAAGAAAATTGATTTCAGAGGTACCTAGCTTTTGCAATTTGTTGTATAAAAACCTATTGATCTTATTATGTGGTTGTTATTATTATATTTTCATCTAAAGCTCATTCCAATACTTCACCATTCTTCCTAAAATTATTATTAATATGAATTTAAGCATATCTTCAACGTATTAATAAATCTCATTTTGTGTGTCAGGGGAGAGAAAATGTACCTGGGTAAGTAGACACATGGCCTTAGGGAAGTTGTTAGTACTCTTGAGATGGTTTGCTCATTAGTAAATGATAACAACTGTACCAACTTCACAGGCTGGTTTTGTTGTTTATTTTGTTTTGATACAGGATCTCCCTGTGTAGCTAAGGAATCCCTCAAGTAAGATTGTCATGCCTCTGTCCCCTGAGTGTCATAGTTATAAGAGTATGATGGCTTTAAAGATAAGATAGTCAACAGTTTTGGGGGGTTTTATAGGACTTTTTTAAAAAAATTATTATACATACAGTTTTCTGCCTGCATCTATTCCTGCAGGCCAGAAGAAGGCACCAGATCTCATTACTGATGGTTGCAAGCCTCCATGTGGTTGCTGGGAATGGTGCTCAGGACTTCTGGAGGAGAAGCCAGTGCTCTTAACCTCTAAGCCATCTCTCCATTCCCCCAATATCCAAGATTTTAAACATAAGCACTTAGAGTGACCAGGCTATAACAGATGCAATCAAAATATTTGTTCATCATTTATCATCATGCTCCTCAGCTCTTTTTTCCTCCCATTCTAATCACTGGCCCAATATGGCTGCTGGCTCTTCTCTCTCTCTCTCTCTCTCTCTCTCTCTCTCTCTCTCTCTCTCTCTCTCTCTCTCTCTCTCTCTCTCTCTCTTCTGATGTTGTTTCTTACTCTGTAAGCACTTGGGAAATTCCCTATCAAACTCTTCAAGCACAACACAGAAAAGAGAACCATGTGTCTCCACTCCAGAGGGGAAAGAGAAGATGGTTCAGACAAGGAATTCATGATTGGCTCATGAGCCTTGTGTTTTTAATTGCTGCTCTTCTTTGTATTGGTACTGAAATTGGTGTAAATGCCCACATTTACTGTAGTTCAATCCCACACTCAACATGGGCATTGTGTTTCCAGACGCTTGCTGCTCCTCCAGGTAGACTGACAGACTAAATATCAGAGAAAACAGAACCCTGTGAGGCATCTTGCATTTTAATTACATTTCTGTGACTGTCTGTTGCTTTTGTGTTACCCATCATGATATGATTAAAAGAGCTGGCTGAGCTCTTTGTTGCTGTTTTTTTCATCACTCTTTCTTAAGGTTTTGCCCTAAAACCATCCCTGCTGCGTGACAAATCATTGTGACCTGGATTATTTAGGATTCCACACATTTACAAAACGTGGTTTAGACTGAGCTTAAACAAAGTCCACCTTCTCTTTGAGACAAACGATGCGTCAAACATCTGGGATGTTCATTTTCTCATCATCAAGAATATTTTCTGGTATTATTTCCCAGAAGGAGTGGAATTCCTGTTACTTAATGAAATTCTTATAATACATCAGATACATATCATGTGAACAGTGCTATAGCCCTTTAACATATTAAGTGATGTTTGTAGGGGTACAGATCAGCTTCTGTTATAGTTATCAACTTCTTTGAGATATTATCCTGACAAGCTGAATCTGGAGATAAAACTGTATTTAAGAGGAAACAAATATGTGTTTCTTAGACCTCATTTGAAATCCTCATCCCTCGGGGAATTGTGAACAATATGTGTACATAACTAGAGAATAACACACAGTCTACCATGTGTCAGGAATTAGGTGTGTTTTATTTAATTTAAGTATGTGTAGCATTCATATGACACATGTATACATGTTTCTAACACAGAACTATATTTTCCATGTGACTAAATGCTTTGTTTGATCTATTAAGTACATTGGACTTTACTTTGAAGATAAAGGCTGATGTGTATGGGTACAGTCATGAAGGCAGGTGGACCTTAGACTTCATTTCCTCTTACCAAGGAATAGGTTGCTCGTGGAACCCCTGTATTCCTCAGCTGGAACCCCGAGGCTGATCTTTCTATTTCTTTCATTTTTGCTTTTTCATCTTGTGCTTTTTTCACCTATTTACATTCTTTGTTACTTTCTGTTCTCTTCTACCCATTTGTTCACCGAAATGATTATAACCAAAAAGAAAGAAAAAAGAAAGAAATTTTAAAAAATGACTGAAGATACAGCACAGTGGTATAGTGCTTACCTACTTAGTGTGTCTGAGGCCACGCTTCTCGGAATAAAGACTTTTAAAATCACAGAGACTGTAGAGGCAAGTTTTAGTGCTGACAAAAACAGGAGTGAAGATTCTGCAATGGCTTCGTCTATGATGGCTGCATTTCTCGTGTGGATTAACAAACGATAACAACTTCTAAAAAAATTGACTGCCTCTGCAGCAGGAGTTACAGTAGGTACAAGAATAAGCAAAGCAATGTAACCCTGCTCTCAAACACACACACACACACACACACACACATAAAAACATTATTAGGCAGTGAGGTAAGGGATGCAGCAGGTGGGTATCAAATCCTAAGAAAGGGAGGTGAGAAAGGGCCTTCTTCTGATTATGTGGTGAGAGTAACTTACAGGGGAGATGGATATTTAACCTGAAGTCGGAGAAGAGCAGGGTCACACAATCACAGGAAAGATAAGAGAATAGTTTCTAAGAGAAAGGAACCATCCATTGTGTCAAGCCGCTGCTGAGAAAGACAAGGGTATATAGATGTCTAATGCATGTGGCCCTGTGAAGGCCTCCAGTGATCTTAGCAGGACTGGCTCCTTTTCAAGCTTAGGGGACTGTCACACAAGTGAAGAATGAAATACAGATAATGCTAAGGTACAGGTTATGGCCTATCTGCTTGAGAATATCTGTGTGGATCGTTCTCAGGAAAAAGCAATTATTTCTCAACATAGGAAAGGAGCAACAGCTAAGAGAGAGAGAGAGAGAGAGAGAGAGAGAGAGGCGGACTGTATGTTCTATTTTCTAGGAAGCTTACAAATGTTTATATACCAGCAAGAATGGTCCATTAGTGATGGGGGAAACAGTGATGCAGAAGACAAGTGAAAGAAAGTTCTTGAGAACAGACCATGGAATGGGTTCCTAAGTGAAGGGGTTTGTTTGTGATAAGAATAAGAAATATGTCTTCCACAGGACTGGGGAGGGGGATCACAACTTCGTATTCCCAGAGAATACATTGGAAACTCGTGAAATCTTTGCTGAGTAAATCTAGTAGGTATCCAACCCAAACCAAGGAACTGTGAACCAAAGACACAGAAAGCAAGGAGGGGTGCAGAGTGGGCAAGAAAAATTGGGGCGGGGGGTGCTGTGACTTACTCATGCCTGTTGGTTAGCTGTATTGTGATCTTTAGGATCCTAATCAGAAACCTTGTTGTTGTTTTTTTAACTCAAACTGTAGCTTTTTAATATGCCTACAAGGCATATAGTTGATTTGGTTTTAAATTTATTTGCTATCCATTGTGTTCCTTTAATAAGGTAAGGCTTAAATGGAAAAAAAATGTTTTCTACCTTACTAATTCATTTTCAGTTGTATGAAAGGAATTTAATTCATTTACCTATGCCTGCAATTTTCCTTAATTTCCAAGATTACTTTTAGCACTGACAAAATTACTGATTGTATTAAATCAAAAGGCAGATTTCCAGACCACACATCTACTTCACCTTAAAGGCAAAGGTGCTAGTGGACAACTGGTAGGATCCAGGTCATGGTTATATAACCAAATGTTTACAAGGCTGCAAAATTATAAATTAACCAAAAAATCTTGTCTACTTTTATGAGGTTTGTATACACTCATTTCTATTATACTTGGTGGGGGGGGTCAAGAGGAATAAAAGACAGATTGTTTGCTATTAAACATGTACAAAATACATTTTGAACATACAGAAATCTCAAGATGCTTTTTGAAAACCTGCTTCTTAGTACTTAAGCTCCAGAATCTTAGACACCCAGAAGTATTAAAAACTCCAATTCTGTACAGAATAGGCATCAAACAAGATACTTTTGAAAACCAAGCATGTTTTGGAGTAGGGTGATGGTTTGCCTGATGGCAATGAATCCTGCAACTTTGCCTCTGACTTTGGAATAAACTGCATGATAAATTTTAAAGTTCTCATATATATTCCTAGTTCCAATGCAGTGCAAACAGAAATGGTGTTTATACACTTCCTAATGGAGTGTATGAATAATGAACGATGAGGCTATATTTTATCACACAGTAATAAAAGTTGAAAATAATGCACTCAGAGGAATTTTGATGAGTTAATAACAAACATACAAATTTACCCTCACATATTCAAAGGGATGAGAAGTGATCTCATTTATTCTAGTGTTATTGTGAAATTTTCATTCATGTCTTGTTAGAAAGTCATCTTTAGTTGATCTCATTTCTTATGTTTTGAAGCTATTTCAATTCCTAACGATCCAAGTGAACTTTCTTTAGACTTCAAAACATATTTGATCATATTTCTAGTTTAAAGGGTTTTTCTGGACCAGGGAGATGGCTTGGTGAATAAAGCATTTGTCATTCAAACATGAGAAGTGGAATTCAAATCCACAAGAGGCAGAGACAGGCAACCACTGGGGCAAGCTGGCTAGCTGAGCTAACTGCAGTAAGGTGGAGAGAGATTTGAAAGGATGTCCACATCAACTTTAGGGCTTCTACTTGCATAGGCACAAACATGTATATGCACTTACAAAGACATGTGCACACACACATTACACGTGCAAAGACATGTGCACAACACTACATGTACAAAGAAAAAATTAGAAATAAAGAAAGAAGAAAGAACGGAAGGGAGAGAAGAAGGGAGGCAGGCAGGCAAGGAAAGGGAATGAAGAAATGGAGGGATGATTTTTGGTTAAGGAAGAGAAGTCTTAATTTAAGCACAATTTAAGCAAAGGGGGCTCTGAATGGGTGTAATTTATACTGCATTGATAATGATGAGAAGCAGCTAACCAGTCGAAAAGTGACTAAGAAAATAGCATTCTAGAGTCGGTAATATCCCTAAAAACAAAGAAACTCTTATTGTCCTACCCATTACAGCATGGCCATGAGACTTGTTTCTCTGCTACCTGCCTCACTCCCACAGTGCCCCTGTGCACCCACTCCCACAGTGCCCCTGTTCACCCACTTCACAGTGCCCCTGCTTCCTCAATTTTCAATAGGAAATTTTTATTTCCTTCCCCTTGGGCAGGCTCTTTTTGAGAAACTCCTTAAGCATTCATGGACATAGGGCTGTTATTTTCTAGCTCACAAGTCTTTGGTTCTGGCAGATCATTCTGAATCTGCATATGGACAAACCATTGTTTCAAGGAATGCACATGATCATATCAGGCCTACATGCTGGAAACATAGAGTTGGGGAAATGTCTCAGTGGTTAAAAGCACCTGCTGCTCTTGCAGAGGACCTGAGTTCCATTCCCAGCATCCCACTAGGTGCAGGCTCACAACCTTCAAGCAGGTACAGTAGATAATCCATCCTGGATAGGAAGCACTAAGGAAAAATATACAAGTAGGACAGTGACAGACAATACAATATTTTTAAATAATCTAGTTATGCAGACCTCTGTGAAAATAGTGTTTTAGTGGAAATCTGAATTGAGACCCACTCCACTGGGACCCACAGTATCTTAGGGTAAGTTTCTCATGGTGAGGGCACTCATGCAAGAGTCTGTAGCTAGAAGGGAAAGGAGGAGCGGAAGAGGGGGTTGAGGAATGGTTCCTCAGTTAACACCCTTGCTACGCAATCAGGAGAACCTGAGTTCAGATCCCTAGAATCCGTGTAAATTCAGGGTGACTGTGGCACCCTACTTCGAACCCAAGTTTTGGAAGACAGATCCCTAGAATAAATTCGCTAGCTAGGCTAACCTTCTCAGGTTGCTCTAGGTTTGACTAATATACTGTCTCTCAGAAAATATGGTGGAAGATGCGTTGGGGAAGATTTCTAACAGCAGCCTCTGACCTCCACACGCATACACACAAACATGTACTTAACACGTGTGTACCTATACATGTACAAACACATACACACATATGTACACAGACACATGCTCTCAAAGCACACAAATTTACCCATGAAAAGAAAAAAGTATACTGGAAATAAGGGGAAATGGCAGAGATAGAGGCAGGAGTTTCTAAGGCAGGGCTCAAATAGGGCCATGTCAGATTCTAATTTTATTCTGAATAAGTTGAGTTGCCCCCAGAGAGTTTTAAGATAGTACTGACATGATCTAATTTGTAATTTTAAAAAAAAAGTCTCTCTGGCTTTGTGCAGAGGCCAAAGGAACCTGGAAGCAGAGAAACCACTTAGAAGCTTGCCGCTATGATCTGTATGCTGGACCTGGGGTAGCAGTGGTGCAGATTGCTGGCGGTGATTCTGATGTGAGTGTTTTTCATAGGCAGGACAGATGTCAGCTACCAATAGCAGGACTTAAGAAAAAGAAAGAATGATACTGTGTTTTTGTTTTATTTGGTTTTTTTTTTTTTTTTTTTTTTTTTTACTTGAACACTGGAAGACTCAAGGTGCCAGTTAGAATGAAGAAGAGAAAAGAGGAAGGACCCAATCCTGTGTGAAGGTGGGGAGCGCAGAAGTCAGAAGAGTAAGGCTGACATCTGAATGGGTGTGCCGGTCCCCCATTGGACGGACAAACCTTGAGCTCTCAGGGAGGAGTTCTGGTTAGTTTGAGATGGAGAAGAGACTAATGACTGAGCACTGGACTCTCCAGTGTATAAAATCTGGGGAGACGAAGAGGGGAAATAAAAGAGGTTTGAAAAGGACTGTTGAAAGAGAAGCAACGCAAATAGAGTGTAAGGTCTTAGAGCCTAGGAAAGACCCTCAGGAGAAGGGAGGCGTCATCTGTGAGGTGGCATGCGGATGCTGATGCTGATGCGGATGCTGATGCTAGTGTTGGTGTTCCTGCTGATGCTAATGTCGATGCCAATGCTGATGCTGGGTTAACAGGATGAGAACTGAGGACCAAACGGTGGAGATGGCGACTCACATTTGATTTCCTGCCAGCCAGTGCCAAAACTGGTACTTAGAAACTGCTCCAAATCAGAGTCCTTGTTTGAGCCTCACCAATTCCTCTCTTGCAGGGACACGGTGAAAAGTAAAACAAAGACAAAAAACAACCTCATAATAAACTCCTGCGTCTCTCCCCTTAGTTTGTACCTGTCACCTTTCCTGTGGAATAGTAGCCTGCTCAGTTCTGCAGATGGCATGCTAGCTAATCAATCAGAGAGAGAGAGAGAGAGAGAGCCTAAATACTGATGACATCCAACAGATTGTCTCACCTCACTCAATCCCAAAGGCACAAAGGTTCAAGTAACTGAGTGACCTTAATATCAGCTTTTATAACGTCATGGTCCAGACTCAGAAAAGGGTTTCTGGAAGTCTGTAGTCATTGCTCTGAGCCTGCAGTCACTTTGGATTCCAGGAACAGCAGACGCTGAGAAACAGGTCACCCTATGAGACTATCTCCCGGGCAGGTATAATCATATCAATAAAACTGCATTGGCCCACAGGCTAGTTCGCAGAGCTGGAACTGAGAATATGAACAACCAGGCCACTAACCAAGGCTGCTTACTATTATGAGACCACCTACCCCCACTGTCCCAATTTTTCTTCTGTTTGCACCTAAATCTTATGTCAGTCCTCACAGCTAGACTGGGATGCCTAATTTGGATCTTCACCAAGTGACCATTTGGATTAAAATTCTTTCCTGCTATTTCATATTACTTTTTATGGTTTTCCTTGGGGCAAATGGCTGGGCCTGACATGTTAGAGCCCAGGATCAGGCCTCTGACTTAGGACTCTAGCAGAGAGAAAGAAATGAAAAATAATAAGTTATAGGACAGGCAGACAGGAAAAGGAATTAAAAACAATGGTGCAACGGTTTCCCTTATAAAGGGTAGCATGAGGAGTAAAGAGTAGCTGACTGAGAAAGCCTCTTGGTTTGTGTAGCTTTAGATGGGTCTTTGCTTGTTTTTTGTTGTTGTTTTGGTTTTGGTTTTTTTTTTTTGGTTTTTTTTTTTTTTTTTTTTGGTTTTTCGAGACAGGGTCTCTCTGGAGCTTTGGTGCCTGTCCCGGAACTTGCTCTTGTAGACCAGGCTGGCCTCGAACTCCCAGAGATCCGCCTGCCTCTGCCTCCCGAGCGCTGGGATTAAAGGCGTGCACCACCACCGCCCGGCTGCTTGTTTTTTTTTTTTTAATCAGTCTCCACACTGTAGCCCAGGCTCACTATGCTTCTCCTCCTGCCTCTGCCTCTTACATGCTAAGGTTATGTATGTATTCCACTGAACCCCAACGCCTTTGTTTTAGTATGAAGACTATCTCAAGACTTTTGAGGTATACCAGAAAGATCTAGTAGATAGGCTCCAATCAATAACAGAAGAGTCAGCCAACAATTGCCTCCCATTGACATACCAAAATTTATTTATGCTTTGGCTAGTGATGTTCTTTAAAGCTTCCTCTGGTTATTTTAAAATAAAATTTAACCAATAAAATCTTATTTTATTCACTGACTGCATTTCACTAAGATACATTTTTCTCAGGTGGAGAATTATTCGGTCAAAGATCATGAACATTTTAAGACTATTAGGGGTGCTCTGGTCTCTTAAAAATTGATTTACCTTACTAGCAGTCATGTATAAAGAATTAAGCTTTATTGAAGTCTTACTCGAGTTATGCCATGAATCTTTATGTCATAGTGGGATTCTCAAAGGGTTTAGATACTGGTACCCAAAGAGAATGATCTTAGCACTTACAGACAAAGAAAATGTTTTCCTTTCCTTTGTTCTATCTTAATTGTTTTCAAACTAGATACTTTGCTAATAAGAAATAATTATAATAATCATTTATTTTGAATTATGTGTTAAACACAAATGATATGTATGGTAGGGAAAAATAGTTTTTGAATCAGACCAGCATATATTTGAGTCTCCAACTCATTACTTGGGCATGTAATCCGTCATTTTAATTTCCTCTTATGTGAATATTAATCTCCATTTCCTAAGTAATAAAGAGAGTTAAAATCAGATCTGTGTGAGACCCCTGTTACCCAGTAAGAAAATTATTCATGAACATGGTGTTTTTTTTTTTCTGAAAAGATCTCATAAATATACTATTTTCTTTTAAAAGAAAAAAAGGAAACATTTTTCTCATGCAACATATGTTGTCCACAGTTCATAAAATTCCCACTTTACAGTTTTGTTAACCACCATGGGGGAAACAAATCCACGAATTTCTAGGCTAGTAAACTCTTGAAACGGCGAGCACCTGGAGGGTCTCCTGGGAAAGCACCGGCTGTGGCTGTAGACAGGGCTCAGCAGTGTCTCTAGAAATAGCAGCCAGTGAGCGCCAGGTGACTAAAGGAGGCTTCAGCTCAGCTCCCAGGCTTTGTGATTAGGCGAGTTTGCAATGGTGTGGGAATAACATGAAGAATACAAATGGAAGTCGGATACATCACAACATTCGGTCAGTTTCCAATCCGGTAAGAAAATCCATCGGGATGGGTAGAAGGTGGTCTGGGTCATGCCGTGAGGTCAGGAGCAAAAACATTGGGATTTCTGTCAGTGGCTGTTTAAGTGAGTCAGCAGAGGAGACCCCTTTTTGATTCTCAGAGAAACATATTTAGCCTTTAAGTCTGAGATGAAAAAAAACCCTATGAAGTTATTCAGTGTATCTTTGCAGCATTGACTTACCATCCTCTGGAGTCTCGTGCAGAACCAACAACCACCTCCAAAGAACGGGATGACAAATGCACCCATTTGAACACAACCCGAGAGTTTGATAGAGTAAGCGAAACAGACATTCTCTCCGTTTTGTTCAGTGTATTTACCACACTGACATTTGGGGAAAGATGACCGAATTTATAATAATTAGAAAGTGAAGAAGGGGTTACAGTGAGCTGAGCTAGGAAATCTAGACATTTTTACATGCAGACTTCACTAAAATGCCAGTCAGTATCTTCTGTTGTGATCTGGAGACTGATGAATAAATGTTTTTTATATGAAATGCCCTAGCCTAGTTCTCAACTGGGAACGGAAGCTCCCCTGTTTTCCTTCAGTGAATCAAGAAACTTGACTTTCAATTTTCGTAGCATTCACAATAATTTTGGCTCTAATTAAAATTTATCTATGATTTCATTAGTTAATCTGCATAGAAGGCAATATTCTCAGATAAAGAGACTCTCACAAAATGTTTACACAGATTTGTCTCAAAATATATGTATTGAATTCCCACTGTGTTCTAGAGTCTGGGCATACAGAGATGAAAAATGAGAATGTAGTTTGAATGTTCAAAATAGTATTAATGTCTCTGGTATTGATACAAAGTTATGGACAATTTTGATTTTATCTGTGATCCTTAAGAATAAACAACAATGTCAAAAATAATGTAGTTGGTATTTCCATCCACCGTTATAATAAAATTGGATTAACTTCCTGTTAGATCTAATATTGCAGAGAATAATCACCCAGGATAGCCCAGATAAATCATTTGACTCAAGAAATCAAGCTCCATTTCCTTTAAAATACAGGGCTGCCAGATCTTTTTTTCTTTTGAGTGGATCTCTAGTAGGAAACATGAGCAGATAATAAAGTCAAATGAGGGCCAAAATTTCAAAGCAGCATTTGAGGTTCAGCAGCCAGATTTTAGAGAAAGGAAAAAGAAGGGAGTTTTCAATGATTTTCTTTTAATATCTATACACGCATACATACACACAAACACATTTACATGTAGGTTAAATGTATTATATATAATATTAAATATATGTTAATATGTTTAATATGAAGACGGTTAGGTTTAGCAGCCATATTATAGACTAAGGATAAAGAAGAGAGTTTTCAATGATTTTATTTTAGTGTCTACCATATACACAGTCACACACAAACTTATGTCTGTGTGTGTGTGTGTGTGTGTGTGTATAATATGCAGAGGTTTATTATCTATTTAAAGTTTTACTTACTAGATAGTAAAGCTCCAAAGGCTTTTTAATTTCCGATACCAAAATACCTTCCCCTACAGAGTCCACAATCTTCAACTTATTTTTTAAATAATCACCATGAATCACTCAGTTAATAATTAATGTTAACTTGTACAGTATAAGATTAGCCATTTCTATATTTAGTTGTAATAAGGAAGAACATGTTATGTATAGCCTCTTTGTTCTTTTGATCAATTCATTTCCTTCTCTGGGACAATTTAATAATTGAGTCACAGATAGAGCAATCCTAAGAAACATTACAGCCTCAGCCCTTACTAAAAGGGATAAAAAGAGTTCCACCGTAAGGATGGAGATGTACTAAGATGAAATTGGCACAGTCATGCTGCGGATAAATGCTTTGTTGCAGACAGCAACACTCAGAATCTTGCTTTTCTAGAAATAAAATGTCTCTCCAAGTACAAGTCACAGAAATAACACAGTGTGGGGAAATTACGTGATTAGTATTATGTTGCCATCTCCTTCTACAGATAAAAGAACCATGGGCGTACTAAAACTTATCCCAGACTCTGTCTTTATTCACTTTAAGTTACACAGAAAATTGTTAATGCCCACTGTGACAGAAAAATAATCAAGATTACTGAGGACGGTCAACCATAGCATTTTTAGTTGCATCGCAAAAACACATGCCTCTTTATCGAGTTTCTTGGAGAATCTTGTAGCTCACCAGATGAAGGAAAGCAAAGCCCTCTGACCCTCACTGAAGTGAAACATGAACTCCTCCATGGTGGGAATTGAGAGGAAAGAAATGTGTGGCATCTACCCATGCAGGGTTAGACTCCAAGTCACTCAGATGTGGTTTCACAGATTGTGTGTGGTCTCCTGCCCTTTTGTGGCTCAACTTTTATATGTGATCACTTTCAAGTCTGGAAATAATAACCCCCTGTTGCCTGAATACCAGAGCATTAAAAAGAAAAAAGGAGAGATAGCCATCTGACTCTTTCACTAATGTCAAAAAAAAAAAAAAAAAGCACCAATGGTCAGTGTAAATTAATAATTTCTTCATTTTAATAAGAAGGTATCTATAAATTTTGTGGCTTAAAACAACCTCAGTTTCTGACTAGAAAGCAAGTTTTCTGGAATATTTAAGGCTTATATCTCGTCTTCACTCATGTTGGAGGACGAGGTGGGAAGTCTTATTTAGTCTTATTTGTCTTTCAGGCTCGCTCTGTGAGTGAGGCAGTCAGAGCAGCAATAGTTAGAAATTTATCTTTTTTTGTTCGGTTGTTTGCTGTTTTGTCTTTTTGTTATTGTCGGAGTTTTGGTGGTTGGTTGGTTGGTTAGTTGGGTGGAACTGAGTCTCACTACGTGGCCCTCGCTGGCCTGGAATTTGCTACAGAGATCAGGTTAGCCTTGAACTCACAGAGATTCTTCATTACTGGGATTAAAACTCTGCGCCACCACACCTGTCAAGTTTTATTATCATGAGGAGGTTCACCCTAGAAACCTAAATGTGTCTGACCTCGTTTTCCCAAACAAGATTTGTCTGCACACGGTTTTCCTGCCTGGAACGAATTTGAGCCGCTTTCAGCTCACACTTTGACTGCCATCTTCTGCCCCCGGAGTGAGAAATGCTGAAGGAACAAGAGAAGTAGAAACAACCCAAGGGAGATTGAAAGAGAACACAAGGAATAACAATAGGCGAAAATAACAATACAGAAGAGGAAACATAATCAGGGAGATGAAAGCAGAAACTTCTGTTGACCGGAACGTACAATAATGAGACTTGCAAAGTCTGTTGAAGCAAGTAACTGGCTCTTACGTTCACTGACTGTACACAGGATAAATTTAATCAGGGTTAAGTCACTGCTTTTCTTCCATCTTGAGTTTTGTATTAAGCCTATATCTCTTGTGCGCTCACTCTCACCATGTGTGTGTGTGTGTGTGTGTGTGTGTAACTTTCTACAAGTTTAGATAAATACAAAATCACAAAGCACAAAGACGGACATATCATAAGAATATGCAGTATAAATTCTGTAATTTATACAAGCTCTTTCTCCCCCAGTGAATATGTACTCAAGAAGGTCAAGGTTCTTATCACTTCATGATTTTTAAAAAATAATTTATAATTATGATAAAGCCTACTATAATTATATAAATTTAGATTTCAGGGAAATGTATACAAAAGGTCTAACTAGTAGATTGAAGAAATCTTTGGAGGCAAAAGAGAAAGGCTTATCACAGGACAAGATGAGTGAAAGAGGGCACTAATTAAGAGGTAAAATTAAAACAGAGGAGATTAATGAAATAAAGAGAAAACTAGGTTATACAGGGCTTTCCAGATGAATCAGCTAAGGGATTCTGACCTAAGTTGCTAAATTTGGATGCTTTCTTATTGGCATTGAATTTGCAGTGGGAGAAAAAGAAGCAAGACGAATATAAATTTAAACCAACAACTATAAAGACTCTTCCATACCCTACTGAACTGGTGGAAGAATGAAGAGAGGTGGAGAGGCAGAGTCTGCAGACTTTCTTAAAGCCTGATATTCTGACTCACATATAAAACAAAATACATAATTTTGTGGCAATGAAATAGTTTGAGCATTGTGTTTTCCTCTTTTCTGATTGCCTGCTTGACTTTCAGCTAAAACTCCTTGATAGATGTGAAAATCAATCAGAATAAAGTGGCCCAACACAATCAGGCCACTTTCTGCCCTGATGTTATTAATTGTTCTAGTCAATAAGCTTTGGGCCTCCATTTGAGCAGTGAAGTCACTACTCCATTTCTCTTTGTTCTGAATATGCAGAGAAGAAGCTCACTGAGAGAATTGTTTTCAGTGTTAATATACAATAAATTCATATTGGTGAAAGCTAAGTCTACCAAGGATCTGTCATCTGCCAGTTTTCTAGCTATTTGCCATTTTTTCTCCCTAAATTTTTATGTGTTTCCCAGAGTTTTAAAAGTTATTCTAGTAAGAAAAAATGCATGTATTAACCCCATTTGATATATAAACTCCAAGAGAGTTCGGGTTCGATACAAATTACCCATTCCAGATTGGCCCCAAATCTTTCTCATCATCCTGTGTTCCTAACTATAATTTATTGATGCAGAAAACCTATTTGGTATTTGCTTACCTACTTGCAGCTTCTAAACATGCAAGCACAATTATTTGTTAGATTATCCTGTCATTGTAGCAATTTCCAAAGTAGACAGGACAAAAGCTTCTAATTGTGTAAGCACAAAAGTCAAGAGAATCCTGCCCCATGTCTTATCTTTAACAAACAAGAAATTTATGTCTGTCTTCTCACTCACTACTGCCCATTACCTGCATCATAATTTGTGTTAACTAAATAGCAAAGATTTATTTTCTCATATATATATATATATATATATATATATATATATATCTGCCTATGTGGGGGCGTGTGCATGTGAATACACATGCTCACAAAAGCCAGGGGATGGTGGATTTTCTGTAGCTGTCATCACGAGCAATGGCGAGCCACTGGGTGGGGTGCTGGGAACTGAACTCCAGTCTGCAGAAAGGTCAGTACATATTCATAACCACTGGGCCACCTCCCTGGCCTCCAAATACATGAATTCTGTGATCCATAACTACAATAGAATATTTATGTCCAAAACCAAAACAACAGGAATATGGAAATACAATTAACTTTGCATAGAAATTATCTTCAAACAGTTGTGGACTGGGATGAGAAGACAGGTGGAGATGATCTAGGAGGAGTTGAGAGAGGGAAAAATAATCAGAATATAGTGTATAAAAAAATCTATTTTCAATTAAAAAACAGAAAAAAGATTATCTTTGGATCTTTTTCTGCTTCCCTTAAATATATAATGATCAAGGCATCAGAACTGTATTATATATAAAATGTGAAATATTCAAAATCAATTCTGCATATTTCTAAAGTGCCTATTTCTCAACTGAGCAGAACCCACCTAGAGCAGAGTCCTGTTTTCCATCACCCTTCCTAAGCCTACCACGTAAGTAACAGCACAGTGTTGATTATTATGGTTCTAATTCTTTAGCTGTACAAAGATTTATTCAATGCTTACTATGTGCCTGGTAATGGGGGAGATGTCAGAGAACCAGATAGACAAGTTTCCATATAATAGAGTTTTATTGAGAGAATAAAAACTAGTAAATACAACATGTTGGTTAATGATAAATACCATCCAGAAATAGAATAATGTGGCAGAGACCAGTTACACTGGAAGGCTTCTCTATGGAAATGAAATTTAAATAGAGAGCTGAAAGATCAGAAAGAGTTGCCACACACAAGTGTTGAAAAATCTTTAAGCAGCGGGCAAATTAAAATCAAGGCCATTCAGTCAAAATGCTCATTGTTTGCTGAGGCCCTGTGAGGACAGAACGACCTGGATGGGGAATATTAGGAAACAATCAGAGTTAACAGGGCCAGACCAAGTAGTGCCTGAAGACCCACGTAGTTAATATAATTCTTATATGATAGAAAATCAGTGGAGGATTGAAAGGGAGACAGAGATAGAAAGACAGAGAAAGGAAGACTAAACTCATGGGTAAAATAAAGTATTTTAAGAGATGTGCAAAAGGCAAAGAAACTTTCAAGAGAAGTTTTACATGTATCATCCCCTGTTTAGACAATGGAGAGAATGCCAGTCCTGTGTAGAAGCCACGGTCCCACTCTTGTGGTGGTGTTCAATTGAGCAGTTCACCTACCTAGAAAAATCCTAAAGACAAGAAGACAGAAAACAAAAAATAAACCAAGCTCATCCCTAAATAGGACACCTATCACAAGGCTAAGGGAACACAGAGGCAGAAAGAATATAAGAACCAGAGGATGTGGGGAAGGCTGTGAAATTCTGTCTTCTGGACAAGACATAGCTATGATCCTCATGAACTCATAGATGTGGTCACCCACACAAGACAACAAGAATTCCAGGACAGATGAGGTAGATGATGCTCAAGCCCCACCCCTTCTGTGGAGCCCTTAGCCTAGGTAGTTTCTGAGGAGAGAAATCATTCTTTTCTGAGAATGCGGCCACGGACAGAATTCCTACTCTCCAGTGGGTGGTCCCACATCCAAGCACATATGGGCAGGAGTAACTGGATCTAGTGGGTCATTGAGTTGAGAGAGGTCATGTTGAAGATATATGGCAGGAGTTGGGGGTGAGATATTAGGAATGTATGTGACTATATTTCATCAAACACCATGTGAGCTTCTCAAGAATAAATAAAATTGGAAAAGTTTAAAAGTTAATCAAAAATACATTAGAGAAAGTGAAACTATATTAGAAACCAAAGAAATGAAAAGGACAGAGAGAGCAGGATAGAAAGAAAAGTCACCTGAACAGAAGTATGCAAACATCTAGCAAGAAGACTATATAAATAGTGTGGCTAGAAAGAAACACAGTACATATTGGCTCAATTGGTATTTGAATGTGAGACTAAAATATTTAGAAGCAAATCATCCACATGTCACATAAGAAAGAATATTTCTGCAATTAAGCATTGAATCTATAGATTTCAAAGGCATTCTGCATTATAGGAACTATCACACAAGGAAATAGTATAAGAAAGTTGTGTGTGTGTGTGTGTGCTTAAATTTAGAGACAAAGGATCTTATGAGATTACAGGCAGAAAAAGTAAGTTATCTACTAGAAGGCTAGCCTCAACTCAGGGTGTATTTTACAGTAACTTTAATTGCCAGAAGTCATTGGAATAATAGCAGCAGCTTTCCAAGGCAAAAAATAAAAATAGAGATTGAATTAAGAATCCAATATCCAGGCAAGATGTCATTTGTTACTAAAAGCATCATAAACATAATTTCAAAGATAAAATGCCTCCAAAAGTATAGGACTCCTGAGCCTCATTTGAAAGTAACAGATACTGAAATTCAACTATGTAAAAGATGCATTCAAATGAAGAGCACAAGAATGGTAGCATCCTTCTAAGAAAGGAACCGAGACTCCAAGGAGAGGGACTACAGGATGGGGGAGAAAATAATATGTTTACAAGGTTCAGGTGTGACTATAATGTATAGAGTGTAATGTACGTAATAGATAGGTGTGTGAGGTTAAGACAGGAAGAGCACTCATGTTTGGTTAACCAGAGACCATTTAAAAATTGAGAGCTCTTTTAAGTATTTTGACTATAATTGCAATTGGCTGGACTAGCATTTTGGACGTAACATTATGGTGTTCATAATGGAAAATTAATTAGATGGGCCAATAAGAAGGTTCACTGAGTAAAGGCACTTGCTACCAAGCCTGATGACTTGAGTTGAATTTCCTGGAACACGCAAATGGTAGGAAGAAAGAGCCAACTGAGGCCGAGTGTTCTTCTGACCTCTATATGCTTCCATGGCATAAATGGGCATGCACACGCACATGCACACGTACACACACACACACACACACACACAGAGAGAGAGAGAGAGAGAGAGAGAGAGAGAGAGAGAGAGAGAGAGAGAGAGAGGAGGAGGATGATGATGATGACAACGACAGATCTGAACTAAGATGATTAAAATATAGACGAAGATAAAATGGTTGGTCATTCAGGAGAGACTGAGAAAGAAAACAGAGAGATGAGATATTATCTGACAACAGACAGTAGAATAGACACTGCCAATTCGCTGTCATAATAGCAAAAAATATGAAAGAAGTCAGTCAAAATGACTACCAAATATGAAACTTCACCACATAAAACATGTAAAGAGAAGACAATTTAGTCGTGGGTAGAGAGAGCAAGAAGTGACTGAGTGTCTTAATGTTGGGTCAGAAGCCCAGGTGGAATATCTATGTAGCAAGGCATAGAATAGAAATGTGGAATGCAGATGTAAACAGAAGCAAATGGCAACACAGAGCGATAAGACAGGACTGAGTATCCCTACAAACGCTTCAAAGGAACTGAAGCTCTTTACTCAGAGAGCTTCAAAGACACAGTAGAAAAATTGTTCTGGAAATCACTTGCCAATACAAATCCTAACCAAATACAGGGGTTCAATGACTGAGAACAGAGTCAGGAATAGAGACTCACTGAGACCAAGAAGGGGGTGCTTAACAAAGTAGACTTCTCTGCGACTATAGGGAGACAGAATTTCTCTCAAGGATTTTAGGGATTTAGCACCCAATTTTTCCTTATGTAATATGTTAGTTTCTGTTACTATAACACTTTTGAAAATTTCAGCCCATGGTCAGTTGGCCTGTTGTTTTGGGGCCTTTGGCACAGTGGTATAGTATAAATTACTCAAAATCTGGAGACAGTAAGTAAGCAAAGAAAGAGAAGGGGCTAGAGCTTGGGGACGTCCTCCAAGGACACCTTAGTTTGATCTAACTTCCTCCCACTAGGCTCCACTTATTAAGGCTCAGGACCAGGTCACTAAATCATTAGCATGTGGCCTCTGAGGGACATTTTAGATCCAAACTCATGAACATAGCAACTGTGTGAGTGACTGATTGCTATAAAATATCTTAAAGTTCCCATTTAGAATTTCAATTTCTCCCTGAAACGGAAATCTTTAATCATAAAACAACCAAGTGGGGCTTAGAATTCAGACTAAAATATACCGTAAGCTATTTTATGGTAACTTGAAAATGAAGCTATAGCCTTATTATATGCCTTAGAAATTTCTGCTTTATCTCATTCAAACCTATATGCAACAGCACAGAAGGAGGAGCTAAACGCTTCCAACACCTATTCACAAAGACGTAGGTGGTATATACCCATTAACTACAGGAAGCCACACTCCTCTTCTGTTCTAAATAAAATTGTCAATTGGTTAAGAATCCTTTCTTTTTTCCAAATTTGTACTCACATTCTGTCTGGCATGTATGAGGACCCCAAATACACATATATCTATTTAATCTATACTTTAGCATCACTTAGTTTATGGGGTAATAGTCAGAGGTCCGTGCGTGCTCTGTGGAATCCAAGTCTTTCAGACAAGCAGAGATCAGAGGCAAATTATTCAAATGTTTGCTGCAGCAAGCCAGAGGGTTCTAATTTCAGCTGATTACCTCTGTGCATTTAGCTGAGTCATTCAAATTTCTGGTTCAAAGGCGCAGCTTTTACCATCTTACAAAGTTGTTTTGTTGAGTGATTTTAATCTTGAGTTCCTATTTTACTTCCCATTTGAGACTTTAATACCGTTTCCACAGTGACAAGCCTCTGTTAATCATGGCCCTGGGAATTGAGCTCTCAAGGGTTTACACAACCCCCTTGTCTCTCAGTTCCCAGGGTTGATTGCAACTCCAAATCCTGCCCTTGGGGACCAGAGACAGTGCCTGCCTACTCAGCCTGCCTGAAAAACACAGTGGGCAAGCCAGAACTCAGTGGCTGCTCATCAGTGTTTCAGGGATGTTAGCTGAGACTTTTACCTTTAGTCATGTAGATAGCTGTCATACAATCTCTGAGATCTAGCAACAGCTTCCATATGCCGGCAGTTTACATGACAGGCTTTAGGAGGAAAGGAAGTCTTTGTTATTGGGAGCTATCAGGTAAACTGGGTTTTAGTAGGTAGAAAAAAGAATTAAGCTTGAAACTATAGGCTAACTATAAACTGAAAACCACCACTGGTATCTAAATCCTGCTGGTCCTTGAAGGTTTAAATCAAGTTTTACTTTCTATATTAAACTGTTATTGACTTACAGGAAGCAGCTTTAAGCAATTAAAAACACAGAAAATGATATACAAACACATACAGATCACTACATGAGCTTTAAATGTTTTATTTTTTAAATTAAGTGTATATGCAGGTATCTGTGTCAGAGTATATACAAACATGAGTGAAGTGCACAGCAAGGTCAGAAGAAGCTAGCGTCACAGGTGATTTGACTTGGATGCTGGGAACCAAACTTGGGTCCCTTGCAAAAGCAGTACATGCCTTTAACTGTTGAGCCATATCTACAGCTGCCATTACATGATATTCATGCCATAAAGAATCACTCTCTGAAAGAAGAGGGCCACATCTTATTAAGACAGAAGACACAAACCCCAAGTTCAGTCGACTGTAGTGACAGGCTGTAGTGAATACTCAAGGGGATGATGCTGTGGGATAATGCTTTGTACCCTGTAAAGATTTGTCACTCTCATTGATTTAATAAAACACTGATTGGCCAGTAGCCAGGCAGGAAGTCTAGGCAGGGCAACCAGACTAAGATAATTCTGTAAAGAGGAAAGGCAGAGAGTCGGTCACCAGCCAGATGCAGAGGAAGCAAGATGGGAATGTGTCACTGAGAAGAGGTACCAAGCCATGTGTCTAAACATAGACAAGAACTATGGGTGAATTTAAGTTGTAAGAGCTAGTTAATATACCTGAGCTAATAGGCCAAACAGTTTATGATTAATATAAGCCTGTATGTGTTTCTTTGGGAATGAATGACTGCAGAGCAGGGCGAGACAGACTTTTGTCTAAAGAAAAATCCTTTTTAATTGTGGCTGTGTTCTTCAACCTCTCCCTTCAGCCTACCTAGGTACTGACAGTACCTTTACCTACACTCAGATCAAGAATGTACACCACTTTTATGCTAAAGTGTTTCACTAATGGCTCTGTCTGACCATCCAATCAGTTCTCCAAGAGCAGCTCTTCTTAGGGGTGAACACCTAGGACTAAGCTGAACCTGCAGTTTGCATAGACTTACAGCCAGAGAAACCAGCAAAAACATTGAGATTCTTAGTTAATTTCCTGGCTAAAACCTGGCAATTTCTTTTCTAAGAATTCTGACTTAGTCCTTTTGTGTAGTTTAATTTTATCCCCTCAAAATCCTTAACTCCCCTTCTAACTCCCTAATACCAAGAATATGAGTTTATTTGGAAGTAGGGTCATTGCACGCATAATTTATTAAAGTCATACTAGAGTAGGGAGAGTTCCTTATTCGATATGATCAGCACTGATAGAAGGAGAAAACTGGACACAGCTACTTAAAGAGGGGAAAAACACAGAACAACCATGTGATGCTTCAGACAAAGGTGAGTACTGCAGGACAAGCAATACCAAAATTTGCCCCCAAACAATGGAAACTAGAAGACATGGAAGATTCTCCCTTGGATACAAGTGAGGGAACAAGGCTCTGCTCATACTTTGATCTAAACTCTTATCTCTGCAACCCCAAGACAACATATTTCTGTTCTTTCACAATAAATAGCATGAACACAAATGCATGAATATTTTAAAAGTGTTGCTGATGGTGTTGATACAGCTTTTCAGATCATTTCTGATGAAATTCTCCGTTTGCCTTCCCCAGAAGTGAGCAGATGCTTGTGACCAGGCAGAATCTTTTAGAGCCTCTGCTCTGCTTCAAACCTCAATTTGCTCACCTCTGTAACAAGATAGAGGGCCCCCACCCCTATGCAGGCATTAAAATACCCTAAGGTAGAAATGCAGTCCAGAAAGTAGGTCAGCCTACCACTTTGACTGGGACCCGTTACACCTTTTTATATTCCCAAACTGTTAACACCCCTGTTCCTGTCACATCGAGCACTTGGCCATTTCCAATCATTTAGCCTCACAAGGTTTGTATGTGGGGGATATATTACTTCCTAGCAGGCCTACAAATTCTCAAAGCAATATCATTTCATCATTCCCTTTTTAAAGTCAGTTGAGAGAGTCCCCCCCTTAAAGATTCCTTACACTAGAGTAGATTATAGATGCGAAGCAATCTCTTCAACAGATGGATGAGAAGAACTATCCAACACTTAAGTTATACATAACCTACTCCTCTCAAAACAATGAACTCAGCAATAATAGAATACAAGAAATGCATAAGATTCAGTTTCCCTTTCTTAAAAGTACTTATCTTGAATCACCATAAGGCAGGTTTTTAAGATCTCTCTCTCTCTCTCTCTCTCTCTCTCTGTGTGTGTGTGTGTGCATGTCACTTTTGTGTAGGTGTCTAGGAAGGCCAGATAGGGGTGTGGGATCCCTTGGAACTGGAGTTATAGATGGTTGTGAGCTGCTGATACAGAGGCTGGGAACAGAAGCTGGGTCCTCTGGATAAGCCTGAAGTGCTTTCCTCTGCTGAACCAACTCTTTGAGCCTCATGGTTCAATTTTGAAAACACAGTAAATTCTTCCCTGGTTTAAGTAGAGCAGAAGCACTGCTGTCTTAGGCTGTATTACTACTATCAAAGGTGGTTTGTAAATCTGAAACATTTTACTGTTTAGACTTGTTAAGAGTGTTTTCCCAAGCGATGAATGAGCACAGTCTACCTTAGATCACATCATTAGTATCACCAGCTTCTCCACCAGAGTAAATACATACTGCACCTCAATTTGTTTGCCTGGCATTGGCAGCAGATTGCTATATAGAGAAACTGCCAGCTCAAGCCTTATGGAACTTACATAGCATCCTTCTCGGTGACTTCAGCTTAGAAACAAGCTTGGCCACAGACTTCATTCTGTCATCTAAAAGAAGAGCGAAGTAGGTTAGGCCATATTGCAATGGAATTCATCTTAAAATGACCATTTTACTTATGTTTTTAAATAACTAGATGAGTTGTTTTATTGCATTGTGTACCATGTTTTAACTAATACCATGTAAAATTTCACATAAAGTGTGTCTATGATTTTATTTGTATCAATATTTGCACCCAAAATGTGAATTTACAAACACTCCCAAACTGTTGTAGCCAGTTATGAGTGACGAACTGGCTGTCCAAAATGCTGTGTTCACTTGAGCTTGTATATTTTCTGACTTTGTTTTCCAGACACTGCAAATGGATATAACCAAGCTGAACATAACCTTGCTTCGGATCTTCCGCCAAGGAGTAGCAGCAGCGCTGGGACTCTTACCCCAGCAAGTGCACATCAACCGTCTCATTGTAAGAAGCAAACTTTCACATTCCCAGAATTCAAACTGGCTTTTCATCATCAAAGTCTCCATGACTGATGAGTTACCATATTACCTATTTTTGTAGATATAGTTTTATAAAAGCATGCCATATTTGTTTGTTTATTTTGTTTTGGGTTTTTGTTTTGTTTTTGTTTTTTGAGACAGGGTTTCTCTGTAGCTTTGGAGCCTGTCCAGAAACTCGCTCTGTAAACCAGAGCTGGCCTCAAACTCAGAGACCCGCCTGCCTCTTCCTCCCAAATGCTGGGATTGAAAACATGCGCCACCACTGACCAGCGCTCGCGTTTTTTTTTTTTTTCAAAGTAAGATTTATTTATTCTGTATACTATGTTCTGCCTGCATGTACGCCTCCCTGCCAGAAGAGGGCAGTAGATCTCATTACAGATAGTTGTGATTGCTGGAATTGAACTCCAGACCTCTGGAAGAGCAGCTAGTGCTCTTAACCACTGAACCATCTCTCCAGTCCAGGATTTATCTAACTCATTTGACTTTAAACTATGTCTTTAAGCATAAGTATTCAGGAAGCATCTGAGAAATATATGTTAAGTTAGTACACACCTGTAATTCTATCACTAAGGAGGCTGAGGCAGGAGGATGCAGACATCAGGGTCAGCCTATGTTAGCCAATGTAACCATCAGGATACCTTCTGAAGTTAAGAACAGATATATATGTATATATATATATATATATATTATATATATAAAATATATATATATATTTAATTAATTAAAATTTGAGACCAACAATAAGTTATTATCTAGTGAAATATGAAATTTCACATTCTGAGTGCTAACTAACCAAAGTCAGGCCATTCGAAAATTTTGTATTTCACACTGGCTACAGAAATTCTGTGAGTGACTGGTCAGTTCACATCGTTCTCTGCCATGACTTAATTCTCGAAACCTGACTTCAGTATTTGTAAGGAACAGGTGCACATTTCCCCCACCGTTTTTCGGTTGTCTTTAACATACCCCAACGGTGTTCACCAGGAAAAGAAGCGCCAAGTCGAGTTGTTTGTATCTCCTGTGAACCGGAAACCGGGAGACCCGCAAGCCCTGCAGGCTGAAGAAGTGCTGCGTTCACTTAACGTCGATGTTTTGCAGCAGAATTTACGGCAGTTTGGAATTACAGACATCTCCCCTGAGGTATGGCATTGCACGGAGTTCATTAAAAGGAAAAAAAAAAACTGCAGTTTAGCAGGATTTGCTAATCCAACCCGTGAAGCTTTGAGACGAAAGCCCTTAGTTGCCTGTGGATTTTTTGTTTGTTTGTTTGTTTGTTTGAGCCTGTAGATTTTAAACCAGCAATTTCCCTAAAGGTCAGAATCCAGTACACAGTTTCTGTGTTTTCCTTAAGCAAATTTACCTTTCATGGTAATGTTTCGTTATCTGACGCTGATTCTTGAAATCTGTGACCTTGTAATTATTTATTTTAATCAGCAGTAAACTGTCTACAAGAAAGATCAGTTAGATGGGTTTGACATTTGCTCACCTGTGAAAATGATTTGCAAAACAAAACAAAACAAAATCTCCACTCTGGACTTTCTTCCTCAACAGGTGAACCCTTCATCATCATGTTTATTGGCAAAAAAGTCACAAAATACGCATCCCCCCGACACACACCATGATTTGAAATTATGTGAAATATGTTTATATGCTTTTCCCTATGTGTAAAAACTCTGAATATTTTCTTCATGGTATTTTCTAAATTTAACACTTAAAAATGGTCTCCCTGCCATCTCTTCTATTTTCCCTCTCCTATCAAAATTAAATTCATCAGAATGACCAGTATTCTAAGTAGACGCAAATTCGGTTCACAAATTCACAGAATTTGGCTTTGAGGGAAAACAGTACACACAGAAAGTGGGGTACAGAGAAATTAAGCAACTGTCTCAAAGTAATTCAAGAGTACAGTATAAACCAACACGCATCGTGTTAGGGCCTGGATTCAAAACCCGGTACAGGAAGAAAGAGAAAGAAAAAGAAGAAGGGGGAAAGAGGGAGGGGGGAGAGAGGGAGGAAGGAAGGAGACACACGGGGGCAAACAAAGAGAGAATATGAACATCCAGACGAGGCATGGAAGTACCCCTGAGATGCCAGATACCAGCACTCGGAAAGGCGAAAGCAGGAGAGTCGTGAGTTCAAAGTCAGACTGACCTACACAGAGAGTCCCTGACCAGCCTGAGCTACAGAGTGAAACACTCTAAACAAATGAAAATCAATCCTTATCCTATGCTGATTTTATTCCTCTTTCCAGTAAGCCCCACCGCCTTTCATTGCAGCTGATACATAGGTACTACATGAAAAACCTTAGTACTCAACCATTCAAATGTTGGTTGGACAATTTGGCTCTGTGAGATTGTTGCTTTTGGTAGTGTCAACTGCCCGAAGCCTCAGTTTCTCCATATTCCAAATGGATACAGTCCTTATCTGATGAGCTGGACATATGGATTAAATTTTCTAAGCCCGTGTGAAAATCCTCAGATTTTGTTTGTACCAAACAAAAGTGATTTGAATACAGATGACATAATATTGAGAATATGCCATCCTTTGGTGTGCATAGGAGATTGGATCCAGGACACAGCGTATACCAAAATCTTTGGATGCTCAATCTCCTAAGAAAAGTTATATTCACATGTACCCTATGAACATGCTTCCATATGTATCAAATCTTCACCAAATTATTTACAATACATAATATAATGTAACTGAAATGCACAGGGCTACTTAAGTGATTATCTAAGGAAAACTGGCAAGAAAGTGTACGGGTGAACTGAAGATGAATTTTCTTTACTAATATTATCTGTCTACAGTTGGCTGGATTTGAGGTTGCAGAAACCATAGAAAGGAGGACAAACCACATGTCACTACTGAACCAAGACAGCTACCCTTCTGCTCACACCCCTTCCCATTGCTTTTGGTTTTGTTCCCCCTCCCTCCTGCACAAAACTTGCTTCTTTTTGAGCCACCAGAGTAATCTTCTCTTTTGTAAACATGGCTCGCTCTCCAAATTTCGTGATTCTTTGGTTTCAAAATACAATAGCATGCAGTCCATCTTAGTAAGGTGCACGGTCCTCCGTGTGCTGGGCTTCATAACTACTGAGTGGGTGCGTAGATTATGTTAGAGCAAGTCTAATTGCTTAGCTATCATGACCTCCAACCCCTTTCCTCCATGCTTGCAACCTGATCTTTCTACACACCTTTCGGAATCCTCAGCCTGTTTAATGGCACAGCCTTCCATGGTTTCTTCAAGAGCATGGGTGCTTGTTACATCATTTCCCCATGGAGCCTAGAGCAGAAACCCCTCCTGCTCTGTGGGTCTTCTGTGTGTCTGTCCTGTAGGTTCCTCCATGGGACAGGCTGTGTCATTTTGTCAATGTTTTAATTTCATTCTCAGTGCAGTGACCAGAATCTGAAAAGCTGCGTAAACAAGGAGCCCAAAGTTTGGAAGACAAGTAAACAAGTCAAGAAATATGGAGCTTGATTCTTACGTTAATTGAATTGTGCTCAGAGAGAGCAAATAGATACAACCCGGTGACTTTAGAATAGAAAGATCACAGCCAGAGTGTGAAGGCCACTCTTCAAACAGAACTCATTAAAATGTGTACTTTAATTTAAAAAGTAGAAACTTCACAACATCACTTTCATATGGCAATGAGATAAACATTAAAATAAGCACGTGATAAGAATATGTTTTTAAAAAAATGAGTACTTGGGGGGTCTCCTGACTTGGAACTACAGTGAAGGAGCAGCCTACCCGGACCACCAATCAGAAAGCTGTTGGGCAAAACCTGCCTTGAATTTTAATAGCAAGTGTATTTAGTGACCAAAATATAATATTTTCTCATAAATTTGTTAGAATCAAAAAAAAATCTAAGAATTGTATAAGCTGTGAAATACTCAGTAAAAGAGCCCATCGAGTGTTTAAATTGGCTGGAAGGGGCTTTCGTTAAGGAGTGATGGCCTGTTTGACCCTTTTGCTCAGCGGCTCTAAAAGACATAGTCCTGAAAGTGAATGTAACCAGGAGAAAGCCAAGGAAGACAGTGTCTGCAGGGCGCAGGTCCCCAAGGGCTTGTTTCACGGTCAGCAGGAGGGGCGTTGCAGGACAGAAATGATAAGAAGCAGACCTGTGAGCCTACCAAGGCTCTTCTCTAGGTTTCCCAGTGTCTTTCTTCTTCTCCCTCAGCTAAGGCTTTACAGTCGTTTGTGCCTCAACCCTGCCTTACCTAGCAATCCTTAAAATGTATCTTATTATGGCAGTATAGCCATTCACGGGGGAAAGAATATTGCAGTTCTTTCATCCATTTGCAGGATTTCACACCGATGTTTCAAAACATCTATTCCTGAACTTATGTTAGTTACCTTCATGGAACACTGTATTTTTGCTACTCTTTCTTTATGTTCCTGGTTATTTTTTTTTATTGGAAATGACTCCGAAACCAAAGAAAAATATCAAATAGAGAACTAACTTCGTTAATCATCTGTTTCCAATCTGAGTTTCTTGAGGGAAAGAGTTCTTTTCTTTCTTTGCTAAAGTAAAGGGTCTTAAGACAGGGTATCACTCTGTAGCTAGCTGTCCAGGAACTTAAGAACTCCAAGGTCTCTTGATAATCCTCCTGCCTCAGGTTTCCCAGTGCTGGGGCTACAAATGGAAGCCATCACATCATATATAACATATATTTACATATATGTTCTAGGTATGTGGTACCTAGAACACTGGAAGCACATACTGTTTTATTATAAGACACCTGTAAAGATAAAAAATACTTCCTTTTTCACCGTAAGTTCCAGAGAAATAAAATTATATTCACCTTTTTAGTTTTTATCTTATTTACAATTTTCCAGAAATTGTTAGCTATTTATTAAAGCATAAAGTTCCACATTATTTAGGTTTTTATTTTTCTTTATTTGCAAATTACTCCAGTTCCTCACAACTGTATTTCAAAGGAGAAAGTTGCCTTCTTTAAATAACAGGCTGAAGAACTGATGGAATATTTACAAGAGAAAAATCATATTGTGTAAAATAGGAACCACAGTTTGTGAGTTGGGTGATTATTCCTTCAAACTCGGATAATTAGCCAACAGGCACGTGTAAGGAGTTCCAGATTTAGCACACAATTCTGAAGGCATGTAGCATCGGCGTTGGGATACTGGATCAGGTGCAGATCAAGTGCTTGCATTGTGCCAAATACACTTGACATCTAGTGCTAATCCAACCAAACCAGATTGTTGTGAGGTGCATCTCCTCGATCTGCCCTCATCAAATGAGCCAGACCATTTAGAACCTTTCCATTTCATCCTTTGGGCTTCATCTCGCCCAACAAGCTGTGCCTCCTGTCATCCCTGCCTCTGGACCATCTTCCCTGATATGAGGAACTGGAAAGAAAATGGAAAAGGTGAAGAGAAATAAAGAGCAAAAGGGGTTGGGGGAGGTGGAGCGGAGGGCCGAACCAACTACATGATATGAGTTACAGAGCAGCTAAGGAGGTCATCGTCATAGATAAAAGAAATGTCTCCATTTTTAAACAATAAAACACAGCAGCTAATTTCACTGCCCCTAAAGGGCAGGGCAACACGGCTACGACATCAGTCATAAAGATGTTGGGGTGGCATTAACTTGACCCGGTCTGGGAGTCTGTGAATTATTGAACCCATAGCCCTGACAGAATCTAAGGGCCAATGGGTTCACCCTATGCAAAGGCTAGATGGGAGGTTACTGGGAATTACAATCTTTTGATGTGTGGGCTCTTGACTATAAACTTTTCCTTTATTACCAGCCCTTATCGAGCTGTTTAGATCTCCGAACAGATATAGCAGCACTCAGCAGGGACAGCGTGACTCAGAAGAAAATCTATTTACCAAGAATGTGCAGTGACTAAGTTCCAGTTCAAAACAAGAGTTTTATTTTATTTTCTTAGCCAAGGGTGGGGCACGGGAGGGGGCAGGATAATTCTTCCATTATTGGTGCTTCACTTTTAAAAAGAAAAGAATCAAAACAGATCTGTCTTCCGCAGAAAGGAACATGTTTGTGCTTTGAGAACTGTAGAACCTCCGGGAGGAAAATGGACCCAACCACATTTGGAGCACAGCACTTGCTGTGTCCTTCCCACCCTTTTTTCAAATTTCACCCAAATCCTTTGTACTTAAATTTGACAAACGCATGCTGCCTCGGTGAAGACTTAACTAGTTTGCCTTTATAGCAAACAATGGATGCCATTTAGTTGTCTGAGAAAAACTTCAATTCTATTCTTGATTCCGACAATAGTTTTCTTTTCTATTAGCTTCTAGCTGTGTTTAAAGAGAAACTGGAGGGGGAAAAAAAGCCTAGCTGGGACACAGTATTTCCAGCAGAGTCCTGAGTTACTAATCACCTCACTGAACCAAGTATCAACAGATTGTCTACTAATATATATAATTTCCCCTACCTATCCATCTGACTAGGAAAAGTAAAAGGTTGTATCGTACCTAAATAAGTCTCTCCCCAAGTGGTTTGCATCAATGTAATTGAATTCAAAGTTTTCTTGCTCATCTTTCTACGAAAATTTGATTGTGTGCGGCGATTAAAATGTCCATAAAGTCGTTTTTAAAGTAAATGTTTTAAATCTAATTTGAAAGGGCTAGATGTGCTTTTTCTTAACCTTAAAAATAACTAGAAATTATCTCAAAATTTAAGCACCTAGAATATAGGTTTAATTTGAGACTTTCTTTGTCTTTGGAGTTGATACTCAAGGATAGGAACGTTCCCTGCCTGAGGATTGTAAAACGGTCTTGAAAGTGAGTGGGAGTGTTTTGCTTGATAGAGATTTAATGTTTTTCCTACTCAGATATCACCTAAGTTTTTTCAAAACTTCTTTACATATAATTATACAATATCACTAACTTACAGAATATTTTCATATTTAGGCATGGTGTTCTATGCCTGTGATCCCAGAACCTAGGCAGTTGAGGCAAGAAGATTGCCTTGAGTTCAAGGTCATCCTGAGCTACAAAAAGAGAGCATTTCTAAGGCAGAAAAGAAAATATCAGAGCATCCGCCAATGTACTGTCCTGTTTTGAAGAATGAGTAAATGAGCCAAGAGACAGTCACATTTAATTTATATTTCTTCTCTAGCCCCACTACCAAAGCAAGGAGCAAAAGCAATAAAAATGAAAATAATTCTATTTATTCATCATTCATTACTAAATAATTCTGACCTTGTGGGTGTTCCCTGTTCCTTTAAAGAAAACATAATATCCAGGCAATTTCTATGTGGGATGGTCCCTGAGTCAGGTTTTGACAAAGTTAAGTTCCATTTAAGGAGGAAAATGATATGATTAAAGAAAGAAGCAAACAAAGCAGAAATGGTCCCAACACCGTGGCTTGTTTATTAAACCATCACGAGCTCTTTGCTTGCACCTGTTTCACTTTTGTTTGAACGAGCAGAGCTGTAAGGCAGCGTGGACGTGGGAGGGGACTGGGAGTACAGAGAGCTTCAGAAACAGTGCCTCGGCACAGAAAAGCACAAAGCTTGCTCACCTGTGAACCAGGTAGTTTCCAAGAGAGGCATTGCGGAAAGTGGAGGAAGGCGAGCACCCAGGAGTCTGTCCCCTATGCCCATCCCCTCCCTTGCAGGATCTCCTGATACAGAGGATGTCTGTCCGATGCCTGAGCAGCTGTGGCAGATGGGGTTAGAGGTGTGTTTTACTACACTGAATAGAATCGAGCTAAGAATATGTTGACAGTCTGATAAGAGCGCCAGTTCCCTCAAGCTCTCCTTTAACACCAGCCTTTCTGTTTTGCTTTTTAAAGAAAAATGTCTTACAAGGGCAGCACGAAGCGGACAAAATCTGGAGCAAAGAAGGATTTTACGCTGTTGTCATTTTTCTCAGCATCTTTGTTATTATAGTAACCTGTCTGATGGTAAGTTTGCTTCTATGTATGTCTTCTCCTTTACGGATCCCACTGCTTAATAGTAGATATTTTGCTTCTTGAATGAATGTTGAAAAGACGAGGGGCAGAAGCTAGCCTATAATCTTGTTAACATGAGACTGTTGTGTGGCGATGGATGATAGATTACTAAAACCGTGTGTGGAAGTGTGGACGCTGATCTCTATAGTGAAACTCGACCACACTAAAGTGCTCAGAATCTAGAGCAGCCCCATGTAAAGAGTTAGAAGGTGATTTACTGAGGTCACTGTAGCCCTAAACGTCACTGAGGTCTCATGTGCATACTTTGGGCTGGCTTTATTTCTCCTCTTATGTCAGTTTTATGGAGGATAGAAAAAAATTTGAAGAAGTATGTCTTTGGGGCAAAGCTTTCTCCCAAGGGAAGCATTGACTTCCTTATTTTAAATGGCCTTGAAAGTATTCTAAGAAACAGCAGACATTAATGGAAGTGATTATAGCCTTGAAGGTAACCTACTCACTGTTACCTCATTTCCAGTTGAATGAATAATACATAAGAATGAAAATATGCCCTGCAATTGTTCTACAGGTCACGCTACGTAAACGACAAAGCATAATCCTGATTTTAAAAAGTAAAAACCCAAATAAACCCAACCCACTAAATTAGACCAGGTTTTGTTATTGAATTTGGTATGGAATGAGTTAATGGTTATCTTCCAAATTGAATGAGGTGGAGGGTTTTTTTTTTTTATTTGAAATTTTGTGACATAGCATAGTGTTTGAAGTTTACAAATGGGTTTAATATCTTTTCCTATGTGTTATGTTCTTTTTATTTTGCATATTTTGAGAAATGCTTCCTCTTTTTCCTTGCACAACCCCCTCAAAAGACTTAATGCTAATGACTCTAGCTACAGTCAACAGTGTTGCCAAGCACTGTGTTTTTATTCATTTGTACTCTTGCTTCTGGAAACGAATTTATGTCAGAAAGATTGAGACTCAGTCTAAAAGGAAAGAGAGGAGCAGCGGATCTGAACTCAAGGGATACAAATAAGGTCATAGAGTGGAAACAGGCACCTTTCTAAGATCTCAAAATACAGAAATAGCAGGAACACTCTAAAACTCCCGCCGTAACTGATTCAAAGAGATGTCCTTTGGGATCAGAAATTGAACTTCAGAAAATTGACCCAATAATCAAAGCAATAATTTAAGAAGTAAATTTAGGAGCGATTTCATATCTTAAGTGGTGGATATTAAGGAAAAGAATTTTGAAGAAAAAGATTGAAAGTTTGCAGAAACTATAGGAGAAACTTCTGACTGGTTTAAAGGGTATAGTTCCTTCTCATGGATATATAGCGTGTATGATTCTTCTTTCCCCATCCCAGGGAATCTCCCGCTCTGTTCTCTATCTTGTTAGTCACAATTAGAGTTACTCTGTTTCACAGATTCAAGGGAATGAAGGAGCTGGGCTGAGCTCAGTAAAACACTTGCTGAGAGCTTACCAGCCCCTATGTCCAATCCCCCTCACTCTAGTGAGGAAACAGAGGAACTGAGAAGTGAGGAAGAGTGGACAGTGATAAACCCTGAGGTTTCTCTGATGATTTGTGAGTAGGATTCAGGATAAAGACAAGAATGAGGGGAGTCCTGGGAGAAACCAGGCCATAGGCAGGGAAGTAAAGAGCAGAAAAAGAACAGAGTTTATGTTGACATGTAAGATAGGTTTCAGATTCAGTGATTGTGACAAAGGGATGTCCAGATAGCCCACATGACTGGGTACAACCATGCACTGGTCTCAAACTAAAGGACCTATTATGACTATACCCTTAACTTCTTGAGTCCAAGGCCAACTCTTCCTTTCCAAATACTGGCAAAACATAATGTCTCAAACCTGAATAAGCCTGTTCCAATGTTACTAGAACAAATCAAGAAAGGAATGTTTCAAAAGTATGGATGACAGCTGTTGGGTTTATTGCAGGTTCATCCACTCATTCAAGCAACATATCCATAGGCAACATATTCATGCAGAGGGTCTACTGTCGGAAAGGAGAGGATAATACACATAAAGTCACTGTTCTCTGAAGTTTTTATTATGGAAAGAAATACAAAGATTAACATTTTTAAAAATATCAAATAATAAACATACTACATGATTTCATCTGTATGACATCCTGAGAAACACAAAACTATGAAGATATTGAAAGGATCCCTGGATGTCAAGACATGGCAGATGAAGATGTTGTATGGAGGATATAGATTTTATGGCAATGAACTTCTGTGTTCTAATGATTGCATGGCATTATGAATTCATCAAATGTGTAAAATGCATACCACTAAGAGTGACATCATCTATACTGTGCCAATAGTAATAATAAATCAATACTAGTTCATCCATTAACGCAAATATAAAAAATAACATAAATAAATAAAAATAAAAAATGTTTTAGTGAGGCATTGTGGTACATGCTTTTAATCCCAGCACTCAGGAGACAGAGGCAAGTGGGATTTTATGTATTCAAGGCTAGCCTGTTCTACAAAGGGAGTTCTAGGACTTTTTAAATTAAAATTTAAAAATTAAAAATAAATATAACAAATGTACTACACCAACTCAAGATATTTATAAAACAGACATATATAGGAACTCTGTACTTTCTGCCTTACTTTTCTATAAACATAAAAAACCTTATCAATTTATCAATTCTTTGTTAAATATTAAATTGTAGAAAGGACCACAAAGAAGATAGCATGGTAATGACTGATGAGGCAGAAGAGCCACATATTTGGGAGATACAAAAATGGGTGTGAACATGTCCAGAAGAGAGGACAGCACCAGAAAAATCTTGGGGTGTCTACACTGTCGTATTTAAGGGGAAAATAGAAAGATCATTCATGAAGATTGTGGGAGTGTATTTAAAAGATTGGTCTCTGCTTAGGAAAGTAGTTGGGGTAGAAGGGAGTGTGAAGGACAGGTAGACCCTTTCAGGGTTTTTATGATGATAATTATGATGATGATGAGCTGGAATGGGGAGAATGGATGAAGATGGTGAGCTGGGATAGGGAGGATGGAGGTGAGGATGGTGAGCTGGGATAGGGAGGATGGGGGTGAGGATGGTGAACTGGAATGGGGAGGAAGGAGATGAGGAGGTGTAGAAGATGAAGAGCTATGTGTTGGTCAAAGGAACAGGACTGGCAGGGTCCTGATGATCAGGAGGAAGGAGAATACTAATAAATCCCCCATGTCACTTGGCTTTTTTACTAAATAGTGGTGTTCCCTCCCTAGGGAAGAGACAAGTTAAGGGGTGGGGAACAAAGACAGCTATAAAGAACACTTGACTTGTATGTAGGTAATTATAAGATAAGAGAAATGGCAGAAGTGATTGATTGATGATTGATTGATTTCAAACACTATATTGAATTTTATTGTGAAAGGGTCACTTATAAGGAACAGAGGAACCAACAATGGTTAGGAAGGGATTAATTATTCATGGAAAAACAATACTCTCTAATAGGATTAAGGCGAAGCAAAATTATCTGATATGTTTTGCCACAGTTCTCATTTAGAGATGTGTCAAATATTATCCTCTAAAATCAAATCATCTTACTGAGTTCAAATGCTTCTGATAATTATCTTAAAATAATTTTTGCCATACTCTCTTAGTAATAGCCACATAATATACATTTTGTCTTGAAATGTACTGAAAAAACTTTCTGACTCTCAAATGCACAGTTCAACCCTTTCCTACACTTTTGAAGAATCTTTGGCAAAGGAAAGGCTATAATTAAGAATTTTTCTTAAGCCATTAATTATATTTATGAAGCATCAAGTGTTGTTATTTGTGTCCAGCCTCCTTACATAGCATTGCAATGAGAACTGAATGATTTTTATTATGACATTGTATAGGGAAATTGCTGTAATGGAAGGTTACATGTGTTCTAAAACAATAACAGAGAATTTGCCAAATTTCTGAAATGTACCATATTGTTTACTTTCCTTAAAATACACAAAAAGAAGTATATATTTATGTCTATAAAATTAGACAAGCATGACATTTTCAAATGTGTGACTTATTTAGCTCTTCTCAAATGTGAATGCCGAGTGGGTGGGATGGTGGCAAATAGGCAAATAGAATTTTCCAAGGGAAAAAAAATGTGTGGGCAACCTTGACTCTATTCAGCCTGTTTTTGACAGAGGAAATTTATTACTGAGAAGCATTCGTTCTTAAACTTGAGTCCATAATAGAAAGAACACCACTTAGCATCTAAATTAGACCTCCAGATATACTTACAGGCTTATTCAAAAGCAGAAGTGTGTTGATGAAACATACGTAGAGATGTACAGAGGCCACATGTTAGAAATCACAAACAACTCTATCAGTAAAAGCGTGGGCATGGTGGACCCACAGACAAGTCCTACAGGTGTGAAGTCAAAGGATTCTCTAGTCATGGTCTGGTAACGGGGGAGGAAATAGCGTATTGGATTGTCAAACTCTGAGCATCGTGCACTAATTCCATGTCAACAGTGGACATAAGCAGCTATGTTCTTCTAACATGTTAGTATAGAATCTCTAGGGATGGGGGAGATATAGATGGACAGTTGGCTCTGACACCCACTGTCTCCCAAGCAGACCTGTAGCTCAAATTATTCCTTTTATGAATTAAGTACCCTACAATCCCCCTTATTCACAGTGGTGGAATCTTGGTACTAATCAGCGATAGTAATTAATCTCTTCCACATATCGCATACTTAATGGTCCTAAATCCACCACAGAACACAAAGTAATGTTTTAAGTCCCTAGTGTCACTGGTGAGCAAACCAAGATTCAGAAAAGATAAAGTGACTTGATTCACAGCCAACAATGGGTGGGTATGCGTAGGAGGATAGGAAGGATAGGAAAGAATTCAAAGTCAAGTCCATCTGGTTTGAAACTCTAAGTCCACTACTATGGCTCTGCTTGATTCCATAAAGGAGTCAACTGTGGTTTCCTTTATACCTATCACTCATTCTGTGAACTTCCATTTCTAGCCACACATAGGTCCAGGAGCGCACGAGTGTACCTGTGTTTATCAGACAGACTCCACCCAGGCAAGACTGATAAATGTTTACTACTCCATAACTGTGTGCCAAAGACACACCCATTCGCACTTAGTACCTTGGACTGGACATGATTTTACACATGTCCTGGAAACCTCTGAGTTCCTAGGAACATAGGCAGTCGTGTGTCGCGTCTACAGCTACACAGACTCATTTCCAGGATGTGTTAGAAATGTTAACGCCTTTAACAGAAGAAACGGAAACGCTTTCATAACTTACTATAAAATACCATACCGAACACTGTCTATGGGGGCCATCATTTTAAAATTAGAACACACCCTAATCCAAACACAATGTTTTCTGTTACTTGTGAGATTTTAAAAATGAAAATTATAACTGTGCAATGTTTCAAATGGCTTTGTTTAGCTTCCTCTCGCTTCTGTATTCCTTGGGTCTCACTGCTGCCATTTTATATTCCCCATACTATAATTCAGCTTTTATAGCTCCACTTATTCAATATTCCTATATTCCTTTCTCTTTTCCTTCCTCAAATCATCAAATTATTTTAATGCATCCCAAAGCCCCAACACAAGCTCAAAAAAAAAAAACAAAAAAAAAAAACATAAAACAAAAAAAAAAAACGAAGGCAAAGTATCATTGCTCTGCTAGGCTTTAAGGATGAGGTTTTTTTTTAAAAAAAAAAAAAAACAAAATGAATTCTCATAGAAAAATATGCAAATATTGTATTTGAGGATTTAATCTGTGCAGAGACACTTCTGACATATTTCCAGAAGTTTGGGGAAAGAGGTCAGGAAGGGGAAGGAGGAGAGGTGGATTTGAAAGAAACCACCGCTCAAGGCCCACACGCCTGGGATCCAGGAGACCTGGGTTCTGGACTTTATAGCTGGGCCCTATAAGCACTTTGGCTGCTTTCAGTTTCACTGTGGAACAAAGAAGTTAAACCAAATGAGGCTTAGAGTCCTTACTCTAGGGCTGCTCAGCAGCATCACTACTAGAATCAAAAGCTGACTGTTCCATTGGAAGTGGGGAGGGTCTCCTTTTCCGTGTGCTGCAGAGTCTTTACCCACAACCTAGCCTAGAACCACTTCACTCCATACTCCTGGCCCTGGCCCCATTACCCCCCTTCAATGTCTCCAGGCATTGTCAAATATCCTCTGAGGGACAAAACCCCTACTTGGCAGCTGAAAAGCAGTGCTTTCTAGCTAAAATCCATGATGAGGGCCTTATTTGATCTTTTCTCATACTTTCTATCAATCAGCTTGATATCTTGAGCATTTTAAGTGCCATGTTTCCATTAGGCATTTCCCAGATTCTGATTTTTCTGAATTAAAGTTGTAGGAATCAGCTTACATGGAAACCACAGAGAAACAGGCTAAAAGCCAGAGGTGAAAGAGATTACTGATTATAAAATATGTGGCAAAGGTTCCTCATGGAACTGTGCAACAGAGAAGGACTTTAGACCAGACCTTGTTTACACTAATGTACTCATAAAGTGACCTGTCAAGAACAATTGAGGGCAACCATGTCCTGGCTCCTGTTTTCATGGTAGACTGTCTCCAAAATGAAAATATAAGAAAGATGTATAGATGGATGATAGATAGATAGATAGATAGATAGATAGATAGATAGATAGATAGATAGATATAGATAGATAGATGATAGATAGAGATAGATAGATAGATAGATAGATAGATAGATAGATAGATAGATAGATAGAGATAGATAGTAGATAGATATAGATAGGTGATGGAGAGATAGATATAGATAGATAGGTAGGTAGATAGATAGATAGATAGATAGATAGATAGATAGATAGATAGATAGATAGATAGGTAGGTAGGTAGGTAGATAGATAGATAGATAGATAGATAGATAGATAGATAGATAGATAGATAGACACATATTACATTCCTATGAGAAGAGCTTAAACTATAAAGTATGTACATCATCCCTTCTGGTAAGTGGATCCTAAATATATAAATAATTTGTTTCTTCATTCAGAAAAAAGCTTTGTGTGAAACTTAAGAAATGCTACACCATTTTAAATGATATTAACTCCTGTTTTAGTACTTCTGGGTTTAGCTTAATGCAATAAGCTCACCAATTGTGTGCCATCTGCCTGTGTTGCCCTACTGTGTGTTTGTTTCTGCAGAATGGTGACAAAAAAATCTATGGAAGCTGCAAATAAACTGAAAGTTAAGGGTATTAGATTACTGCACATAAGATAAAGACAGCAGCCCCTCTCCCATAGCTCCAGGAAAGCACAATACAGTTATCTTAGCGTAAACATTGTAAATGAAGGAAGCTTGACTCTAATAATTGACATCTGTTCTCCGATGTGCAGTAATGTTTGTCATAGAAATGTTCTCAATCCATTGACGTGACTGTGCTTGCTTGTTTGTTTGGATTTGAGACAGGTTCTTGATGTGTAATGCATATCGGCCTTGGATGCGGCTACCTCAGCCTTCTGAGTGCTGAGATCACAAGCACATATCACTGTTTTGAAAAAAAAAAAAATCTAAGATTTCATTTGCTCCTTGCGGGAGATGATGAATTCCTCCACACATGATCACTCTCAGGTTATAAGAAAATGAGCATACAAAGCAGAAAGGTTTGCCTTAATTTTCCAGTAGTTCAATGTATGATATGCACGACTAGTTATTCCTGATATGTATATTATTTTTCCTTGAGGAGATCATCTTTCAGTCCATAAAAGCATATCCTTAACGCTGATGGTTTTGAAACCTTTCTCTTTTTCCTTTGTGTCTAATTCTTTTTTCTTTTTTCATTAAGAATTTTTTTAATAAGATCTTTTCTCATTTTACAAGCTATCTCCATTCATACTCCCTCCTGCCCTCCTGCCCTTCTCCCTACCCCCTCATCCACTCCTCAGAAAGGCTAAGGCTTCCCATGGGGAGTTACATCACTTTCCAGCAGAACCAAGGCCCTTCCCCCTATATCTAGGCTGAGCAAGGTATCCCTCCAAAGAGAATGTGTTCCTAGACTCCAGTTCAAGCAGTAGGGATAAATCCTGGCCCCGCTGCCAGTGGCCCCACAGACTGCGGAAAGCCTCACAACTGTCCCCCACATTCAGTAAGCCTAGATGGGTCCTATGCAGGTCCCCTCACTATCAGTCCAGAGTCAGTGAGCTCCCCTAGCTCAGGTCAGCTGTTTCTGTGGGTATCACCATCACGGTCTTGACCCCTTTGCTGATGTTATTGCTCCTCCCTCTCTTGGACTGGAGATTTAGCTATTATTTTTATATATGTGTGCCATCATTGAGCTTACGTGCACCAAATGCATGTAGGAGCCTGCTAAGGCCAGAAGAGATTGACAGATCCCATGGAACGAGAGTTATAAACAGTTGTTAGCTGTCATGTGTGCTGGGAATAAAACACAGGTCATTTGCAAGAGCACCAAATACCCTTAACCACTGAGCTATCTCTCTTGCCATTTTGTCTAATTATTTTACTCACTACCCCAAGCAGCCTCTAATTGTGTCATATGTACCCCTAATGATGCCTCTGCATTGTCAATTCTATTCTCAATTGCTTGCAAAGAAGATTTACAGCTTGCCAATCAGTACTCAGTTCATTAACTGGGAGGGAATTTTATTTCTCTTTTTAAATTTGCTTTTTAAAGTTTCATACATACAGATAAAATATACACAATGAAGTATGATTATATTCAGGAAGATTAATCTCACTCTGATAGTTCATTTCAGATTGGTGTATTTTAATTTAATTCTGATCCATTTTTATAAACATATTTTGTTAAACAGGTTCTTCCTCGACATTATTCGGGAATACCTGAAAAATATTTTTAATGTTCTAAAATAAATTTTCAAAGGTATTAATTTCACAATTTTAGATGAATTCATATATATGTATACATACATATATATGTATACATATAGAGAGAGCTTAAATTATCCAGGAGATTTAAAGTATAGAAATGGCTAGAATTTTAAATAACTATGAAAAGGCAAGGCAGACATTTCATGACTAGCTAGAGGGAATCAGATTAGAAGGGGCCAGGAAATCTTTTTTCCTCCTAAACTCATGTCTGCTCAGTTGATGGATCCTCCGAATGAAACCAGGGAGTTTGGCGTCTTGAGGTGTCCTGCATGCAGATAGCCCGGGTGCTGTTCGCCTCCATAATTGCAGATAATGGCTTGTCGCCTCTCCTTCCACACAAATTAGCTCATCAAGTCACACCCTGAGAACGCCTGACAAAACACTAGACTTCTAGTTGTAGGGATCAGTGAGCCAGAGCCAAATAAATGTGGGTAACAATAAGGAAACAAGAAAGAGATACTTGAGATTCCAGACAGAGTAGCTTTAGAATTAAATCGGAGGGGGAATACTGGGGGCCCAAGGGCACAGCAGGGGAAGATGGGAGTCGTTCATCAATATGTAGATACTATATAGAAACAGGATGTTCTGTAAGCTCATTGGTGCCCCACCATTTCATCTCACTCTTTCAAAAGCAATGTCTCATGTTGGAGAGATGGCTCAGTGGTTAAAAGCACTGGCTGCTCTTCCAGAAGACCTGGGTTCAATTCTCAGCACCCACATGTTGGTTCACAACCATTTGCAACTCCAGTTCCAGAAGATACAGCACATTTTCTGGCCTCTTTAGGCGCCAGCCATGCATGTGGTACACAGATACACATTCAGACAAAACACCTGCATATGCAAAACACAGAAAGATACCTTGATTTTTTCTATATACATATTAAAATTTAAAGGGGAAAGCAAGAAAATTCTACCTGTTCGATTTATTCCTTACTGGATGTCCTACATGTCGTTTGATCAAATTGATGTATGACTAATGACATTTTTACCAAGAAAAGAATTGATTGCTTAGAGAATAACTATTCTTTTATTAATATTTTATGAGTCTTGCTTCCCTGCAAAAAAAACAGATACAATTATCCGTCTCTGTAAAGATCATAGGCCCATGTTTCATAGCTCTTCCTTCCAAATGCCTTTCATTTCCAGAAACTCCTATGCATTTCAAATTGTCATCCTGCATCTTTGTAGACTCATTGACAAATTTCTGTTTGAAGACATCCTTGAGGAACATATTCAGGTACACAAACACTCATGGTGTATGTATGGCCTAACTGGAAATACCAGTTAGAGGCAGTTACTCCATACACCTCCCTCCATCAGCCTCCACTCCATCCACTTCCCATACCCCTTACCTCTGCCCTACTCCTAGTTAGTGCTTCCTGCTAAGTCAATGATCAATCTTGTTGGCTTGACCTTATACAGATATTATTTTAAGTAACAAGCATACTCTTTAAAGGAAAAATCTCAATACCACAAAAACAAGAAATTATATCAGAGGCCAGGCTTACTTTACCACTGTTTGTTTATTTTGATGTCTTCTAAGGCAGGGGAGATGGTTTTCTGTTCATTGTCCAGGACACGAATATCTCACAGAAGCCCTTATATCTCTTTTTGTAGATTATTTATAGGTTAAAAGAAAGGTTTCAGCTTTCCTTAAGACAAGACAAAGAGAAAAACCAGGAGATCCACCTATCACCCATTGCGTTACAGCCAGCACAGTCCGAGGCCAAGACAGCCCACAGCATGGTCCAGCCCGAGCAGGCGCCAAAGGTGCTGAATGTTGTCGTGGACCCTCAAGGTCAATGCACTCCTGAGATTAGAACCACCACCTCCACCTCTGTCTGCCCTTCTCCCTTCAAAATGAAACCTATAGGACTTCAGGAGAGGTAAGAGCTTTGTCTGAGAGTCCACCTACAGGCTGGTTTTTGTTTTGCTTTGTTCTAAAATAGTCTCCTTCAGCTACAAAGGGTGAAACTGGAAATGACTGGCCATGGGATAGAATCATTCATCACCAAATGGGCACCAGGAAGTAGGTGTTTAGTCACCCAATGGAGTTGCTGTGCTTGGGAAAATCTTGCAGGTACATATGGTTCTTTGAAGTTTGTGCAGACCCCAACAAAGTCCATCTTCAACAATGGGATGTTTCCTAGTACCATTTACTATGTACGTATCAAGGGCCACTAGCCAAACAGAGGTATCTCACTTAATTATCATCAAACATGGTATAAAGCGGTTGATAATAAGTACAAGACTGTTTCTTACAGATGCCCATGTTGTTTGGAGTAATGTAGAAAAAGTCTGTGTCACAAATGAATTTGTCTAAAATTTCCTTTCTGTAATTTTACTATGTTAAAGTTAAACCCTTCCTTTTTATTTAGACAGAAAAGGGGAGGTGGTGTGGGAGTACCCTCTGAGTGCTGTGATTACCATTAATGAATAAAGAAACTGCCTTGGCCTGTTGATGGGGCAGAATTTAGGTAGGCTTGGAGGACTGCTCTGAATGCTGGGGGAAAGAGGGCAGAGTCAGGGGATGCTATGGATCTGCTGCCAGAGACGGATATGCTGAAATTTTGCTGGTAGGCCACGACCTCGTGGTAATATACAGATTAATAGATATGGGTTAAATTAAGATATGAGTTAGCCAATAAGAAGCTAGAACTAATGGGCCAAGCAGTAATTTAATAAATACAGTTTCTGTGTGATTATTTCGGTTCTGGGTGACTGGCATGAACAAATCTTCTACATAACCACAACAAGAATTATTTATTAAGATCTATATTTTTGTTACGCTTATCTGTCTTTGGGATCTATTTATTCATTTGATATGCTTCCATGTAAAGCAAGTCAATGAAAGAAAACTAGAATATGCAAAGTACATAATGAAGGGTAAATTTTTGTCTTCCACCAAATATTATTAAACTCTTTTCACAGTCTTCTTAATAAATCTGTTATTTTTCCAGTGGTGTGTGAAATTGGACATAGAGACTGAGGCAGGAGGATTACCATAAGTTTTAGGCCACCTGAGATATATAGTGAGTTCTAGGTCAACTTGACTTACAGTATGAGAGTCTGCCTCAAAAAGAAAAGATCTAAAAATTATTTTAATGTATTGCTCATGAATGATCTGACAAGAGAGAAATTTGTTGTGGTGAGCTATAAGGCCCTTAGCCAACAAACAGTTGATTACACTTTAGAGGAGAGAGCACAATCAAATCATTCCTCCTGTCTCCTCCCCCAAAGTACTATTGCCTTCCTTACAGCTCTACCCCAGCCCCCATGCAACAGTCTTGCACTTGGGTATAGCTCAATGACATTCTCAGATTTGGTCTGGAAATCACCGTGAGAGAGACCTTTTCTCTCGAGGGTAACTTGGAGTCGGGAGAACTGGGCTATCATTCATTTATCCTTCACTTTCTTCTAAACTAGGAAGGGATGAGCTAGGATTCTCAGCTTTCTTTCCAGGCTCAGGCACTTACAGTGTCTTCAAAGGGAAGCCTTGAGGCAGAGATCCAATGCCAAGGGTAGAGCAGCAGCAAGGATCATCCTGGCTATAGACAATGTAGGGAAGGTACACTAAAGATTTCAAGATCGTAATAAACAGTTTTTTAAAAACCAGGCTAATTTTAATTGCTGCCATGCACTACTAATTCTAAGCAAGGTCAGCGTGACACCTTCCATGAGAGAAGCTATGGCCGCAGCAATTCTGCTCTTATTTGAATCTCAAGCAGCATAAGGTTAAAGATTCACTTCTTAGTTTAACTGAAGTGCATGTTTGAGAAAGGCAGATACTCAAGTGATATCTTATTCATCTTTGTGATCCACGTGAAATGCTACTTAAAAATAAAACAAAACAAAACAAAACCCTAGGGCCTAATCTGTATTAAATGGATCCCATGTCCCCTGATCTCTAACGACAAGTGCCCCTGCATCCCTAACTCCCAGTGCCTTCCGCTCTCAAAGCAAAAGAAATCTGTTCTCACGGAGTCTCCAAGTCCTTCCTGACTTAATAACTGACTTCATCATTTTGTCTCCTCTATTTTCAGCCAAACTTCCTTCCCTAATATTAACTATTCATTTACCTTAAAAGTCAATTTCCTTTTATATCAGATCTTCCCTTCCCTTGGGTCATTGCTTCTCTGACACTTGCCTGTCCTTCCTTCTCCTAAAGGAACAAAGTGTGTCCCCTGCCTCGTCAGTTTTCAACCTTTCTCCTCTTCATCACGTTCTCATGATCAGTTGATGCTCAATGGTCTAACATCCCAATATAAAACACTTACTTCATTTTTTCTTCGTATCCAGCACTAAGGACTGCACATTTCTTGGCATCTCTCCTCTGGTCTACTAGACACTGTTTGAACTGACTCTCTGTGCCCACATTTGCCTTCCATTCATGCCTTTATCCAAGCCTGCCTAGGAGTTTCATTCCGTGTCTACCACTCTGTTTCCTGTGTCATGTGACTACAGCCATTTCTCACGCTGCCTTTTATTCTTAGAGACCTTGACACATACACTTTGTCTGGGATGCTGCTTAAGTGTAAAAGAAGATGCTCAGAAATTGAACTCAAAACCTTCCTCAAGTCATGTCTCTTTGTGTATTGTGAGTCCTAGGAATCTGATAATATCCCCAGCCGTCTTTCTTCTTCCCCTTTTATGATGTGCCCAAACCCTGTGGGGATCTGTCAATTTCCCATAGGACTCCATTCTTTCCAACTTCATTACCACCGAGAACTTGAGATTTCCCATTTCTCTTAACCAATGTCATGCTGACCCTCCTGCCTCAGGTTCTGTCCTTCTCCAACCCATCCCCAGATGTCTCAAACAGTAGTATTCTAGAATACATTTGAATGTCTTTCTTTTTAAAGTCCTCAGTATTTCCACTTTTCTTTTTGGAAGAAATTGATTTGATCATTCCTCTGTATAGAATATGACACCCTCTCTGGTCTAAGTTTTTCCCATCTCTGTCAGACTTTATTTCCTGCTAAGCACCCACACACATCCATTCTGCTACAGTGGTGTTTTTCCAGGCACTATACCAAACTCTTTAAAGTCCATGAAACAGTACTTGCCTGGGCTCTGTCCTTCATTTCCCTATTTGCTGTTAGAAAGTGCCACCATTGTAGTAAGAATGAATCTGTGTCTACAAATCAAGGAAATGAGAAATGCATTTTATTTCTCTGTAACCCATACTAAACTTTTGTTCTAACTTCCATCCTGCCATTTATGGCAGAAACTTGATCTCAGCCCCTTTCTCGTTGACTCTCTCAGGTCCCCCTTGCTTGAGAATTTTATCTAGATTTTAAAGGGAACTTTTTAATATAAAATATGAGAGTCCCATCTGCCTTGAGCTATCCATCCAAACTGCCATTTGATAAACTATCTGTTGCATCCTGTATCCTCAGAGGTCCGCTTATGACTGTTACTCCAGCTTGTATCTTCTGTCTGTTCATACAAGCCCCTCTGTTTCTATGGTGACTGTCACTCATTCCCTCCTTCCTCCTTCCTAGACTTCTCCAACATGCTGTGAGATACCACAACATATCCTCACTGCTGATTTCTACACCTCAGGTGGAGCTATAGGAAACTCTATGCCAAGACCTCATCCTTATAGCACCAGCCACTCTTTCTCGTGGTTCTGCCAAGGGTCAAGATCCTCCTACTAAAGGTCTGCCATTTCTCCAGGGCTCAGCCATAAAAGACAGTGTCTTACCAGGACTCCTGCTCCCAAGTCATCCTGACTAGCGCTTCTCCCTCCCCTAAGTCCGTGGACTCTTTCTCTGGCTTTGTGAATAAGATTCTCTACTCGTGTTTATTTCCCATATCCCTTTACTTGGCAGTCAGACACTCAGAGGAGCTCTTCCCCTGAGCACCTGACCTTTAGAACTCAGAAGACAGAACCCATAGTGCTTTGCCTTCTGCTTGCACATTTCTTCCTACAAACAATAAAACACCAAACAGCTTGACAATGTGAAGACAAGGAAGGGTCAAAGGTGAGGGGAGGACTGGAAAGGGGAAGGGAAGAAACTTCACCCCTCACTTCCTCTTGAATGACTCAGGATCGTTCCTCACAGACTCTAAGCCTCACCCAGGCAGCCCAACACTAACCCAAGAACTTCTCTCCTGATACCTTCTGCATTAATCCCAAAACTTACATGCCTAGATTGCTTATAGAACTCATGCGTGTATTGTCAATTTTAGTTCAGTGGCCTGTCACGGCCAATAGACTCAGAACTTCTGAAGGACATATATATTTTTTGATGGTTGTTTTATCTCTTCCATATAGAACGCAATCTCTGGAGAACAGGAGCTCCTAGAAACGAATGAGTTTCATGAGTAATTCTCAGGTCAACTCCCAACAGGGAAACACTTTGCTTATCCTGTGAGCCCTCCCTTCCTCTTCTGTTCTTGCTCCTATCTTTCTGCCATAAATCTCTGCCAGCATAGTGGATTATGTTAAGAGTGACAAAATACAATACCTAGATTGTGTGTTACACAGTCAAAAAAAAAGTGTTCTGAAATTTCATCCTTAATCCTTAAAGTTTTATGCTTATGTATTCTAATGGTACCTTTTAAAGAGCCTCATGTTTTATTTCCAGAGCTTGATCCTGACACAAAGTAATTATAGTTGTTTATTGCATAAACATCCAGCTATAAAGTCATGAGATCATAAAGGATGCTTTATTAATCAACAGTCCCCAAAGGCTCTTGGGTTGTGCTGTATAAATCTCTCATCCTTGGTATCAATAATATAATTTTAGTTAAAATTGTAAGTAAAATAAGAAAGAAACTAAATGCACATGCTTATATAAATAAGAAAATATGTAGTAAAAATTATAAAGGTTAAAAATCTATACAATGCAGGGGTTATAGTAGTTATTTTTCTCTATTCTCAATTATCCACCCCTAAATCGTATTGATCCTTGCTTCTCCTGCTTTCTCATTATTGATATTCTGCTCACTCACCATGGACCTGGCTTGCATTAATTCATCTTTGAATCTTATAATTATAAAAATGCTATTAGAATTAATATAGTTTATATATCATATATGCAATATTTTATTTCATCCCTTCTGTCTAGATCTCGTTCTTTCCATTTGTTAATTCATAGTATATTCTCTTCAAACTTACCTTCCTAAAACAATATTTGTTACTACTTATTATCTTACTATGAGAAAATCCCCCAATCACCTACAGAAAAAGACATCCTTGCTGGATCCAAGAGATCCTAGACCATTTAATTCAGATTTTTTTCTCTCCAGATTTGCTTGCTACTGGCCCCAAAACAACACCCTATCCTACCCAGTCTTCTCCCATTCCCGCCTTCTTCCGGGCCCCGTGTTTCTGCTGGCGTTTCAGTCTTTGCTTATTTCTTGTTCCTTTTCTCGCCGTCATCTGTAGTCTCCACAGCACAACATAAAAGTTGCCTTCTCCAGGGGACCGTGCAGCCCATCCGTACCCATGGGGCTTTGTGACAACAGTGAACTCACAAACGAGCCACTGCCTACAAGTGATTTTTATTGAAGGAATCATTCAGAAGAGGGCTGAGCTTTGTTCTGGAGTGATGGACCCTGTCCCTAACCAGACTGTAAGGATTGTAGCCACTTACTGTAGATCTAGGTTCTGGTGTCCTCTCCACCCTCCATGGTTCCTGTCATCCCAGTACATAGTAGACACTCAGAAAAATTATAGAGTTAATTAGTTTTCCCTTTGCATCGGGACATCTCACATGTCTAAGGAAATTTCCCTAAGAGCAGGTAGACTAATGATATGGTGCACAGCCAAGTTTCTGTCGTTTATGACTTAAGTAACTCAACAGATTAAGTCTTCTGTGGTATAGCTCGCCCTAGCCACAAAACAATGTCTGTTCCACCTTACTTCAAAGGGTATTGTAAAATTAACAACTCGGATGAAATGGCACGGTGACTCTGAGAAGGAAAAGGAAATCTAAAATTACTTAGTGTTTATCCTCTTGTTCTATTCCACAAGTCTACATGTACTGGTTGCTTATGTTTTTGAATTTAAGAAGTTGGATTTTTTCACCACACTGACACATATCCCCTGCAAAATAATATCAATATTAACTGTCAATATATTTATGTCTACATAATTTCTAAATGTGCATTTAAAATTGGGCCATTAAATATCAAATTATCAAACTATGAGCCAATAGTTGTCAAACAGAAGAACTCACTTATCACAGTGAGTCGGGGATTGGATGATTCAAGTGCTTTTTAAGTCCTACGCAGCTAACTTTAGAGAGTTCATCTGGAATGGGCAGATGAGCCTGAGCCTTGCTCCTATGACAGCTAACCAATAGAACAATAATCGCATAGCTGTGCAGCAAGGGGCCCCATTGGTTTTATTTTTCCCTCCTCTTTCTTCCCATGCCTGTCCTCCCCTAATCCTCCCTTTAAGCCTCTCAAGGAAATTGCATGCAGGTTCAATTCTAAGTTCCCAGGAAACAAGGGACCCTATACAGAGTCTAGAGAGTACATATTCCCCCAAGTGGGAAGATGAGAATAACATATCTGAAGGTCCTGGAGATTGCCCCCTTTGGGCTGCTACATAACTAAAGGTCAGGTCTTAGTGCAGGAAATCAACAGACAAATTGGTGTGTTCACGTTATGTCTCCATTTTTACCTCTTGGTTTTCTATTAGGGTAAAACCTGAGCAAGGAGAGTTAGACAACTATAGAAGAAGTGCTCTCACTTGTAACTTAGCCTGTCTACGATCAGTTAGTAGACCAGCAAGCCTATGTCATTCTTCTCTCAAGCTAAAGCTGCCACAGGGTAGAGCTACTTGGTAGCTTTTTGTAAGCATACTATAATGTGGTTTATTTGCCTTGCATAAGTGATGGGCCATCTTAGAATCATATTGTCTTAGAATGTCAGCCAAGCTAATGCTTGAAGAGTCCTCTCAAAGCCATAATTATGTCTGCAATAACAGAAACAGTGAAGAAATGGCCAACCTTACCATTTAAATGTTCTGTGTTCTTCTCCCAAACTCAAGCTCAGCAGTTTTGTTCTGTTATGATTTCCTCCTAGGAAGGACAAATGCCTCTGTTTCTTTCTCCCTCTGGTGGAGAAGAATTTTTTGGTGTTTGAAGCATTTTAACTCTGAAAGAATGTAATCCTTCTTCCATTGAACTTCCTCCAGGAGATATGAATAAAGATCATGACTGAATAAATGTTGGGGCACAAATTATATTAAAATCTCCAGAAATTAAACCCTGTGTTCCCTAAATAAACTCCTTCATGATAGCATAGTCCACTCCTGTGTTTCCTATCCAACGACAGTGGGATCCCAAATCGGCTCTGAAGTTGTAGGTGAAGAATCTTGAGGCACAGATTCTTGTCCATGTGATTTCTGGATAGGATGCTCTAAGGAGAAGCCCTTGAGGAAAGAGGAGAAGTAGAACAGGGACAGGGACAAGCAAAGGAGAACTGGCTTACACCCTCATTCTGACCCCACAGGGAGTCCAGGATCACCCATGGTAGCTCATGAACCTTTACAGAAATAAGCGAGGCACTCGTTCCCTCAGTCCACTATCCATTGAAGGATACCTGAGGATATAACTTCCTAGTCACCCACTGCCATCTGGGGGTGGTTCTCCAGAAAGTGGCACCGGATGCCATTAACCGTCAGTGTCCCTGGAGTGATGGGGAAGATAAGGCAACGTCAGCAGCATCGCTGTGTTTGCCAATGGCTGCCCCGCTCTTGACAGCACAGTCAAGTTCATACTCCAGGTTTCTTTGATCTTTCCAGGTCGTTACACACGTTCTGCATGGTCTCCTTCAGATAAACACCCTTTGTCCTCTCAGAGTGTATGCGCCATTGAACACAAGCTGCCAGCCTGACTCATTTGCTCCACCTGGCAATATCCTAGCACAACACAGAGCAAAACAGAGAGAACAAAAGACCACAGGAAGACTTCCAACTTCTTTGTATGCAGTATTTCAGTTCATCCTCACAGAAGAAGAAACTAGTGCTTCAGGTGTTTAAGTTATTGGCAAAGTAATTTGTTGTAAGTTTCTGGGCTATGGGGGGAAGGCAAATATAAGCAAGCATCATGATCCCAGACAAGCACCTTTTGGGAAAAGAAGCCAGATTTAACCCTATACTCATGGAAAATAAATTGGGAACACTGTAGTGGGTAAACAGGTATATTACATATTGTCACACTGTTGTTTCTCTTATCAAAATTTCCACTAAGTTCTCAGAGCCTTTTTCAGGATTTTTTTTTTTAACGAGGAAAATGCAACCTTGTGAAGCAGACTCAAACCGTTCAAGGTAGCTAGCCACTGTTTGCCTGGAAGCTCGCCGTCGGTGCCAGCTTTCCTGTCTTTATCTGGTCTTTTTCATTCTGGAGTCCAGATGCACATCTGGCATAAAGGAGGACAGTTGGTGGGGATATAAGCACAGGAGAGAGGCTGCAGTGAGAGGCGATTTGAGGCAATGATAAAGAAAAGTCACGTCCAAAACTACGCTCGAAACACGTCGGGTAAGCAAGGCAGGGCGCATCTCTACTTTGTCCAGATGGTCTGGGTTTGTGTGTTGTGACGTCTCTACTTTGTCCAGATGGTCTGGGTTTGTGTGCTGTGAACAGAGGAGTGGAAAGGACATCAGAGAAGGTGTGTTGGTGCCCCTCCACCCTGCAGCTGTCATTGCTGTTGGAACAGGCAATTACTAGCAGCTGACCTAGGCTCAGGACGTTGGCCCACCCCAGGTCAGCCACTCTTAATGTAGTATCTCATGGGATCTTCCCAGCATCCCTTGAGGCATAGTAGCGAAGGTATCCCTTGTCCTTTCTTGCAAGTGAGCTGACCTGGAGAGACTAGATAGCAGAGAAATAAAAATAGACCAGAAGTTCACACCTAGAGATGCGGACTACAGATTTGCCACTTGGCCATTTCCCCATGCCCTCCTAGATGACACAGGTGATGGTATTTGAACTTTTGATAGCTTTTCATATCATAACCTTCTAAAAGTTTTTTTAAGGGGATACCCAGAAATGTAGGGAGCATTGGGAACATATGTAAGTTCTCGCTAACAATACATTGCAAACAGTTTTCCTATTTCTTTGTATGATAGACATAATGCATGATTGTGAGGTGAAAGTCAGGGCTCTGAAAGTTTAGGATCGATTTTTAAAAACATTCCTGTGTTCCCTGTTAACATACTTTAAAAACTATAGGGACTAACTAAGAAAATGGTGGGAACAAAATGTTGAGATTTTGGGTCAAGACAAATCATGAACAAGATGTAATAGTATCCAACCCAAGATATGACCGTGGCAGCATATCCAAACCCAGGAGAATAGAGAAGAAGCCGAGGTTAGAGGTACACGTGAGATAGAAAAGTAGAGGTAGATTTAGGGGGCGGGGTTGGTGAGCAAACCCAGGATCTCATACATGTTCAGCAAATGCTCTACCACTTAGCTACAAACCCAGCCCAAACACGTATTTTATGAAAATTAAAAAATAAGTTTGGCTAAATCCGCCCCCATCCTTTACTTGCAAGTATGGTCCTCTCTTAAAGTAATGTCTGAAGTGCCTGAGCCTTTGTGACCCGGTGACCCACAGGTTTGGGACTGGACTCTGTCAGACATCACTATGACTGCTCCCTTTCTCCTGTCTCCTTCCCTTTCCCACTGCTGGTACCCTGAAACCTTGCCAGAGTAGGTCCCAGTGAGCGCAGTTCCTGCTTGGGTTTGCTACCAGTCCATCCAGCTCACAGACTTGCCTTGTGAAACTGATTAGAAAGCGCTCTCAGCCCTTCCCCCACACCTGACCTCCATGTCCTGTCCAAGAACATTCTGGGATCCATTTCCATGCCCACCATGAAGGGGCCAAATCCCATCACCCTGGGACCTCCCTGGCCATTCAGAGTATGACCTATTTTCTTTTTAGAAAAAGAATTCAATGTGCTTCCTACATACTGTATAAATCTGAAGTTTCCTTAAGTAAGAGTTTCTTTTAATTTACATATGCGCATGGGGGTTGGCACATTTGGATGCCTGTGTTCATGCCCTAGGAGGCCAGAGGTGCTAGGTCCCCTAGAGGGGGGAGTCACAGACAATAGAAGTCACCCAAGGCTGGGAACTGAACTCTGGTCTCCTGAAAGAACAACAAAGAACAATGCAACTGAGCCATATCTCCAGCCCAAGGCAGCCATTCTAGAATGTTCTTGTCATCCTGACTCTGAAGAGCAAATACAACGGTATCGTTTTTGATTCTCCTGTTCACTGGTTGCTTTACTCAACAACCCACCAAGAGCTTTGCTTTGGAGAGTGTTCTGGAAAAGGAGCCGTCCTTCTTTGCTAGGGGACCACATTCCAGATCTCCATGTACAGGTTGACAGAATTAGGTGAATTAGCCTGTTTTATAAGATCCGTTTTAATCAGGGCAGGCCCAAGCAATTCCCAGGGAAAGCCTGCCTTCCTATTTTGAGAGACCAGCTCTGTGTCGTAGATACTGTGTCAGATTTTACCTTGCAGGCTCTCGCCCACAGTACTGTCTGAAATGCGTCGCACAGCTGAGAATACAGTTGTGCATCTCACAGACCCCTGAATATTGTGTTTCTTTGGAGGGAGGCACCATCATGCTCTCCTTAATTTCCCACGACTTCTGCTTAACAGAACCCTGAAACAAGGCGGATCACCAAAGACAAGCTACTTGAGCAAAATTTAGTTTAAAACTGATTTTTTTTTTCCCTTGTGAGTATACTACAAATGAAAGTGCTGCTCCCAGTTAGCAAGATCTCCTAATCCTGGCTAGGGAAAGGTGGGGGCGGGGCCTTATAACCGTTTCGGGGGCAGGGAGGACTGTGTTCTCAGATCAGTGTCTGTTGGCTAGGGCCAAACTCATCTGACTACAGAATAGAGAAACAGTGCCATCTAGTGGAAGCGTATTGACTCATTTGTCGCCCAATCGTGCAGAAAATTAAATTTTACTTTATTTATTTCTATTATTGAAAATAGTTTTCCCCATACAATATATCATGATTATGGTTTCCTTTCCCTCTGCTCCTCCAAGTTTCTCTTCACCTCCCCTTCCATTCGGGTCCACTCCCTTTCCGTCTCTTGCAAAGGACCTGTAGGATAAAACTTAATTGACTAATGAATTATGAGAGGGAACCACCAAAGATGCCATTGAGTCCCATTATGTGTTGGTCATCTTCTGTTTGGCAGGAGGCCTGCCCTTAAAAGTGACGTGTTTCCCCAGTGAGATGCCCTTGGAGAAAACTAATTTTTTTATCGAAGTGATTATCAGTTAGGCTAGGGATGGGAGAGAGTGTGTCTGCCTCTCCTTTTAGCTCTAGGAAGGGCCCCATGTGGTAAAGATTCCTGTAAAAAAAAAAAAAAAAAAAAAAAAAAAAAAGCCCTGTGCCTGCTGCCACAGCCTCTGTGAATTTCTATGTCTCTTGGTCATGCTATATTTACTAGGCTTTGTTTTCTTGGTGTCCTCCATCTTCCCTGGCTCTTATACTCTTTCTGCCTCCTCTTCCATGGGGATCCCTGAGCCCAGAGGGGAGGCATTGGATAGAGGCAGGCCACTTAGGACTGATTGTCTCAAGGTCTCTCACTCTCTGTGTTTGTCTGGCTGTGTTAAACCAACTCTTAAGCAAGAGATCTTTACCGTCTTGGTATGGTGATGGTGTTTTTTTTCTACTATCAGGGTCCTATAGAAGAGTCTAAATCAACTCCTTAAAACCATAGTTTAGAGTACAACACTTCACCTCTAGATATATGCTCCATACATCAATATCCACTCCCACCTCAGCAAGGTACTGGGGGCAGAGTGTTAGACCTAGTTCCTAGCCCAGCCAAAAATTATAGAAAAGAGGTTTCTGTGCCAAACCACTTGTGGTAAAGTGAATTTGTTTTGGGGTAAATTAGTGAGAGTTAAAAAGTATATGTACCCTTTAAGGCACTGAACATATGCAAAGGGAGGGAGACAGAGCCGAGGTTTTTAGTTTGGGTTTCTTGCGGGGTTAGGGATGTTTTGGTTTTTCATTATTATTGTTTGGTTGGTTTTTCTGTTTGCTTTTTGATTTGGACAAACTCAACTTAGGAGTTTGTTTAATAGATATTTTGGAAGCATATACAAAGAGATATACACATAATTAATTATTACTTCCCCGGTCATGAACATAAAATCTTTGAGATCAGTGAAGGAGTGAGAGATATCTTTACTAAATATGATTTAAGAATTGTTGATCTTAAGGTTCTCCCAGTGGCTTAGGAAAACTTAGGTTTTCTAATTTTGAATTTAAATGTGTTCTGTGTGTGACCTGTAGGTGGCACACTGAAGCAACTGTATTCTTAGAAGTGGAAATAAAGGCCCCTTTATGACAGCTCTCTCAAGACTGGTTTTACACAGCAGCTACAACAGTGGTTCTCAACCTTCCAAATGCTGTGACCCTTTAACGCCATTAGTTCCTCATGCTGTGGTGACCTCAACCATAACATTATTTTTGTTATCATTTCACAACTGTAATTTTGCAACTTTTATGAATTGTAAGGCATTTTTTGTTTTGAGGAAGGGGTTTGCCACAGGGTCTAGAGCCAGAGGATGAGAATCTCCAGTTCTAGTGTTCAGACTCGTGAAACGTGGGGAGGGCGGCCTCAAGAAACTCTTCGCACACTGTAATTCCAGTCCTCCCTGGAATTACCATGTTTTATTTGTGGTGCCATCCAGTACTTTAACAACCTCAAGGTGGCTGTTTATACACAAAATCAAATTGTCTAACCATGTGAAGGACTTCAAGACCCTAAGAACGAATCCAATAATGACGACACAGCTTCCATGAGCTATACTTTTCATCTGTTTCTCCAAAGCCGTTACTCCTCATAGAATACCGAATTGTATAATTTATTCAACTAGTTGGTAAGCTTCCTTGGGCTGGAAGCCACCCGCCCACTGTTTAGCTATGCCCACGCTCTTTCCGAATCTTGCACCTGCCCGATACACACTGGCCTTCCCGAAATGCACTGCCCCTTCCCTGTCCTCACTCACTGCTGCCGTTGCTCAGTGTGCCCAGTGTAGTGGTGGTATGGAAGCAGGTGGCTCTATTTTGGAACTCAGTGCTTTGCCAGGTGTATGTCATATACCTATAACCTCAGTATGTAGAAGGTGAAGATAGCAGGATCAGGAGTTCAAGGCCAGTCTTGGCCTCCATGGTGAGTTACAGGCCAGCTGGGCTATCATAGACCTTGCCTCAGACAAAGCAAACCAACAAAAAGCCTTGTCACTTCTTGAAAATGCATCGTTATAGGGTTGGGATGTATAGCACAGCTGTTCCCAAGCCTATTCTAATACAGCGGCTGAGGGAAACTTTGTAAGCTCTCTGTGTAGACAGAATCTTAAAGCCTAGATGGAGTTTATAGAAAATTATTATAGACTTTGACCCAGAAATTTACCCTCAGTAGGTCTGGGGGACTATCTGGGAAGAAGAGGGGGAACCCATGGAGACATCTCTACACAGTCTGCCCTCAGTGCTCAGGGGTTCCACACATGTGGATTCAATCAAGTGCAGGGAAACGTGTGGAGAAAGAAAGAATTGCATCTATGCCATACATGCGCAGATGTTTTTATTGCCCCCCCCCAGCTAAACACTGCAACAATTTCCATGGCGTTCACAAATGAGAGCTGATTGACCCATACAGAAAGAGGCCTGTGGGTCTATGAAAGGGCAGCGCTTTTTCACTAAACGCACTGTCTCCTGACAGTTTAGGTAGCTACTTGGATCCTGGAACCAATCCCTTGTAGAGACTAAGGGATGATTATGCACATGCATAAATTACACACACAGTGTATTTAAACACATCCATCAAAACCTATATTTACATATACACATGTTTAAATGCCTGTGCGTATACATTTGGATTGCTTTACATTTATATTTCTCAGGTGTTCTGTATTTAAGTGATTCTCTTTGGGAACTGTGGTCTCAGCAATCCTGGTCCAAGCCACTGAAAGGGTCCTCTAACTACGCAATGGTGACAGACCCCTGGCATGAAGGCTGTAGTCGAGACCCTACCAGAAGCCCAGCTCTGGAATTCAGTTAACTCAGACATTGTCAATCTGAAGACCTTTGCGTGACTTTTACAAACCCGACTGATCTAAGCCCCCCAGTGCCTCAGTGGTCCTTATCTACACTGTTGTTCTGGGTTCCTGGAGCTGACTTTATTACTAAAATTATTAGGATATTATTAGGATATTATCCGGATGCTGAGTGTTTAGAGACAAGGAGCTGAGACGAAGATGTTAACTGGTTTGTCTACAAAGACCCCCTAAGGAGATGGTGGGACCCCGCTGTTGGGTGTTATTCAGCATGAGGGAGGCACATTCACTGTGGATCACATCTTGATCTAATCAGGTACCTTACAGCTCTGCGTCCAGAGGCCATAGGGAAAAGTGGGCGCAGACTCCTCTGGGTCCTGCACCCTTACTGTGAGCTCAGCTCTGAAAACACTCGCTCTCCTAATTAGCATGTCAGAATTTCTTTTCTTTCTTAACTGAGAAGTCCCAGTTTTAAAAAGCATTTAGAAACCCATGCATCCTCAGCTGGGGCGATCCAGATGAACTCCAGCAAGAACGAACACCATTTTTGGTACGGTAGGGACAGCTGACGGTACATAGAAAGTCATTAGTATTTTGTCTTCACAGTGTTCAGCCCCAATCAGTAACTCAGCAATCTGATTTTTTTCCACAGTCTAAAGTATTTGACAACAAAAGTCTAAGATCTTAATTCACTGGGAAAAGGTTAGGTTTCCTGACTGAAATATCACTCCTGTTCCTAGATTGGAAGGATAATTTTATTCCATTGTGCCTTGTTTATTCTTAGTACAACTTGTGTGGATTGTTTTTAGGATAATGTCAGGGTAATTGTTCAGAACTGAGCTACGGGCCAGCCCAAGAACCCTCTCCTGGGAATAGTTTGGCTCAAACATACAAAAAGAGTTCTCGTCTTTTCAAAAGTATTTCTTCTTAAACATAAAGATATCTGGGCAAAGGTTTTACACAATATGAAAATAGCAATAAATAAGTCAGTGGCAGTCTTGTACGCTGTTAGTGTCTAGTTAGATGGCAAAGGATCATGCCCTTTGACTCTGTCTCCCTGGGTTATTTTATGATGGGATGGCACAGAATATAAGGTGTCCTACTTATTCTGGGAGGGTGCATTCTTATCATGGCCCCTTCTTATCTTGGCCATGAGACAGTGTAAAATACTGGTAAACAGGGCCATCAATGTTTTCACCAGCCTTTATTCACCTAAAAAAAAAAAAATCAACTCTAAGTAATATATTCTTACTACAGAAACCTTAAAAGTATATTTACGCACCACTCAAAACAGAGCCAGGCACAGATCCTCACGTATGGAGTCTTAGCTACTCTGGAGGCTGAGGCAGGAGGAGTTCACGACCCCACAAGTTCACAGCCACCGTGAAGAGTACAGTGAGACCTGTCTCAAACGTTAGAAAGGAAATTATTTCATAGCAGCCTCACCGTGGGACTCACACCTCCCCTCACCCACTACCGGTTACACATACTCTCCAGACTTCTGCGTAGATTTCCACCCATCATGTCTGCCGTCGTGGCTGGCCACTTCTGTTGTGGCACTGGCGGCAGAAACATCGGGATTCAGGCGGCAGCGGGAGCAGAGTTAATAAGTACCTGGCGTCACCCTGAAGGTGCCTTGGTAACAGAATGAGAAGGAGCGCAAATGAGAAACCAGCCAACAGTTGTAAAAGCATCTGTTCTTCGTGCTCTACATTAATTGTGTCAATCAACCTTAGGACAATCTAAAGAACCTCAGCTGTCGCTCCACGCTATCCGTCTTCACCTGCATCTTCAGGTTCCAACAATGCAGATGCAAATTGTTTTAACTGCATCTTTACGGAGCACTCGCGGGTTGTTTGGTTGTGCTTTAGTGATACAGCCTGACAACTATGTCCAGAAAGCTTACATTAGGTGTGACAGGCAATCCCCAAGGGATTTAAAGACGGAGGAGGTTCCATGACACTCTCACGCCATTTGAAGTAGGGTCCCGCGCAGGTGCAGATTTTTTTTTTTTTTTTTTTTTTTTTTTTTTTTGGTTTTTCGAGACAGGGTTTCTCTGTAGCTTTGGTGCCTGTCCTGGAACTAGCTCTTCTAGACCAGGCTGGCCTCAAACTCCCAGAGATCCGCCTGCCTCTGCCTCCCGAGCGCTGGGATTAAAGGCGTGCGCCACCACTGCCCGGCTTCAGGTGCAGATTTTTATGTCTTTGGGAGATACAGGGACCAATTCCTTGTGGATTCTGAGGGACAGCTATAGCTCTAAAGAGCTGTCTCCTCACTCTGTAGAGGAGAAATCTCATTTCTAATCAGAATTTGGGGCTCTAAGCAGGAGTTCAGTTTGAACCTCAGGCGGTCACACCCAGAGTCTGCCCTTATGCTGTTGCCAAGCTTTGTACGTTCTGAAAAACAATGTGGAGAACGTTCTGTAATTTATGCATACTTATAAATGAAGTATGAAAATCATTCCGAACTGGGAAGAGCAGAAAATCATACGATGTAACCTTCAAAAAAACACCTCTCTCCAAAACATGGCCATCTTTAACTAGTTTCAAACTTTCCAAGAAAGTTTATTTTGCGAACCATTTTTGCTTTCCTATTTAACAACCCCACAACAATCTGAGTGTGTCTCTTTGTCCAGTTGCCTAATTTTAGGGCATCCCTTTGTGTGAATCATAAAAACAAAAATAAGGTACAAATCAATTAAGCTACTTCATACACTATAATTCTGTTCATTATGTGACCATATGTGCAACGAATATTTTTAAATGAATGAATGAATAAGGCAACAGGGAATAAAATTTCAGAGTCCAATCCACCCTGAAAGCAAACAGAATTGGATTGGGCCAGCATATACCGCTTTAGGAATACTAACTTTTAATCACAAGTTTTCTGACTTACACAGAGTTTAGTGTCACCCTTACAACCAGAAAGATTCAGAAGGGGAAACTATTCAGAGCCATGAAGGATGAACACAAATACAGCATAGTGACATATATGTAGAAAATGTCATAATGAGGTGCATTGTTTTGTTCATTAACTAAAATAAATAATTTTTAAGAATCTGTTAACACATGTTATAGCAGCTAAATAGATAAGAAAAATTATAAATAAACCAAAAAAGCAAATATTGATTAAAATTCTTTTATCTCAGATAATCACATACATGTCAAAGTTTATTTTCCAACTCATAGTAGCAATATTTGCTGTATATTTAATTTGTAGGTAAAATCCATTTTTCAGAGCACAGAACAAAAGCTCTAAAAATCACTGCAATGTATCAGTAAAGTTTTGGGATTTATTTGGTTTTTTAAGACAAGGAAATGATGAATCTTTCAAAATAAGTGATACTCACATATATTAGTTTGTGTCCTTTTTATGGTTTCCAACTGCCAAAAATAGGAGAGACTGGAAGAAAATTGATCTACTTTATATGTAAAGGAGGTTTTGAAAAATTGCTCTCAAAAGTTATCTCATGAGTTTTCTGCTCAGGCCTTGGAACTGAGCTCTTGGTGATGGGGCTTGATTAAATTTCCACATCTCTTATCTGTAGTTTATTCTTGTTACCACCGTTGCTGCTGGTTTTTAACTTGGACACAGGAAGCCAGTGCCAATCAATTTTGTTCCCAAGGTGACAGGAAGCCTTGGTTGGTCAGATGTTGATCTGGTTTGCTGTTCCCGCCCCACCCGTCATACCTTCTTCCTTTTTGGCTGAACTTAAGACAAATTAATCAGTGGTTGACATCTGGCAGACAGCGTCAGTGTCCTCTCGGTGGTGCTTTGTTGACCTGGAGGGCTAAAGCGTGAAGAAATCAGTACAGAAAACTTGCAGACACTGACCTAAATGTGGCTAAGGACCCTTCCTCAGTCCTGCACGGGAGGCTCCTCATCTGGCTTTTTGATTGACAGTGTGGATCTTCCTGATCAGTGACACATTTATGGAATCAACATTTCACCTTCTTTATGATGGTGAGTGACTTACCTCACCCTACTGTAAATTCCAGATTTGAAACGGGAAACGGAGGCCAGGAAAGCATTCAAAGAATGCTAAGCTTTTAAACAGGTCTCTGGTGTTTATGAACTTACCCGCCTGAGAAGTCTCTTCCTGTGCATCTCAGTCCCCAGAAAAATACCTCTTACCACCAAACGCTCGCACAGAACATGTTGGTATCAAGAACATAACAAATAAAGCAGCTCACATTGTTAAGGGTGTGTAAAATCAAGCGAGCCGACCTTCCCAACCCTGGAACCAAATGTTTCTAGAGTCTCCCTTTTGGACTCTACCAAACCTGAAACTACAAACTCTCAGCAACCTTGCAGCTGCGTGTGTCAGAAATGATCGGTTTTAAAGATTATCGATGCTGAAAGGCAGGTCTAATCTTATGATGGAGATTATGAGAAATGTCTAAGATGAAGGAAGGTGAGATTAAGATAAACCTAAAAAGGGCAGGTATGTTGGACCGGATGAGCCTTTCCTGTCCCTAAAATGCCTTGTGCTCTTAAACAGGAAATGCATTCTTATTCACCCGAGGCCGGTGTCAAGCCTCGGCACAAGATTGCAAAGGATCCTGGGTAATGGCAGTGAAAAGACAGGAAAGTGAGCTGGGAGGGAAATGTCCTTGGTGGTTGCTACACAGGGCAAATTTTCTAAAGGCAACAGAAAGCTCATTGCTTATTCACCCACGTCTCCCATATTTGGGGGACAGACTCTCAGTTAGCTCCGATTTCTCAGTACTTTCCACACCCGAATTTGGAGGCATTTAACCCTAGCGCTGATTCAGGCTATGGGAGTCACTGGGGAATGGGTATACTTGCCCTTCACTGAAGGGTTCTGTCTTGAGGACCCTGCCAGGGGGAGCAGTCGTCTGAAGGCCCTCCACAGGTTCTCTCCCTAGATGTGTTAATCCAGAGGACGCTGAGCTCTCGTTTCTGGTTCCGTTGCCTCATTATATGGGAATAAACTCCCCAGACAAGTGAAATAAATGCTAGCGTACCTGGGAAAACCTCGAGACGTACTGAACTCTGAAAAGCTGTAACCCCAGTTTTCCAGCAGCCCGAAGGTGAAATAAGTATTTTTAAGTAGCTATTTGCTGGCGGGTTGTTTCCAGGTTCTGGCTGACGGAGCAGATGCAGATATTCCGCAGCCAAGCATCAGCCCAAGCACCAGGCCAGTTGAAGAGAGAGAGGAGGGAATACATGGGCAAGGGAGGCGGGTCAAGATCATGATGGAGGAAACCCACAGAGACAGCTGACTTACTGATGGGAAAATCCACGGAGACAGCTGACCCCAGTTCGTGGGAACTCACGGAATCTAGACCAACAGCTAGGGAGCCTGCATGGGACCAAACTAGGCCCTCTGCATGTGGGCAACAGTTAGGTAGCTTGGTCTGTTTGAGGGGCCCCTGGCAGTGGAGCCAAGATTTATCCCTGGGGCAAGAACTGGCTGTTTGGAGCCCATTCCCTATGGTGGGATGCCTTGCTCAGCCTTGATGCAAGGGGGAGGGCCTTGACCCTACCTCAACTTCATGTGCCAGACTTTACCCTTTCTGAGGAGTAGAATGGGGGGGGAGGTTGGAGAGTGAGATAGGAAGAAGCAGGAGGAGGGGAGGGAGAACTGTGGTTGATACATAAAATGAATAAAAAATTAAAAGGAGGTGGGTGGTCCTTGGACTTCCCACAGGGCAGGGAACCCGGATTACTCTTAGAGATGATGAGGGAGGGTAACTTGTTGGGGGAGGGGGAGGGAAATGGGAGGTGGTGGCAGGGAGAAGGCAGAACTCTTTAATAAATAAATAAAAAAAAGTGGAAAAAAAATTAAAAGAAAACCCAGAAGGCTGCCAGAAATCTAAAGTGTGCTCCACACCCATGTAAGTTCCTCTTCTGGTTTGCATGAGAATCCATTTGAATAAGAGTGAGCTGCCTTGTACCTGGCTCTTTTGCACCCACTCTTCCAACCATCACAGAGGGGAGCATGCTCAAGAGAGTGGTATGCCATTCACAACGGCAGTGCCCCACGTGAGATGCCACACTCCACGGGTGTTAGGTCTTCTTGGCCAGCAATTTCTTACTGTACGACATTTCCCAGTTGGCAGACCAAAGCCGTCCCATTGAGCCCCTTTCAAATCCCTAAAGGTGAGACTCTTAGGAAACTTGATAGAGGTTACCAAGCATAAGTAGAAGATTGTGTATGATAGCCAAGCTATAGAGACAATAGAGACAATATGTGTGACTTATTTCTTTCAGGAAATGTGTTATAGCTGGTGATTTTTTTAAAAAATGCTTATGTAAAATATACTCTTTTTTAAAAAAAAATTGAATTTCTCTTGGTGTGCTTAGAATAGAAAGCATTACTGTTTCGCTATAGATACAAATGCTGTCCAGTGACTTCCCAAATCTGACCTTCCAATAGTCAAGTTGTTTGGGATCGACAAGAGTACAAGGAAATACAGTCGTTTACTGAGCATATTCAAATGTAGACGAGCATCTCAAGGCCTAGCTTAGCCCAACGTGGAGGAGAATAACCCAAGAACTACAAAGGAAGAGTAGCTACTGCTCTGGGTGCAGAGGGAAAAGCTAGAAAACCCTTGCATGCTCATCTCTGTGTGCACTAGACATACCGTTCCCTCTTATGCATCTGTAGCAGATAGATTTTTCTTCTCACCTTCCTAGCGAGGAAACTGAGACACAAGCATCTGAGACAAGGTCCACGGCCCTGGAGCCATCGGGGCAGAGATGCCAGTTGAGTGATACCGGAAGTCACAACTTTTCCCTATTTTCCGCCTCCCCTGGTGCCCAAAGTACCGCATAATCCTGATTGCTCCTCGTCGCTATTCTTTCAGTAGCAAAACAGAAGCAATCTGAAATAAAATAATACTGCCTTTAGCCAAAGACACGGAGGAGCTTGACAGGAGCGGTGGGTCTGTGCTGCCTTCCACCTACAGGTGGCGCCAGCGAGCCACACAGCCTGCCCGAGACCTGGGTCAGCTCTTTCTTCCACCTTTTGTTTTAAAGAACACAGAAGCAGCTGTTTTTCTGTCCTGAAAAATTCTGCCTATGACATTTGTAGTCCCTCTAAGATTTAAAGCCAAATCAAATAAACAAGGATCAAGGGCCCTGTAAGGATCCCAAGTCTGGAAAAGAGCCATCGAAAACCTCTCCTCCTGTATGTCCCTAATTGTCACCCAGAAGGGGCTCTCCACTGATTTAGACCCAAATGCACAGAGCAGGGCTTCCTACTAAAGCCCGCAGCCCCAAGGCTGGCGTTTGGCATCCCTGGTGGGGATTCTACTTGTTCCTTAGCGCTGGTCAAGACGTGTGTTCAATGTGGTGTTTGCACACCTCAGGACAGAACGATATGCAGTTTAGCCGCGGGTGGGGAGGAGCTGTTGATTCTATGAGAACTCAAACCGAGAAGAACTTTCTCCAAGAAGTACAATTGCACTGGAGAAAGGAGGTCCAGGAAAAGATGCAGCCCCGCACCCCAGGACTTCGCATGGGTGAACCCTGGATTCCAGTAATGCGGTGGCCTTATCGAGGACAGCCTGGGGCAAATTGGCAGTACATTAGAAAGCCCGATTAGGAGGGGGAAGGCGACCTGGGCCTCACGTCAGCTGTTTTCCTCCACAGGATACTGGGTGATTCCTGTCCTGGCCAGATACTGGATACTAAAAGCTCAGCCCAAGAGTTCTTGTCAAAAATGGTTTCCGTAGCGTATTTTGACTTGCTTAGGTCTGAAGAACTTTTGGAATTTGTTAGGTGTGGGCCTGAACTCCAGGAACTGGCCTGTGGCATTCTCTTAATGAGCTCTGTCCCCTTGGACAGATTGTCCTAAGCACTGCATTTTGTTTTGGTTTGTTTTTATCGAGTTCACACTTCTCTGGATGTCCTCATCTGACACGGGAATTATTGATAGAACATGTACGTGTTGATAATTCAGACACATGGAGGCAAAAAAAAAAAGTTCAGAAGTCGAATTTTCTGCCATATTTCAAATATATGCAAACTGCTATGGATATGTTCAATCTACAGTCATATCCCTCATATTATTATTATGAAACTTTTGGGATTTGCCAGCAGTTCATCCCATATACAATATAAAACCCCTAAGCCTTTAGATCAATAACGAGCATTCTTAAAGTGTTTACATCATTTACTTCACATAAAACAATAGATTAATGGGGCTGGCGAGATGGCTCAGTGGTTAAGAGCATTGCCTGCTCTTCCAAAGGTCCTGAGTTCAATTCCCAGCAACCACATGGTGGCTCACAACCATCTGTAAAGAGGTCTGGTGCCCCCTTCTGGCCTACAGACATGCACACAGACAGAATATTGTATACATAATAAAAAAATATTTAAAAAAAAACAATAGATTAGTAACACCCAACTTCTTAAAATATTTGATAAAATAATCAACACGATAATAAGCCCCCAAAGGTGCCTATATATAAGACAGGGGGGGTAAAGAAACTTTTGTTTTAGTTTTAATAGTGTGTGTAGTACACACACACACACACACACACACACACACACACTTGTTAGATCCCCTCCCAGCGACTGACCTTTCAGGCAGTTGTGAGCCTAGGCCACCTGATGCCCATGCATCAGGTGAAATTATTAAAATTTTTACCTGAAACTTGAAGATTAATTTAGAATACTGATATAACAGGGCAAAACTTAGTCTTTCCTGCCATGTCTCTGATGCCAGTATTTTAAAAGCTGTTTTCTATCATAATGATTAAGCACTGATAAAGAGGGAATAAAGGGGGATAAAAGTTACATTTTATATGTCTTAAATAATAAAGAAAATTAATTTTGCCATAGTGGATAAACAGGAAAAATTATATTCCTAGGTATACAACTATGTGACTAAGCAAACATATACAGTACAAGAAAGCCAACTATAGCATTGTAATGGTGAAATGAACTGGAAATAAATAACTAAGAGTAGACATTTATCACTAGATAAATAATAGTTTATAATTTATAAATAATTCATAAATCTATATTCTATATTTTTCTATATATAATGCAAGGTAGGGAAAGAACACAAAACTATGATCTGGGATACATTATCTCTGTATTATATTATATCATATCATATCGTATCGTATCATATTATATCTTCAGTGATGGTATCACTGAAGTGAAAGCACTTAAGACCTCAGGGCAATATGCTGCAAGGACCAGAGTTAGAAGAGAGGAAATTTTACAAAAGAGCCAAGGACATAGCCCAATAGCAGGTCACCTGCTTAGCATGTGTGGGGCCCTGGGTTTGACCCCAGCTCTGAAAAACAAATGTTTTCAGATTTTATTGTAACAGTATGTTCATTTGTACTGAATTTAAATTAATATTTTCTAGATGAAAACCTAGAAATATAGCGTTGTTTACTTTGAATTCAAGACCTTATGTCACTGATGTCTTCATAAAGGACAGTGGAGAGACGGATCATCAGCTGTGTTATATGGATGATAACATAGGAAGATGCAGTTTTCAGACCAAGAAGAGATCTTTGGTCCCAACTTCATACTGACTAAACCACTGCAATAGTCCCTCGTGCCTGTGATCAACTATGGTCCAGAAATATTTAACTGAAAATCCAGAAATCAGCCAAGCCTGGTGACTCATGCCTATAACCCAGCACGTGGGAGATTGTAGCAAGAGTTTTGCCGCAAGTGTGAAGCCAGCCTGGGCTACACTTGAGATTTTATCTCAGAGAATTCTAGGCCAGCTGGATGGCTCATCAGGTAAAGGTACTTGCTACCAAGTTTGCCAACCTGAGATCAATTCCCAGAATCGTCATAGAAGGAAAGAACCAATTCTGTTGTCTATGAAGTTTATACTTGAGAACTATGCAGTTAAGTTACAAAAACAAACTGCCAAACAAGGCCTCCTAATGTCTTTATGAATTGTGATTGCATATTGGGCTGCATTCAAAGATTGTCTTCATCACATAAAGTCAGGAGACCAGTGCTTGGACACCCTGGAGGCTTTGTGACTAAACCACACAATGATTTCTCAGGCGAGACACCAGTCCTTATACTAGAGGTATCCAAAGAAACCAAACAAACCATAAAGACACATTAAAAGGAACTGCTCACATCACAGAGGAGGCTGGAAGTCCCTGTGTCTTCAGGGTGACTCAGTAACTTGGCTTCTAAAGGAAGTCAATGGTGTGGTTCTAGTCTGAGGGCCAGCAGACCTGGAATACAGGAAAAGCTGAGATTGAATCTCAATACAGGTAAAAGACAGTGTCTTGTTCCAAAGACCAGCAAACCCGAATTACCTACTTTGACTTGGGGGAAGATGGGTTAAGCCCTTTTCTTTGGTCCAGTCTGACAAAACCAGTAGGTATGAGGCCTACCACACTATAGGACAATTTGCTTTGTTAAATATACTACTTTAATATTGATTTCGTCCAAACACTCTCTTCAAAACATTCCCTATGTCTAACAAAAATGACTGAACATCCCATGTCTCAATCGGGATGACACATAAAATTATTAGTCATCACAGAAAACTAAAATCATAATTGAGGTAGAGGAAAATAACTGTAAATCATATGTGTGATAAAAATCTATCATCCATCATATGTAAAGATCTTTGCAACTGAAAAGGAAGGCAAACAAGTTAAAATTAAGCAAAAATTGGAACAGGCATTTCTTTAAAGAAGAAAAACAAATGACTGATAAATGCAAAAAAAAAAACTCAGTATCATTAATTTTAGGGAAATGCAGTTGAAACCCAATGAAATTCCACTTCTTCACTAGGATTTCTGTAATTTAAAAAATATTATATATTGTAAAGTGGCAAGAATGTGGAGAAATTAGAAGCTTAATATGTTGCCGCTGGAAATGGGAAATGGTCTACTTACTTGAGAAAAACATTTGATAGTGCTTCAAAAAGTGAAATGGGAATGGTGGTATAGTTTGCCCGAAGTCCTGGGTTCCATCTTGAGAACCAAAAAGGAAGAGCCATAGAGTTATGAATGCTACAGCAATTCCGCCGCTGACGTATATTCAGAAGCAATAAAATGTATGCCATGAAAATTTACATCCAAATACAGTAGAACAAATTTTTAAGTTTAAAAAAAAAGGAAACAACCCAAATGTCCATCAACTAAAACCCAGATAAGCAAAATTTGTGTATTCATTTAATGGAATCGATTGTTTTGTGGGAAGGAACTGAGAACTTCCAAGGGTTGCACGGGAGGAACGTGAATGGCATTAGGTCAAGTAAAAGAAGTCTGATGAATGCCAGCCATATAAGACCACGTACATGAAAGGCCAAAAGAAGTGATCGCAGGGGATGTAGCTTACGGGCAGAGTGCTTGCCCCATTACTACAAAATGAGTGAACCTGTCAGTGAGCCTTGGGATGGAGAGGCAGTTTCCTTTGAGGATGAGGAAAATGTTTTAAAATTTACTGTTCTAGTTCTTTGCTTGTTTTGGGCTCTTCCGGAACTCACTGCATAGACCTCGCTGACCTCAAACTCACAGTGCTTGGATTAAAGGTGATTGCCACCACACCTGGACTCTAATGCACCTTATCCTACTCAGCGACAATTCTAAATATGCTGAATTCTAGTCTTCAGAAATACAAACTTGCCGGGCAGTGGTGGCACATGCCTTTAATCCCAGCACTCAGGAGACCAAGGCAGGTGGATCACTGTGAGGTAGAGGCCAACGTGGTCTACTGAGTGAGTTCCAGGGCAGCCTCCAAAGCTACACAGAGAAACACTGTCTCAACCCCACGCCTCCAAAAACAAAAGAAAGAAATGTGAACTTAGTGCTATATAAATCATACACCTCAACAAAAAGAGGCATATGCATGATTTTAATTTTATACTGAAAAAAAAATGTTAGCTGCTTCTATACATTAGTCAGAATTTGTTTCCAGTGATTTTTTTCATTCTATTTTAGTTGAAGTATGTATTTTTATTTCTAGACAAGAAAGAGCTATGTCTCCTATCTCACGAGTGCCAAAGTGTGTAGTTTACATGACAAACACCATTGCAGTCCTTAAAATGTGTATATTTTGAACTCAGAAGATTTCATTTTCTTTCCCGTCCCTCTGCTCCTTGGATACAATATAGTCAAGAAGCATGGCAAAGGCTTAGCATCTATGCCTTGCCCACCCCATGTGTCCCCCCAAGCTGCAGCAAAAGACCCCTTGAACCTCAGAGCTAGCTCTCAATCATCCCACTCCTCAATGGAAGAGAGAAGCCCCAGAGATAACAATGAGTTATTACAAATGGCATCTAGGTGACAAGTCTCATTCCCTTGGGGGGGGAGCCTATTTTAACTATTGGCAATTGCAGTCAATAATTTATATTTAAACTTCTATCCTTATCTCAGACCGTACTGATAACATGATTATGTATTTACCCTGGCAGGAAGGCAATCATGGTGGCCAAACCGTGAATTTTATCAGGGGTACAACTCTTCCAGGTAGTTGGCCCCTTCCTTCCTTCCACCTGAGGAAGGAGGGTGCATTAAATACAGTCGTTGATTCTTCACTGGCCAAAAGGAAGTGACTCCCTATTCCGCAATTCCCCGGGTGAAAGGCCAGCGACTCCTAGAGGGCAATGGCCACCCTGGTTTATTTGCAATGTGCCTCGCTGACCAAAGCCCAAAACTGCATTTGTGGGTGGTACACTTTTAAATGAACACCGAACAAATGCAGGAATGGGCATTTAAGTAAAATATTGTTCTTGGCTGAACATTTAGGGGGGAAGCTTTGCAAACGGTAGAATTTCGTAATTCTTACTGAGAGGTCATTTTAGGTAAGGGTGGATTTTGAGATGCCTTGGCTAATGACATAAGCTATCAGCTTCCTTTTTAATTTTAGTTTTATTCTGTGTGTATGGATAATGGATAATTTGGATGCATGTATATCCGTGTACCACATATACCTGGTGGCCCCAGAGGCAGGAAGAGGGAGTGGGATCCCCTGGAATGGGAGGTACAGACAGTTGTTAGCCGTCTAGAGGGTAGGGGAAGCAAACCTAAGTCCTCTGGCAGAGCATCCAATGTTCTTAACTTAATGAGTTACCCTTTCAGCCCAGACATCTGCTTCTTATAGGGAATAACTGAGATCTCTCAGACACTTGGAATCAATGTTAGACAAACAAGATGGGCATTAGAAGCAATCACTTTTTTAAAAAAACATCAGGATCTAAAGAAACCCAAGCTGGTCTCAAACTCCCAGAGTAGCAAGGCTGACCTTGATTTAATGATCCTCTTGCTTTTCCCTTCTGAATGCTGGGTCCCAGGCCTGTGCCACCACGCCGAGTTAGATGTAACGCAGGCTGAGGGTGAGCCTGCGGCTCAGTTGGTGGGATGTTTGCCTGACACGCACTGTGCCCTAGGTTCTATCTCCAACACTGTGTGAGTCAAGTGTTGTGGCACATACCTAGAGTCCCAGCACTCACAAGTAGAGGAGGAGAGGCCAGATGGTCAAGATTTCTTCAACTGCATAGGGAGTTTAAGGTCAGCTTGGGCTCAAAATTAAATCAGTCAATCAATCAATCAATCGATAGATAAGGTCTATTTACGTACCTCATCCTAACTGCCTCTGTCTCCCAAGAAGTGGGGTTACAAATATGGACCACTACACATGGTTTGAATGTACTACTTTCCTTAAACACAAATAATTCTACCATCTATTTTCCTTTGTAAAAAATAACTTTATAAATGTTTCTCTCCAACAACTAAAACCAAGTTTAGAAATCTGGTACAAAGATTTGGAAAAAAAAAAAAAAGGCATGCTGCAGCCTGCCTAGTGATACAGGCTTATAATCTCAGGAGTCCTGGATACTGCAACAGAAGGATCTCAAATCCAAGTCCTGTGTGGGCTAGAGAGTTCAAGCCAGCTCGCCCAGCTTAGTGAGAATCTGTCTCCAAATAAAAAATAAAATGAGCCGCCGGGCGATGGTGGCGCACGCCTTTAATCCCAGCACTCGGGAGACAGAGGCAGGCGGATTTCTGTGAGTTCGAGGCCAGCCTGGTCTACAAGTGCTAGTTCCAGGACAGGAACCAAAAAGCTACAGAGAAACCCTGTCTCAAAAAATCCAAAAAATAAATAAAATAAAATAAAATAAAATAAAATAAAATAAAATGAGCCTTTGGGGTATAGTTCATCAGCAGAACATTCGCCATAGCTATATTCAGAGGACCTAGCGTGGGTCCCCTTAGCTTTTGGAAGCACTATTGCTTTCCCCTTTGGCTACACCATTCTACACATTAGTGGTAGTGAGAGTTGCTGCTTCCACAAACGCTCATCAACTCCCCCTTCCACCTTCATTCAGCTTCCCATGGCATTTGGAGCACCTTCGCCTTGTGGTTCTACTTAGAATATCTCTTCTGGTCGACTATAGATTTCTAATTCTCTTCCATTGATCCGATAGCTATCTTTATGCTGCTGCTGCTGCTGTTATTGTTAGTGTAACTTGGTAGAATGGTAGAAATTTTCAACTCAGAAGATGTGAGTCCTCCGCCTTTGTTCTTTTTCAAGACGGTTTTGCCTGGGAAGTTCTGAATCTTGCGTTGTCGAGCAAACATTAGCTGTGCGGCTTCTGGTGAGCGACTTTCATCAGGTTGAGAAATTTCTCTGCCATTCCCAGTTCATTCACAGCTGTTACAGAATGTGTGTTTTCTGATGATTCATGAGTTAACCAAGGTCAGTGGATGGTTATAACTGTGTGTATCATTGCTCTTGGAAGTAACCACATTTATTGCCTTGTGATGGTCAGTACCAAGAGGGTTCCTCGGTAGCTGGGTGAATGGGTGGTGTATTAACCACATATGCTACTTACAAAATGTTGGGCATAAGTGAATGTAGATCAAGCTTCCATACAAATCAACTGAAATTCGGATTTCTCTTTTCGCAAAGATTGGTTTCTTCACTGAGGGCTAATATTTCTTCATTATCACTGTAGGAACGAGGAAAAATTAAAGCCAGGAACTAAAATTAGAGCCACCAACATTTCATTCTTTTTTTTTTTAAGGGAAACAGCCTCCTCATCATGAGTGGCAGCCAAAACAATACCAAGTGCCAGAAAAAGATAAAAATGAATCATTCTTGGCTTGGAAACAGCACCCCGCAGTTTAAAATTCTTTTATAGCCATAAAATCTTCACATGTCTTTAGTCATGTTAAGGCTGAACCTTCATGGATATTTACACAGGTTTTACATCAAATCTTAAAAATTGCATTTCTCGTGCCTTCACAGTCTCAGTTTTATTATTTTTTGCTAATTTTATCTTATGTATTCATTTTTCACATAGGTTCTTGTTATCTGCCTTGGGTGGCCAAGTATTCACAATGGCTCCTAAATTAGGCTCCTGCCTCAGTTTCCCATGTGCTGGGGAATATGGGTGGGTGTCACCACATCTGGTTTTCTCATCTAAAGTGATTCTTCAGTTTACATACTTGGTACAAGCCATCAGACTGCACTACCCTTTCCAATTTGCTTGTAACCATCTCTTTCCATAGTCAACGAAAGTGTAGTTTTTCACTGAATAGTGGCTATGGAAGGAGAATTGAAGTTCGTATCTTTCTTTGTTCATACTGCAGAGAAAATCATTTCGGGTGAATATGTATGTTTATTGTGAGTACATTAGAAAAAATGACTCTGGGAAAGAGCGCCTACATCTTGGAGGGTGGATCTAAAAGAGGCAGACCTGAGTTGAGTTGCGGTTCACTGCCTGTCCCGGCACAGACAGGGAGCGGTCATGCCAGGTGAGGCTGGAGAAATGCAGAGGGATCAGAGTGGGAAGCGTTTGTTGTTGTATTTTCAGTGTTATTTTCCAGTGAAAATTATTATAGTGCAATAGGAAAGAAACCACTCTGAGCTAGGAGTGTTTAGAGGGAAGAAGGCTTCCTAGAGAGCCACTGGAGGGGTTGAAAGGCTTAGAAGGGAGGGTTGAAAGGCTTACCAGGGAGCTGGTATTAGAGTTTGCATCAAACACAGAAGGCCTGTGCTGTGTCAACAGGCCCCAGGAGTCTTCAGGTTTCTTCCAGACCCCGTGTTTCTGATGATCTGTTGACTTAGGTTTTCAAACAACTCACTGACCAGGAAGACACATTCTTGCTAGCATGGAGGGAGAGAATCTTACAGGGTTCTCAACCCTAGACAAAGAACTACAAGCAACTTAAGGAGTGCTGAGAGCAGGAAAAATAGTCTCCCCCATGGAGGGGGCCCGGTTGGTGACACCGAGGGCTCAGCTCTAAAATCATCCGTACAAATATTTCTCACAAAGATTCGAAAAACAGTCGCCATAATGTTAGAGGTCCCTCCATTTATTATTGGAGATGTTTTCTTTTTGAAAATGTATTTTTTAATCTCAGTCTTTGTCCAGTGGACAGATCTTGTTTTCAAAATAGAAAAAAATAAGTCTGTTCGTTGTAAGAATAGGAAGTGTACATTTTAAATATATGAGGTACAAAAAACAGTCCCGACTTACACACTGAATTGCTGCAAATTGACTCACTAATCAATTCTCCAAGTCTGCTTTTAATGACTACTCCAGTTCAGGTACACAAAGCCCTCCTAACTGCTTCAGCACAGTGGGGTGAGAAATTACCATGTAGCTACTCTTACAACTACTCACACCAGTCATGAGCGTGACACCAAGCTGCGGGAAAAATGACATTTTAATGTTTCTTTACCTCTTATCATGTGAATTAACCCTTCAGTTGTCATTATCTTTGGTTGCCATATAGAAAGTCTGAGATCAAGTATGTTTAATTCTAACTCATGTAGTAAAGCATTGATTTAATCAGTTTCCAAGGTCCGGGTCCAGAAAACAATGTAACCAATTTATACATATACACATATGTGTGTACAGGTTTTCATTGTGTGGGCAGGAATTGTTGTTGGGGCTGTTTGTTGTTTCCGTCTTTTGAGCTGGTGTCTTAACTATACAGTCCTGCAGGACTAAAGCTTGCCATGTGGACCAGACTGGTCTTGAACAGACAGAAAACTACCAGTTTCTGCTTCCTGGGTGTTCTAATGATGATTTTGACTTTAATTTTTAAGTTAGAAATTTACCTTGTCTTGTATGAAATGTGAGGCAGGCTGGGTGTGGTAGGCATGCCTTCGTCTCAGTGCTCAGGAGCCATAGGTAGGAGGATAAGAGGACTGGGTATCATTGGGTGTCCTCCTAGGAACTTGAAAATGTTTTCTGTGGCCACTCAACAGGGAACCAGAATCTTCCCGGGGCAGTGGGAGGTAGAACACATCATTTTCTACACCAAAGATGTTCTCCACATTATAAAATTTTCTTCTCAGTGTAGAGTGAAGTGCCTTTCTCATCTTCCTGGGCCCATGCCTGTATCCTTTATTTTCCTGCATGTCTTCCCCGAGGAATTTCCTTTGGGAAATTTTAGTATGAGTCGTCATATTAGCTACTCCTCTTATTTCAGCTTCTATACACTTAGACATGTCACAATTTAACTTTCTTAGAATTGTCCCCTTTTCTCTTTTAAAATTTTCACCCTCTCATCTGTCACTTGATTCAGAGAGCGGGAACTATCCAGAATTACTTGAAAGTAAAGGGATGGAGGAAGGGAGGCAAATTGTTAATTACATATTCTTATAACTTAACACCTGAAGGAACAAAGAGTTGCAGGACGTGGAGTTGTGAACAGATGCAGAGGCCAGCCAATCCCACAGGGGCTGCTTTACAATTGCTATCCAAATAAATAAGGATTTCTCTTTCTTATTTTTCTCTCTTTATTAGTTTCTCCTGGAAAACGAAGTATGTGAGCAATCTGAATCAGAAGAATAAAATGCTGAATTGGGTATAGAAGAGTTGAAGCTCATTCTTAATGACCAAATCCAGATTTAATGTGGTCATAAGTCATAGAATATGGAGTTCAGACTGAAGGGTTGAGGACCTTAGATTCCTGCTCTCCCGTTGGGAGGGAGGACCGGTTAGGTTCTCACTTCTCATGTTGTGAGATCAGACATGGGTGCTATGGAGCCCTACACAAATCCCTGTGTCTCCCCCTTTGAGCTGTGTACTTTTCCATTCTTGCTCCGAGGCTTGGCTCTAGCCAGCTGCCAGCATTTCTCACTGGACTGTCATTTCCTCCTCTAAGAGTCGAGAGCCATATCTGCCTAGAGCACAGCAAGATGCTTTTGCTTGTTTCCTTTTCTTCTGCCCTCATTTCACTTCTCCAAGGACAGCGAGGGAGAAGGCGCTAGAAATCTCAGCTCTTCTTGGCAAAGTATCCCGTGCAAAGGGAGCCGCCTGCCTGGAAACTACCTCTTCTGCCAAAATCCAGCTCCTAAGGCCAAGTGTGACATCCCTCGCCTTCCAGGGAAGTAGATGTGTGGTCTCTGAGCTTCTCCAGCATGCAGTTGAAGTGTTCGTGTATTTTTAGCAGTGTTTTCTTCCCGCCTCATGGCTATTAAGAACAGTAGTGCAGAAATGGACATTCCAACAGAGTTGTTTATATTCCCTCGCTGAGTTCAGTGTGGCCCTGGCTCATAATATTTATGTGTGTTTTCCTTTTGGCTTAATTGTAATTAGCCTGCTGTTCGCTGCATTTCTCTTACCTTGCCTTGAGAATTTGCTTTTTCCTTCAATTGTTTGCATTGGTATCTTTTGAATTTCCTCCCTCCTATTTACTTTTTGGCATAAATAATAATTGGTGTTACAGGGGAACTTGATAAAGCCTTTTTATTGTGTTTGCTTTTCTGCACCAGCAATCAAGAGGCATAAAAATGTCTAAGCCATTTTTCACGCTTGCGCAGCAAAATAGAGGCAATGTTTTCGAGAAGAATTTGAGTTCTTTCTTTTCCACATTCTGTTGTTAAAAATCCAGATCTCTCCCTATTTTGATGGCTATTATTTTTCTCTAAACCTATCTTTATTTTAATTTTCTTCAGCATGAAGTTTGCTCTGTTTCAGAATTGTCAAATATTGACCCACTTCTACTCACTTTGGTTTGTGGTGTTTATGAGGATAAGCTCATATTTTCTTGGTTTAATAAAGTCCTATTTTGCTCTTCAGATTATAGTCAATGGTTGGTAGTCAACAAAAACATGTCCTTTTTCCAAATTTTTCTGTAAGTTGTGTTAAAACATGATGATTAACTCTCTGGGAGAAACAATAACAACAACAAAAAGAACTTGGGAATTCACTTTTGACCATAGCCCCAGATAAATGACAAACAGACTGAATGGTTACGTTTTTAAAGAACACATTTCCAGGCTAGTGAGATGGCTCGGGAAGCAAAGGACCTTGACACCAGGTCTGAGGCCGTGAGTTCCTTCCATAGAGCTCAAGTGCCAGGAGAGAAACCACCCTGGAGTTGTTTTCTGACCTTGACACACATGTACAGTTGCACGCACACACACACACACACACACAAGTAGATATAAAATAAATTAGTGCATACTCAGAAAAATCCGTTCGCTTAACTGAGCATACACATAAATTTTCAGCAAGTTTAGTGTTTTAAGGCAACAACAATTTGTGGCATTTGCCACAAATATGTCTGAGAAAGAATGTCATACCACAAACATCATAGTAATATGTCAATGACACAAATTAAAATTAGGAAAGATGGGGCTAAGAAATTCTCAAAGGTAAGGACCTAGAAATAAACAATGAAAATTAGTTAATCCATCCATTTTTCAAACCAGAGAAATCAAAACAGTAGCAATTCGCCACTGCCATTGATCCCTTTAAATTAAAAAAATTTCAGAGTCAATTTAAATAACTGTAGAAAGCAGGAATATGAGTTACTTTTGGTTCCATTTTCAAATATCTAAATTTTATAAATTCCCACAGTAAACATGTTTTTCCAGGAAAAATTAAAATGTGGGTACATGTTTAAGCTCTTCACTCCAAGCAGGTGCCTAAGCCTCCAAATGTGGTCCTTCTTGTAAGCTGATCCTTCTGATTCAATTTCCTGAGGGCATCATATTTCAATTAATCCAAATACTGTTTGTTCTTTGAAAATAAGAATTAACAAAAGCGGAGATTTTCCCCAAGTTAACGACATCCTACCGTTGTATTTAATGACAAGCACGAGAGAGTTGCTTCCCCGATAAGACTGTTCTGTGGAAAACGCTCTTAGTAAGGTCAACAGCCGTTGTAACTTTAATTCTATAGTTGAGCTTTGGGACATTATCCGAGGTGGTGAGGTGAGGTGCTGTGGGGTTTTCTGGGGTTCAGGCGTCGCCGTAGTAAAGGGAAATCTTAAGGAGTAGGCTACCAAGCTGTAGCCTTCGTCAGTGGCAAATGTGTGGCTTAGAGTCATCGATTTCAAAGCATTAAAGTTAATCTCAACAAAGACAATTGGCAGCTCTTATGGAGGTGCCCTAAAATAGATCCCTTAGAGAAATGCAAACAGTGAGAATTAGAAAGGATTTTGTTCATTGCCAGTCAAATTTAATACACCCATGCATGACATGGTATAAGCCGCCGACGTCATTCTTTATATGTTGCAGGATAGTAACTCTCTGACTACATTTACTTGATTACTTACCTACTTAAAAGAGACAGAAAACACCTGCGCTGCAGAGAAGCTAAGCAACCCTGAGAAGGGCACAGCAAGGGTATGGACAGGCAAGATTTAAGGCCACACAAAAATGCTTTGAAGTCAAAACTCTGGCTTTGACCAACTGTTCTTGACTTCACACACAGTCTACATAATCTGCCCACACACTCACTTTGGGAGGCAAAGAAAAAAAAGAGCTTATGTTTTATATTGTAACTTGAACTGAGTCTTTGACAACTGTGTTTCAAAAACGGGTATTTTTTTCACCTGGAAAATAAAGGAAACCAGTTCTCCCAAAGGCTAAAGCATCATATAACCGTGCTTGACAAAATAACAAAAACTGGATATATTGGGTTCCTTTCTTACTTCCCTTGCTAAGCCGGTCAGTCTTCCTTACTGAGTGGGTTCCACAGCTCTCAGCGGACCACAGACCCTCAGAAAACTCGCTCACCAAAGACTTAAACGTGGTCTCTGAGAGGTTCTGGGTCTCCAGGTGTGGGGAGGGTGTGTGAGAGAAGCCAAACAAAAGTTGGTATTCATTGATGTTGATGTCGTGGCCCCGTCTGCAGGACTTCGGCAGCTTCTGATAGCCATGTAGTTTCTGCAGCTCTTGGCTTGCGCTCATCTCCCTGCAAAACCCGGCTCCTGACTCCAAAATGCGTTTTGCACAACTGAGCTCCAGCCCAGACTGCTCTGCTCTCTCTCTCAGAGTCCTATGTGTTCTTCTCCCACACCACTGTCTCTGAGATGGCCAGGTCCACTTCAAATGACCCCTCCTCCACACAGCTGCCCTGCCATTGTAAGTGAAAGAGACCTCACCTCTGACAAGCTGTAGGCCCTTTGTCTACTGTGAATGAAAATTGAATGGAATTGTGCTTTAAAGTGGCCTTGGGCTAGCAGTTCTGAAGCAACATCTTCAGACTCCTTTCTGCGAGAGAGAGAGAGAGAGAGAGAGAGAGAGAGAGAGAGAGAGAGAGAGAGAGAGAGAGCCAAATTCTCACAAATACACTAAAACTAAAATAACAAACCAGAACCAGGGTCCCCTACAAAATTAAAGGCAAGTACCACTGGAGTAAAAAGGTTTAAAAACCAGTTTCTCGCTAAAAATAGATTAAAATTCTTGGTCTAAAGACAGAGGCATTCTTTCCTGCTCCTCCACTGTACATTTCCCACCCGGAAACACAAGAAACCATATATTTCAGCCAACAAGAGCTCCAAACAATAAAGCCCACAGGCACATAGACCTCTCTACCAAATAGGTAATATGTCAGAGGGTGTTCAGGATGCTGTCCGTCTCTTTTTACCTCAGCAACCTCAGAGAGCTAATAATAATAGACTGAGACATGTATTTCAGGGTACTCCGAAGAAAAACAAGACATGTCGATATTAATTGTGTATAGGTGTGTATGCGTGCATGCGGAAACAGGACGATAATGCCAAGGGGCTTCTTCACTCACTGTTCCCTTTGATTTTTGAGTCAGGGTCTCTCACTGACCCTGAAGCTTATGGGTTTCACTAGGCTGTTAGCCAATGAACTCCAGGAATCTGTCCATCGCTGACTGTCTCCCACTACTGGCATGCTAGTGCCTGGATTACATCTGCATGCTGCCATACCTGGCTTTTTTTTTTTTTTTCATGATTCCTGGGGACCTGAACTCCTTTTCCTCACATGCTGTCTTAGGAACAGCCATGCAACCATTGGTTGTCACGGGTTCTTTTGTAGCTGTCCCTCACACAGCTACCGTAACTGCTAAGTGGGACTTCCATCTTCTACACAGTAGACCAGGGTCCGTGTAAAAGGGAGAATTTCAGTCATCACTTCCCAAAAGAAGAAAAGAAAATTATAAGGAAAAGAGAAAATAAAACTTAGCCTTTAGATCTGTGATGTCTATGGCCTCTTACAAGTTTCACAAAATTAAATTAATAATATGTGCTTATATATAAAATACAAAGTTGTTTTCTATTTTTTTATTTAGATTCTTGTTTGTTTGTTTCTTAGATAGTCTTGTGTGGCCCAGGTGGGCCTCAGACTCATTATATAATTGAGAATGACCTTGAACCCCTGATCCTCTTGCCTCTAATCTCCCAATCTGTAGAATTTCAGGTATACCACCACCATGCTTGCTGTAAAGGGTTTATCTAGAAATTACAATAGATACATTCATGTGTACACATATACTTTCAAACATTTACATTCTGTATTAATACAATAAACTGAAATATAGTAGATTGCTATTTTAATTTTATTATGTTTTAATTAATCAATCAGAGGTATGTTTGTTTATGATACGTTTTTAATTATGCCTACATTGTAAAATGGCTAAAGCATTTAATGACTATGCTATATATTTTGAGTTCCCAGACATAAATATAAATACATGTGCTTTTGTATTATGTTTCTCAATTTAAATGTGTTTACTTTTTCTGACTTTTTATTTAAAATTATTAACCATCTTATTCTTTCTGTAACAAGTATGCTTACTAATGACTTACAGTACATGTTCCCAATTCAGAATTGTTTGCAACTATAAAATTGCCCATTTCCTATAAAAGAACTATGGAGACTTGCTGTAGTTAGTCATGATACCAAATATATACATATATGATCTTTGTGTCTGGAAAGATATCACTGAACTTTGTACTTGTGCAAAAAAAGAGACAAACTATTTGATCAAATCATACATGTAATATTTAAATGTAATATTCTTTCCCCCTTGTAGACGAGGGTCCAATGTATCCCTTACCTTGGACATGAGTAGCCTGGGGAACGTGGAACCCTTTGTGGCTGTGCCAACCCCCCGGGAGAAGATAGCCATGGAGTATCTGCAGTCGGCCAGCCGTGTTCTCACAAGGCCACAGCTGAGGGACGTTGTGGCAACTTCCCACTTACTTCAGAGTGAGTTCATGGTGAGTGAGTCTGCTCGTTCTTACTCGGCTTGAATAAGCCTAGCACTGCAGCTGGAAGTGGTGCTGGCGCCCTCTCTCAAGCAGCTCGCTGTGGGCACATGGTCACAAGGCTAAAGGAAAAGAGCCGAGGCTTTAGAATCACCTTCTCTTTCATCACCTGTTGAGTGATTGCTCAGGCTGTGACCCAATGCTTAACTGACTCAGAGCCTGTCAGAGTTGGTGCGGGAGCACCAGGGAGCTGGGCCGAGAATGGTGTCTCGGGATTAGGGAACTGTCTCTCTGTGACTGTGGGGGATTGAATTGTTCAGATTTCCCGGAGCACTGAAATCAAAACGGAAAGTGGCAAAAGTTGAGCCTTGGAAACATAAAAAGGTGGGGGGGAAACCCAGATTTGAATACGTGTTTAAGAATAGGACTTAACCTTTGCGTTAGAAAAGCCCCTGCATCCGCAGGCACTGGAAAGGAACAGATGGGAGGCTCTTAGAGGTAAATCTGTGGAAACCAGAACTCAGGTGTCAGCACTAAAAATGCACTCAGATGAATTGAGAGAATTTGTAACACAGAGCAAAATGTTGGTTCTATTCAACGAGGTAGCCAAAAGAAGTGGAGAAGTTCGGGGCAGTACTCGGGGGTTTTGTTTTGTTTTGTTTATTGTTTTTTAACTTGGGCAATGGAATTCAAGAAAGATCAAGCACGGATTTAAAATGAGGATGAGTGCTGTATGACATTTGTGTATTGCATCAGGCAACTTAATGCACAGTAAGATACTACACACACTTTCTAGGTTTTGCCTGAGGGAATGCTCACTGCTTAGATGACTTTACATCATAAAGCAGTCCCACAGCTTAAGCTATAGTGATCCAATATAACAAACAGAAGGTTCTATGGTCCGTTCAGATATTTGGAACCAGACTAGTAGAGAAATATCAGTAACCTGCTAGACTCCCTATCAGTGATATCAGCTATCGTCAGCTTCCAAAATAAACCACCAATGTGGAGTTTTCAAAATGAGATGCTGTGGTGTGTCATGTTTTTAGAAGTGAAGCAAATGAAAGTCAAAGATGAAGGAGTCAATCAATGGTCACACTGCATAGCGAAGACATGTAGTGCCTGTTCTGGGGCTGTCAATGCCTCTTTGTTTATGAAGACACCTTTAACATAGCCTGCTTCCCTGGAAGGAAGATGAGGCCAACAAGGAGAGACAGTGTGAGATCCTCACAGACTGTCAACGTGTGTCAGAAAACAGGGTAATGTGAAAAGCAAAGGAGGCAATAAAGATGTCACCTTCTCTCTGTGGTGTTGTCAAAGCAGACTGACTCGTATAAATTATCAAAAATAAACATGTGGGTTGGAGAGCTAGGTTAGTTGGCAGAGTGCTTGCCTAGTGTACATGAAGCCCTGAATTTGATCCCCAGCACCGTATAAACCTGAAGTAGTGGTCCATGCCACTCAAAGTAGAGGGAGGTGGATTAGAACGTCAGGGTCACCCTTAGCTCCACAGCCAGTCGAGGTAAGCCAAGGCTGTATGAGGTCTTGGCTAATAAAATAAAATAAGTAGGGACTGGAGAGATGGCTCAGTGGTTAAGAGCACTGGCTGTTCTTCCAGAGGTCCTGAGTTCAATTCCCAGCAACCACAAGGTGACTCACAACCATCTGTATTGAGATCAGGCTCCCTCCTCTGGCATGCAGGCATACATGGAGGCAGAATGTTGTATACATAATAAATAAATAAGTCTTTAAAAATAAAATAAGTAGACAAATAAAACATAAAAAAGTTTTCCTTGAATATTCAACAACTTTATTTTGATGACTCAGGGCTAAGGAACTTAAATGTTTTAATGGAGTAGAGACTATCTTAAGTGTCTAAGATAACACAAATTAATGAAGTGACTCTTTGAAAGGGAAGTTGCTCCCTGCAATCAAGTTTTCAGTTCAAGATGTAGCTTGGCTCTTCCTGAGTTTTCAGACTGGCAGAAAATGGAGACAGCTTGAAGTGAGGTCCTGAATGAATTTTCTCCTTCCATTGTCGTTATTTTGTTTCCAATGAAAACTGGGTCAAAGAAAACTGGTAAAAACAGGAGGCAGCCAGTGTGGTCAAAGTTATCTGCATGCCTGAAAATAGCAAGGTAAATTTGTTGTTTTATTAGAGGAAGGCATTTTATAAGACAGAAGGGTTTAATGTTCATTAATCACCAAATAACAATAGTCATTTTATTTCGTACCACCCTGATTCATTCAGTTCATTTAAGAACTTTACATTAATACATACTGTATTTTTATAAGCAAATCTTAAAACACTTGCCTGTGTCCTTTTGAAAGTTCCTATTCATTACTTGAGCTCAGTCATATGAGGGTGCTCTCAGTCTTAGTCTTATAGATGGGCACAGAGCCGCTTCTGTGCTTACTCGTTCCTCTTTGATTGGTTGAGCCATGTGATATATAGCTTTCCTAGATAAGAATATTCTGTTCTGGGCTGGAGAGATGGCTCAGTGGTTAAAGAGCATTGCCTGCTCTTCCAAAGGTCCTGAGTTCAATTCCCAGCAACCACATGGTGGCTCACAACCATCGGTAATGAGGTCTGGTGCCCTCTTCTGGCCTGCAGACATACACACAGACAGAATATTGTATACATAATAAATAAATAAGTAGTTTTAAGAAAAGAATATTCTGTTCTTCTTAACTAGGAGAAAAACAAACCTCTTTTCCCAGAACTGTTCTGTTTGTAACCACAGATGAAGCAGTGCAATGGTAGAGGAACTCTTGACTAAAAACATCTCAGCACATGGACCAACAGCAACAAATTCTTCTGCACTTATCACTTTCAGAGGGAACTTTTAATGATTCTCAAAGAATCACAGTTGATATGGAAAGAACTGCAACTTTGCTGATCCTATAGAAACTTTTTGAAGAAATTTAATATGTTGTATTTTTTTTAAAGTATTTTCCTAAGTGATTTCGCAGCAATGCTTACTATTCAAGTGGGGTGTTTTCTGTCTCTGTAGTATCTGCATACAAAATAATCCTTCCAAACTCACAGGGATGCTGCTTACAAGTCGGCATACAGGCTGCATCTTACCTGTTTATGAGAGAAAAGATGTTGGTAAGGCAGCGGAGTAGTCTACAGTTTTATAACTTGGGAATTCAGTAGATTATAGAGCCAACATCCTCTGGGAAGATTTTATTTTATTTTATTGAAAAAAAATTTCCGCCTCCTCCCAGCCTCCCATTTCCCTCCCACTCCTCCCACTCCTCTCCCCCTCCCCCCACTCCTCTCCCCCTCCCTCTTCAGTCCCAAGAGCAGTCAGGGTTCCCTGCCCTGTGGAAAGTCCAAGGTCCTCCCCCCTCCATCCAGGTCTAGGAAGGTGAGCATCCAAACTGGCTAGGCTCCCACAAAGCCAGAACATGAAGTAGGATCAAAGCCCAGTGCCATTGTCCTTGGCTTCTCATCAGCCCTCCTTGTCTGCCATGTTCAGAGAGTCCGGTTTTATGGGAAGATTTTCTTTATGTCAGAATTAGATATACAATTTGATATCATTTGTTTTTGCAGGAAATACCAATGAACTTTGTGGATCCCAAAGAAATTGATATTCCACGTCATGGAACAAAAAATCGCTATAAGACCATTTTGCCAAGTAAGTTTCTAGAGCTGATAGCTTGCCCAGTAAAGCCATGTTGCCCAACTCATTTCCGCCACACCCTTTCAACCCTCATGACACCTACTAGACAGCACACTTAGAGTGGAAATATGGAAGTCAAGACTAATCACCACTAAAGTTATCTAAAGAGAAGTAGCTTTATTTCATGTTATATTCATCCTTATGACCGGCTCACAATTCCAGAAGATCCATGGTTCTAAAGGACTTTTGCAGCACACATCATGGCTAAACTGATTTCCATCATACATGGATCTACATAGGAAGGAGAAAAAATCAAGATCTCCTGAGTAAATTGGGAGCGTGGGGGTCACGGGAGATGATAGAAGGGGAGAGGGGAGGAAGGGAAGGAAGCAGAGAAAATGCATAGCTCGATTAAAAACAACAAAAAAAGAATGTAATAAAACATGGTTATCCAATAAATAAATAAATAATAAATCCATGCATGAAGGAAAGAGAAAAGAAATTGAGTTCTGCCTTGGACCATATGTAAAAATTAATTCAAAATGGATCAGATACTTGCATGTGGATAGGAACAAAGACAAAAAGAAAAAAAGTCCAAATTCTCATATGCTTAAAGTAGCCAATGGTTTCTTAGATGTCACCTAATGTATGAGCCACCAAAGGACAAATGGAATGCGAAACACTGAAGTTTTGTGTTTCAATGTCATCATGAAAAAGCAGCACATTATAGAGGAGAGGGAGCATTTCCTATCAGTAAACAAATAAATACAGTTCAGGTTTTGGCAAAATTCCAAGGTATCCAAGGTATTGCTACAAAACAATAACTCTAGCAGTATAAAACACAGACTTTTTTTTTTGATGGGTTGATTAAGTAAGAAATAAACTTGACAGTTCCTAAGAGTACAAGTGACTAATAATACATGAAAAGTTTTCAATATTCTTAGCCATTGAGGAACTGCAAATCAGAACGATGCTGAGCTAGGCTAACCATAACTGTAACCAACATCCTTGTTGGTAATTCCAGCACTGAGGAGGTTGAGTCAAGAGAAGTACCACAAGTTTGGGGCTAGCCTGAGCTACATAGTGAGACAGACAGACAGACACACACACACACACACACACACACACACAAAGCCAAATGCAAAACAAGCAAGTGAAGACTACTTTGAGATTCCAGTTCACCCCAGTTAGAATGGAAATCCTAGTAATAATACATGCTAGCTGGTGAATGGCAGGGTAAAAGAGTTCCCTTTTATATGATTGACGAAAAATGAATCAGTTCTTTCCACTATGGAAATGAGCATGAGGAATATTTTAAAAATTAACAAAGGAATTAGAATATGGTCTACCTATACACTTCTGGTTATATCCACAAGAGAATCTAAGTAGGCATACAATACTTAAAGTGTGAAAAAAAAAAAAGCAGTTGTTTTTATTGTGGAACGCTTCATAATAGACTACTTATAGTGTCGGCATAGGTGCCCCTACCACATGGGTAGCCAAAGAAGGTGTGGTGTGAACATGCTGTGGAGTACTAGTCGGGCCTGAAAAAGAACGAAATTATCACTTGCAGGAGAATGGATGGGACTAAGCCAGACTAGGGGACAGATATCACATAGTTTTCATATGCCGTATCAAGATATATTTTAAAATACATGAAAGTAGTAGAGAAACATATTTAAGAGGAGAAGGAAGCACAGCAGGAGATGGGAGACAAGAGACGTTGATGGGGGACCAATATGATCAAACACATCATGTAAACATATGAAAATGTCATGATAAAACACATTTTTATAACTAAATCATCTATTTTATTTATTTTATTTTGTTTTTTTTAGGATGGGGTTTCTCTGTATAGCTTTGGAGCCTGTCCTGGAACTTACTCTGTAGACCAGGCTGGCCTCAAATTTTTAAAAAGGAAAAGGCACTAACATTTAAATAGTACTTTATTAGTTTTCTCAAAGGTACAAAATACAAAAAAAATAAAATATGCTTTTATATTTGTGGTAATAAAAATACACTAATGTCAAACAAAGAATTACTATCAATGCTGTGTATGGGATTTCTGTTCTGGCAGAAAATCTCTCCACTGTAATGTATTTTTAGTGAGTCAAAATAGTTAAGTCTATTTCTTAAGATACAGCTCATTATTGAAAGGTCTTTTATTTATGACTATAAAAGAAGAGGGTGAGAAAGATTTCCTCTCCCCCACCTCTCTCTCTCTCTCTCTCTCTCTCTCTCTCTCTCTCTCTCTCTCTCTCTCTCTTTCTCTCTCTCTCTCTCATTTTTCAAGGCATGGTTTCTCTGTGTAGCCATGGCTATTCTGGATCTCCCTCTCTCTCTGTAGACCAGGCTGCCTTCAAACTTTGAGATCCTCCTGCCTCTGCCTCCTGAGTGATGAGATTAAAGGCATCCCTCTCTCCCTCTTTCTTAAAACCTTCTCTAAAATATACCAAGCATTAAGTCATCCGGACTAATGTCCCCACTGCAATGATTATGTGTCCTGTGATTTCAAAAGGATTTTCAGTTTGTTTGGGTTACTTCAGAGTTCCACCTTCTTTATTTCCTGTCCTGGGTGATATCAGCCAGCAGCTCCACCGTCTGTGTCAGCTTTTCCATTTCTAGTACTGGGTGAACACTTGGTCCAGGGTGCTTCTGCTGACAACTGACGCTGCGAATGATGGATTCTCAGAGGAAAATTTCCATAGCCTGAAAATGTCTCCCACCCTCATTTCACAAACTATAACTCAGAATAGATAGTTTAGACATGCCACACCTTTGGCTCCAAGTATCAGAAAAGACTGTAATGACAGACATTGCTATTCTTTGTGGCTTGTTGCAGACTTTAACATGACAGAAAATTGAAATGTCACATGAGTTGATAATTAGCAGATGACCGGGACTTTAAGTATCATAATTGCCTTTACTGCTATAGTTTATAATAGACCCTTAGGTTTGAAGCTTTTCCATGTGTGTATGTATTGCTAAGGCTATCGGTTTTGTGGGTATATTACTTACCAACAGTCGATTGAATTGTTGCTGCTTCTTTGAGGACAATGTCTAGCTTAGAACAGATTAAGTATTAAATTAAGGTCCTAAGGCCAAGTTTGGATCAAACTGTCTTGCAGTATAAACAAACATTAGAGGTAAAATGCTTATATACCAAATCATAAAGCAACAATGCAACAACTAATAACTATCAGTGTGGAGTCACAACACACAATCAACATGTATAATAACACATCATATATGTTTACTTATTTATGTAGCTATGAAGCAACATACACACAAAACTGCACATCCCTTATTGACTCTGGCTATTATTTCCTACTTAAAACAGTGATGTTTGGTAAGAACTCTCAATAGTGTTTTCCATTCGTATTAGATTTATATGACGTGCTTATTACAAGGTACATATGCAGACAATTGGGCCACTTCCTGTGGCAGCAACTAGAATGAGGGTCTTTCCCAGTCACATGAAAATCTGACCATGTTTATGGGCTACTTAAATCATTTTTCCCATCCTTTCTTTATTCCCCCACCACCCAAAAAAGAGGGGCAATAATACTACCCTCTACACCTATTGAAGGTATTCAATGTACAAACTCACTAGCAGAGTCCGACAGCAGAGTGACATTGAATAGTGACTGATAATGTCTGTTATTTTATAAATAGACTAAGAACTTGATAAAGGGAGCTGTGTTTTTTAACCTCCTTTTCTTCCTTGTTTGCCCCATCCTCATACCCATCAAGGTACCAATTATGTTTCAGTCTCATGAAATCAAGGAACACTGCAGAGACACATGCTAGCGAGGCCAGGCAGGGTTAGGTCCTGAAGGGCTGGCTTGGGTAATGTAATGAAATACAAAGAACTGGGTGAGGTTAGCCTGGTTCTTTCTGGAGGAATGGGAGAAAAATAAGGCTGTAAATACAAAAACTAAAGAAAAAGAGAAAGGTCCAAATGAGAGAAGAGTTGAGAATCAGAACTCCGTTGAAACACGCCATGACCTATGTCAGAATCAAAAGTCAGTGGGAGGAACCAAATGCCACAGATATATCAATAGATGTACACACACGTGCACCAGAGACAAACACTGATGCTGAGTCAATGGCTTTGAACTTGCACACTTCTTTTTGCTGCTTATGGTTGGTCTAGAGATTTTTTATTTGGAAAGTAAATCTATTCAATGTGTTCTCTCTGCAGATCCCCTTAGCAGAGTGTGTTTAAGACCAAAAAATGTAACCGATGCATTGAGTACTTACATTAATGCTAATTATATTCGGGTAAGTAACTTTGCATTTCTTTCTGGTTGGCATGTTGATTTACCGTTTTATCTTTTTTAGCTGAGAAAGATGCTCTCCCCAGCTTTGCTTCTTTCTTCTTTACCCAGAATAAAGTTCTCTTTAATTTGGTGGCGAGTGTTTCATGTATGTATGTTATAGCCACATCAGCTCCGGTGGTAGGTGTCTTACAGTGAGTCCTCCTCCACTCTGAGGTCCTGAATACAGGCTCCATGTGAATGCTCTGTAAAACTGAACTTTGCAACCCTCACTGCCAGATGGTGCAAAAGGAAACTGCTCTTGTGTTTCCCGGCCACCTAGACCCAAATAATCACACAGAAACTATATTAACTACAATACTGTTTGGCTGTTGGCTCGGGCATATTTCTAGCTAGCTCTCATGTTTTAAATTAACCCATTTCTATTAATCTGTGTGACACTATGAGGCTGTGGCCTAGTGGTTAGATTCCAGCATCTCTCTCCTTTGGCAGCTACATGGCTTCTCCCTGACTCTGCCTTTTTTCTCCCTGCATTCAGTTTAGTTTTCTCACCTAGTTCTACTCTGCCCTGCCATAGACAAAAGCAGCTTCTTTATTAAGCAATGGTAATAAAACATATTCACAACATATAGGTGAACTTCCACATCAAAATGGCAAGCTGGATTTTCTGGGAAGTACCATACATGTGCCTGGTGGTGCTAGTTATCAGGGCAGCCACTTTGACCTACCACAACTCCGTTATTCTGAAGCTCACCCCCGCCATCCCACCAAATGTCCACTGCAATCCATACATATAAATGACTGTGTTTGTCTCTTTACTCCAAACAGGGCTACAGTGGCAAGGAGAAAGCTTTTATTGCCACACAGGGCCCCATGATCAACACTGTGAACGACTTCTGGCAGATGGTTTGGCAGGAAGACAGCCCCGTGATTGTTATGATCACAAAACTCAAGGAGAAAAATGAGGTATTATGTTTAGCCCAGTTCTGAATGTTATACATGCTAGTACTACTATAAGAGAGATTTGGAATAAATGAGATCACATGTACTCAGAAAATATTCACATAAAATAGAACATAGACATTAAATGACAAGGTCACTTTATACCTCAAGCAAATGATAGTGGGTGTTGCTCTGTGAGTAAGAAGCTTCCTTCAGGCAACTTAACACATGTGGCGTACATGGATCTCATTTGCACACATGTATCTCAGTGAAGACAAAAGGGTGAAGAAGTAAAAATTATTCCAAAAGCAAGTAATCGTTTATTTATTAACAGATGCCATTCTGGTTGTTGGCAGATATATATATTTACATATAAATATGCAAATAAAATATATCAAGATTCCTTCCACTGGTAACTTTAACTCCCTAGTAGGAGAGATACAACAAATCTGTTAATAGCAGCACAGTAGAAGGGATAGATGCTGTTGGATACAAACCAGACCAGGACAAGGGAGTGACTGGGCAGTGTGATGGGGTGAAGGGACATGAAGGGACAAGGAGGAACTGCTTAGGAAATGAGACTGAAAGACACATTGGAAAGAAGTGATAGCTACTTTCCCAATGGCTTTATAGTAAGAAATCTGTCCCCATTAAAAAAAAAAACAGACAAATGTATATTTATCTCCACAGTGGCAATCTTTTTTTAAGGGCTTGGCTTGCAGAATGGTTTATTCTAAATTTTTCACCATAAGAACAAAGCTGAGCAATTCTTGGGGACTGCCATTCTAGGTGCTGCTTGTGTGCCAGGCATCTTGTTGAAATAATTGATGGTTGACTTTAGTTGATATTTGTTTTTGTTGTTTTGTGTGTGTGTGTGTGTTTTTTTTTTTTTTTTTTTTTGTCAAAATCATTACACCATTTAAGGCAACTCGGATTTCCCTATTTTTTCTTTCGGTAAGCTAGAAGTTCACCTGTATAATTCTGCTACTAGTTGAGAGAATCCAAACCCACAAAACTTAAAACCTTTTCAAAAAATTGCTGTCTTCTTTCATTTTTGCTATAATAAAAGAAACATGTCCAGAAAGATAGCATGTTTCTTTCCAGTAGACGAACTTATACATGCAGCTCTCTATATGTCTATCCATCTGCTATGTGATCCCAGGGCTGCACAGTAGAAATGAGCCCTCATGCTCTCAGACTTACCGCATACAGTGTCAACCTGTTGCTGGATTAACTCTCTGACAATCCCTGCACAGTCGTGCACAATGCACGCTTCAGCTCTGTGATGGGACAGATTCTGCAGGTTCCAATATGTACCTCTTCGTGTGCACATCTGTGTATGCGTATAGAGGATTTAGATAATCTGGTGGCTGGTTCACCCTAGCACCAAAGCTAGCAGCCAAGCCTTGCACACCTTTGTGGGGAAGGCATTTATGATATGACTGTGATAGCAGAAATTACAAGTGTCTAAATAAATTTTCATAATGTAATCAGTGTCTGAGAACCTATCTATGTCCCTATAAATTTTATTTCTTCTATTAAAAATAAAATCAGCCAGGCATGGTGTCTCACACCTGAAATTTTAGCACCAAGGATGCTGAGACAGTACGACAATTGTGAGTTGAAAGTCATCCTGGGCTACAGAGTGAGATCCTGCCTCAAAATAAAATAATTAATTAATTAAGATAAAATCAAGGCTGTGAGGGGGCTGGAGAGATGGCTCAGTGGTTAAAGTGCCCACTAACCTTTCAGAGGAGAGGGGTTGGAGTCCAGCACCCACAATCGGGTACCTCACAACTGCCTGCTGCTCTGACTCCTGGGGGCCTGGCACTCTTTCTGGCCTTGTGCACTCACGAACATATAAATAAAAATAAATGTTTAAAAAGTCAAACATAGGAAAGAAACATGAGTATGTAATTATTTGTAATATGTGTAAGTAAATGTTTTGGAATACATGTATTTTGAAGAGAAAACATTGCTTATTATAAATTGTGCAGAATCACTAAGGATTAATGTTAGAAGAGCATATGTGGAAGAGGGTCTCATGAAGATTATCTAACAGGCCGGGCAGTGGTGGCACACGCCTTTAATCCCAGCACTCGGGAGGCAGAGGCAGACGGATCTCTGTGAGTTCGAGGGCAGCCTGGTCTACAAGAGCTAGTTCCAGGACAGGCTCCAAAACCACAGAGAAACCCTGTCTCGAAAAACCAAAAAAAAAAAAAAAAAGATTATCTAACAGGTTGCAGTGACTTTGTGTTAAATTATGATTTGTGTTCACTTGAGCTTCTTTAATCTCAGCTTCTGTGATATATTTTCATTCACTCATAAAAAAGATGAGATGTGCTCTGTAAGTGCCTTAATTTGTTCTTTTGATATTTTTTTATCCTTTGAATATTTTATAAATTTGTACAATGTATACTGATCATGTCTCTCCAGCCACTACCTTCCTCAAAGCCTTCTCATGCCTGTCTAACTGGAGCTTTTCAGGGCAGAATAAAGTTGATAGTTAGAGAACATCCCTTAAGCATTGGATTTATGTAACACGTTTTAAAGAAACCCACTATGAGCAATTGGGGCTATGTCAGAGCCCCAGTGAATGGTCACCCTTCTTTAACCCCTGGACCAAGGCTATACTCCCATCAGAACTGCTCAGGGTCAGAGCTGTATGTTAAAGTGCTGCATGGTACATCCCCTGGAGGTACACAAGCTCTCTCTCTACCCAGTAATCACAAGGGAGAAAAGGGGGTTCATCCCCTGAGGGTACACAAGCTCTCTCTACCCTGCACCCACAAGGAATAAGGGGGTGCAATCCCTGGGGGTACAAAAGCTCTCTCTTCACCCTGTACCCGCAAGGGGGAAAAGGGGGTGCATCCCTTGGGGGTATGTAAGCTCTCTCTCCATCCTGCACCCACAAGGGAGGAAAGCTCCTTTTCTTAATTTTTTGCTTCCATTCTGTTTTTCTCGTGCCCACAGGAGAGCTGTGTGGATCTGGTGAAAGCTAGAATACATTTTAAAAAAATAACTCTCACTTTAAAATGTTGTTGAGGAGTTTGTTTTTCTCTTTGGCTGCATAACTCAGAACTTGAAGGCATACTTTATTGGTTTGTTTTTCATTTTTACCATTTGGCCTCTTATCTTTTCTAAGGTTTGAGATACACTCCCAGAGATGTGAAAGTCAAGTATGTTATGTATTTGCTGTGATATCTGCCGCTTGTTTATTTCCTGGAGCCGGCATAATCCAAAACAGTGCAAGACAATGCTTTTAGCCATTCCTTCGCCTTTAAATTAAAATGAAAATCTTTATGCCCAAGCGCATTATACATGTAATATCATACATGCAACTCTAATGTTCTGCCAATCAAAATGATTCTGAGAAGTCTAGTTTAAAAAAATAGGTCCATGCCACCAGGAAAATGCTGGCTACTGAACACTGGCCAGTTCTCAATTGTGCTCAGTGTCATTGTTTAAAATAGATGAAAATCATTTCCTCCAAACAATACGGAGGAGGAGATATCTTTAGAAGTTCCCACGCTTTATATGTTTATGAACTGTTTACTTTCTAATAAATAAAGAAATGAATAATCACCACTTTCCTTTTAATAATTCCAATAATCTCAGGTACATTTTACAAAATGAGAATAAACAAAATTTTTTTAAAAAAACTAGGGCTGAAAAATGAGTTTTTAGAATAAAAGAGTTGCAGGGATTTTGAGTCTTTCATTTGGTAAATGAGTCTCAACATAAAAAGAATTCCTTATGAAGAATCTGGGCTTTGGATTTGGAAAACCCCAGGAAAAATAAGTTAGAAAGTCGTAGCAATGGTCCAGGCAAGAAATGCTGAGGGACTGAGTTAAGGCAGAGGCGGGGTCCTTAGAACAAGGAATTGAGTTGAGGGGTGTTCCAGAGCTGAGAGCCGCAGGACTTTGTTGTGATTGAAGCTGAGGCAGATGAAGGAGCACTGGACTCTGGTTTAGACAACTGAGTGGATGGGAGGGCTATGAGCCCAAATTGGGAGAAAAAGGCGGATTTTGAGGGAAGAGAATGAGCTTTGCATTTCAAGTACAAAGTTTGGGGAGTCCTGGAGACTTTGGGGTGGTACTTAGAATTAAAAGTCTAGAGGTCTGTATAGGCAAGAGATGAAAATGGGGGGCCATGCTAATAGAAAACATAGGAAGGCTTAGAACTGATATAAGAGAAAGATGGGATATTTATACCCCATTGTATATTATACTTTCAACATTGTGAATAATCTCTTTGCCATAGTTTAGTAAAATATCACTCTTAATAACTGCTGGATCCCATTGTGTGGATATATCAAAACCATGCAGTCATTTGCTTATTAATAGACATTTAAACTGCTTTGACTTTTTTGTCCACACCTCTAACGAGCTGATGTTTATTAAGATACATACATTATCAGACCAAATGACGTAGGTTCTTGAAAAACCACATTCCAGTGAAGGATGATACAGAACACACCATAAATGTAAAGGAACTTCCCCTTTGCACTCTGAAGTTTCAGAAATTAAGTCTGCTGGAGTAAACTAACATAGAGTCACAAGGAAAGAGCAACACAAACATGGTAGACACACAGGAACATCACTAGAATGGAAAGTGAACATCCAATAAGATTAAAATCCTTACATGCAGTTTTCCTTTGGGAAAATGAAGTGGGGTTGTAAGCTGTGTTTGAGGACTGCTGAGAAGTCAAGAACAATGGCACTGGGTTTTGATCCTACTGCACATACTGGCTTTGTGGGAGCCTAGGCTGTTTGGATGTTCACCTTAATAGACCTGGAAGGAGGTGGGAGGTCCTTGGACTCCCCACAGGGCAGGGAACCCTGACTGCTCTTAGGGCTGATGAGAGAGGGGGAGTTGATTGGGGGACGGGGAGGGATATGGGAGGCGGTGGCGGGGAAGAGACAGAAATCTTTAATAAATAAATAAATTAATAAAAAATATTCACTGGGGGAAGGGAAGGGCTTCTTGTTTGGTCTCAGTTTTCTGTATTGTTTTATTTTGTTTTATTCATGTGTGTGTATTAGATTTTGAGTCAGGATACTCCTAGGTAGTCCAGGCTAACCTCAAACTCATCACCCCCTTCCCTTGGTCTTCTAAGTACTGGAATTACCAGAGTGAGCCGCCATAACCATCCTGGGGAATTGTTTTTAGGGGAAGTAAATGGGTCAGAAGAACAGGTCAGAGTCTTGAACAAAGTTCATCAGGGCTCCCTGGGTGTGGTGTCAGTTCTTGTTCTTTCCACTGGTGAATCTTCCTTTGGAGATTCTAGGGAGAGTCTGGAAGAACTTCCCTCATTCAGATAAGGATACTTCAGAGGGAGCCGCTTCCTGGGGCTCTGAGGGTTGAGCTGCAGGGGCAGGAAGTCTAACTCTTGGTTCTGAAACAGCGGCTGTAGCTCAAGGCACTTTAACATCACAGCAGCACACTCACGTCATTTGCTGGGCCCCAGCACAACCACACAAAATCACTAGCCTCTCTCTCAGAGTGACAGCACACTAGCGTGTCCTCCACTTTGCACACCACACAAACAAATGCACATATGCAAAATCCACTTTTTAATAATGGGGCTGAGGTATATTTGGTTTTATGCTTTTGTTTTGAGTGCCATTCTGAAACTAGGGCTCCAGGTTATAAAATGTACATTCACATTATCAAAGTTCCCCATTATGTTTTTTTTAAGTGGGGAAGCATGCAGAAAAGCCTGTAAAACAGTATTGGTGATGAATCCTATTTAGGTTTTTAAGCTTCACAGAAACCTTATGGCTGTTTCACTGTGATTTGACTATAGTTTTCTTTATTCCTAACAAATCACCAGGCTCTTGGTGTCTTGGCTCATAAAATGACTTTAAAATAAGTGATACCTGTTGCTTATCTACTCTGTTAGTCAGTGTTCTGTTGCTGTGAAGAGACACCATGACCAAGGCAATTCTCATAAAAGAAAGCATTAAATTGAGGACTTGCTTAGGGTTTGGAGGGTTAATCCATGATCATCATGGCGAGAAGCAGACAAGCATGGTGCTGTGGCTGAGAGCTTTATATCCTGAGCTACAGGAGAGAGAGACACACACACACACACACAGAGAGAGAGAGAGAGAGAGAGAGAGAGAGAGGTGCACCAGCACAGCCTGGATGCTGAGACTGGCAGGGAGTGCCCGGATTAAGACACAGAGGCTTCTTTTCAGGTGGAAGAACAACAACCTTTTTTTTGCTCAGCTAAAGCCTTTTATACCTCTACTGCTTCTGTGGAAAACCACCGGCCAGAAAGAACACAAACATCCTTGTCAATTACAGACCACAAGGGAGTTCAGCTGTTGGTCAGGGGGAGTGAGGGCAGCTGGATCACAACAGAGAGAGAGAGAGAGAGAGAGAGAGAGAGACTCAGCCTGGTGTGCAATTTTGAAACCTCAAAGCCCACCCCCAGTGACACACCTTCTCCAGCAAGACCACACCTCCTAATCCTTCTCAAATAGTTCCACTGACTGGGGACCAAGTATTCAAACATAGGAGCCAATGGGGGCCCTCTCCATCAAACCACCACACCTCCCAACCTCAGGAGATTATGCAAAGTATCAAATGATATATTGGTGGTGAGAGTATGTTTAATGGTGAAACTGTGCATATGTTCATAATATTTAGGTGATGCACCAGGGATAACAGAATCTGTAATAGTAATTGTAGATAATATGCTGCCATTCTATCCCTCTCATATACTGACAGAGCCTTAAACTGAATCTTTAATTCAGAGACATTTTCATGTGATGATACATAGCTTTAACTCATACAGCAAACATCTCTTTGAATACACACACACACACATACATATATATAAAATCTTGAAACAGGCATGTTGTTTGGTAATCAGATTCCTAACTATGCCTCCCCTTGTGTTCTACTCTTCCTATAAATGCCTCATTTTAAAGAATCATTCAAAAAAATAATGTGCACAATGCGTTCAGTCATCCTGATAATTACTTGTTTACACACACACACAAAAAAAAAAACCTTTTTTCTCCTCCAAGTTATGGATTCTTGGGGCTAATAGTTTGTCTTAGTAAAAGGCCGAGCCCAGTTACCAGAATGATAATGGTGATTTGAGACTGTATTCACCTAGATGGTATGATACTTTGAATTACATTCTTAGTGAGGCTCCCCAGAATTATCTGTAAGACAGCATTTTCTGCCTCCTTCACATCATTGGTCATTGCTCTCACTACAAATAAATAAGCCCTATGATGCAGTTCAGGACAATAATTTTAACATGAACTTGGGCTCCTTGAACAGCCACATTTTTAGCCCCATCCCACTCCTGTGAGAATACTCAAAAGCAACCACACTGATCTGATCTCTTTCTATTTTCCTCCATTGCAAGAGGATGGGGGTTCTGTGTGTAAAAATAACTATTGTAACTCAGAAAGGAGACGGGATGCTAATTAAAGGTTGTTTGTTGGATGAGCAAGTCATACTCTATCATCTGCTGGGAGTTGCCTGCCAGCTGCTTTTTTTTGGTAAGGAAACACAAGAAGACCAAGCAAGCCTAAGGGAACTGAGGACCAGGCTTCCACTTTTCAATTTGTATTGTACACCACTCAAATCAGGGTGCAGGCACCAAGCTCCCACCTGGCCCATTTCCTCCTTGGTTCTGCGAGTCACTTTCCTTCAAAAGAGCCTGCTGCTCAGGCCTGCTCGTGGACAATGGGGCTTTTGTCAGACTGCTGAGCCACAACAGACTTCTTTCTCTTTGGTCAATTCTCACCAAGATGCTGTCAGTCTCCCTGGGCTCATCTGGGAGATGTGAGTGCTAGGATGAAGTTAAATCACCGAGTTTCCACCAAAAGAAACTAGTCAAACAGGTTAGTCTAACAGGGTGGGATCCAGGGCTGTACAAGAGATCTTGCTGAGGCAGGCGACGGTGGCGCACGCCTTTAATCCCAGCACTCTGGAGGCAGAGGCAGGCGGCTCTCTGTGAGTTCGAGACCAGCCTGGTCTACAGAGCTAGTTCCAGGACAGGAACCAAAAAACAAAACAAACAAACAACAAAAAAAAACAAACAAACAAAGAGATCTTGCTGGTCAAACACGAGGACTTGAGTTTGAATACCAAACAACCACATAAAAACTCTGGCACCGCTGTGTGCTCCTGTAACCTCAGGGCTGTAAAGAGGAGGGTTGGTGGGGCTCCCTGGAGGCCAGGCTACCTGGAGCTTCAGTGATTCAACAACACAAGGCAGAAAATAATAGTACAGGACACCTGATATTCTCTTCCGGTGTCTACATGTGGGTGAATAGGCTTGTATACACACACACACACACACAGAGAGAGAGAGAGAGAGAGAGAGAGAGAGAGAGAGAGAGAGTCAGATAAACACATAGAGAGGGGGGTCTTATAATTTTTTTAAAAAAATTTATTCATTATTTGCCAGGATGGAAAGAACAGGGGTGGGGGTAGGGACATGCCAAGGTACCATGATAACTTTGTAGAATTGGTTTGCTGCTGCCACCTATGGGGTCGAGGGACCAAACTCAGGTCATCAGTTGAGCAAGCTAAACCCTCTTGTCGGGCACTGGCTTTTAACAGTAGTGTGAAGTTATTCAGTCTGGGCAGCAAATAAGTAAAGCTGGGGTGATTTCAACTGTATTGGAAAGGGCAAATATGTGAAGATGTTTGAGTTTATCACAATGGATGGAAGAAACCGCTCCACCAGATGGTATGGTTTTCTTCCTGGCAGCTGGATGTTGGAGTGATGTCATGATAATGCCTTAAAGGTGTGTTTCTGGCATAGCGTATGCCTTCCCTTTAATTCTATGGCTCTATGAATGTTTGCTGGAGTTTTGAATTTATATGTATTTTACTTTTATTTCAAGTGTTCATATACTTTTACCATACACGTGAAGAATCAAGTATCCTAGATATATAAGACCCTAATTGATGACAACATGTGAAAGAATTTCTATATAAATGTGTATATTATTGGAAATTATCACCCAGGAGTCTAAAATATAGCAACAAGGTGGAGGGGGAGATGGCTCAATCATTAAAAGTCCTTGCTGCTCTCGCAGAGGACCAGAGCTCAGTTCCCAGCACTCACCTTAGATGACACTCTAGCTCCAGATAATCAGATGTCCTCATCGGGCCTCTACTGGCACCCATACTTCTGAGAGTAAATGTGAGTGCGCACACACGCACTCAAACACACACATAAATGAAAATTCTGCTTTACAAAATTTGCCAGCAAGTGCTGGCAAAAAGACCGAGTTGATAAAGAGCTTGCCACCCAACCTGATGACCTGAGTTAAATCCCTGAGACCCACACAGTGGCAGGAGAGAACGAGTTCTAGCCAGTTGTCCTCTGACATCCACACATGACCCGTGGCATGTGCATGCCCACACATACATACACATATATATTCAAAATAAATAAGTAGAATGCAGTAAGGAACCGAAGCATAGTTAACAATGACATGTTTTGAGCACTTACTTTATGCCTGGCTTTGTCCCAGGCATGTGGCATGTAGGAAGTTATGGAGAAACTGAGCCCAGAGAAGCCAATGTTCTACTCAAGGGCTAAAATCAGAACCCCAGTCCTCTGAGTCCAAAGTTTGTCCTTTAACCCCCATACTATATCCCCTAATTTGCAATTTACAATATCATTATTATTGCTCCTATCGAGTCCGTCACAGAGGATCCATTATAAAAACGTGTCAAGCATAATTCTGTTCCACAGTTATGTCAGTAGGTCTCATAGTGAATCAAAGGACATCACTGGACCTGAAAAACATGATGCTTTGCATATACTAACTGTCACTACACCTGCCCTGAATGCCAGGTGACCTTTATTCTGTGGGCATCTAACATATTACAGGTATTCCTTTTAGGCACACTGGTATGAGGAAGCAGGGGCTAGAGCCTGGTCTCAGCCACCATGGTGGAGAGCATTTCTTATATTTGTTGGTTATTAAGAGATTCTTAAATCCTCGTTGGAGTTTGGGGAAATGTTACCTTGTCATTATGACTGGGTTGGGGTTAATAGTAAAGTGGGACAAACACTTTGCAAACTTTCTTGAGCTCCATTCTATACATCATACAGTCCATCTCTACATCATACAGTTCATCTCTACATCATACAGTTCATCTCTACACCATACAGTTCATCTCTACATCATACAGTTCATCTCTACATCACACAGTTATCTCTACATCACACAGTTATCTCTACATCATACAGTTCATCTCTACATCATACAGTTCATCTCTACAACACACAGTTATCTCTACATCACACAGTTATCTCTACATCACACAGTTATCTCTACATCACACAGTTATCTCTACATCATACAGTTCATCTCTACATCATAAGTTTATCTCTCTACACATCATACAATCCATCTCTCTACACACCATACAGTTCATCTTGTCCTAGTATCTTTACAGAATAATAAAACTGACTTTTGAATTTTTTTAGTCCTCTCTCATATATTACATCCCAACCACTGTTTCCCCTCCCTCTGCTCCCCCAGCCTCTCCTCTCCCAGATGCACCCCACTCTGCCACCCCTCAGAAAAGGGCAGGCTTCCCAGGGATTTCTGAATTTTTTAATTCAATGAGAAAAACTGAGACCTTTGAAGGAAGTGTACTACAAAGACTTGCTGTGTTCTTTCTCCCCCTGCAGAAATGTGTGCTCTACTGGCCAGAAAAGAGGGGGATTTATGGCAAGGTTGAGGTTCTGGTCATCAGTGTGAATGAATGCGACAGCTACACCATCCGAAACCTCGTCTTAAAGGTAAGGCTGTGCAGCAGCACTGTCTTCAAAGTCGGTGATGCTAAGGGTTACATTTCTTCTTTGAAATGACTTATTTTAAGTACTGATTCAACTGACACAAGCGAGATAATACTGAGACCACAGACAAGCTATCATCATTCCTCCTTTGTTGTTTGATACTGTTAAGATATAGAATAATTAAATTCATGTAAGTAGGCATTAAGACAGTTAGTTTTGTAGATGTTGGCATCATCTAATTTTCATTTATGGAACCTCTCTGGATTAACCTTTAGAAATTCCTTAACTAAGGCTTGTTTAGGCCACCTTGCCAGGACTTTGATGCTAATGTCATTGTGGTCAAAGTAGCATTGAGTGAGGCCTCAGAACTGTGTAGAAGAGAAGAAACAATCTACACTGCTGCATGGCTGTGGGAGGCAACAAGAGCCTGCCGTGCTGATGAGAACTTCAAAAGCTTGTAGTTAACAGTCGTTCACAGGGACTTCTATAGACCAGCTTCCACCATAAAGATACGCTCTTACTTAACCCATGGGGCAGCAGGTGCTAGCCATGGTGTTAGCTTTGCTTTTAAAGAATGATCAACCTAAAGACCTCAGTCCATCTATCAACAGCCGGCTGCTGGGATAGAAGCGCCACGGAGAGGATGGCCATGAAGGGAGAGCTACAGGGATGTTTGCTATTCAAAGGTGTAGCAGAGGGAGGCTTGGCGGAAACCTGTTTAAAAACACATGCCTGATCAGAAACGGGCCTCCCACCTGCGCTCTGGGTTGTGCGATGGTGTGTGTGAGCCTTAACTCTTAGTGCTCCACTGTAGGGATGCGACAGCTCCTTTACTGCAAAGGTTCTCCACTGTTGTCAAATACCAGCATCCCAGATGAGGATAGAACAATTCTTATTGAATATCAAACAAGTGTTCTTATATTGGCTAATATGTTTATATCTGATCTATCAAGATTTAGAGAACAGGAAACACAACATATCCCTTTCTTTCTGTTATATTTTCCCCTCTTAAGCAGACTATGGTAGCACAAGCTTTTAATCCCATCATAGAGGCAAGTGGATCTCTGTGAGTTCGAGTCTAGCCCGGCTGACAAAGCAGATTTCGGGACAGCCAGGGCTATAGAGTGTGACCCTGTCACAAATAATAGCAACATTTTCACCTACTAAAGCATGTTATAAATATATATTTAGTCTCTAATACATATGTGATCTGTATGATGGATTCATATGCAGACCTTGCTTTTTAGAGGGTGAACACTCAGCCTTCCCTGTCAAGCCAGGACATGCACAGTAAAACTTTCTTGAGATGAAAGGGTAATTTTGAAAAGTTTCTAGATTTTTTTTTCCTACCTAGAAGTTAGCTGGCAGTAAGACAGGAGCCATGGAAGTTGCTTAGCATTGTGGGGTGGGTGCCTTTTAGTTTCACGAGTGAATAAGTAATTCGAGGGCCTGTGCTATTTTCAGCAAGGAAGTCACACCCAACATGTGAAGCATTACTGGTACACTTCATGGCCTGATCACAAAACTCCAGACAGTGCCCAGCCCCTTCTGCAGCTCATGCTGGACGTAGAAGAAGACAGACTTGCCTCTGAGGGTCGAGGGCCTGTTGTTGTTCACTGCAGGTAAGGCACGAACCCATCCTCGGGCCAGAACAGCTGCTTCCTCTCTAATCGCAGAACGTGGAGAAGGAGGGCTTAGCTTCCTGGGTGTAACTCTGTAGTAAATCGAGTATTTATTAAAAGTGGAGGGACATCCTAATACTGGAGGCTTTATCAAAATGATGCTTACAGAAATTAATTAGACCTTTTGGGGCATTTTTAGCATGCAACAAAGTGCTAACATTTCAAGTATTAAACAGACGTCTGAGTAAGAAAGAGGCCTTGCTCCGTCATCCGACCTGGAGCTCCTTTGGTTCATTTATGTCCTGTTAGTCACTTCCACACTGAGAACTGCAGATACCTTTAGTTATTGATGGAGCTTTGCTGTTTTAAAATACCATATGGATTGGGTATATTGATAGTGTTTAGTATTATGACAGATTTGGTGGAATCATTATTGATTTTCAATGCTATCTCATGATAACCAGATGGAAAATGATTTATGAGGTGGGAAATGGGCAAGTGGTCATTTGTTTTAAGGAAAACAAACGCACACACAGGGCACAGGGGCCACGCAGATGGCAGCAACAGTGTTCCATGGGGTTCTCTTCCTCACGTTTGACATTTCCCCCTTATTTCATGTGAGCAAAGCAAGTAATTTACATTCTTTTTTTTTTTTTTTTTTTTTTTGGTTTTTCGAGACAGGGTTTCTCTGTGGCTTTGGAGCCTGTCCTGGAACTAGCTCTGTAGACCAGGCTGGTCTCGAACTCACAGAGATCCGCCTGCCTCTGCCTCCCAAGTGCTGGGATTAAAGGCGTGCGCCACCACCGCCCGGCTAATTTACATTCTTTTGTATGATGCCATGTATTCTATATTTTTTTAAATAACTGATGTTGATTTATTTAACCTTCTAAATATCCTAAGAAGAAGTTTAATAAGACACATGATTTTAGATTTATTTTACTCTCCTTTGGTTTTGAAGCTTTGTGGATTAGTTAAACATTCTTATGTGTGTGTGTGTCTATTTACCAACATGGCATTACTCCGTTTCTAACATTAGATTCTATCCTAAACCCTCAGAGTCAAAGGGGAAAAACTAGTTGGGCATAGTTTACGACTGGAGGCCCCCACCCAAAATCATTAAACACTAAGGATATCTAAGCTGAAAGAGGCCCCTCCGCTATAAAATCAAGGCCCCTTCTGATGATTACTTCTAAGAAGAGGCCTCCTTTGTTCCCTTCACGCTGCATCCAGGGCTGACTGTTATCTTTGCGCCTACTTTCAACGGCTCAGGATCTAATCAGTTACCAGATTGGCTTTCTCTTCAAAGCATCTCCCACAATCACACTTCCTGTCCACCCATCCTAGCCCGGGCCCTTATGATCTCATCCTTGTAGTTTAGAGCTCGTTGACTAACTGCACACACAAACCCTTCTCCCTCGGGCCACTCTCGCCTAGCCCGTGTGCTTCTCTGAGATGATGTTCCTGCAAATGTCTGCATGGCGTGCAGTCCTTGTTCAAAGCTGGTGGATGGGTCACAACACCCGAAGCACGAGTGCTTAGCCTTGACTCTGCAGATACACTAGAAATGAGTGAATTCCTTGACATTATTTGAACAAGTTCGAATGCATGCATGAGCTTCTTTCTGGAGAGTTCCCATCAAATTCCTTTAAACGTTCTTAAGAGGATGTGGCTCACTTCGTGGCCTCTCATGGAGGATCTTAGTTTCCACTCCTGGTTTGTTTCCTGCTTGTCTACCCATCAAATCTAATCTAATCTACTACCTGTCACAAGTCACATCTTTTATTTTGCACCAAATTCTTCCTTCATATTATTGTTGCATCTGGAATATATGTTCTCGCTCGTGATAGAGTACCTGCCATTCCTAGATATGGCAGAAATCCTATTTCTTCAAAGAAACAAAGTCTTTATAGATATCTCAATTAAAGGGGATCCTTTCCTTATAAATTTCGTTTTAGTCATATTCAGCTGAAAAAATAATATTAAATATGAGAAATATGATAATGAGAATAAACATAGTAGGACATCTGGCAGAAAAAAGACAAAAAATGCAGACTGAGCTGGACAGTGGTGGTGCACGCCTTTAAGCCCAGCACTTGGGAGGCAGAGGCAGGCAGATCTCTGTGAGTTCGAGGCCAGCCTGGTCTACAGAGTAAGTTCCAAGACAAGCTCCAAAGCGCCAAACAGAAACCTTCTCTCTAAAAACCAAAAAAAAAAAAAAAAAAATGCAAATTGAAATGTTTGCTAGGTTAAGATTTTTCCAAGTCACTTGTTCCAGGATGAGTAAGTTAGATGTTGTATTGTCACCAATGGGAGCCAGCAACAGCGAGTAAAGCGTGATCGTGTCCTTAGCTTGTGACAGCGAGCCTAGCAGGTACGCCATGAACCAATCCAAGAAAAGATTTGAGGACTGGGAAGCATGATGACACGGGCTGATCATGAAAGGAGGACACACGAGCATGCACATGTGCTACAGACAGGAAAGCACGGTCCCAAAGGCTCAGCTGAGCTAGAAAATAGAAGGCATGACGACAGATGAGATGGGGGGGTGAGAGAGGTGCAGATGTGGAAGATGGAGTCAGGATTCCTAGGCTAGAAAACCTTACAAGGTGGGTGATGCCATTGCGGGAGAGATAAAGAGATGCGTATATTTAAGTGTATCAAACTTGTGAAAAACAGTAACATCAAGAGTTCCACATAGGAGAAGTTTGGGGACTTGAGATACAGAGTTGAGAGAAATTTACATAAAAATGCTGATCAAGAGTGGGGGCTAAAGTTGATCCCATAGACTTGCTATGTAAGGCAGGTAAATACATAAACTCTCTAAAACACATTGTATTTCTATTAAGTTACCATCTCAACGTAAGTGACTTGGAAATATGTGCTTCCAATCCCATTCATTGTCCTAAGTAGAAGTGGATCTTCGTTTATTCACTAGACTCCAGCATCTAACCACATCTCCTGATCAGTACTCATCCCAGAATCCCCTCTGTCCCTGTAGCAATACAATCCTTCTTGTCCTCCAGGCCTGATTCTCTTTGACATTTTGTTTTCCACTGTTCACATTTAAATATTGTAGTGTGTCAAAATATTTCTCTTTTTGACTGCCTATTCCTTGCCTTAATTATTCTTTCTAGAACAGTTGCAATGTCTGCATATTCTCCCAACCCCTCACCTCCCTCTACCATGCTCATTCTACTGCCTGAAGTAAACCAAAGAGTCTGTTTTAAGCACAGCACAGGCTAGATGTATACTCATCAACCCATGACAGCTTTATCGTTGTTATTATTAGTCCTGAGTGTTTCAAAGTTAAAAAGTATGCTTTAAAAAAATGCAGCTTAGCTTTGTTGTTTTTCTTTATCTACTCGTTCCTTTTCTTTCCCATTCAGTGCAGGGATTGGGAGGACAGGATGTTTCATCGCCACATCCATTGGCTGTCAGCAGCTGAAAGAAGAGGGTGTCGTGGACGCGCTAAGTATTGTCTGCCAGCTTCGCGTAGACAGGTACGAAAACGGGATGGCGTGATCGAGACCTCAGGACTCTCCCCCACGGCCTCATCTAATCCACCTCACTTCATAGACATGACAGCTCTAAGGTCTTGGGTCTCCATGCTAAAGAACATGCGTTATAGGTAGAGCATTTTGAAAGCATTTTGAAAGCATTTTGCCTTCACAAACATAAAGAACAGAGTTCGGATCCCTAGGAACCACAAAAACATCAGTGAGCATGATAAGCAACTCATAATTCCAAAGAGCAGGAAGTGGAGGCCAGAGATCCCCAGAACAAGTTGGCTAGCTAGACTAGCCAGAAAGTAGCCAGGTTCAATGAGAGAATGCCTTACTGTGCAAGGGGAAGAGTGACTGAGGAAGACACCTAACATTAACCGTGTACTGCCACATGCACGTGTGCACATGTATGCGCACACATGCATCCAGTGTGCCCACATATACATGTACATAGACTACAGACACACATACACACTAACCCACTCCCACACAAACATACACTGGCCAAAAAGAAGAGAATAATATGCATTACATTAAAATTATATTTAAGCAAGACAGTCTAGGCTATAGAGAGCTTACCACAAGAAGAGTAGGGGAGAGACTTGAAGGAAAGGGGAAAGGGGGAGTGGGAGAGAGGGGACAGAGGAAGGAGAAGGGAAGGAACTGAAGGTTCAGGCACATGGTATAGCAAATCGGAGGCCTATATGGGCTATGTAACAAGAACTTACCACAAAACAACAACAAAAAGCACATTGAAAAAACTGGTGTATAACACCAACTATCAGAAGCCCAAACACCAAAGCTCATGGTTAAATCTTCCTCATCTTCAGTTATGTTTATAATGTCTTAAATCTAAACTCCTTCATGTATAATCTGCATTTGTCTTTTGACTTATTTGAACCACTTGGTTTAGTATTTTGAACCTTTAACATGAACGTTTTGCTATTTCCGAGAGTCCTTTTTAAAATCAGCTTTCAAAATGTGATGAAATACACTGAGCATCCTAGGCATTCTTGAGTGGAGATTGTGTGTTGAGTGCACAAACACTCCCCATTAGACAAACAATGATCAGAATTGCCTTCACTTTACAGAACTGTGTCCATCAAGTCGTCCCTCTCCCAGCCCAGCACTTGGAAACCATCGTCCTGTCTGTACACACTTGACTATTCTTGGTCCTCCTCATCCTTCTCTCCCTCCTCTTTCTTCAGCATGTTCTCTTTATTCTTTTTTTCAGTTTTTTTGTTTTCATGTAGCACAGACTAGCCTCATTATCTGTGTACAAGAAACTACCACACTTGAATCTAGGTAGCATTTATTATCAAAAGCATGCTGGAACTGTCTTTTTTGTGCCTGGCTTCATTTCAAGTAGCATAGTAGCTTCAAGGTTTATCCGTGTTCTGACATGTGTCAGAAGGCCCTGAAAAATATTCCATTATCTGTCTATAAGACACTATGTTCATCTATTTATCTGTTGATCAATGTGTGTATTGGTTTTGTATTTTGTCTGGTATGAATAATGATGGCACAATGAATATTTACATGTTTATTTTAGACTCCATTTTCAATTCTTTGGGGTATTACTGGATTTAATTCCCAAGTAGTCAAAAAAATTCTTGTTTTCTACAAGAATTCCTGCCACTTTATTTTCCTTTTTTTTTTTTTTAATGCAGTAGCTGTCCCAATGTGTCTAAGTGGGAAGGTTATCCTTATGATAATCAATGCTAAATTTGAAAACAAAACAGTGAAGAAACTTCTTGCCCCCCAGCTGAGCTTGAGTGGAGAATGGAGAGCTGGGTCAGTGACAGAGAACAGGAGTAGATGCCTCTTAAGAGTGGCTTCCAGGGAGGGTGAGAGGCACACCTCCAGGGGACAAGGCAACGCTCTACAGGGAAGAAGGTGGAAATACAGGGTTCTCTCCTTTCATACAAACAAATAATGCTAAGGAATCAGAAATCCAGGGTGGGTCTAGATATTCAACATGCAAATACAGTCTTGCAGCAACAAAGGAAGCTCCTTGCCCTTTGAGAAGGAAAGAAGAAGCAATGAGGTAAACTAGATTATATGAGCCAGAAGCCTGCACTGTGAAAAGATCCAGTGAAGAAGTCATGGGAGCTGAGTTCCTTGGACTTGGGCCCTGTTACCTAGGGATTCCAAGAAGTACAACTGCCTTTTTACAGTTATTTAAAGTTTGTACAATGGCCAGGCACTGAGATGTGCCGCTATCTCAGTGGAGACCTCCAAGTGCCACGCACCGCTCCCCCGTGTCTGCACTCTGTGCGCTGGCACCCAGTTACTGAGCTTTGGGCAAGGGGGCTGGAGGTTAAAATACACAAAGACTCACAGACAGAAAGACAGCGACACGGGTCATCCTTGAATTCTCCAAGAATGCCCCCTTTATTGTGTTCAGGGGCAGATTATATAGAGATAGCCACGCCCCAGCCAAACCCACCAGAAACCACTCTCCTGCCATCAGGAACTCCTGAAGGTCTCGTGCTCAGAGCAGCTGTAGGCACTCAGATCAGGGGATTACAAGAAATTCAGGATCTGGGGTCTCACTGCTCCCAACAATAAATAAAACAATTTAGAAATAGGGACATTACTTAAATATGTTTATAATAAAATAAGAAATTACTGCACTGAAGTTCAAATTGTTATAAAAAACATCTCCAAGGACTATGGCTGCTCTGGCGTACTTTAGTTTTGAATTAGAAGGGTGGAAGAACCTTAATTCATTAACTAAAACATAATCCTAGCACTTTGAAGGCTGAGGCAAGAAGAATGTGCTAGCTGAGAATGTACTAACCTGAACTGAATTAGTGAGTAAAAACTGCATTTCAAGACCCTATCTAAAATTTAAAACACACACACACACACACACACAGAGAGAGAGAGAGAGTTGTCCAATAAATATTTTTGAATGCCTACTGAGTTATGAGATTTCAATAAAGGAAACAGGGCTATTCTGGAAATGCAATAAGGGTGTGTGTCGTGTGTATCTGTGTGTGTGTGTGTCGTGTGGGTGTGGGTGCCATGTATATGGCACTTGGAAAGTGTGTGGCACATAGAAGCCTCTAGTAAACGTCACTTGGTTATTAGTATCTGAATTACTCTACATGTCTACCTTCCTTTTATGTCTTGGTGTAGTAAAGACTAACCATCATCTCTTTCCCTGCTTCCCGTTGTGTGGCCTTCGTCAGCTTCCTTGACTTTCCCAATTCTTTACATTCTCATCGGAAAAACGAAATTAAGAACAGTATATACTTCCCATTGTGTCAGCAAAAACTATAAATGGGAAGTTCCCACACATAATCAGCATGTAATCAAATGAGCAGTAACTGTCAGTATAGGTAGTCTATGCATTAAATATGCACCTACAAGTGATACAGCCGTGGATACACAGCACAGGTTTGCAAGCTGCATTTCAGTGGGATGGAACCCGTAATGTGGTTAAATCCTCAGCCTACGTTTCTTAGCCCAACTTTACCCTCTCTATCTGATTTGCATATTCCAAATGCTACATCCTTTCAAAGTATTTTCATTTTGTACATACTAAAATCAATCGCAATATTCCCACTCTTCAATCCTAATTGCCATCTTAGACTTGAAAGATCCTTTGGCCTGTACCCGGTTACAATACATAGTCTCAATGGGTTAAGGTGCTTGGGACCAAACTCAAGGATCTGAGTTCAATCCCCAGGACCCACATGGAAGAATGAGAGGACTGGCTTCTACAAGTTGTCCTCAGCTCTCCCCACATGTGCCTTAGTGAGCTCCCTAAAACACACACACACACACAAACACACACACTAACTAAATAAGTGTGATTTGAAACCATTAGATCTGACTGTTTCTCCAGATTTGGAGACCTCTTTTCACCCCTTGGGTCCTAACGTGGAGGAGCCCGACGAGCCTAGAACTCCTGCTGTGTTGCTCTCCCCAGCATGGGACCCCAAGACCCTGAGGCTCTCTGACCCACAGCTCCAAGTTGGATGCTGTTCTCCCTCTCCAGCCCCAGAATGCCATGGGCACCAGCCGCAGGGCATGGAGGGCAGCTCTGAGCCAAGGTGGTAGCCAGCAACACCTGCCCTGATGCCATTTCAGACTGCAGACTGAGTAAGGCGCTTGGCCTGCATGTGGTTTGCTCCCGTGGCTGTTGATTTCACCCCCCATCTTCCCCCACCCCCATCACTTTTGTAGCCTGACCTCTGCCTTGGTCTCCACTTCCCAATCCATTCCCCTGCCCACCCCACTGAATTGTTCTCTACTTTTGAAAAGAATCACAACACTTTAAAAAAAAAATCAAATATCAAAATGCCTCCTCCTCTATCTACTCCCTCCTTCCTACAGCAAGTGGCCAGAAATTTTGGCCTTGGCCTTCTATCAGTACCAAGGTCTTCCCACGGGGCTGGACCTTTTTTAATTCTTGATAAACGCTTTAAAACATGTCCAAATTCCCTGTGATCTGGTTTGCCCTTGAACTTGAGTTGCTGGCAATGCGTGTGTCAAATATATTTAACTGGTTCCTAAGACCTCGGTAAGTAAGTTCATTCTTGGAGCTGCTTGTTTGGAAAGAGACACTCTTCCTAGTGAGGTTCCTTGAGAGGTTTTCCCCCAGCCTGCCTCCCTCTGTGTGTTTCTTCCTTTAGTTGCCTGGCTCCCTAGGAGTTATAAAAAGCAGAGAAAAATCCTTCCTCCTCTTTTCCCCTCATCTTCCTTCTGTTTCTTCCCCATCTTTCAGCTCTTGCTCTACCGAGTCAGTGTTCTCCTGATAGAGTTTACCATTAAAACTCCACTTGCGGGCTGACTGCTGCTAACAGCCATGCCTTTGACTCTGGCCAGTAAAAGGAAAGCAAGCCAGGTCTGTTGGCACAACAGTTAAGAGGCTGAGGCAGGAGGATTTTGAGTTTGAGGTTAGCCTTGATTTTTCAGTGAGACCATGAAAGTGGAGGATAGAAAGAGAAAAAAAGGAAGGAAGGAGAAAGGGGAGAAAAGGGGGGAGGGACAGAGGAAGAGAGGTAGAAAGAACAAAGAAAGATAAAGAAAGGAAGGGAGAGAGAGAGGGAGGGAGGGAGGGAGGGAGGGAGGGAGGGAGGGAGGGAGGGAGGGAGGAAGTGGGGAAGGAAGGAAGGAAAATACAGTTTTAGAAAACCCAGTTGTCACCCCCGCTCTCTTACACTGTATCTTTCTTTAATGCCTCCTCAGCCTCCACCCTTCCTCCGTGATCTTCCTGGCCAACCTAGCCTTCTACTCAGGACCTCTCAGACATTCCAGAATGTGGGAGTCAGCAGACAGAAATGTGTTTCCTTAGGAAAAGTCCACCATGGTCTGCTAAGCCCACAATTCCTCTAACTCACAAAGCAAACTCAAAAGTGTGACGCAGGGAGCACACTCTTTACGCTCTTCTTTTCTTTTTCCCCAAAACAGTGACATTAGGCCAGGCATAGTAGCACCTGCCTCTAATCCCAGCACTAGGAAGGTAGAGTCAGGGGGATCTGGTGTTCAAAGGCACCCTCACCTGTGTACTGAGTTTGAAGGAAAACTGGACCACATAAGAAAGAATTTGTCCCAAAAAATAAAATAAACAAACAACAGCACAAACCACAAACATGAAAAACAAATAAAAGACAGACAGACAGACAGTAACTTGTTCAAAATCATATGGCTTAGGAAGTGGCAAAGTGGATTCAAGAGGAATCCCAGACTAATGATTTCTAACTCAAATGGTTTGAATAGCTAGATGGAAGTCCACAGGATTCGGCGATGCTTGCTGTAAAGCTGCCTGAGTCGCACCACATGAATGGTGCATTGCTAATTAAAAGTATACAGTAGCAATAGTGCACTATGGGGCTTAAGCCGTTCTAGTGTGGATGACAGTTGTTTCCTAGTCACCTGGGGTGAGGTGAGCGCCGTCTGAGAAGCACAGGAAAGCTTCTAACCACCAGGTGATCTCTCTGTGGAGGATGTCTCTGCTGTGTAGGGTGGATGTCTAAAATACTGCTTTTAGCCAGGCGTGGTGGCACACACCTCCAAATCCCACCCCTTGCCGTTGAAACAGAAAGTTTGATGTCAATCTCAGCCACATGCTGAATTTAGATGCCAGCCCGAGCTACAACGAGACCCTGTCTCTCATAAATAAAACACAATATAAAACTGCTATTAGCAAGCCGGGCTTGGCCTAACAGAAGCATGAGCACAGGCTTGCGAGGGAAGGGTTAAGATTTTATACCCCCTTCCACTATTAACGCTAGAGGCGGTGTACTTTCCCAGGCTAGGGATACATAAAGAACTTGAGTTTTGACTAAGAGACACAGAGAAAGGGAATCAAGATGCCAAGCACACCTTGGAATGGCCTTGCAGACCAGGGACCGGTCATGTTCTATGCAGTGGAAAGACCTGGGGACATTGTCAGGAAGCAGAAAAATTCTAGCTTGAGATGCCTGTGATGGGAAAAATCAGGTCCTATGGATCCATAGTGTACAAGGGAGAGAAAGGTCAGGAGAAAATGGGGATCTCCTGGTAGAAAAACTCCAGGTGTTTCTAGGTGGTGAGAGCAGAACATTAGCCCAAATAGAAGCTCTCTCTCTCACCACAGAGGTGGGTTCTATACCAACTCACACATTGAAATTGCTTGAAATGAGCATTACCTTGGAGTGATTGCAAGATGAGTGTTTGTAACAGGCTGTGGACCAGGATCTAGAGATGTCTTCTCAGAGTGGCTTTCCATCCATTCGTTCATTCAACAGATGTCTCTGAACATGTCATAGGGTACCTGGTTGTGAAAAGAGGCGCACCCTAGTGTATTTTATTACTGTGTGTCCCTCTATGAATGATTATAATGTATGGATGATTATTTATTGACTGCCTGCTAAGTGTCAGACCTTTTTAGTTACTATTCAGGCAAAAAAAAGGAAGAAAGGGAGGGAGGGTGGAAAAGAAGGGTGGAAGGAAGAAGAGGGGAAGGAAGGGAAAGAAAGAGAGAAAGAGAGAAAGAAAGAGAAAGGAAGGAAGGAAGGAAGGAAGGAAGGAAGGAAGGAAGGAAGGAAGGAAGGAAGGAAGGAAGGAAGGAAGGAAGGAAAGAAGGAAAGAAGGAAAGAAGGAAAGGGAAGGAAACAAGTCTCAAGAAGCTTTAAAGGTCTGAAAAGTTCCCCAGCAGACGCTGATTTCAAACTGTTGCCATATTCTTCCCCATTCATTGAACCCCACAAAAATCTCCTCAAAGAACACCAGAGTGGGACAGAAAGAAGTACAAGAAACACACGTTATTCTTCTAAAGTCTGGTGGTGGAAAAGGACTTGAGATGGAACATTAATCTGAACATAATAGGGACCGTGACAAGGGGGAGGCTGTCCTTGGATTATTAAATACTGTCTGTAGTCAGAGATAAGACTTTATATCCACAGTCCTGGCTTAAACTCTGTGTGTGTGTGTGTGTGTGTGTGTGTGTGTGTGTGTATACGTGTGTGTGTGTGTGTATACGTGTGTGTGTGTATGTGTGTGTATGTGTGTGCGTTACTGGAGGCTGAATCCAATGCCTCCCATTTGCTAGGTAAGCATTCCACCACTGAACTATATCCTCAATGCATTTTTTGCTTTCTTATTGTTGAGAAAGAGTTTAATTTAGTTGCCCAAACTGACTTTAAACTCACTATGGCCTAGTCAGGCCTTGAAACTCCTGATTAGCTGGATTTCCAGGCATGCACCACCAGGCCCAGCTTAAACTTTGTATTCATTTTAGCAATGGCTTCTGCCTACAAGTCTGCCAGGCTGTGCACAGGGCATCTTCTAGTCTACCCCTCACTCTGGACATGGTAGCTCACAGCTGTAATCCCAACACTTGAGGAACCACGACAAAAGGATCGCAGTGAGCTGGGGGCCATTCTGAACTACACAGAGAGTTTGAGGCCATCAAAGGCTATAGAGTGAAAACTGTCTTCGAATAGAAAACAAGTAATCTACCCTTTTCCACAGCTGTTTCCTCGATAAACCAAAGATGGCTTAAGAGCTGATAAAAAACAAGACACTGACTTGGATGTGGGGACTTACCTCACAATCGATAAGTCAAGAGTTTGAGTGCTGGTCAGAATCAAACCTCCCATTTGGAAAAAAAAAAAAAAAAAAATATATATATATATATATATATATATATATATATATATGACAATACATGCTGGTTGTTATGAAACCAGACAAGAGAAGATCATTTATACTCAAATCACAAATCTACATGCTAGCAGCAAACTATAGTGGTCCGGTTTCGGGCCGAGCATGTAGGCTGAATGGATGTTTCCAGTTCAAAACCATAACACAGCCTTCCAGTGGGCTCCTCGTTTTTCTGGCAAAGCACTATCGTCCCTGGCTTTCGGGAAGTTTCCATAAATAGATTCAAGTTCTCCTGAAAGATTCACAAGTCTGTGGTTCTGCTTTATTAATACTTTTGAACATATTTGCCGCTAAAATGGGGTATCTTTTTTCTCTAAGTAGTTCAAATTCAGTGCAAAACACCCACACGTGTTTTATTTAGAAGAGTATTAATGGTTCATCCCCTCTTCCCCATGGTTTTCATTTTTGATCAAAAGACCAAAAGGTGTTGTAGCAACTGGGACTGACTGTGGTCTGTCTGGTGGGAGAGTGTACAAGAACCAGGCACCGTGCGCAGTCAGGCGTCTCCAGACCCTATGCCAAAGATGTTTGAAGCAGATCTTACCTCTTCCCCAGCTTTCTGTGACCACTAGTCCACTCTCGGCCTCTCTGCCTATTAGCATAAAGAAAGGTGGAGCCTAACCCCTTCTGTGCAAAGACCCTATTTGGGGAGTAAACAATTTCATAGTCTTCTGCCTTGCGTTTTGAATCTCATGTTTGTAAATTAGCTTTAATTCCATGGCTCACAATAACACCTCCGTGCATTTGAAAGTCAGTGACAAATATATTGTGTTCAGTTGGTGTCCTGATACTATTGGGAACCCACATGAACTTGAGGACCCCTCTAATAAGATGCCTTTTCAACCTCAAAGTGCAGCAATTCAGGAATGAGCCCTTGTGTTCTCAGATCCCTCTGTTGCTTCGTTGGGATCTCTGAGCCTTGGTTACATGAAGAACAATGCTATAGTAATAATAGCCATAACGTTTGCTTGCTACCTACTAGGAAAAGGATGCTGTAAAAATATCTGGCCTCAGAAATAGTACAGGATTCATTCTTAAAAGGGAAACCGAGACAAAAAAAAAGGATGTCTCATTTCCCAGCTCAGTTCAAATATTAAATATTCCTGTATGTGTGTGTGTTAGCACTGGGGACCGAATGTAGAGTTTCATAAATTATATCCCATCTCTCCTTTTGCTTTTTGTTTTGAAGCACAGCCTTACTAAGCTGCCCAGGGTGACTTTGACCTCACTGTGACTGTGACAGGTCTGTAGCTTTGAGATTCTCCTGCATCGACCACTCAAGTAACTGGCAGTAGAGGTTTATACTAGGAGACATGCTTGATTTCTTTTTAACACTCTAAACTGAATTTCTAATTTTGCTCAAATTTTTAAATGCTTGGATTTGGGATTTTTCTTGTTTGTTTGTTTAGCAAAGGCTGTTGTTTTCTGTAGTGGGAGACTCCACTAGGTTAAACACAAAATCGTAAATTCATGTCCTAACATTTTCACAATGATGCTGAACTTCTTGATAGATAAACCAGGGGAAAATGCCGCCTAGTTCTGATTATTTTAGTTTAGATTACTTGTTACAAACGCCAGATCTGATAAGTACAAGGGACTCTGTGCTGGTTGGTGTGGAAAGAGATGTTTGAGTCGGTCACATTTTCCTGTTGAGATGGTTACCATTCACGCATAGATTAGCAATTTAAAAATAAAATTAGATGAACGAGAGGATCCATAACATTAGTTTTGAAGAGAACACAGTGTAATCATTTTGTGTTACTTAGAAAGTCCTTTTATACTTTGTTTAATCTTCTAACCTCCAATACTGATAATTGAGAATTCAGTTGCTATGGAGATATATCAACCAGTAGCCCTTCACCATATCACTGCCTCTGTAATAGGCTCATAAAAGTGCCAAAGCGTGCAGTGGGAGGTAATGACATAAGGTCATTTATGCACTGAATATAATATATGCTCCTATCACTTTTTTAAAATAAATAATAACGATGAAGTCTGAGAAGATGGCTCCATGGGTAAAGTGTTTGCCATAAAAGTGGGACCTGAGTTTGAGTCTCCAAAACACATTAAAACCACAGTAGAAGGCATCTGTAATCTGAGTTCTCCTACAGTGAGATGGAGGGTGCAGATGAGAGAATTAGAAGAGGCTACTAGGCTACTAGACTTGCATATACAAAGGCAAACAATAAAGGTGTCCTGACTCAAATGAGATGGGAAGGCAAGAACTAAAACACTATGCACACACACAATGATAATCCTAACTGATAATAATGATCCATATTAACAATATGGCCTAGGAATACTGAGGACATGCCTCATAGATGTTACAAGAGAGTGAGTCAAAGGCAGCCTGTGAATGTTCAAAGACATCCAGCAGCGAGGAGAGGAATACATGCTAGTGTAGACTGATTGCAGACATTTGCCCCCATGTTCTTTCCCCCCCAAGCCTGCTGGAACCTCTGGATGCTGGCAGAATTTGAAAACAGAATCTGAGAAGTGAAATTTACATTGGAATCTCTGACTTGAAGGCTTTCATCACATTTCTTGACACCCCGCTCCCACCCCTTCACAGAACAGGAAGCAATCTAATTCTGGTTTCTTTGAGAGTTAGCAGAGTCTGTAGCTGCCTCGTGTGCTCTTACATTGGGGGGGAGCTTCAAAGTGGAATGACGTCCAATGACTTCACTTGTAGCCTTCCCAGATGCTTCCAGTGGGTGTCACGTTATTGTTTAAATATTTTCATGGCCCACTTCAGTTTGGTAGATAGCTTTTATTCTTAACATACCCATCTGAGAGAAGGAACATACATGCCATCAAATCCTATTCTAAAGTATGTCCTTAAATATTCTTTATCTCAAAAATATAGCTAAAATAATTTCAGATATGAAGTTTCTGTTCCTTATTGTAATTTTATCAAGCACAGCCTAACATTGCATTTTTGTATTCCAAACTAATCACAATGCTTGTTACACCTAGTGAGTTCCAAAGACCTCATTGGAAGATCAGAAATTTTGAATTTTGGGCTTACTTATTCTCAGGACATCTAGAGATTAAGTCCTGGAAACTGATATGTCTTTTCCTGACATTCTTGTTTTTGAGATCCTAATAAGAGGCCCTCTTTGTAAAATAGGTTTGACAATGGGACCTTCTAAGAACTGCCAGGACAATGTTTATCTTCATTTCATTCCTGCTAGGACTTAATTGGATGAATTTACAATAGCCCACTTATTCAGTGTGGGTGCTGGGGGAAGGTGGATAGCTGTCAAGGAAAAACTAATCTTGAAAACAATGCTAAAGCTAGTTCCGGGGATGTAGCTTAACTATTAGAGAGCTTGCCCAGCGTGTCCAGAGCCCTGGATTCAATCTCCAGCATTCCATAAACCAGGAATGTTAATATATGCTTAAAATCCCAGCCCTGGGGGGGGGGGGGGTAGAGTCAGATCAGAAGTTCAAGGTTGTTCTCAGCTGCACAGAGTTCAAATCCAAACTGATATATATGAGATACACACACACACACAAATTAGAGCTATAATCAAATTATCATTTGATCTGCACTGACTTTTATGCCCGACAAATATGCCTAGAGCCTTCTACTTCAGAGAAAGTGTCAGTGTTCACAATATCTGGTTCAGGGGAACTGGGCTCAGTTGGTAACGTACCTTTTGTTTTGTTTGTTTTGATTTTGTTGCTGTTTTATAAACATGAGGACCTGAGTTCAAGCCTCAGAACCTATGTTTAGAAAATGCTGCATGTGCTCCCATGGGCTTGTAATCTGGGTACTGGAGAGTCAGACACCTGCAGCTTTCTGAGGGTAAGCCCTAGCCTACTTTGAAAGTACAGACCACTGAGAGGCCCTGTTTTAAAAAGAAAAATAAAGTGGCTAGTGTCTAAGGAATTACATTTGAAGTTGTCTCTATTTTCCATATGCACACACACATACACACACACACAACAAAAAATATCTGTTCAGTATCAGCCATGGTTATTCTTTAGTTCTCCTCTGCTTTCTGTTTTTGTTTTGCTTTGCTTTTGAGAAAGCGTCTCTCTATTATGTAGCTCTGTCTTTCCTGGAATTCCCTATGTAGACCAGGCTGGTCTTGAACTCATGGAGGTCTGCCTGCCTCCGTCTCTGGAGTACTGAGATTAAAAACTGGAGCCACCACCCCTGGCTTTGTTTTCTTTTCCTTAAACAGGGTCTCATGTGACCCAGTCCTAATCCTCCGGCCTCCACCTTTAAGTGTACTGAGATCACAGACTTGCACTACCCCACCCATCTAAATTCTCCTTTCTTGATGGGACATCTGCTAAAGATCTGGGGAAACTTCTGGTGGAGGGTCTGGCACACCTCACAGCTGGGCCTTGCACCGGGACAACAGGCTCAGCCTGGCTTGACTCATGCCAAAGCCGTTGGAGCTTTACCCATGTGGCGCATTAACGTCTACACCTTTTGTTCTAAATTTACTGTACCAAACTTTACCAAAAGAATTCCAGATTTGAAAATAATAAAAAGCAAAGGATCGAGAGTTCCATTGTTAGCCCAGAAGTGAGTCACCCCTGCAGAATTCCTTCTGTCTACTGATTAGACCGGATACTGGCTGGGTGGTGCAGCAGGAAAAGCTATAGGGGTGTGTGTGTGTGTGTGTGTGTGTGTGTGAACAGTCACAAAAGGTCACAACTTTAACATGGTAAAAGCCGAAACTCTCTCCCTGGACATCTGGGAGACTCTGAGAGTTTTTGTCTTGTTTTGGTTTTTTTCCAAAATACCATTTCGCTTACAAAGCGTGGGCAGGGGAGTCCTACATTTTCCGCTCTTCTAACTTGAGTCGGCCCCCAGCTGGCACAGTTACGTGCTTCCCTGCACTGCACGGGAAGGAGCTGACACTGGTTTCTGGGCTTGGCAGTACTAATGAGATGAGCTATCTGGCTGGCATGTCTAGAAAGGGTAGCGTCTCTGCAGCCTTTGTGATCTGGTTAACTGTCTTCCTATTCTACGGCCACAAGAAAAGGAGAGCCGACAGCACCTTTACAATAAAGGGGGCAGCTTTGTTTCCAAAGCATAGTGTAGGATAGAAACCGGATAAACTAGTCATCTAGACTACAAACCCAGACCTTCTAAGAGGGAATCACCAGAACCTCACCATGGCTTGGGAGAGAACCATGACAGTGCCAAGCAACGAGGTATAGAGATCAACCCAGGTAAAGTGTTGCCGGAACACTGATTAAAGAAGAAAGTTATGCAGCATTTATTTAGTACTTATGCATCCGCAGCCTCTGTGCTAAACATTTGTGAATTAGTATCTATTAAACCCTGTGAAACCTGAAGCCTTAGTAGGTAACAGATTCACTTGCCAGGCCAGGGTCTTGCAAGCTCTTTTGTGGGTATGAACAGTGGAAAATTTCTTACAGACAAAACCTCCCACAGAGCACCAATATGAAGGACCACTAAAAACACGGCTACCCTAGTGACAGCTGGAGGTGCTAGGGACTCTTGATCAGCTCACCTCCTCCTTCCCCAATGCCGCTGGGGACCAGGGACTTTCTGTGACTGTCCTGCAGCTGGACAGTCATGTGCTCTGACGTGTTTAATGCTCACAGTGAGGTGACAGCTGTCAGTCACATGATTTTATAGATGGGAAAAAGCCAGGTTGTGGGAGAGGAGATAGTGACCTGTATAAAAACTTCAGAGCTCTCTGGGGTGGTGATGTTCTCCTGTGTAATCCCAGCACTCGGGAGGCTGTGGCCGGAGGACTGCAGGAGTTTGAGCCAAACCTGGGGTGATTTAGCGAGACGCTGACTTAAAATGATAACAATAAATTTTAATTAATTAAATCACAAAGCCAGTAAGTTTAAAAGTAAGGACCCCTGATGTCTGCCAGGCTCCTAGCCCCCTGCTTCCCATTGTACCAACTGCCTCTTCTATAGCTGCCTCGTTGTATAAAAACACATTTGGGTCATCTCCATCCAGACTTGCCCAACTTGGACCATTTCATCCTTGGCCAGGCTTCCTCTTAGTCCTGCAAGGCGGACAGAGAATTCACCTCAGAGCTTTGTCACTAGCCCTGTTTAAACAGAGTACACTATGTCTGTAGTATCCACAGCAGCTTAGCTTGACCGGAAGCATTTGAAATGGATTGTCCCATCTGCTCCTCACAGCGGCGCTTAGCAGGTACAACTGCCGTGTGGAAAACACAACTGATCACTGAAGAGATGCTGTGATAAGGTAAATCATCCAGTTGGGAATGGAGACCGAATTTATCTGCGTTGGCCTTTGTTTTGTTCTGGCCTCTTAGCCTACTTAGATTCCTGTTGGCAATGAAGTTGACACCTTAGCATTCCAGACCTTTTCAGACTGGCAACCACTGTCAAGCTAAGGCATTCTTGCTGTTGCTTTTCATTTTAATTCCCCCCACACACACCGTTTTGTCTTTTGAGACAGTCAAAAGCCAGGTGTTGTGGGTGACCTTGAACTGCTGATTTCCCCGCCCCACACACACACACCTATCAAGTGCTAAGATCATAGGCCTGTAGGCCTAGATAATTTTGTTTTTTTGGTTAATACCTACTTAATAGCAGACATAAATTGTAGCTTAATAGACAGTGGTTTGTGAAACACGAATTTGCACTGAAAGAGAATTCTTCAGTTCCATGATAGCTAAGTAACAGTGCTAATTTCTACCCTTCTTGTAATTAGCCAGACGAAGATTCTCTGACACTTTGGGACCCTGTGCACCCTAATCTCCTAAGACTTGGGACCATTGTGGGACTCTTTTAAAACCTTGTACTATGTTTGAACTCTGACCTGCTGGAGGTGAGGGATCTTGTTAACGTCTGCTCTTTGAACCGTGGTTGGATGATGCCATCTGAGTTCTGTTTGATGACGGCTGTCTTCAAAGCAATAGATCAGAGAATCCCTGACTCTTGCTTTCTAGAACCGGTTCACATGAAGAACTGCTCGTTTCTGTAGTGTAGATTTAGATTTCTGAAAATCCATAGATCCCACCTTATGGAATCAATTAGCTAGGATCAATTATTGCTAAACTGGGGTGGGGGCAAATCACTATGAAATCTCTTGTAGATCCCATAATCTACATAGTTGTATTCATTTTTTCCAGAAAAAATATTTTATTTTGGTGTTTCAAAACAGTTCACAAAAAATATTTTGGATGTTGTACTAGTTTCCTGGGTCTGTTTATGTTTTGTTTCCCATTACCAGCTTACAAAAGAAAAAACGTTTTTTTCCTAGAACAGAATACAACCTGAAGGTTGTATTATTAATTAATTAATCAATCAATCAATCAATCCTAGCTTTTAAGTTCATATAAAGATCAATAGAATATTTTATATTTTATATACAAATATATTCTGTGAAATGTTTATTAAATATTTCCCAAGATGATTGTGACAAGTTCTCAAATTTCAACCGTTATCTAATGAATGTAACCTGGGAAACTTTTGCTTTGTTTTAGTCCATATTTTACCTGTTTTCACGTATCAAGGCCCGGATTATTTGTGCGATCCATTACTTATTTGCCTCAGAACTTGTCAAGTGCCTCTCTGATGCAGGAGTGCTATGTGTTTTTCACTGTAGCGAATATGAAAAACACGACATACTTAAGCTTAACTGGAAACAATGGTAAGATGAGGTTAAGAAGTACGTATCATATCAAATGACTCATCATAAAGACGCCATCTTCTTTTGGTCCCGTCATTTCTATTAGCCGTTGTCGTTTCGTTTGGTTTTAAACAAATGACTTAGATGAGATGCAAGGCATGCTTGTTGAATGCCTGGGAGGTTCAATACTGGAAGCGAAAAATGAGAAAGTCGTATACTGAATGCTAGTAATAATGATGATTCAGTACACGAGAACACTGTGCTCAGAAGAATTAACAAATTGAAAGGAACAGGAACAAGTGTAAGTTCCTGTGTTTCATTTCAAATTTTCAATAGCTTCAGTACAGGCTGGGGAAAAAAAAAACTGTAATTTTCACACTCAAGACAGTCCTGCTGACTTTTAATCAGCTTAACTGTTTGTAACTGCTTGCTGAGTATCAAGCACTTGCAGGCCTAGTGGCCTCACCTGCTGATATGCCCGCAATGCCTACAATGTGTAGCTAAGGGAGAAAAAGTGCTTGCTGAAGAGATAGCATTGGGTATAGCCCCAGCACTGTAGGAAGGCCCTAGTTCATAAAATCGCCTGTAGAGGTGGGAGATGCCGCCTGTGGGTGACAGGGAAACCAGGCTACACAGAAATGTTGAGTAACCACAGGATGTTTAGTCTAGAGAAGAAAGATTACGGGACTTTGATGGTTGTTTTCATCACTTAGAGGACTATTGTGTGACTACAAGAGGAATCTTGAGACCTACTGGGGTTATTTCAGTTGGCCAATAGGGTGAGAGTGTTAGAGAGAGAGAGAGAAATTCATTTTGATGTCTTCGGAAGCCTGCCTCTAAAGCTTTCTCTGTCTGTGAATATTCCAGAAGCTGGCTGACAGCGCGGCCTATAGAGAAACAAGCTCTTGCCAGTAATTCTGATGACCGATCTTTGGGGGGCCCTCTGATGCTACTTCTTTTGTTCTTATTTTCCGAAAAAAAAATGGAAAATACCAACATGGTTCCCGTGTCTTCCTGGAGCTCTGAGATCCACAAGACTTTTGCCAGTGTACACTGTGTGTTCTTATCTTCCCCACCTTCAGGCAGCAGTACCTTGACCTCGTTAACCCAATCTGTTACACTTGATAGAACCTAATCGCAGCAAATCTATTCCAACCGTGATGGCATACTGCTGAGCGACTTCACAGTGAGACAATGACTAAGACCCAAACCATGACGCCACTGGTCCACCAGTCGGCCATGCAACTGCCATTGCTGAACAGAACAGCTAAGAAAGGGGAGATCTTGCCTCAAGATGAGGTAAATAGTAACAGGAGGTTCGCAGGCCAGAGCCCAAGAGCGGCAGTACACACAGAGGTTCCTCTTGCAGCCCACGGCTTGAAGTAGGAGTGTCGATCCTCTGAGAAAATGTCAAAGGAAGGGAGGCGCCTCTCAGTCCCCTGCAGCTGCCCTCATGTTTGCTGTGGCTACCTCTCCCAAGCTATGCAGGCCAGACCAGCATCTCCTCAACACCTGCTATGCTTTTTACAAATGTTCCCAGATGTCATCCTACAACTAGGAAAAGAACGTGACGTCTCTCTCTCTCTCTCAGCTGCCGTTTCTGTTGCCACCTTCTGACCAGTCCTTGCTCGGTCAACAGAACGTGCAGTTCTACTGGAAAAGACTGTGGTACTGTTCCTACAAGGAAGTGGCTAACTGGAAACTAAATTCACCTCTTCACTTCTTGCCCAATGCATGGTTTTGGCACCGTGTCAAGGCTGCCTGAGGAACCTCTGCCTAGCTCAGAAGGTGTAGTGTCGCTGCTTTAGTAGTTTGACAGGCGTACATACAAGGTCAGTTTCAGTGGTCATTCACCAAAGTCATGTGACAGTGCGAACAACCCATCATGTCTTCAAGCTGGAATGGCCTACGTGATCGAAAAATTGTTATGAGTAGTACCAAACACCACTAGAAAAAAAAAAGAACTCCTTAAAACCAAGACTAAAACTAAAACAGGATTTGCTGTGTGGCTAAAGAGTTACAGAGAGATTACAAAAGTTCGGATAATTACTCCAGTGATAACTCTTACACAGTGAAGTGAAAAATAGGTAACTTTTGTGTTAATGTTTGACAATTTATCAAGCTAAAGAACCTAGGAGAAAATGTGAAAAAAGTATTGTGTATATCAAAATATGATGAGAACTAGGGACTTTTCTCCCAAAGATGCTGCCTTCTTCCAATCTGTGACATTGGGAAGGCTGAACAGCTGGTGGTGACAATGGCCCTGGCAAAGAGGAAAAGCAGGAGTCAATTCCCAGTTTCCAGTCAGCTGAAGGATCCACCCACTATTGTGTTTAGATGCCTCGCACACCCAAAGGCTGCTTGGTGCCCTCACAGCCTTAAATAAAGCACTTCCCAGTAGGTCTTTCATTTGTAGGAAGAGCAATAGATCACAGCATGGCTGTGCTTTGTTAACCCCCTGCAGTCACTGTTAGCCCAAATGCATACATAATGCATTTTAACAGAAGAGGGATGGTAAGGGTCCAGAGAACTAAAACCTCCGCTCCAGCCGCTGTGAGTTTAACACTCAGAGTGACTTTGTCGCCTAGCCATTGCCTGGCTTTAACGGAAGAGGGGACTGAGGCCAAATGCTTTTAAGGAAGTTATGTGCATCACACAGGTAAAAATTAGCACAGGAAGTGTTGGAGCTAGATGGCCTGACTCATTCCAGAGTCCGAGTATTCAACTGTAAGGTGCTGTCACTGCTCTGATAACAGTACCTTAGGTAACAGCACTTCCAGAAGGCAGAAGGATCGAGTACAAGGTCATCCTCTACCACAGAGTGAGTTCAATACCAGCCTCAGTCATAGGAGATCCTGGGTCAAAACACTAAAATAATCAGGTGCCTGGAGTGCATGGCATTATATTGAGCCATATTATGTATGTGTGTGTGTGTGTATATATATATATATATATATATATATATATATAGAGAGAGAGAGAGAGAGAGAGAGAGAGAGAGAGAGAGAGCGCACATATGTACACATATGTAGAGGTGGGGGGAGAGAGAAAGCATGATCCATGCATTGTTAAATGATGGAGAGATGTTCTGGAGAATGTGTCATCAAACAACTTTGTTGTTATATAAACACTATATAGTACATGTGTACAAACCCAGACAGCACAGCCTACCACACACCTAGATGATACAATATATGTACAGCATTTCCTGCTTCTCCCAAAACCATCAGGAACCAATGAATACCCAGAGAAGACAGTGCAGTCGAGGTACAGTAAAGTGACATACAGTTTTCCAGCCAATTAAAATTGAAGTAGGTGTATAAGCTAAGTAACACCAAGAAGAATGATAAATAGCAATGCTAACAGCAAAGTCATTTGTCATCATTCTGCATTATTAGGGAATGTACAGAGTAATTTCGGCTGTCAGAGGGTGGGCTGGTTCATACCAGCATCGTCATTATCACAAACCTATGAGTAATGCATCGTGATATGACATTGTTCCACAGCATATGACTGCACTGACATGATGCATAGACACAGGTAAGAAGGGTCGCAAAAAAAAATTGTAAGATCATCTATTTTGCATGTTTGGCATAACACTCTAGTTCTGGTGTCATGTCGAGGTTACAGTATAATAAGGTGCCGGCCATACTGAGTTATTTTATGATCTCTTCTGTTCAGGGGTGGCATGGTCCAGACCAGTGAGCAGTATGAATTTGTGCACCACGCTCTGTGCCTCTATGAGAGCAGACTTCCACCAGAAACTGTCCAGTGATTCCGTGAAGATTCACCAACGTGTCAATCTCTCACGGGTGATTAATAAAACCACCTGCTTACGGCTCCTCGAAGGAGCCCCCTGCAGCGGGCGAGGAGGCTCTAAAACCAACCTGAAGCGTGGACTGGGGAAGACCTGGCAACATAAACGTCTGCCAACCCTTTGTGTATAGGAATGCATCTGTAAGCATCCCCCCAAATTATTTCGAAGGTCCTGTGCTGATGGCGGTATGTTAATTTCTCACACAGCCTAAGGTGGACTTTGTTTTGTCTGTGCGGATTCTCTGTCACACGGAACCCCTGTGTGTAATATTCAGTGACTGTCATTGTGACGACAGGAGGAGCTGCTGAAGACGCCGTTCTCATGTGTTTAGATGCTTCCATGTTCGCCGAGTCTGGCTTGTGAGTGGACAGCCAGCTATTCACCTGTCCCAGTTTAAGTGCTATTACCTATCTCAGTTACCAGAATCTTGCTGCTGACGTTGCAAGTGATCAATAACAGATTTTTAACAAATAGGTTTTTGTTTTTGAAGAAAAAAAAATCAAATGCAGTAACTATTTTATATGGAAATGTGTCTTGATAATATCTATTAAATGTGTATTTATAGTACCTCCTATGAATCAATTACAGAGCACAATGACTGTCATTGGATACATATATACATATATATGTATGTATGTCTATATACATATATTCTATTATTAGGCATAGAGTTGGCTCTTGTTTCTACAACTCCAGCCACTATATTTCTACATTGTGACTTGTTTTGCTTTCAAAAGGGGATCAACAAATTTATAGTAACTCTAAAAAGTACCAATAATTTTAAATACTCCTTTCTCTTCTTCTAAGAAGGGATTTTTGAATATGCTATCTACCTGGAATCTCTCTCCCAATACGAGGCAGGTGCCTTGGGGGATGCTCCAACCTGCCTCATTCCCAGAAGTTCTTCTGAGGATGCTGTCACGCACGTCCTTACATTTCTAAAAGTTTTCAAGAGACAAAGGAAAACGAGATGACTACCCCCAGCAAACATGAGATGTTGGGCTCACCTATGAATGTTCAATGCAGCAAAGTTGACATGGTTTTCATACTAACAATAAACGGCTCTTAACACGAAGTACTGAGCGGCGTGTATTCTTTTCTTGCCCCCGTTTGGAAAACAGCCATCGTGTGTGTGTGTGTGTGTGTGTGTGTGTGTGTGTGTGTGTGTGTAAACTGAAGTAGGTACTATGATGGATTTAATTTCAGTCTTCTCCTTCTCCCGGGCAGAGAGTTGCCTCTCTCCAAAGGCGTTCTTATAACCACTGGAGAGATAATGATCTGGAAGTGCCATCATTATGTGGTTTCCCACACAGACGCCAGCGTCTCATTATGCAAACAGTACGTGTTTATGTCTTTTCTCGCACTTGTTACAGACCCCCATAAACTGCACGGCTTACGTATATCGGACAGAATCATATCACCTGGAAAGAAGGCAGTGGCGTATGAAGACTCGATTAGCTGACATTACCATTCTCTTCCTCCGTCTTAAGGTTAAGAAGTACTCGTGTACCAAAGAGACAGCAGAGGAAGACGCTCTGGGGTGTATTCTGGCTCCTGGGGGCCGGGTCTACGTTTTAAAAAGAGATGATCATTATACCTTCTTTCTAAGGAAACAGACAGAAGGACACTGGTGTAAAACTTCCCCCAAACAATTCAATTGGAGGAAGTGTGTCACTGACTTTTCCCCTCTCCGTGAAGCACATTTCCTTCCTCCCTCTTTGCCTCTCTTATCTGGGAGGATTTTTTTTGCCCCCAAGCGAAGCATGAACCGTTGTTTAAGTGGAAAATGGAGGCTGAATTTTACATGGCGATTCTAACCTGCCTGATCCTCGGGAGCTTGGGTGAGTGGGTCGGCCTCAGTTTCCTGAGGCATCGTCTCTCTCAACGTTAGCCAAAGAGGCTGGTAGCCTTTTGAGAAGTGTCTGAAATAAGCCAGAATCAGAGCCAGGTCTCCATGGCAGTGTAGCCAGAAACGATGGGGAGGGAGGATTAAAGGAGACAGCTCTGGCCACGCTGCTGAGATTTCTCTCCAGAAGAAAATAAGTATTTACCAAGCGCCTGGGACAGCTCAGCTCCTGGAAGAATGGGCCTCAGAGTGAGGAGCCCAGAGCAAACAGCTTTCATTATTTATATGTAACAATCTGTAGAATTCTCTGTAATTTTTTCCCAATCAAGTTATACGTTTACTTTCTTTTCTGTTAAAGAAAAATACATACATACAGAATATGATTCAAGAGAGTAAGGAGATGTGCTTTATTTGGAAGTTGTCATTCGGGAAGATTGAATATTATCATGGAAAAGCTAGGTGGTTTAGGTTAAAAACTTTTTGAAAATGGTTTCTGAGCCTGAGTGTTTTGCTGTGAATGTTTTAAAAGTGGGCATTTAGTCATCAGGAAATGCTGATGTTTTTTAAAATATGTTGGTATTTGGTGGGAAACTATACACATTGTCACCAAATCTATACTTATCTGCAGGGCTGCAGGGACATAGCCTCTGGTAATCAATACTTGAGTTGTTGGCTACCAGCTGCAACTTATGCTTCGAAAGATGGGAAATTTCATTGTATTTTTATCTTTTAATAAATGTACCCAATTTTTGAAGCGTTTATTCAGACTATACAACTCGTAAACAAGTATTTATTTATTTTGGGAGCACAGGGCCTGAGAAGGAAGCATCTCACTCTTTTATATAATGGAACAGGGCTATGATATGAAGAGGATCAAATGGTTAAAGGGGACCAAGCTCTGTAATTGACTTTCATAATACACACATTATTCTCTGTGTTTGTCTTTCCTCTTCCAATGAAAAGTCATATTCCTTGGATGACTTTGTTTCTTTTCCAAGATTCCTTTCATTTTTCCAGTGAGGATACATGCTCACTAAATCATACAAAAGTTTAACAGGGGAGTGCAATGTGTAATGTTTCGATACTCTTCTGTTGGTTCTGTTTTTGTTTTTGTTTGCTTTTTTTTTTCTTTTGATGGGTTGATTGGTTGGTTTGAGAGGGTGTTTTTGGTTGGTTAGTTGCTTGGTTGAGTTTGGAGGATGTTCTTGGTTGTTTTGTTGATTGGGTTTGTGGGGAAAGAGGGTTGTTGTTTGTTTGCCTTAGGATTTTAAGTCATGTGAGCCAAGTCTGAGACTATGTATTTGCAATGCTAGAGAGATCAAAATATAAGTAAACCTGGTATTTTTAATTATAGTTATGTGGGCAGGTGATTTTGCTACTTCATGGTCTTTCCATGGCACTTCATAAGTCTCTCATCTTCCAGAGGGGTTCCAGATAGTCCATGTCCGCAAAGAGCAGTGTCTTTCCATAAATCAGAAAGTGGTTATGAGCTCATGCAATGCCAGCAGCCAGAACCAGCAGTGGCTGTCGACTGAGAATGGGAAGCTCCTTCACATTAAATCTGCATCATGTCTGGGCATCTCCAACTCCTCAAGGGGTCCTTTCCGACCAGCAGTCTCCACTCCCTGTGCCCAGGCACCCCGATGGACCTGCCATGACCAGGAAGGCTTCCTTGAGGTGGAAAACACCTCTCTCTTTCTCAAGAAACAAAACCGTAAGGTAGTGGTCAAGAAGATTAGTAAATACCTCGATAGCTGGATGAAACTAGACACCAACAAGGAAGGGAAGCTGGTCAGAGAAAACCTCTGTGCAAAGCAAGGTGAGTGATGCCTAATGAGCCCTGAAAGTCATTCTGATCTTTGCAAAGCTCGGGGAGAGCCACGTGCTCCAATCTATCTCCTCTGCAGGACACATACATTTACAAACGGAAGTACACTAAGTGGTACCCAACAATGGAAAACTTCATTATCCTCATTAAAGTCAGCAACTTCTCTGCCTCTGTTGTTTCCTTTCCCTTCTTTTCTTGTACTCAAACTTTGAAATGTGTGTGCACATGCACGTGTGTGTGAGATCTTGTGTGAGTACCACTTCTTGAGTATAGAAAGGTCAGAGGACAATCTTGGGTCTTAGGCCGTGACGTCCATCTTATTTGAAACAACGTTTCTTGTTCACCCCTGCATACATCACACTAGATAGCCTACACATCTCTGCACATTCTCCTGTCTCCATCTCTCATCTCACCGTAGTAGAGACTTGTGCTATTGAACCTGCATCCTTCAAAGGGTCCTGGGGACCTGAACTCAGTTTTCATACCCACTGTGCCTTCTTCTCAGGTCCAAAACTGCTTCTTGAGTCTCCCTTTTGTGTCAGACACTATGACCAAACCCTACTAGGTATTGGAATATATGTCCAGACATACGTACACATGTAATGACTAAAGTCAATGGTCAGGAAATTAGATTCTACTGATCTAGAAACTTCTATCCTCTAATGAGGAGGAGTTTTAGGACACAGGAAGGAGCATCAAAAAGCAGGGATGATACTAGGCCATGCTTTGAAACTGTCTCATGTTGCTCACATCATTCGAAAAGAACATACTTTTTTTGATACAGTCAAAGCCAATGAGTAGTCATAAATTTTTTTCTAATATGTTGATAATTAGTGTCCCCAGATAATAGATGTGCATAAAAAAGTGTATATGCACACACAAATCCCTGGTTCAGGACATAATTGTCCTAAGTAGGAATATTTGTAGAACACATATGCAGTTTCATCTTCCCTTGAGGTTGGCTGTATTCATGGTGACTCTGTTCTTCCATCAGAGGTTGGCTCAGGGAGTCATGAAAGATAAAACTCGCAGAATCGCAATATACTGGACATGAAAGAGCCTTTAAGAACAGTGGGAGAATCACTTAGAAATGAATTCCTACAGTAAACAGACTGAAGTTCATCAGGATATAATAAGTTGTCCTAAATCCAGGTTAACTTCTTGTCTAGTATAGATCCCTTATAAGTGAGCTGCTTAGTGCTTCCTGCTACCTCCCTGTGCTGACCCAGCGGTTCCCAGTACTCCCTGTGCTGACCCAGTGCCTCCCAGTACTCCCTGTGCTGACCCAGTGCTTCCCAGTGTTGATCCAGTGCCTCCCAGGGCAGATCCCATTTATCCCAGTGCTGACCCAGTGCTTCCCAGTGCTGACCCAGTACTCCCTGTGCTGACCCAGTGATTCCCAGTCCTTTCCAGGACTCCCCCAATTTTTCCCAGTGCCTCCCAATACTGATCCATGTAGCTGGCTGCTTGACAAAGCCATGAGGAAAAGGCAGAGCTTACTGAAAACACAGATTCCCAAGATCCCTTCCCACCTTCCATTATCCACAACGGCCTCAAGATCTGGAGTCAGGAGCTATGGACCTGTATTAACACTATCATGGGTCCACAGTCCTTCTCGGGGGTCAGCATCCACTGTACCTAAAACCTTTTCCTAGTTACCCACCTCTGAGGCTGATTGGAGATTTTTTAGCATGGTAATTTTTAAGCAGCGCTCTGTCTCTCAGGCAAAGGCTAAGCAAGTACCTAATTAGATACTAGTTGAGGGCTCTTCTGCAACAGACATTGAGGTTTATGGTCTCAATCCTATCACTTCTGACTATGCAAAGAGAGTAAAAATACAATAGTCTATTAAAAAATTCAACTTTATCAGACCATATACAGCACATGGAGCAATCTGTACAGGTTCGTCCCTGTGGTTGATTTGTCCAGGTCTGTCCTGAGTGACACAGGACCATGCTAAATATAACAAATTGTACTCTTTTTATTTCTTATTTTCTGAGACAGGGTTTCTTTATGTAGCTCTGGCTGGTCCTGGAACTCTCTCTGTAGACCAGACTGGCCTCAAACTCACAGAGATCCTCCTACCTCTGCCTCCCAAGAGCTGGGATTAAAGGCGTGCGCCCCCCCGCCCCCCCAGCAACATTTTTACTCTTACCCACAGGAAGGGAGACCCATCTCTAACCTCAAATCAGGCAAGGCAGATGTTCACCTCCATGCTGCCTGCAAGGCCTTGGTGTTTTTGAGATGAGGTCTTACTGTGTAAGCCCATACTGACCTGAAACTCACAAACTGTGGGTCCCACAGAGGGTCTTGCTTCCCAAGTGCAGAGATTATAGGTGTGGAACGCCCAGCTTGAACCACCATGAAAATAATTATTTTTCAAATCACTGTTTTAAAGCTTTAAAAAAGTCAAAAAACAAAAATCAGGGCTCTAAAGCTATCATTCTGAGTCTTCAAGATGGCAACAAGACCGTGATGTCCCAAACATCAACCTGTCTCGTTAAAAATAGAAAAACGAGGCTCATATACAACCCATAATCCTACCCAGAACTTGTCAATATCTGGCTATTGAAAAGTATCCCTTTAGGTATATTCATATTTCTTTTTCTATTTCATATTAATTGCTCTGTTCTGCTTTGGTATTTAACTTTGCTGTATGTTGGTACGAGTTTTCATTTATTAATTTCAGTTTATTTCCACTTGGGTACTTATAAAGTAATTTAGTCATTTTTAATTGTATTTTTTATTTCACTGACTACCCTTTCTGATATGCTAGTCATCTTGGTCATTTTTACTAATCTACTCCAATTCTCCTCTTTGCTCCGTTCACCCTCATGAAGCCCAGTACTGTCTGGAGTGTGTATGCGTGTGCATCGCCTCTCCCTTTCCTTCAACTTCATTGTTAGCTCCCCCACACAATTTACTCACTTTTAATAGATGTAGTATATTTTATTACATTTGACATTTTTCTCCAGAGTAAAAAACTAATACAATTAAAATTCCTTGCCACAGGAATGATGCTCAGAGAAACTAATTTGTTTATTGTTCTTATCGTTATACAAAAATCTTTTTTTGTTTTTGTTTTGAGACAAGGTTTCTCAGTAGCTATGGAGCCAGTCATGGAACTCACTCTATAGACCAGGTTGGTCTCAAACTCACAAAGATCTGCCTGCCTCTGCCTCCTGAGTGTTGGAAATAAAGATGTGCACCACCACCACCCAGCTATACAAAAAATCTTATATCTCGGTTAATGATGAATTTTGAGTCTGATTATTAGTTTCTTGCCCTTTAAAAATGTGCTCAAAGATGGTCTTGACCTGGTGAAGTCAACACACATCTTATCATCTTACAGATGACCTTGGTCTCACTGAAAGCTAGCAACAATTTTAGTGTGAAAATGTTTTGGATTGAATACAGGATGCGCTGCTGGACTTGAATTATGTCCTAGGAAGAATTTTGCTATAATGTGGAAACAATGCAGTAGCAATGGCTCAATAAAAACACTAAAGCTAGCTTTACCATATTGTTCCATTGTGCAAGAACTTTTCCTTGCCACTGTCAAAACATCTTCCTCTTCAGTGAATTGTGAAATGTCTGCACACTTCCAAGACAATTAGAAGATATAAACACCAAACACCAAAAGATTTGTTTTTAGAATAATTCCATGTCTATTCCAACAGAGCTCAGCAATAGAAAAATGAGCTGTTTGAAAGTCTTATATATCTATAACAAGGATTGTCTTTCTTCCCAACTACTTTATAAACTTCCAATACCCACATGAGAAATGATCACAATTGCTGGTCTGCAATGCCGTTAATCTTGGGATGTGGAATAACGGAATGGGAGCCCATGGCAGCCTCAGCTACGTGAGACCCTATCAGAGAAAGGAGAGGGGGAGGAACAGAAGAATAAGGTATCAGGGCTGCATTTTGGTTCAAAATGGGTATATGGCTAAAACTGTAGACTAGAGTCACCCAGGGAACCTTAGAGTGGCAGAGTCTGGGACCCACATGAAATCCACCAAATTCTATTTTCTAAGGTGAAGCTGCAACCATCAAACCTCAAAGGTGGCTTTGACACCAACTATCTTGGCAAGCCACTGTTTTAAAGTCTGCAAAACATAGAAACTGGATGTTCGGGCTAAAATTTCTCTAGATTTTAAATAGAAAAAAAATCAAAAACACAGACATAAAATACAGAGATACCAGATTTGTTTCTTTGGAAAAAAGGGGAACGGGGAGAAGGTGGCCTCAAACGGAAAAGGGGTATGTTTGGTCTGTGTTATCTTACAAACATATGAGGATTATTAAAGATGATGGCAGCAGAAGACTGAGATTTTTCCCCATATAAAAGCCAAAAGCTGTATGCGACGGCAACATCTGCAATGCGATTTGCAGCCCAAATCTCTAGAATGTCTGGTCATTTCTCTGGAGAGTCTAATTTCAGCCAATGATATGCACATTGGTTTTCTTTTTTTAAGGTCTTACAATAAAAACTCACCAGCCATTTTTTAGTGAAGGAAGCAGAGCCTGGCACACAAGAATGCGATTGCATACTAGGTATTCGGAAGCTTGATTTGGGTCCTAACCCCATCATTACTTTCTAAAATGGGCCTAGGAACTAAAACTGTATTATGTGGTTCTTAACCTAGAGAATCAGCATTGGGCAAAGCTGAAAGCAACAGAGATACTGACCTCCATCCGCTCTGCATCCCCACACTGGCAGATGCTTTTGAGGGAAACATCTAAACTCTGAACTCAATACTGAGAAATTAAGGATGCTTCTTAAGACGGTTGTGTCAAAGTCTCAGGGAGAATCATGGTTGAGTTTGACATGAGAAAACACCTTGAGTTTAATCACTCACCTGTGACAAAGTGTATAACCATAACACACTGCCAGGGACCGTGTTAAATGATATGGAAGGAAAAAAATGAAATATACAGAAAGAAACATCCAGAAAGCTATCAAAGTGTGAAGCTATCAAGGTGTAGATTGAGTAGACATAGAAGGAAAGTTGCAGACAATACACAGGAATGCCCACTTACATTTGAATTTCAGATGAATTTTAAGTATATTAAGATAAATATTAAGTATATGCTATAGAATATAATTTTTGAGTTGTTTCCTAGCACCAAATAAATAAACTCAATTATACTGAAATATTATTACCTGAACTTTGAATTTAACTGGTGTCCGATACTTTTGTTTACTGAAGTATCTGTCCACACCTACCTACACACAAAGTCCTTGGCACTGCCCTTTGTGTCTCAGGGAAAGAATTCTTATTCACCACGTTTCTTTTTTAACTTTTTCAAGACTGTCTATTTAGGCTGAACGGTGGTGGTGCATGCCTTTAATCCCAGCACTCGTGAGGCAGAGCAGGAGGATCTCTGTGAGCTCGAGATCTACAAGAGCTAATTCCAGATTCCAGGACAGGCTCTAAAGTTTCAGAGAAACCCTGTCTCGAAAAACCAAAAAAAAAAAAAAAAAAATCCATAAATGGACCTTTTCTGTCGTGAACTATTTTTGTCCCATAGCCCCTCTTATTTACATACATTGCTATATGAAGTGTGCTAGTCAGGAAAAATCAAGATGGGAAGGAATGAGAATCAAAAGAGGGATAAGTAAAGTTGACTAGAAGGCGTGACTAACTCCTTCTTTAAGAGGGGCTACTTGGCACATAGTAATTGCCTACTAAAGAGTTATGTTATTCAAAGAACAAGGAAAGAAGTGATAAGAAAAAAGAAGTGATAAGAAATTAAAGTTGCTCTGCCTCTTAAAGTCCCCACTCTTTTGAGATAGTTACCTGATTTTGCCAGGATTCCCTGGGTTTATCCACCTGCCAACATAGCATCAGTAAGCCAGCGAAGCGAAGCGTCCAGACACACCTCTCAGACAGTCACTTGCAGACTTTTCCAATATGCGGCTTTGCCCTAGGGTATGGCTGCCCGGGCAGTGGTTGCACACAGAACTTGGGAGGCAGAGGCAGGTATTTATCTGTGAGTTCAAGACCAGTCTGGTCTAGTTCCAGGACAGGCCCCAAAATTACAGAGAAATACTGTCATAAAAACAAACAAAAAAAAAATGTAAGATGAGCACAATTCTTTTGCTTGTTTTTAAATATTGAAAATTTATCCCACCTGCTCATATATCCTAAATCACTAGCTGTTCTTTTAAAAGATATCTAACTTAGAAAATACAACAGTCTGGTTCACACCTTTAATCCCAGCACTCAGGAGGCAGAGGCAGGTTTGAGGCTACACAGCCTTGGCTGCACAGAGAAACCCTGTCTCAAAAGAAGGAAAAGAAAAGAGGAAGGAAGAAGAAAAGAAAGAAAAGAAAATACAACAGTCTCATGATTGAAGCCTCACAGGATTAGGAACAACTCCCCATCTGCAGACAATATGTCATGGTTAGACAGGAGTGAGACGTTCTGATGTGCTCTTTGACAGTCAGCTGTAAACAGGAAAGTACGACATATCTCAAAAATCTAGGAGAAGATTCTAAACAATTACACCATGAAATTTAAAAAGATGTTTGAGGAGATAGATGTGTATGATCTGATTTAAACATCATATACTGTATGCAGAAATATAAACATCACTAACACTTCATTAATATATAATTTTATGTTTTTATATATTAGTTAAAATGAATTAACACCACTAATGTTCTTATCATAAATGTTTGCATTATGGTTAAAGAAATAAATAGGACTAACCCCTCCCCCAACAAGGAGCCACCACTCTTCATGATGTAGTTAGGCAAGTCAGTAACAGTGATTTTCAAAGCTGTTATATCAGCTCCTTTGGGAAGCTGGCAAAAGCTATAACTATTCCCTAGCGCTGCTGTAAGATGAACTTCCTATGGTCAGAAGTGTGGGTAGACCTTGGAAACTCACGGACTACTCCTGAGACCAATTCAGTCATCCAGACATCCATAGCCTGAATTGAACTCTGTCTTCTATGCAGAACTGGCCTTTCCATATACAGCAGATTTTCATAATTCTGCCTCCACCATGTAAAACTAGCAGATTGGACTAAGGGTGGGTATACTGGACAGGGCAAATGGACATTTTCCTACACAGAGGAGATCTTGGCTTTTCTATACAGCTAAATTTATCCACATGCTCCCTATTGAAGGGACCTTCTTTTACTATTAAAAGTTGTTTTTAGATAGGACTGTTTTTAGATAGGAATATGGCTTAGTTAGTAAAGTCCTTGCCTAACCTAGCCTACACAAAGCCCTGGGTTCAACCCCTAGCACTGTATATACCAGGCGTGGTGGTCCACACAGGTAACATCAACACTTAGGAAGCGGAGGCAAGATGATTAGGAGTTCAATGTCCTCAGGCTATATAGCAAGTTCTTCATCATCATCCTGAACCACGTGATGGCCTATCTCAAAGCAAAATCGTTAAAATTCATAAAATGTGAGAATGATGTTTGTCCCTGTCCTTTCTTCCCCTCAGCCGGCCTGGGGACAGAAGTCTCGGTGCGGATTGCTAGGAACTCAGTGGCACCGCAGACCCTCACAAATTTCCACACAGTTCCATACAGCCCGGAACACACTAGGAACACCACAGAGACGTTTCTCGGGAGTACTGCAGAGACTGACAGGCCAAGCAGCAGCAAGAGAGCTCTCCCTAGCCTGCACACGATGGGGACTACAGTCACAGCGTGGAGTCCACCAACTACTCCGCCTTCCTTCGGCACCACCACAGAGGTAAAAGGAGGCGGGTGGTAGGGTTGCGAGTGGTCCCAGAAGACCCTTTCCTTGAAAAGATTCTCTGTGTTCAAAATGCCACAGTGCACTAAGAAATCAGTCATTTGTGTTTAAAATGCAAATTGTACGCAAACGGATTTGGCAGAATGAGGAAAACTTTGAAATCTCTGCATCTTGATGAGATGGAGCTAGCTGGGCTTGGTCGTGCTGTCCCGGTACTCGGTACTCTGGTACATTAGTGTTTTGTGGACCAAAGTTAGGATTCATGGTCTTAAACATAGCCCGAAACAAGTAAATAAATGCTGAGACCAGTATTTGGTGATTCCAAACCATTTGTGCCCTAAGGGGCAAGAATGACAAAACAGTGACAGATCCAGAATCACTTGAGTTGCTTGGGAAGATAATGATAAACAGAAGTCATGGCACCTCGGCATCTCACCATCCCCTGTACCTCACCTACCTGTGATCTTGGTAGTCCCCACGGTGACAGAAGGGTCAAGAGAATGAACAGCAGTACTGGCAGCTCATAGGCGATACCCAAACACTCTCTCTGGTTTGAGCGTTCATTTCTTTGGCTTTGCTTTCCTCTCAGAGGTTCGAACCATAATGTAGGCAATGATGGTGTAATTAGAATAGACAAGAAGAGTTCAAGTTTGCAGAACACAGGTATATCTTGATGGCACAGTGTTAGAGCACATGCCAGGGTAAAGCCCCAAATTAATCCGAAGCACAGACAAACAAAGAAAAACTTATGCTTCAGTTGAGAGTGTAGCTCTTTGCCAGTAGGCAACCTAAGTAAGTTAAAGACTGAAGACATTCAATATCATCCAAATGACATCCACCCAATTGGATCTCTCATTATATTGAGCCTAATATTGCATATGGTCTTCCACTCCTGAACACATATATCATTATGGATCACAAAACAAATACAGTGAGAACAATGAACAGCTCCTGGGACTGTATTTCTGGTTCCACTTTTCCGTTACCATAAATCTCCCCTCTGACCCAGTTCTGTCCTTGCCTATGAAAAAGAGTTAGGAAGGCCCGGTTGCTTTTTTGGAAACTCTTTTCATCCCTTTCAAGCAATACCCCCAATCTCTGTCTGTCCATTAATAGAAATATCTATCCTGAGAACACGCACTCTGAATCTGCCTTTGAAGGTCAGCTGTGCCTCTCCTGTCCCTCCATTCGGTTGGGGCTTATGACAAAAAAAGAGGGGCACAGTTAAAGCCCCTTACTCCTACCTTGACTTCTGCCCACCTCTTGGCTCATTGTGGTCTCAGACTGTCAGCTTTGCAAAGAGGACATGAGATGGGAAAGCTGTGACTTCAGGAGCCCCCCATGATTGGGGCACTCCCTAGTTCTTCAGCTCCTTAGCCATTTCATCCACTAAAGTGAATGAGATATCTGCACTTTTGAAGATTAATTCTCACATCCTTATTTTGTCTGCGTATGCTTCCACAAAAACTCACATTCTACCATTAACTTAGTAGAGCATTTCATCCACATTGGAATTTATTATTTATAACAGGACAGAAAAAATAAGCATATCATACAAAACACATAGAATAAAGACTATCACAGACATCTAGCTACCTGAATGCCAGAAGGTGGTCTTTTAGCATTAAAAGGATAGTCTATCATCCTTCCCGAAGCATAGAACCCTTCCCATATCTGACATTATGAAGCCTAGAAATAGGTTCAAGAGTTGGCCAGGCTCTGCAAAAGTATATTCAGAATAATCAGCTGTTGCAGATACACCATTGGTTGGGTCAATCTAACCCTGCATGACAGAGCTTACAGGATCATCCCTCAGTAGTATTTGTAGCCTTAGATCATAGCAGCACAGTGGTGAGGATTTTGTTGTCGTTGCTTCTTTGTTTTCTCAGGATTTTGGGAGGGTGTTTTCGTTTGTTTGGTTGGTTGGTTGGTTGGTTGGTTGGTTAGTTGGTTGCTTGGTTGGTTGTTTGGTTGGTTCATTGGTTTGTTTGTTGGTTGGTTCGTTGGTGGGTTCGTTGGTGGTATCATTTCTAGAAAGAAACCAACTACAGTGTTTATATGTGCTCCCAGATGGGGCACCCAACATTACCGGTTTCTCACCTCTGGCTTTCTTGAAGTTCCAACAAAATATTCACTCTGTTCTGGGAAGTGAGAGTAAAAAAGAGCCACGCTGTCTTCAAAGGCAGTTTCTCCCAGTGCAGAATTCTGAACTCTAATCCAGCCGTCCTTCCCACCAAACAACTTAAAGGAGCGCTACTCCACAGCTCATTGTTAACCGCTCGAGTCTGAGACTTTGAAAAGTAACACAATTCACTGGCAGTTCAGAATTTGTGTCCTCTGAGAGTAATTGTGACAAAGTGCATCAGGAGAACGTGAGTAAAGTAGTTGAGCTCAATTGTTGGAAATTGTATCTACAGCTCTCTTAGTCATTTTCTTTCTCACACAGCATCTGGTTTGTGAAGATGTTTTACTGGGCTGGGTTGGGAACCTTGTTTTTGAGTGATGACAAGGTTCCATGACTGTATGTGTTGGACAAAATGCGCCTGAACAAAATGCTTAAAGTTTGGGGGTGGGGGGGGAGAGGAAAGGTTTGGGCTAGTCTGGAACAAAATAGAACGGAGATGAACGTAATGACACAGAATGAAACAGGAGGGAGGACTGTGGTGGACTGGTCTGGACTGGTCTGGACTGGACTGCGGTGGGGCTGCTCGGGTAGGTGGTGTCTCTACTGCTTCATCTGGGCTCACTGTTGCAGCTGCATTCAGCACAGGGAGGTCAGCAGGGCTCTGAGATCAACACTCAGCTCATTTGCATGACTAGCCCTCGACATTGGCTATGAGCCAGCCATCTAGGCTCACCTCATGACCCCTCATCCTCTAGTAAACAATACCAGCTTCCCTTTCATGATGGGAAGTTAGTCCAGCTTCATAAAAGGCCAAAGGTAAAGGCTGCAGGATTCTAGAAGTAGAGACTCTGGAATCACACACTGCTCCTTCGGCCACATTTGGAGGTTAAAACAAGCTAAAAACCCAGCTGAGATTCAAGGGATAGGGCAATAGACTCTGCTCCTTTCTGAGGACATCACCAAAATCATGTTGGGGTGAATTCATAACCATTAAACAGGACACCATATATTATTGTCATCACCACTACCCCATTGCCATCATCACCATCCCTATTTTGCAGATGTCTAAATAAAATATGCAGAGGTTAAAACCCAAAGACCTTCTCAAATGATTAAGGAGAAAGATAGTAAGAGCGTACACCCATGTATACACACACCCTCAGTCACAATATTCTCTAATATATAGTACCTGTTTACCAAGGAAGACATTTGCACCGCAGTTATCCCTCTTCACTCAGCACACAGAACAGCCCTAAACTCACTCTTTGAAGATGCAGGGTGTTTCTTTTCTTTAACTTTCTTCTTTCGTCCCATGTCCTCCTTGCCTATGTGATGCATTTGACTTTGGAAGGGCGTACGTATCCTTGGACCAGGACTTGGTCTCAGAGCTCTGTGACTATTCCCCCCGCCCCTCCTCTCCAAAACTCAAGACTTTAAGGGAATTAACAGGTCAGATGCAGAAATCAAGAACTAGCGCTTCGGTGTCAAAGAAATCGAGCCTAGGTCCTAGCGGTTTCTACTCAAGTTGTGCTTCCTTCTTTGAACCAGAGATCACGCTGGGCATTCATCTGCCTCAAAAGGTTGAGAATAAAGATCTGATTAAAGGAATCACCTTAGGAGACACTCTAGCCGAATGTGAGGATTTACTAATGTTGGCTTCTTTTAGTCTTTGTTTTATCATCCCTACCCTGGCTGACTCCAGGCTGGAGGAACCCACTTGAGCTAGCGGATTCTGCAAACCTGCTCTAGAAGAGATAAAGTTGCTGACTGTGCAGAAAAGCAAGGTTCCTGGCTGGTTGTGATACCACTATCTACACATCTTGCCTAGAGGCTCGCTGCCTGCTTCCTCTCCCACCCCACCCTTGTGCTGGCCCTGGGAGGAGCAGCATTTCCTCAGTTTGTGAATAGCCATTGTGGTTCTGGGCTGAGCTTTCCCAGTTCTGCGTTTCCTTCCATTTGGCCTTCAAAGGGATCACAGCCCAGTGTGAGTCTCCAAAGAAGAGAGGAGGCTAGTGCAGAAAGCACCTCAAAAGCAAGCCCAGGCAACCTCCTTGTCAAGAACAGCGGTGCTCAGCCTTCCTACTGCTGCAGCCCTTTAATGCAGTGCCTCATGGCGTGCTGACCCCAACCATAAAATTATTTTCGTTGCTACTTTATAACTGTAATTTTGTTACTATTTTGAACTGTAATGCTAATATCTGTGTTTTCCAATGGTTTTAGGTGACCCTGTGAAAGGGTCATTTAACTCCCAAAGGGTCATGACCCACAGGTTGAGAACCTCTGTCCTAGAGAAAACCACACAGACCACCCTCAAAGTACCCACATGGTATTTTGTGAGTAGAATCAAGTAGCACAGACCATGAAACTGATACAATTATTTTTAATCCTTATTTTTAGTATTTTTAATTATGCAGAGGGAGGTGGGATGTGTGGGTACAGCTGCCCTCAAATGCCTCTGGTCTGCAGCTGGAGTGGTGGGCAGCTGTGAGCCACTCTACACAAGAACCAAACTCCAGTCCTCTGGAAGACCAGAAGGTGTTCTGAACAGCTGGGCCATCTTTCCAGTCACCATGTAACATCACTGTTGGAATAATTCGGGGCGGGAGAGGGACCTTGGAGGGCCAAGGGGCGGCGCAGCCCAGCGGGTAAGAGACAGACAGGCCATGCAGACATAAAAAGACAATAAAAGTGGAGACTTTTATTGAGATGAAGGGAAGTAAGAGATAAAGAGAAAGAGAGAGAGAGAGAGAGACAGAGAGGAAAAGAGAAGAGAAAGAAGAGAGAGTAGTAGGCGGAGTTTTGCCTTTTGGGGGTTTTTTGTTTGCTTTGTTTTGTTTTTTCGAGACGTGGTTTCTCAGTAGCTGTGCAGCCATTCCTGGAACTCCCCTTGTACCCCAGGCTGGCCTTGAACTCACAGAGATCCACTTGCCTCTGCTTCCTGAGTGCTGGGATGAAAAGCATGCACCACCACCACCCAGCTAGAGTTTTACCTTTTAAAGGGACAGGGTACTGTCTGCCATGCATGCAGGGCTGATGCACTCTGCCAGGTCCCCAAGGGGCAGAGCCGAGGTGTGCCTGGATACTAGCAATTGTGTTATGACCATGTGTTGCTGAAGCCCCTACCTCATAGCCAGCATCATCCAATCTTAATTCTAAAGCGCAGGCTCTTGATTCTTCAGTTAAAATGGATGACTGTCTGTTAATAGCAAAACCTAGCTTAAAATTCGCCTGACCCCTGCAGCTTAAAATCTCAAGGATTCCTATTTATTTCCATTTTTCTTTTAGTGACACGTAATTGGATTGCCTTCCATTTTGTTCATACAGAGGCTGGGCTGATATTGTGCCACAATATAAGCCACACACACACACACACACACACACACACACTCACCCCTAAGATGCAGCCACAGAACAGGCCATTAGTGTTGAGATGCCTGGCTGACATAACACCTTCCTCTGGCACACTGGTGTCTCTGGAGAGATGAGAAGCAAGGGCTGATGCAGTGAGAAGGGTGAATGAGGAAAGGAAGCCAATATCAATAGAGAAGCCAGACTGTGCCAAAAGTCAGGGAAAGTCTACGCTGTCAGCTCTGGCCATGACCCTGGCTGTTCTGGAACTTGCTCTGTAGATCAAGCTAAGCTCACCTGCCCCTGCCTCCCTAGCGCTGGGATTAAGGTGCGCAGCACCGGTCACCTGTACCACTTTCAAGCTACAGTTGTGGGATTCAGGTTCAGACTGTCATTACTCAGAATTGCCTGAAGTGGAAACTCAGAGCCTGCAGCGTGAAACTCTCCCAGCAATTCTATTAGGAAGCTGGGTTTGTGGTCAGATGAGAGATAACCTGGTGATCGGCTTGTTGGGGGAAAAAATTGAAAGAAAGAAAAGAGAGGAAGCCCAATGGGGCGGTAGAACCTGAGTACAGTCACAGGAAACATCCTACAGCCGACATCACAAAACTCAAGGGTATCCCAGACTTAAGGCCATGAAGGGACTTGGCAATTCAGTGCAATCATGGTGACTACTAAAAGTGATATGACCGGCATTGTGAGCAAATCTGAAACATAAAATGTGGCTGTAAGTTTTGTATCAGTTTTGAAGTTCCTTAATTTAGAGACTTTATTAAGATTGCAAACTTAATGCGGGATGCCCGCCTCCTATTGTGAAATAGTTCAGGTAGATTTATTATATTTGCAGAGAGAAGGAGAGGAGACAGACATACACACACGAGAGAGAGAGAGAGAGAGAGAGAGAGAGAGAGAGAGAGAGAGAATTGGAAGGTCCAGGGAAGGGTTGTACAAACTCTGTGTGCACGTTGCAGTTGACCTGTTAATGTGCAATTACTTCAAAATAAATATTTTTAAAGTAAAAAGAAATCAAGGAGAAGTTTTGCTGGGCGGGCTTTCGAAGGGTGGCATTCACAGGAAGCTGCTGCATTAGAGCTAAGCCAGCGGCTCAGACAGCCCAAGATGTGTCTTCTTCGAGAAAGGGGGTGAGAGCAAGTGGGGCTTGAGGCCGCTGGGTGGAAGACGAGAGGCGAGATTAACACACACAACAGGGGGAAATGAGATTAATTAAAAAAAAAAAAAAAGTCAGTGAAGCGAAAACTCGGAACTGGCTCCCAGCCTCTCGATAAGTCTGAAGTTAAGATAGACAGCCTGGGAGGAACTGCTAAGCCCTTTAAATCTCTGCAGTTTACCGCAGCCAAGGGCTGTACCCTCAGATCACACACAGAGGGACTCACAGGTTTGAAACCCAGTCACTGTAGAATACAGTGAAAAGTAACTGCAAGGAGCCCTTACTGAAGTCAGTACCGTTTCCGTATCTCCTGCACTTGCAGGCAGCTGGTAGTAAAACGCAGGCAGCACCATAGGTCAAGATGAGAACTTCCTACTGCAGAAATGTCTGTTTGGGAGCCAGGGGTACTCTTGTTGCTATTGTGTCTCTCGTTTCGGATTCCTTATAGATTTGGGCCAATGAGATGCCCACTGTCGGGGCTTCCTGTGTGGCCTTCCCTCTATGAGATTGCTGGTGTGAGGGGCGGGGGAGGGGGAAGCAGAGTTATGGGCAGAACTCAGCAAGCGCATGCCTTGCCTGGGGTTCTGATCTTGGTGACACACGTAGCAGTTTCAGGAATGTCTCTCCTGAGACGCACTAGCCCTCACACGGAGTTGAGGAGGGGGCATCTACCGGTCCAGAACAACAGCTTTATGGATGTCAATTACTTCTAAGGCTTGGGCTTCTAATTCTGCACTGAAATGGGTGAGAATGCGCTTGTCAAAACTCTTATGCAAACCCTTGTTTGGGGGAAGAATTCTATAACAGAGATCCAGTCACCGTGACCTGGGGATGTGGAAGAGATGATGAAGAACAGGGCTCCTTCCTTCAAGGCCTCTATAATCTGACTCATAGTTTTAACATTATGTTTGGAGAAAACATGATAAGGTCCTTTGATCTTGTGCTTTAATCACTGTCAGCCCAGTGCTCAGGGGTCTCAGAGATTCCCTGAGTCGGCCTCACCCAGTAGAGAAGGGTGGAGTCTGAAGCAATGCTGAATTAAAGATAAGAAAGAAACAGGCAGAATGTAGGACCGTTGTGGTTCCATCTTTTAAATTTTTTTGAGCCAAAAATCAAGGTTTTTTTTTTTTAAAAAAAGGAAAAGGTTGATTTTTCTCATTGCTTTCTTATTTTGATTTTTAAAGTGATATTAAAATCTTGTTATAAATGCCAGTCACCTGGGTTTAACCAGGTGGTTACCAAATTATAAGCCTCTCCTTTAGGAGGAGTGGATGGGGAGGTGGTAGATGGAAGGCAAAGGGAGGGAATGGGAGGAGAGGAAGGAGGGAAAACTGTGGTCGGTATTGTAAAATCAATGAAAAGAAATTCACTTAAAAAAAAAACTAAGCCTCTCCTTTGTAGCATCTACAGAACTCACAGGGAGACAATTTGATCCACAGAATATTAAAACTATGTCTTCGGTTTCCAATCTTAAGCCTTCTAAAGAAGCTAAAAGCTTTGCTTGTTTAGCTTTTCTTTTTTTAATTGTTTTACATTTATTCATTTTATACGTATGAGTGTGTATGCGTGCCTGGTACGCTGAGGGCAGAAGAGGGCATCATATCTCCAGAAACTGTGATGGTTGTGAACCATCATATGGGTGATAGGAACAGAACCACCAAGTCTCCTGCAAGAGCAACGGTACTCTAATTGATGAGCCGTCCCTCCAGCCCCATTTTACTTTATTTTAAAGCCAATCTTATCTTATTTATCTACTGTCAAGGATTGGGGGAATAGATCTTGTGCGTGTCACAGTCTAGCTCCTGATGTCATTCTACCCAGAAGCCATGCACATCCTGGCGGCCTGTGGGAAGTATTGATGCCCTGACTTGCCCTACCTGTGATTCATCTCTTGGGTTGGGTGATGGCAGCTCTTATGTTGGTGAAGACGCAGCAAAAGCCTGGAGTTTGACGGAGTGAATCTCTTAGAGTCTCTCCTGCTTGTAAATCATATGGCTACCTATGGCTACATGCTGGGATGAAAACTACCCAAAGTCAAAGTCCATTTCCTCCAAGATTTTCTAAGAAAAAAAAAAAACAACAACAACAAAAAGGGTAAGAAATTAGTGTGGAAAATAAATACCAAGTGTACTGGCTGATTTTGTGTGTCAACTTGACACAAGCTAGAGTCATCAGAGAGGAAGGAGCTTCAGTTGAGGAAACGCCTCCATAAGATCCAGCTGTACGACATTTTGTCAATTAATGATCAGTGGGGGAAGACCCAGCCCATTGTAGGTGTCCTCCATGAGCTGGTGGTTCTGAGTTCTATAAGGCTGAAGCAAGCCAGAAAGCAGCTCCCTTCCATGGCCTCTGCATCAGCTTCTGCCTCAGGTTCCTGCTCTGTTTGAGTTCCTATCCTGACTTTCTCCAGTCATGAACAGCAATGTAGTTGTATAAGTCAAACCCTTTCCTCCCCAGCTTGCTTTGTGGCCATGGTGTTTGGTGGCAGAAATAGAAATCCTAACTAAGACACCAAGAAACCTTAAAAATGTGCCGAAGAATGGTGGTGGAGCCTACTAATAACAATCCCCTCCCCCTCCTCCCTTCCAGCCACCAGTCTGAGCAGCTGTTAAATGCTCCTGATCTCTACTGAACAGCTCTGTTTGGATACAAGGGAGAATGAAGTATGAATGTATTGTCATTTGGATGTTTTCAGAAAGATATTTCCATCCATGGGCTCTGTTATTCTTTTGTATGACTGAATACTCAATTGCCATGGTTTATTTTAATGTTCTTTGTAGAACATTATTTTACTGTTAACAATTATGGGTCCTAATATTTCTGACCCCGAACTGGGAATCCCCCTATGCATGTAGTGCACAACTTCTCTTTCAATCCCTAAAACTGCTCTCCAAATGTTTTTGTTATTTCCTGGAGGCTCGTGATCTAGGAAGTTTATCTAGAAAGATTTCTTTAAGTACTCCAAACTATATCTCTAAATACAGAACAGGATGGTCATGAGGTTTTTAAAAATAACTGCTCATCAAAATTATGTTTTCTTCTGTTTCAGTGCTTCTCTTCTGAAATGCATGGCACTCCCTGCAGGTTAAAATTGTGTTGTTTTTACCACAATTTTCTATTCAGGCAATACAAAGAAAAATAGAAAAATACTTGCCATCTTGTGGTTGGTTTTAGTTGACACGTCTGCCTGGTTATTATGCCTTCTTTTAAAAATTTTTATTGTGTGTTTGCTTAGCCTGAGAAAGGCCCTGGCTTATATTTTAAGAGTCACATTAACTTGGTGTGGTTGTGCATGCTTGTAAGACTAGCACTCAGAAGGTACAAGCAGGAGAATCAGGAATTCACAGTCATACTCAGTTACATAGACAGATCAAGGCTAGCCTAGCTTACATGATATTCTGCCTCTAAATAAATAAATTATTTTGAAGTCATCATGGTTGCCTGCAAAAGACCAGCACAAGATGAAGGCAATCAAAATCCCAGCATGATAAACATTATGGTTTCATAGCTAGCAATTTTGTGGGACACCTACCAGCAGGAGTTGGGGATGCCTCTGACTCTATGGCCTGCACTTGGGACCCTTTTCCTCCTAACTGGTCACCTCAAATGGCCTTGCTATGAGGATTTGTGCGTAATCTTATTATAATTTGTTTATGCCGTGTTCAGTTTATATCCCTGGGAGGGCTGCTTTTTAATTTTGAAGGGAAACGGAGGCAGAGTGGATCTAGGGGGCAGGGAGTGAGAGAAGGGGAAGTAAGGGAAACAGTGGTGGGGATGTATTGTATGTAAAGAATTAAATGTTTTAAAAAATCTCAGTATGGGTCAGGAAAGGACTGACCCACATCTAGTTGAGGAGTTGTTGGCAACTAACAGCTATTGGTAGAAAAGAGGGTCATTTTTCTCTGAGGATTGGTCACACTGATAGACTGTATACATGCCCCTTTTGTAGATGGCTTCATGACTGTGCACATATGGGTAGCACTAATTGGATTTGATTTTTTTTTTAAGATAGAGGGCATAAAGTTAGGAGGGAATGTGTTAGAGAGAATCTAGAAAAAATGGAAGATAACATGATCAAAATATATTGTATACATATATGAAATTCTTAAAGACTAAATACATATACACACACGCACACATACTTGTACAGTTTGGTGAGCAGGCCTATATAGGCCCATCTACTCCAATCAGAAGCCAAAGCAAAGGGGTGTAAATTCAAAGCCTTCCTGAGGTATGGAAGTAAGATTAAGGCTAGCGAAGGCCACTTAGCAAACCCCTGATGCAAATAAATAAATAAATAAATAAAATTGGAGGTGAATAAATAGGGGTTAGAATAAAAATCCAAAGCAGAGCATTTGTCAAGCATGTGCAAGCTCCTGAATTAATACCCAATACTAGGGAAAAGATTCTTCCTAGAAGGAATGGCATCAAGCTGATCTTGTGCCTCACATTTGATGTTACATGAAGTTCTTTTTCCATGTCTTTTTAAGTATCATTCACACTGAATTTTTCATGAAGCTTTACAAATATCAAGACATGCATGATATTTATTATAAAGATAACTAATTTGTGAATTCTAAATTTGTTCCAGACCCTCTAAATAGGCTGCGTCACATCTTGGAAACAGAGCAATCAGTGAAATTTGAGAGGAATCATGGACAAGTTAAAATTAACTCGCCTAATAATGAAATTTGGGTTGAAGGTTTATTGGGAAGCATGCTGAACTGCCATTGGAGTTTAAATAGCTCTTCTTTACCGACAGCACAGATGATTTGTTAAAATACAAAATGCTTCCTCCACCCCCTGCCTTACTGATTCCTTGGGTCCTTATAGGTAGGGCACTATACTATGACTTTCTAGCAAGTTCTCAGCTACTTGCTGATGCTGCACTGTCCTGTAAGAGTCATCTTCCTCCCCTCTTCCTTCTTATCTTTTCTATTCCCTTTCCTGTTCCTCCTCGTTGTTCCATTCCTCCTCTTCCTTCCTTTACTTTCATTTTTTGATCCTACTCCTATCTCTTCCCACACTTTCCCTTCTTCAAAATCAATCTCTTCCTGTTTTATTCTTTCTCCCTCCACAATTGTCTTCCACCCCTACATGCTCATGCTCTCTCTCTCTCTCTCTCTCTCTCTCTCTTCCTCTCCTCTCTCCCCCCTTCTCCCCCTCTCTTCCTCTCCTCTTCTCTCCCTCTTCTTCTCCTCTCTTTCTCCCCCCATCTCCCCCCTTCTTCTCCTCTCTCCCTCCTTCTCACCTTCTCCCTTTCTCTCCCCTCTCCCTCTCCTCCTTTCCCACTCAGGACAGCATTTAAAGCATGCCCTAAGACCATACTTGCAAGAGCTTGTTAGAAGAATTATTAACAATGTTTACTGCACAGCTACAAACACCCAATCATTCTCTCAGAAAACATTTAGTGAGATTCTATTGTATTCTGAACCCTGGGCAGAAAGAGAAAGCAAAGCTCTACCCTACAAGAATGTCTCAAAGGGCCAAAGATGCAGACAACACTCAAATACATAAATCATTAGATTATTGTTGCACATTATTACTCTGAACTAAACAAATGGGCTGTAACGGGGAAAGGATGAAAGAAACCTCCTCCTTATGATCTCTGATATGGAGGGGGAGTCTTCAAAACATACACCAGAGCCTGACACTGAGCCCGCGCTCAGCACATTTTCTGAATGGAAGCATGTAGCTAAGAAGGGAATCAAGAGGAGATAGACAACAAACAAAGCCAGGTAACCACGGTCCTGGCTGAGGTCTGTGGCCTTTTAGTCTCCTGTGGGAGGCTTGTTTGCATTCATTGTTTCCAATCCACTTCACTTCCTCTCTAACACAGAGCTCTCTGTCTCGGACCCTGGTCTACAGTAGCTCTCCTTACTAGTGAGTCATCAGATGATGCCATATGTGCCGTCCAGCAGGCACATTCCTGAGTGAGTGCAAGCCCCGGTGGTGGAGAGCTTAGGAAAAGTTGCTAGTTATAGGAGACAAAACATAACCGCAGTGTGTTCAGTGTGCTGTGCACAGACCACAACACCGTTGTTTCGTGCCTGGAAAAGTAGTGAGCAGAGAAGGGAAAGCCGTGTGTTCAGATGGGATTGAAGCAGTGGGAATCACTTGCTGGGTCTGAACTTCCCCAGGAATAGCCTCACCCTGGGATCAGGGAGGATGTGGGGACCTTGTGCCATACTCAAACCAAATGTGTAGGTGGAGTCACCATACAGTTAACTCCATTATGAGGCAACCAAGACTTTGGGGTTGCAAAACATACGTCCCAACTCTACCTCAGCCATACCAACCAGAGGCGAGAACAGGCATAGAAGTGTGAACACTGACCACAGATGAGCTTACTAGGACTTAAAAGTCCAGAGGAACATTCTGCACATTGGGTTTTTTAATCTATGGCTCCTGGCTCATAGCTTCTATAATCCTTGTAATTCCTTATGTATCTAGAATAATAAAAATAAATTTTGTTAAAATATTTTACTTAGATCCCTGAAACAGCTCCGAGTGAATAAGGTAAAGCGATATTTTTCAGCCACACCTGAGCTTTTATGAATGTGATTTTTAGAAGCACCACTGATAAACACTTAAGAGTGAGGAGGCAAGGGGCGGGGATTGATGGTTGCTTGGAGGGGAAAGGACTGAAGTTGGAGTTCATTACCAGAGGTTAATGGTTCAACCAGCCCTACTTCATAAAGTATCTACAAAAGGCAAGTGTCCAAGGTGGAGGGTTTCCAGGAAGATAGAAGGAACATATCCCTGGGCTTCCAAGGGTGACATGCTCCCGACCCCATGGGGGTGGGCCTTTTACACCTTGCCCTGTATCCCTCTTATAGAGATGTTTGCTAACATCTTTAAATTGTTCTTTGCAATAAGCAAATAAGCATCTGTGTTCATAATGTGGCCAAATTCATACCTTAGCTGTGCGCTTGTAAGGACTGTGTGAACGCAAACACGTTTGTTACCATGAATTTTTTCACCATTTTTAGAAGACAACTGTCTAGTCAGAAGCAGCCACACCCTTCCTGTGGAGTCTGGGAAAGGCTTCCTGATGACAAAGGGAAAAGGTTAGGCCACTGTAATGGGGCAGAATGACTGACCCCCATTCCTGGAATGCAGTGACTTCTAAAAGTAAATATAGGGCCATATTATAGGACAAATGAGCTCAAAAGCAGTTGAGGAATTCCAAACAAAGAGAACAAATAAGAAATGAGTCAATGTGTTTATACTATGTACAGAATTTCATACGCTCCCTATCCAAAAGATGACCTCAGGGACGTGTTCTGTGCTCCTGCAACATGTAGCCACGTTTGCAGCTTTGCATATTAATACTGTAGCTGTGATTCCAAGTTTTAAAGCTTCTGTTTATTTTATATGTGTGAGGGTGTTTGGTCTGCACTTATGCCGTGTGTACCACACGCATGCCTGCCTGGTGCCCATGAGGTCAGAAGAGCATCAGACTTCCTAGAACTGTAGTCAAGGATAGTTGCGAATCATCACGTGGATTCTGGAAAATGAAGCCAGGTTCTTGCAAAGGGAACAGTGCTCTTAGCCCCTTAGTTCCCTCCACAGTTCCTGCATTTATTATTTCGGAAGGAAAAATATAGTCACTAAAAGCCAAATTTAAGTCAGACCTGTATATCATTGTATATTAATTTTTATGGGCTATACTGAACCCATAACGTATTGAAAGCTCTGTTGTCAGCCTTGAGATGATAATGATAAAATAATGATAACTTAAAAGCCCAAAGTTATATAACTTTGGAAAAGAAATGTTTATAACTACTGGCCCTTTCCATCATGTTCTGATATGATTCTTCATCTATGCTGAGGATATTAAAAAATTATTTAACATCAATTATTCTAAGCATACATGTTCAACTTTGCTAGATCAAAACTTAAAAAAATGGATTTAAAAACATGAATTCTTATTTTCCAAACTCCTGGTCCTAGAAACACTCTTGACAGGTGCCTGAGAGCACTCTTGACCAGGTTCTTGGGAGCACTCTTGGCAGGTGCCTGGGAGCACTCTTGAACAGGTTCATGGGAGCACTCTTAGTTGGGTTCCTGGGAACACTCTTGGCAAGTTTTTGGGAGTACTCTTGGCCAGGTTCCTGTTAATTTGGAAGCATTTAAGCAGTAATATTGGGAAAGTGTTTCCTACAGCTTCTGTTTGTTCCTTTTCAAATGTCTTCAGGTATACTCTTATAAGTCATAAGGAAGGATTATTAGTTACGTTATATATTATGTTAGATGTTAGAAAGTTTGGCCTAAAAGGATGCAGCATGCTAGAATATGTGTATGCGCAAGGCTGTTTGTGTTTGTGTGTGTGAGCTTGGGAAAGATAGGATTGCTTAAAATTTTCCAGAGGACAGTGAATATTTAGTATATTTAAGTGGGAAGACTATAAATCAGAAAATCAATTGGAAAAATTTAAAATCCCAGAGAAGATGACAACGAAAAGCCTAAATATCAGGAATTAGTAAGTGGGGCCTATGCAATGAATGAATTTAAAGGAGACCCAAAAATAAAATAATGAGATAAATTGAGTGTGGATGCTGCACCTGTTGCCGGACTTTTCAAATGAGGTTCGCCAAGTTGCTTTCACGTTTGTGATGGCATCATTGCTCTCTCTTTGACGCCTTTGGAACATCGTTCTTCGTCTTTGACCGAGGTAGCCTTTTCTGAATACAGAAAGGTACGAAAAGGGTAGCAAGGAATGAGCTAAAAAGAAACTTCACTCAAGACTCAAGGCAGTTGGTGCTTGTATTGAAACACGCAGTTGATGGAGGGAAGAAGCAGGGTACCAGTGATGAGAGAAAGGTGTGCCAGACTGTGGAGACTGCTGTGTGAAGGTCCAGAGAATGAAAATGTTTTTTCAGGGAGTCAAGCACCCTGGATGAAGAACAGGATGTGCTGCAGTCTCCCAAAGCACACAGGTGTTTGGTGCTTGGTGAGCTTGCTGACTTGCAAGATGGATCGCAGACCTATGTGTGTCTACTTTTAAAGTCCAGAAGTCTCTGAAAGGCAATGAACTCAGTTTTCCATTAATATTGGCAAGCATATTTTCCAAAAGAACTGAAGTGGTTTTCACTTTCTTCAAGTATTCTACTTTCCCTCAAGGTGTGTAGTAAACACAAGAAGCTGAGCCGTAAGTGTATCCGCTCTGTAATGTGTGTGCAGGAGTGGGTGTCTTATGCCGCAGTGATTTGAAAGGTGGTGTGATGATCCGTGCGAGACAGTTATTGACATTCATGCTGATTGAGCCAATTAAGACCTTTGAGTCTTTTATTAATGGCCAGACCAAGAGCGGGCTCACAACTCTGGAAGACTCTTGGTGTCCTAGCTCAGGGATACAGTATAAAGGCAAAACCCACAAAGATTCATCAAAGTTAAGATGAGGGTCAGAGAGTCTTAAAACGCTCATTCCTGCCAGAGCATAGTAGCCATTTGAAACAAAACCTGCCAGTTATTTTGCCTAATACATCTGGAACCATAATCAAGGCAGAATATCTCAAATGTTTTGCCAAGGTAGACCTGACAGTTGTAGGTAGGGGGTGTGGGGAGCTAAGACCCGTCTTAAACATAAGACGGAATCAGAACAGGATTTGGCCCCTACCTTAGTCATTTCAATGGGGTCATATCTTTTGTTAAACAGCTCAAAACCTCGAAACTATAAAAGTGGTTGCAAAGCTTCATTATTATCACCACACTAAGTACTTTCGCTTTTTGGATTGAGTTTCTTCTCGGACCTGCTTTGACACATACATTTCTTCAGGTTATATGATAGTCGTCCCGGATCTTACAAATGATGCGGGAAACACCGCAGCTTACTTCTTTGGAAGGTGTGGGACACTGAGTTATGGGAGGGTACGTTGGTGATGTGATTATTTTGTTGTCAGTTCACGGTATTTTTCTAAGATTTGGGGAGCCCATAGGCCTATGCAAGCGAATTGGGCAAGTGGATGGAGAAAGGACAGTCCTGTTTATAATGGGCGGGCTCTTTGAGGGTCTTTTCCCCTGCTGATGTCAAAAGGATGCCGACAGTGACAAATGGGTGTTTTGAGGTGAGAAGGGCTAAAGCCCTCTAATAAAAGGCTTCAGGAAAGAGTGTGGGCGACCCAGGGAAATGTGCTCCGGTCAAGTTTAAGCCTGGGAAACGAGGCCCTGGAGAAAGCAGATGAGAAGATAGGAAGGAAGGTAGGGAGGGGGACGCTGGGTGTGGAGAGGAGAGGGGGGCTGAAAAGTGAGAGCACTCAAGCACTTTTTAAAGCTATGACAACAGGGTTGAGGACCACTGGGAGGGAAAAAGTGAAAGTTCAGGAGTGGGGGGAGGGGGGAGGAGAAGGCAGAGCCCCGCGGCCCCGGAAGGGACCCTTGGCTAGGGAGGTGGCAGCAGAGGCGGGTGGGCAGCTTGGCTGGCCTCAGGCCCCCTTGGCAGCCTCAGGCGTTGGCTCCTCGGGACTCCCTCCCTCTCCGGAGCATTGTTCCTTTGCCGGGAGACAAGGAAATTGCCTTTTGATTGCGGAAGTCCCGGACGGGGCTTGGGGGCGAGGCAGCGCGGGTCAGAATGGCAGCGTGGGAAGGGCCGCGCGCTGCGGGTCCCCGCCGCCTGTCGCGTCCGCAGCCCGCCCAGGGCGGCAGCAGAAACAGCTGCTGCGGCGGCCCTAGCGCGTACCCAGCTACGAGGGAAGCGCGCTGCGCCCGCGGGGCGCGCTAAGCGCGCAACAAGTGGTACTCGAGGTACCCTGGCTGTCCTCCCAGCGAGATGCTGAACCATGGAGCCACACTGGCCTTGTGGATCACGCTGAGCCTCCTGCAGGTGAGCTGGCAGAGCAAGGGATGGGCTCCACTACCCGCTAAGAACCAAGTCCATCCTCATCCCAGCCTCCAGGGATGCGCGAGGGGGAAAGGAACAAAATTTTATACTCCTATGTGGGAGAGTCATCCTTTCCCGAAATCCTGACATCCACCAAACTGACAGCTCACCCTCCTGTCAAGACAGCAACCTTCGATTCTCCAGCTGCTCCTAGTAGAAATGGAGCAACTAGGGCGAAAGTTGCCCGCCATCCACTTCCCCTGAGAGCCCTTTCCTGGGTTGAAGGCTGAGCGGACAAGGGCAACTGGGCTCCAGGGGTGAGGACAGGTGGCTCAGGGAGGTGGCTATGCCTCTATTCACTGCAGACTGGGGACTTAATCCGTGCTCTCTGGTTCTTTTGCAGGCTGGACTGGCAGAGCTAGAGAGATGTAACTTCACACTGTTGGAGTCCAAGATCTCCAGCTTCTCAGCGTCTATCCAGTGGAGGACTTTGGGGTCACCCTGCAACTTTAGCCTCATCTACAGCAGTGATACCTCAGGGCCCGCGCTGTGCCATCCCATTCGGATAGACAACATTACCTATGGATGTAACCCCAAGGATTTACAAGCAGGGACCCTCTATAACTTTAGGATTGTTTCTCTGGATGGAGAAGAGAAAACTTTGGTCTTACAGACAGGTAAAGAGTGACAGGTGTCATGGGATGGCCAAGCCACTCTAAGCTGAGCCTTGCCTTTTCAGATTGGGGCTTTCATTTGATCTTTGGCCATTTAAAAAGTGTGTGTGGATACTGGACCAGGATTTCTAGTTGTCTAAGGCCTGGTCAGAGCAGCTTGCTTGACTCTTGAGGGCTCCTTTAGTGCTGAAAACAGCAGCTGACTAAGCAGCCCCTGGAAGGAAGGGGGTAGAGGGAGATTTTTTTTTTCTTTAACTGATGGTGTTTGAGCTTCCAGCATATTATATTGTCACACATCAGAATCATTTTAAGTAAGTGTTTTAATAATAATGGAGTTATGATGGTAAAGGATATGCTTGGTTGTGTTTATAGAACGTGAACTAGAATAGAAAATCTTCAGGAATAAAATAGTCCTTTTCATAGGGAATGTTGGAAAAGTCTCTTGAAATGAGAATGCAAAGATGATTTGAAGTTTCTTGAGGTACATAACAGTGGAGAACATTCTTTGGCCACTCTGAACTTCGAATCAGTGGTTTCCCAGGATCTCCTTCCGTGTATGGATGCTATGTCTGTCTCTCTTTCCTCCCTTGTCTGTGAAATGGAAGGCTGGCTGGCGCTTCAGGCATAAGCTTTTCCCACCTGCAGGGGCTACCGCAGGCATTTACCTCATGGGAGCCTCAGTGCATGAGGGCGCTGCAGATTCCCCAGTTCCTTAGTCTTTGCCATCTCTGTCCCTTACAACAGTGAAGGCTTCCTTCAATCAGAAGTAAATCAAAGGGAAAAATTCTGAAAGTTGGATAGAGAAATGAGCTATCTTTATGATTCTTTCTTGTTTCTACCTGAACAAAGATGATTTCTTTGGCCATAGCTCTTTGAAAGCCACCAGTCTGACTGAAAGTGCAAGCAGGGTTGGGAAATCTTATTAAACATCTGAAATATTAATAAAATATTAATCCTTTCATAGGTTTTTAAGGCCACAGTGCCCACTTACTTCATTTGACTTGCTACAGATGAAACATAGAGGTGATTCTTGAGGGCTGAAGGAACCTCAGTTTGAAAAGACAAATCACTTGTTAAGAATATGCTTGCATTTATATGGAACCAGAGAGAGAGAGAGAGAGAGAGAGAGAGAGAGAGAGAGAGAGAGAGAGAGAGAGAGAGAGAGAGAAGTAAAATCAACTATAGGAGTGGAAATAGCTGGATATTTAGACATTATGTTGTCAATTTCGTGGAAGTTGAAGCTGGTTCTGTAACAGCTCACACCACTACAGCTGTAGAATGCTGGAACTCGAACATCCAGATGTGCCAGGTACACCGAAAAGCACCTCACCAACAGTGTGTGTTCAGTGCAGCCAAGCGGTTTTTAAGGTAGCTGCATTTTCAGAATGTTTATGAACGTTCAGGAAAATAATAGCCTTAAGGAGTCTGGAGACAGTTATTTATCCCAAGGATTTACTTCATGGAAACCAAAATGATGGTGAGAAAACGGTTCATTGTGGGTGTTAGTAACATAAGTCAAGCTTCGAGTGTGACACAGGGAGATGCTCCAAGTCCAAAGGCATTTGGTAAACATGAGAAATAGTCACATTGCATGGATGCTATTGAATAAACGGCTTCTATGTGCTGTTTCACTATGCTGGAGACAGAAGCCAGCCAGGGCTTACTCCGTACGAGGCAAGCCCTGGACCACTGAGCTACACCCCAGGCTCGTTAATTTTCCTAAGGATGTAGTTTTCACCATACATTTCCTGAGCCCCAGGGTAAATGTGGATGATAGGAACTGCAGATGGTGTCTGTGTAATGGCAATTGTCCCACCCAGGCACGTATGACGTTATAGTCCTTCTCAGAACTCTCCATGCCTTTAAAATAAAGATTTCATTTAAAGACAAAAATTTGAATTACTATTTTTAAATATTGTTTTAGGGAGGGTTTTTAAAAGTTGCTTATTTATACGTAGTGCTTTCTAAATTTTAAAGGCGTATGGAAGTTTAGATTTTCTTAAGAGAAAATTACTATTATTCCTCAGTATTGATTACTAAGCCTTAGTGATGGGGTCCATAAATCATAGTTTACTATTACTAAAGTAATGCCAACTAATATAATAGCAACTCAAACAAAGCTTTAAACAAGCAAAGATGCCATTCAAACTGTGAGTTCCTTTTTTGCTGCCTTTTACCAATCTTATTGGTCTTAGATGAATTTGAACAAAAGCAAGACTCACCCATGAACGGAGATCAGACTGTTGCTTGTATGATTGGGTGTGATTTTTTTTTGGTGATGGGTTTTACTGATCACACAAAATAGTTGAATTATTTTGTTTTATGTAGACCTGGACTTGAAAATATTAAACAAGTAGTATTTCATCAATAGAAGGCATTCAGTCCAGATTTCAAATCACATTTGGAAAACGTGGATTCAAATTTAGTTTAACAAGAATTCGCTGTGTGGGATGGCAAAGGGAAAATGCCAGAGAGATGGATGAGTTTATAAAATCACAGTACAGAAAAAAAATGGTCCTTGCTCTTGTGGTCTAGAGCAGGCGTGAGAGGTTAATATTGACAATGGCCACACAGCCTTACCCATCTTTCCTGAATGAGGCCTTTGTCCTGCCTCGTGAGTACCAGGCTGCTATACTCACAGAGAGGACACAGGGCTATTCTCAAGTTTATCTGGTGATTAACTGGAATGCAGCAAGAATGCTGTGGAGTGCCAGGTTGTGTAGTTGTGACTTTGCCAGGAAATAATACAATAGTCATATCAAATATTGAATAAGTGGGCATATTTCTGAGACTGTAATCTTGGAGTCGCAAACAGGGCTTGCAAAGCCCCTGGGATGCCTAGGTGTTTAAATGATAATCAGACCTTGCTTGGCATCTGTAGTATTTGTGGAAATGCTAGCTCATTTCAGCAGTGTTAAGAGCTCAAAAGTCACTAGGCACATCTCTAATCCCAGCACTTAGGAAGCAGAGGCCTCTGGATCTCTGTGAGTTTGAGGCCAGCATGGTCTACATATTGAGTTCCAAGCTAGCCAGAGTAAAAAACAAACAAACAAAAACAACAACAACAACAACAAACTGTATTTTCAGATCTACAGAAAAGTTATGACTTAGTACACAGATACCTCAGATTTCCCCCATTCTTTCGGTGTTTGTTGCGGTGAATGAGCCAGTATTAAATGATTAACCCATAATAAATTTACATGTCCTTACTCTGCCCCAGGATCTTATTTGGTGTCCCACATGGGCATTCACTGTTGCTGATAATCCAGATGGTATTTAATACCATGCACAGAAAGAGAGAGGAGAGGGTAAGGGAGGGTAAGGCTGAGACTTCTAGGTTTTGCTCTATAGCCCAAGGCTAATGCTTTTCTTAGGTTTAACCTGGGGCTCCAGATCTTAGGTTTTTGGCAGGAACAGCACGTACAGAGATCAAGTTCTCATCAGGTCACACTGAGGCTCTTCCTGTGAACATGATCTGTCACTTTTGGTGCTGAAAAGTTGTCTGAGGTAGAGTTCATTTCTGACCCATTGTCTCATCTCCTGGAGCCGAGTGAACTGGAGGTGAAATTTTTACTTGGGGAATGACCATCCACAGGCATTTGACGTCCTGCTAATCTCAGCTACTTATTAATTTCCCTAGGAAAAAAATGTTCAAACATCCCCAACCTCAAATAATTTTAATCATATTAACATGATGAACTTTTTTCTGCCTGCCCCCCCCATTTATTTATATGTTCATTGGTGTTTTGCCTGCATGTATGTCTGTGTGGGGATGTTGGATCCCCTGGAACTGAACTTAAAGACCGTTGTGAGTCACATGTGGGTGCTGGGAATTGAAACTGGTCCTCTGGAAGAGCAGTCAGCGCTCTTAACTGCTGAGCCATCTCTCCAGCCCCATATTTCTTAATCTATATGAAAGCCATTTAAGAACTTTCATTATCAAATTACTGCATCAGCTATTTTCATTACAGAACGGTATGGATTGTACTGGATTGACTAAGGCTGCCCTACCAAAACTTGGATCGTCTAAAAACAAAATTGATTTTCCCTTAATCCTTGAGGTTGAAATTCCAAAGTCAAACATCCGCAGCCTTTCTGTCTTCATAGGCTTCTCTCCTTGTCTTGTACATGGCCGCTGTCTCAAAGTGACAGATCTGTCCATCCAAACAAGGCTGTGTCCTTCGTCTCTGCTTTTCTTGAAAGGACACTAGTCATATTAGATCTAATGGCCCCAGTTCAACTTACTCTCCTCTAAAGACCCCCACTCTCTCAAATACAGCCTCATTCTGGACTTACTAAGACCTGCAACTTCAATACACATTAGCTATAATTTGAAATATAAGCCATTATTACTGAAAAAAAAATCTCTGTAACTTTCTCTCATCCACCAATTTTACAGAGAATGATAGGGAAACATTTCTGGTTTCTATGCTATGTGAAATGAACCTGAACTTGGAAAAGATAGAGCTGGGGATCCAAGTGCATTAAAGCACACTGCAGCTTGGGGACCACCGGCATTTCTTTTCCATCACTCATTAACAGTAATATTTGGGCACCATGCCTTCTTATGTGTGGTTGAATCTATAATCCTGGAACTATTTATTATGATTTCTAGGGAGAAAGATTTTTGTGTGTTTTTATGTTACAATACCTTCTGTATTTAGTACATGAAAACCTAAAATATCTATATAAATACTCAGTAATATATATTCAACATAATATACACTTATATTTTATATATTTATATCACATAATATTTTTATTATATATTTATTATATTTGCATATATATATAAAACTTTTGCATTTGGCCTTTGTTTTGTGTTTTGGATCAGGGTCTCCCTGTGTTCTCCCCATTGCTACACTCAAACTCATGACAATTCTCCCTTCTCAGCTCTCAGGTTTCTACTGTTGGACTCTCTCTCATGGAGCCTCTGTGGAGTGGGCATTTGAAAGTTCCCATGACGCTTCAGAGATGGATTCTGAAGGCAGGGTGCCTCCACTCTTCACTGGCAGGATGTTTAGAGAACGTTGCCTTTTGCCTCGGGGCCACTTATTAATCTGTATGGTGGGATGGGAAAATAATAATGCCTACTTCATAGGGTCGTTAGGAGGTTTAAGTTGTCAGATTGGAATAATTTGTCATCTGAAAATTAGAAAAAGAATCATATTCTTCATGCAGTAAATCTACATTTATTTCCAGCTTGGAAATATTCTTCAGCTTGCTAAGAACTAACATAATTTTCACAAATACACCTTACTAAAAACTAACACAATTTTCACAAATCCACCTAGCTCATTCATGACAGAGCCAGACCTTAATCTCTGCTTTATCTTCTGTCTCAATACTCTGACCTTTGTTCTATAGAATGAATATTATTTTAAAAATGTTATTAGTTCTTTTACATCTCTATGTGATGTCCTAGTACCTTTGAAGTCAACTTTTAAGGAAAAAAATATGGAAAAGAACAGAATGAATTGTGCTGCCTCCCTTTTTCATATGGGAATTTGCTAGATTTCTTACAGAAAAGAAAAGATGGAGATGGTATTGGCAGCTTTCTTATCCTGTAGCAGAAACCAAGCCCATTGGGTATGTGGCTATATAGAAATTAAGGTGTAGATCTGCCCCTAAATATGCATAACTAAAAGAAGCACAACAGGTTTTCAGGGATGTTTGTATTGTTCCTTCAATATGGAGGAACACACTGAACAGAGCAAACGCATAAGAAAGAAAAAAAAAGATAACACAACAATTAAGAGCACTTGTGGTTCTTTCAGAGGCCTGAGTTCAATTCCCAGAACCCATATGGTGACTCACAACCTCCAGTTCCAGGGGATCCAACGCCCTCTTCTGACCTCTACAGCAGTAAGCACACACACGGTGCACAGACATATGTGTGAGCAAAACGCTCATACGCATAAAATGAATGCATTTTATTTTTTTAAAAAGAAAAAAGTCAAAATAGTCATATAATGAGATAGCATGTGCTTGTTGCCTGCCTTTGATAAATTACCAGTTTATGGCCAACCTTGCTTCATGTATATCGTTGTCCACTGCTTATCATTTTGAACAATCCAATCATGGTGATCTCATTTGATTTGTAAATATTCTAATCTGCATCTTTATAGGTACGGTTAAAAAGAACTATATAACAACAATATGTTTATCTTACCCAACACTAGCAAAAAAAAAGTCTTTACTGTTTAGCTGTTCGGGTATGAATACATACCTCACATGGTATGCCTCACATGGTAGCTCAATTATTTCGATTTAGGAAGCTTTAGAGCGGCAGCCCTAACTGAAACTGTGGCTGAAGAACTTCTCTGTATAGTGCACCCATGTAGCACTTTAGAAAACACTGAGGATACCGTGGTGTTGGTGGCAATGAACTGGGGACAGGAGGCTCTAAAGGACTCTCTGGGAAGAGAGTGCAGTCCCTGTAGGCTGTCGGAAGGCTCTCAGTGCTGGTAGGCTTCTGAAGCCCAGTAGATGTGAACTCTTCAGGGATTTTGATTACACTTCTTTCTCTCTTTGCAACCGTTGTCTTTATTCTGGTTTTCAAGTCCTACTCACCTTCCAAATTTGCTGAAGTTTATCTCCTTCATGAAGCGCACATCTGAAGTCCATGGTCCTTGGATACTATTCTCTGCTTTTCAATTTTAGCATTGAAATGTCCTTTATTACTGTATAGATCAAGCATCCTATCCAAAAAAAAAAAAAAATCTGAAATCCTCCAAAATCTGGAACTTTTTGAGGACTGACATGATGTCACAAAAAGAAAATGCCACACCATAAAACTCTGCTTCCTGCATGAATTTTTAAAGTGTATGTAATTACCTTTATGCTATGTTCATAGGCTATAAGGAAACATACAAATACTGTGTTTAGACATGGGTTCAACCCTCACGATACTTATTAGGTGTGTGTAGGAATATTTCAAAATAAAAAAAAACTCCAAATATGAGACATATTTGCTTCAAGCATTTCAAGTAAAATTAAAATCGCCCTGTGTGGAGCACAGTATTTGCAGTTAGACCCACACCAACCACATTCTATGTAGTCGCCCCCCTGTGCCAGAGCTGCCCTTAACTCGTCATCTGCATCGCTTCTTACCACAACTCTGAAAAATTCACATCACTAGTTCCGGTTAAGATGAGGAGTCGAGGAACAAGGGGGCAAAGTACCTTGCCTCTAGCCATCTTTGTGATCAACGCCAGTGCTGGGATGTAGCGGTCGAAGTGTGATGCCGAAGTTGGTTGCCTTGATAATTCATCTTGATTCTGCTTATTCCTCTCACGTATGCCTCAGATTCACAGATTTCAGGCCTTGACCAGCTCTTAATGAGTATTTACTGTCTGATATGTTGTTCTGCTAAATAATATGGCAGTCTGCACTGTTGTTGACAGTGTGGCAAATGATTGTCAAAGCGGCTCTAACTTCGATCAAGGTTGTCAGAGGTGTACAGAGGTACCTTGTGGCTGAAGTTTACTCTTAATGTAAATCTCATGACCCGCAACCTGATGTACTGACTCAATAGTATATATTCCACTTTAACATAATATATTGTATCGTCCTTAAGGTAAGAAAGAACACAGAAAATAGCATTGGTTCTCAACCTTCCTAATGCTGTGACCCTTTAATATGGTTCCTCATGTTGCGATGACCCCTCAACCACAAAATTATTTTCATTGCTACTTCATAACTGTAATTTTGCTACTGTTATAAATTGTAATGTTTTCTGGTGGTCTTAGGTGACCCCTGTTAAAGGGTCATTCGACACCTCCTCAAAGGGGGTGGGACCCACAGGTTGAGAACTGCTGGACTGTAGTCAACCAGCAATAACAACAAAAGAAATTCTTTCCACAAGAGATGGATTGAATGTGCTGGAGACTGTGGGAAATTCCCTTCTTCCCTGCTATTTTTTCTTCTCCTTTTCAGGAGCATGTAGCAGGAATTATTAGAGATTATTACTCCAGACCCCGTGAATTTCCATGAAAAAGAAAACCCCTCTGATTAGTTGATTTGAATCACTGATGTCCATTTCAGGTTATACAAAATGCCAAGTAGGTGTAGTTTGTAATCAATCAAGCTAGCTACCCACTTGCTTTTAAATAAGAAGGGTAGATACCCCGGGGTTCTTTAAAGCTCTCAGAACTTGACTCTGGGTGCACAAAGGTCCCCTGGGCTTGAGTGAGACAGCAAAGAAAGAAATAATTAGAAAGAAAGGTGCCATCCAGAGCCAGGAAACCCTTGAATGCCTGTGAAGAAACTTGAGCTCTGCCTTGAAGCGGATGCTGATGGAGTTCTTGCTGCTTCGATGGCAGTGAGGATAGAAGCAAGGAGAGGCACACATAAAGTAAATTGGCAAGAGTGGAGGAAAGACATGGCATAAGGAAAACACCTAAATGTCTCTTGCAGCAATCTAGCACAAAGTGATCGGACCTTGGGCGAATGCATTAAAACTACTAGGGAAAGGCACAGATAAGGAAAATGCTTTAAAACTCAACGGGAAGACTCCCTTGAGAAGCCAACATCCACTCCAGGGCAAGGCTCTGACTGCTGTTCGCTGTGTCTCTTTCCCACACTCTCAAAGCTTATGCTTAGCTCTATCTACAGCTACTTCTTAATAAACTCCCACGTCGCTTCCTAAAACGATAAACAAATCAGAAGTTCAAGGGAGCTTTCATGTGCCTAAAAGTGTACATAGGTATCACCGTTGCTGGCACTCACGCTGAGGATGCTTTCAACTGAGACGCTGTAGAAGCCTGCCTGGCATTTCCACAAACGCTTCGTTGGTTGTCGTTCCAATGGATACGCGGTTCAGGGCAGCGTTTCCCGTGCTGGGAAGACCACGCAGCTTGTACCCAGGTGTTGGACATTTGGCTGCACTTCCTGGTGCCTCAGCTTCCCTTCCAGGAGAGGAGGCTCACTGTGAATCCTGACGTCCTATGCAGATATAACCTCGGTCCCAGATCGCTGTACACCAGCGCACCAGCTGGCTGCACTCTTCTGGATTTAACTTCATTTCTAAAATATACCCAACCATTTCACATGTTAAGCCCAGAAATCTGTGTATCAATAAACACTAATGCTTTTAGTAACCTCACTGATAAGAATGATGTGGGTTAAATATTGTTTGCATTAGAAATATAATTTTCTCTTTTCCAAGCGACTTTTTTTTTGAAAGGAAAACATAATTCATTTTGGCTTAGGAATTTTGCCAAGCTTTGTTTTTTCTTTTGAGAACAGAAAAATCGGGCTGGCAGTTATATAACTGAATTGTCAAACAGTGTTAAAATTCCCCCACAATATACAAACATACATACATTCGCACATACATACATATGAAATTTGGGGCGAGAGATGGCTCAGTGGGTTAAATGCTTCCCAGGCATTTAACTCAGGTGAGGACCTGAGTTAAAATCCCCAGAACCCACACAAACACAAGCATGGTAATGCACGTCTATAATCCCAATTTCCCCAAGGCAAGATGGGTAACAGAGAAAGGATAATTCCAGGAAACTCATGGGCCAGTCAGCCTAGTGGATGCGGTGACAACCACAAAGAAACCCTGTCTCCAACAAGGTGGAATACAAGGACACCCAACATTGTGATCTAACCTCTACATACATGCCATGGCACACCTGTGTACCAGTACTCACACACACGAACACACACACATACAAACACATCACACACACAGTGATACACACCAAAGAACCGTGCACCCTAAATAGAAGCATATGACTTATATCTACTATGAACTCCGAATGTTTTTAAGACGCTGAAGTTTTCATTGGGCTTAGATGAAAAAGAATTCTACAAACTCTTTAGCTTCTGCAGCATGCAGCGTAGCCATGGACCACTGCCAGCGCTGGGCTTTATCGCAGTCTAAATGGGGTTTTAAGTGTTGTTTCCAGGGCAGGTTCTCCCAGTCCAGACACTTCCCAGCTTCATTGTTTCTTTGTTCTGCCGGATGTACGAAGGATTGACTGTTTTGTTTTCTGGCTCAGAGAGATTAGATGAAGTCTGCATTTCTGAAGCTCAACCTCTAGGCACGCAACCTTAAAATTCGTTTTTCGCAGCTCATATTTCATAGATTATGTATATTTAGATTATAGTGATCATAACATTTTATTTAACCTTTGGCTTGGTGGTAGGCATAGATGGCAAGATTTATCTCTTTGGAACTGGCACTGAATGCAATTATCTCTTTTACCCTTGTCCTTAAAATGTTACTTCAGCAAAAATATTTCTGCTTGGTCCCATAGTATTGTCCTCGAGGCTTGCTGGATCTCATGATGTTGCGTATCTTATTCTTGTCAGGCAACTATAAACCTTGTGTGAGAGGGAAATTACCTTCTTTCCTTTCAATATGGCATGTCCTGTGTAGGACAGAAAATGTAAATAACATTATCCCCATCACTCCTCCCCCCCAAAAATACCTGTCATTTTCAATGAAAAAAACTATGAACTAAAAATCATCTTGGAAAGTTATTTTAGCTTGAATTAGAAAATTAGTTCCAAAATTTTACCAAGACTTTAAAAAAAAATAACAGAAGCAATTGAAGACATTGTCAGTTTAGTTTGCAATTTTTTTTGTTTTACTTTTGCCTCCTTGTTATCAGAGATTTATAAGAAAACATTTATTTCTTTGATAAAGGGAACTGAAATAAGATTTTGTACTGAGTGCCCATTGCATGCTGGGTAAAATCTCCTCTATATCTGATTTGCTCTCAAAATTCCTTGGAACTCTGGTATTTATCATCATCATCATCATCATCATCATCATCATCATCATCATCATCACACTCCAGACAAGTAGGGAGATAGAAGTTTTGATGGAGTACCACTCACTCACAGGGTCACATAAATGGTATATAAAGAGCCAAGATTTGAACACAGCTCCGTCTGATTCCAAAGTCCGTGCTCTCTAGGACTCTATGCCATTAGTTCCATGGCAGATTATTATCATGTAATAGGAACCATAATGGCAGCTGACTTCGAACATTACAAACTGTCTAAGTATAGAACAACCAAGCCATAGGGCCGGATTTATAAGGTCCGTAATTGTTGCTGTCATGAAGAAAATGCAGCCAGTCAGCAGGTGGATGGAGCTGAGGTCTCTATAGCTATGCCACTCAAACAAATGGCCTGACTCATACATAGCTCTTCAATATCTCATTCTGACTTTTGAGGCCAAGAACCATGCAAGATTGCTAATTTTTCTCAGGTGGATGTTTCTCCGTGGCCCTGGTCTCTGTGTGCAAAGTCGGAACAGTCTAATTTCATATGTTTGACGGTCACTATGCTTGTGAAAGGCTGTTGACCTAGCTCCCAATCTGGTGCTGATTGAACTTCAACGGTGGAGATTCAGCAAAGGCGGAGCTGTGTTCCCCAAACGGACTCTGACTCTGAGAACTGAAATGAAGTGAATTGTTAGGTGCAAAACACTATCAATTCTACTAGCCCTAGGGTCCCTGGCAACTCCAGCATGTTCCAGACTAAGATCTTAAAAATCTAGGGATATTGGTAATTCCAGAAATTGGGAACATTGATTTTGGTAAGCAAGTCTATTTCAGAATCAATATCTAATCTGTGTCTTTTGTGGTTATCTAATAGCTGAAAACTACTCAAACCTATGTGTGTAAATGACACCAAGAACCCACAACCTAGGAAGAGACAGAGTGCAAATTTCAAATGCCTATTATCTCTTAATAGTTTGTATTTTCTGGTTGGATCATTGGTATTTAATCAAGCACAGGCTGGATGCTTGTCATTGTCTTGAAAAAAAAAAGACAGGCTGAACTTGAAAGTCAAAGAAAACACTGATTGAGCTATCAAGGTCAGATCTACCTTAACAAAAAGTCTTATCAAACTTATCAAATAGTCACTAATAAGTAAGGGAGCCCTTTCTTTGAAAAAAAAACAAACGAACAGTGGGTTTGCAGGTGTAACCACATGCCGGATTTTTTCCCCACCAGGTAGCAGATTCTTTAAATTTTTAAGGAACAAGACCCTTGGCTGCAGCAGAATAAACAGTTAGTTTCAAAGCCCTCACGCTGCCTTCTCTTTGATGGTGTTTGCCTTGCAGACCCTTCGCCTCCTGCTAGCTTTGAAGTCAGCCCGGAGAAGACAACCTCAACCACCCTGCAGGTGAGATGGACCCCTTCTTCTGGAAAAGTCACATGGTATGAGGTGCAACTATTTGATGATAACAATCAAAAGATACAAGAGGTCCAAGTTCAAAAGAGTACCACACGGAGGCAATACACTTTTTCGAACCTCACTGCTGGCAGTAATTACAAAATCGCCATCATGGCTGTTTCTGGAGAAAAACGTTCCTTTCCTGTGTATACCAACGGGTCAACAGGTAAGATCTGTATTGTCTGTGGTTAATAGCATGCAATATGTTTTCTTTTCTTTCTCTTCTTATTGATGGTGCTAGGGATGAAACCCCAGAGACCCCTGCATGCTAGGCAAACACTGTCCAGCCCTATGTGGCACCTTCAAAATGATATGTTATTAAGGAAATGGGACTATGCCACCATCATACATGAAAAAAAGTAAATAACCTTTCAAAAGGCGGTTATAAGGGAGAGGAGACTGAACTGAGCGTGGGGTGTGTGAATGTAGTACTACTTGGCTAGGTGATTTTGAACAAGGCACCGGATTTCTCAGAAAACAGAATTTTCTCTTATTTAAAATAGATACTCCCTACACATCTAATTCGAACCCATGAAAATGAGATTTTCTGCCTCATTTGCCAAATTTGCATCACAAAGCATGTTTCCTCTTTTATATATTCTCATAATATCAAGTTATTATGTCTTTCTGGATACTGTGTTTAAAGTAAGTGTTTGCTTCCTGAATATGGCAAAAAACAATCTATCGAGTGTCCCCATGCGTCACGATGCCACTCCCAGGAAACGCATGGCTGTCCTGTAGCTTGCTCTCATCTCTGTCTCTGGTTACTTCTGCCTCTTTCCATTTTTCATCTCCTAAGGTTTGTTCCATTATCTCCCCGATTTATTGTCATTGGCAACAGTACGCTGCCTTGGCCACACCTACCTTAATATCTATGAAGCAGAGGAGATAAAATAGGCAATGTATGATGTCCCTTTAGCCCTTAAAGCCTATGGACTTTATAAAGGTGGTTAATGACGTTTCCAGTGAACTCTCAAGAGGGTCGTTACTAATTATCGCTATGATACAAATTAAGATACAAGGGGAATTATAAATAAATATGTAAATTAAAGAATTATGTCTATGTTTTCTACAAGGGGATTACGAATGACCTTGTGATATGTGTTTTTATTCCACTAGTACCGTCTCCTGTGAAAGATATTGGTGTCTTCCCCAATCCTAATTCTCTCCTAATTTCCTGGTCTCGTGGTTCTGGGAATGTGGAACAATACAGGCTGGTGCTCATGGATAAAGGGACCTTGGTTCAAGACAGGGATGTGGACAGGCATGACACCTCTTACACTTTATATGGACTGACCCCTGGACACCTGTACCACCTCACTATTGTCACCATGGCTTCAGGACTACAAAGCTCTAGGTGGAAACTAGTGAGGACGGGTAAGTTCCTCTCCTTTAGCTAAACAAGAGCAAAGCTCAAACCAAGGTTAAATCAGGTTTGTTATTTGGATAATGGACAATTTGAAATTCCTATGAGGTATAGAAAGACTTGAACAGATAGCCCCTTGATTAAAGAAAAAGAGTCCTCTTTTCGTCTAAAATTGAAGGTAGCCCTTGGTGGTATTTTGAAGTAGACAAAGTTATAACATGGTTCAAATTTCTCCATTTAATACATGCTTAAGGCTCCCTACTTCTGACTCATAAATAGGCATCTACTATTATCTTTGTGATCACCCACAGTGAGTTGGGGGTGCTTTTCTTAGTGTTGTATAGAGATATGTTCTTGTATGACAGTCATTTCCAAAACCCTCTACCCAAGAAAATATCTGTCAGACAGCCTAACCTACACTGAAAAAGCTAATTGGTGCTACTTACTAATGTGATTCATTTAATTCATTTTTACTGTGCGTTAGGCATATGCCTAGCATTGCAAATTCATATACTTCAAGTTAGACAATGCCTGAGTTCTCATGGAACTCACATTTGAATGATGCTAATTAGTGTAATGTGTTGATAAAGTTTTTCTCTTTGTAGTTATCTCATTTTAAAATAATCTGTAAAATAGATAGTAACATTGACATTGTTCTAGTAGGAAGAGTACCTGGAACTATAGAAGTATAGGAAGCTGAGGAAGAAGATACTGGGGACTCCTACATATATGCATATCTTTTATAACACACCCCAAAAATATATGATGTTCTTAAGAAAAATGCACAAGATATCTTAAGAGCTATCTGTAAATATCAAGAACAAATGCAGCCAGGTATACACCTGCAGTCCCAGCACTCAGAAAGCTGAGGCAGGAGGATCACAAGTTTGATGAGCACCTTGATTATAAAGCAAGTTCTAGGTTATCCTGTACTGGAGAGAAGAAGGGGGGCAGAGACAGAGAAAGGCAGAGACAAAGGGACAGTTTGAGAAAGAGAGACAGAGAGGAGAGAGAGAGAGAGAGAGAGAGAGATAGAGAGAGAGAGAGAGAACAAGGTAAATTGTACTTCTGAGCATACTGTGCAAAATCACTGTGCTATAATCATCCTTTTAGCAAAATTGTATTAATTTATGTTATGTTATCAGGCACAGTTACAGTGTGTGTAAAAGGTAGGAAATGTATTCATCGACTCTTCTTTTTTGGCATGAGTTTTCCTTTGATGAAAGAGTAACACAGCTTTTTATCATGACTTAGTATAAAAAGTATTTCAGTGGGTCTGAGGAATGTAGTGGGTCAGCTTTTAAGAGTGCTGGTTGCTCGTCCAGAGTCTAGTTTCTAGCACCTTCAGTGGGCACCCACAACTGCCTGTAACTCAAGCTCCTTAGACTTAAAGTCCTCTTCTAGCGTTTGTGGGCCCTTGGACACATGTGACGTACATTCACACACACACACAAACACACACATGCACATATACACAGAACAAAACCTGGTAAAAAGTATTTTAGCACACAAATATTTACAACTACCAACTAATCAACCTATTTAGTGTGTACTTAATACTATTAAATATATAAATACAGACAAGCACACACAAAGAGAAATTAAGTAGATGGCAGACCTCTTTGTGAATTCTATCTAAAGAATCCCAGAGCTGCAAAGGAACACAAAAAACCTTCTAACCAAGCTTTACTCCCCGGGGAACAGCAAGGGCACAAAGAGACTAACAGAGAACTGTCCAGTCTTCTGGGGGCAGCTTGCCACGTCCCAGCCAGAATCCAGGCTTCTTGACATAACACCATCTTTCTTGGATTTCCAGTATCATTTTGCCTTTCAAGTGATTTTTCTCTTGACCATACAGTATGTCCTGCAGGCGTTAAAGTTTAAGTCAAAATGTAGTCATAGGGAGGGCAAGATCCGAGGAGTAACATCTCTGTTTCTTCCGTTGCTAATTAGCTCCTATGGAAGTCTCAAATCTGAAGGTGACAAATGACGCCAGTTCGACCTCTCTGAAAGTCAAGTGGCAGAAACCCCTCGGAGATGTAGATTCCTACAACATTACCCTGTCTCACCAAGGGACCATCAAGGAATCCAAAACGTTAGCGCCTCGTGTTACTGAAACTCAATTTAAAGACTTAGTTCCTGGGCGGCTTTACCAAGTTACCATCAGCAGCATCTCTGGGGAACTATCGGCTCGGAAGACAGCGATGGGCCGAACAGGTAAGTCAGCCTCCAAAATAGTCTGTGCTTGCCTCGGTCCTGCTCAAGTCTATCTCAGAATATGACAAAATCATGTAGAAGGGAGCTTCTTTTGCTCCCTGGGAAGGGGAGTCTTTATGACCTAGAATGCCTATAGAATAGAACCCAAGAGCAGAGGAACATAGAGGGTTAATTGCATACAATTTGTCAATTAAACAAATGTGATTGGGTTCCTGTGTGGCCTGCGTGTGTCCTTGCTCTCTGCTCTCCCACGCCACGTCACCTAAGTCACACAAATGCACGAGCATCAGTGTCAATAGCGAGAGCATTTCTGACTCATTATAAGGCGATGTTAGCACTTGACTGTGTGTCGTATAAATAATTTTATTAATTTATGTTACTGAGCATAATAAATTGCTGGATTACAAACCTTGGACACTTTTAAAGTGGTTATGATGTGCTATTGATTTCAGGCAAGGTTCTGAAAAGTACACCCTGTGGGCAAACCCACTTGGTGGCTTGTTTTTGTATTTCCCCAAATGAAAACAGGATCTTTCCAGGGTCATTTATGTAGTTCAATACAAGTTGTTTTTTGTTTTTGTTTTTTAACTGACCTTTGCTTAATAGATCTTACATTTTGACCAAAGACTAACACACATACACACACACACCAAGAGTAGAACCCTTTAGAAATGCTAATGGCAGCCGGGCGATGGTGGCGCACGCCTTTAATCCCAGCACTCGGGAGGCAGAGGCAGGCGGATCTCTGTGAGTTGGAGACCAGCCTGATCTACAGAGCGAGTTCCAGGACAGGCTCCAAAGCTACAGAGAAACCCTGTCTCGAAAAACCAAAAAAAAAAAAAAAAAAAAAAAAGAAATGCTAATGGCATTATTAACTTCACATGTCAGGCCCCGTATAAACACTTTATACCTATTTCATTTATCACAAGAAAACTGTAAGCTAATCGCTATACCGTTAGTGTAGACATTTTACAGATAACCAGGGATGATTAAATAACTTGTTCATGATCATTTGGCCAGAACATTCTGGAGCTTGACTTTAAACCAGATGGTTCTACCTTAGTCCAATCTTAGTGCCATTAGAGGTCTCAAGAAAGAGCTATATAGCCCAAAGGGACTGAGAGCAACATTCCCCTTCAGATCAGTAGACACTTAGAGGCAATGGCCTTGTAGCAGAACCCTGAAAGTCTAAACTTCCTGAAAAATAAAAGGGGGAAGAAGGGATGTCTGTGAGAGAATAAAGGATAGGAACAAGAGCTCAGAAGTCAGAGCTCAGGAGACACAGCTCTGCAGCACACAGCCCTGAACACGCTAAAAGGAAGAGGGAAGGAGGGTGGCTGCAGGGAGAAGTCAGGGGTTAGTCTAGGAGAACAAGTCTGATCTTGTTAGCAATGCGGATGTAAATGAGGGACCTAGGGTTTCATTTGGTCATTTTTTTTAAGAGACTCAGAGTGTACTCCAAACACGCCTAAAGCCATGATGCAAAAAGTTTGTTCTGTGCAGTTGGAATAAAAAGAATTAAGACTGTTTCGTGACCACAACATCCAGCATCTTTTCCCAAAGATGTCGCACCATGAGATACAATGTCAGTGTGATCTCCGGGGATGGCAGACAAGCAAAGAAATACAGCAATCGCGTCACTAGACTAGGAACAGTGTTGCAAGAGAGTGCATAGCTGTTGTGTAATGAAGTGATTTTCACATGTGTTTCTTGAATGTCAAATGTCTTTAAAATGAAAAAAAAAATACTCACCTGAGGCACACAGATCTCTGGAAGGGATACAAATGTGTACAAAAGCAGACAATGTGTACTTTATATATTGCTTCCTGTGAAAAGAAAAAGGATATTCTTAAATTTCGTTTTTAATGCCTCCTTGGCATATCCTTGTTTAGTTCCAGAAAAAGTGAGGAATCTGGTTTCCTACAACGAGATTTGGATGAAGTCCTTCGCAGTGAACTGGACGCCCCCTGCTGGAGACTGGGAGCACTACCGCATCTTGCTCTTCAATGAATCGGTGGCGCTGCTCAATGCCACCGTGGGAAAGGAGGAAACGCACTATGTCCTGGATGCTGTGGAGCTCGTACCGGGAAGACAGTATGAGGCAGAAGTCATTGTTGAGAGTGGCAACCTGAGGAATTCTGAGCGCTGCCAAGGCAGGACAGGTAAACAACCGCGAAGGGGCTCGTGATTGGCAGAACTTAATTTAGTCCCTGTCTCAAGTAACCAGAGACGTTATATTTCTGTACTCCCTCGAAATGAAGTAGTAAGAGGTTAACAGAGTTTCTAACATTTAATTTTGTCAAATTTTAACATCAAGCTTTTTTTCCCACTGGTAATTCCATCATTTCTTGAAAGAAAAGACATTTTAAGGATATATTTTTATGATCTTTTTTTATTTTATTTTATTTATTCATTATGCATACAATATTCTGTCTGTGTGTATGTCTGCAGGCCAGAAGAGGGCACCAGACCTCATTACAGATGGTTATGAGCCACCAGGTGGTTGCTGGGGATTGAACTCAGGACCTTTGGAAGAGCAGGCAATGCTCTTAACCACTGAGCCATCTCTCCATCCCCCTTTTTTATGATCTTTAAACTATGTTGGTTGGAGGGGAGCCGTATGTGCGCCTAAGTCCAGCAGAGGGCAGAGGATCCCAAAGAACCTGAGTTAAAAGAACTTGTGAGGGGTCCAACCTGAGGGCTGGGAACTGAAGCCAGGTCCTGTGCAAGAACAGCAAGTACTCTCCACCACTGAGCTATCTCTCCAGACCCAAGAAAAGCCATTTTAAACGCCAAAACAACAGGAAAGACGCAATCTGAGACTAAAGACCAATCTTCCAAAATGTGTCTGTAACCCAATTCCCATTGCCTTGTCCTGATATTGGCTACTCTGAAGGAGTTCAGGTAGCGGGGTTGAGTGACTGACGTGGAAAGGGATATGTTAGGATGACAGGAAAGGCAGGGTTAGGACACGTAGATCTTGATCATTCCCTTGTCACCTTTATATTGCATTTCTTTGGCAGATATTAACGCCCCCCCCCCAGCCATAAAATCTGTCTTCTCAACTTTGAAGTGTGATGGTTATTCTTCCAAGTTCAACATTTCTATGAAGATCGTTCGGATGTAGAATAGCCCATACTTACAGTGAAATTCATCTCTCTTAGTCTTGCTTGCTAAAGAAATAACTACCCTGATCCAATGTTCTCATGAGAAGAATGCCAAACAGGATGGTTGTGATAACCACTTAACTCACCAACTGTATCTTTCAGGGACCTTTTCCTTTTGCAAATATTAATCTCTGATGGATAGTGATCAAGGGCATGGCCAGCATAAGAAAGACACTCCGACCACTCACAGCACCGGGTGTCTTTGTCATCCCCCCCCCCCATATTTTGTCAATCACTTCAAGCAATCCAGAAATGTAAGATGAATAAACAGTAGAGACCAGCATCATTGCTGCAATTCTATAAAGAACCCTCCTCCAACTTTGATTTTTAATTTATTTCCTGCTCAATTTGTTTTCAGACTATATCATTTCTTCAGTTTCTTCTGTGGAACCTCGTCTCCTAGTTTAGAAACTATCTGTTCTCTCCCGATAAGGTTCATGTCCATGAAATCTGGCTCGGAGCGGTGTGCATCTTTAAGGCTTGCCTGAATCCACGCAAAACCCTTAACTGTCTATCTCTGCATTTCTAAACACAAGTTGCAAGGCAATTCAATACTCTCTTGGGGCCCATTGTTTGGCCTGGACTCCACATACTAATAAGGCTGCAATGTTCACACTGTTTCTTTAAAATTGTGTCTTTCAGATACTTGATGATTTTCTCCAGAAACACATGCCCTTGATGGCCTAGGTGTTTTTGCAAATATACTTAGAGTGAACGCAAAAAAAATGAACCCCTTGTTTTGCACGGTTCTTTTTTTTTTTTCTCAAGATTTTCTGGTTCATTAAAGTAGCAAACAGGTGAAACATTTATCTAATTATTCTTTACCAATAAAAATCAAGAGTCAGATATTGGGATAAGAATTTTAATGATCAGAGAAGCTGTGGAGAAGCACCAGTGACCTCCTATCTCTCCTGTTCCTCCATCCAAACGGCTGAGATCCTCTTTCAGTTCTGCCTTACTACTTCCTGTCTCCTCTCTGTACTCAGTCCTCTAAAACCTCTAAGGTTAATTTTGGTCAGCTAATGGCCAGCTCCACCCTCTGACTCAAAGCAAACTTTACTGTCAGAATGTGATGAAGATATCACACAAAGCAAACCGATCTCATACCTTGGGGAAAAAAAGGAAGAGCCAAGGTGTTTTTTTAAAACCACACTTCCAGACGATGAATAAGGTAGCTTGAGGTAGGCCTTGACACAAACCAACACTGACTTGTTTACACAGATGGAGAAAGATGCGGTGATCCATTACCACGGAACTATAGAAAATTTCAAATAAAATTGTAGTTTCATACAATTGACTCTTTTTAAAATTTGGCTTCCGTCTTGTTTTGTGGAATCAATATTTTGCTGTTAGCAATACCTTCTAGAAATTATAGTGATAACGTCTTTTAAAGAAGTGGAAGAAATAAAGATCCTTTTAAGATAAGGACTGCCCTTATTAAGATCTTTATTATAACTTTCCAGTTGCCTTCCCCGTCATGGCACAGCAGGGTTCTCTGAGAAATAAAGGGAGGGGCCCTTGGTCTTTTAAGGCTTTGAGAGTAGTAAAACGTTCCCACTCCACTTAAATAAGCAATCACAGTCTATATGAATGTCCAGATCACGGAGTGCCCCAAAGTCAACTAGGAGACCAAATTCTGTATGTAAAAGCAAAGAGCCTTTATTCTTATTCAAGTTTGAACTCAGACTCTCCGTGTGTCCAATGTACTGAAGAGATCATAGAAACCCGAGCTCAGTAAGGGTGGTATTTTTATAATAGCAAAGGTTGGGGTGAGGGATTTCTAAGGTTCAGGACCTCTGATTGGCTGACATTTGTCTAGGGGTGTCCTGGTGGAAAGTGATGTGTGTGTGCTGGCAGGTGATCCTATCCACGAATTGTTGGAACATTAGGAGTTACCTTTGGATGGTCTGTTCCTGCGTGGTGCCTGGGTGGTCTCAGTCTGTGGTCTTTCTTGGAACCAGGTATTTCCTTAGGGTGAACTGCTGAGACTCAGGCCTCTGTTGAGCTTGTCATGACTGGTCCAACAGTCTATTCATTATAGTTTTGTGGTCACGGGATTTTTCTTAATGATTTTTCAAGACAAGGATCTACAAGAATAGAGAAGTCTTGGGGCTGGCGAGGCGGCTGAGCAGTTAAGAGCACACCCTACTTCTGCAGAGCCCCGAACAGATGGTCTCTAAAATTTTCTGATGGCTGTCACTGGATCAATGACCTCAAGTCTCAATTGATTTTTTCCTCAGTCCCCCTGGCTGTCGTCCAGCTTCGTGTCAAACATGCTAACGAGACATCACTGGGCATCATGTGGCAGGCCCCTGGAGGAGAATGGGAGAAATACATCATTTCCCTGACTGACAGAGACCTCTTAGTCATCCACAAATCCCTCTGCAAAGACACCAGAGAATTCACCTTTACGGACCTGGTTCCTGGACGAAACTACAAGGCTACCATCACTACTATGAGTGGAGATTTAAAACAGTCATCTTCAACAAAAGGAAGAACGGGTAATGATATTCTCAATTTTTACATTTTACAATGGTATCCTCAAAAACTTGCACATATCTATGCTTATTAGGTACTTGGCATGCCATTAAGAGCCTTTCTTTTGTATTCTCTCTTTTACCAAATTTCTTCTTTTCCTTAGCTGTATTTTACTAACTAGAATGCAGTAGAGAATAACCTTACCATGAAGTTGTATTGAAAAAGAGAAGAGAAAAAGGGGACACTCCAGAGAATAGGAAGTATGGGCAAAAGTATTCTTTCTAATTATGAAAAGAGCAGGATATTTTAAGTGATTCTAACAGCTAAAGGAAAGGGGGATGTTGATATTGTCAGGGGAGGTGAAGGTGTTGTCATTCAGTGAGGGCTATGGTATCTATAGCGCTATGCGAGAACTGGCTTTAAGAAGGAGCATGGATAACTGCACTTCAGTGTCTGCAGGGAAAGAAAGGACTTGAGTACCCATGCCAGCAGGGGCATATGCAATGTTGAACCCGGCTCCTAGAATCCCCATGGTTTTCTCAGTGATGTAGGAAATAGCATCCCGACCAAGACTGGTGTTAGCCGTGTAGATGCCCTGGGTTGTCTGTATGGTCTTTCCCTCTTTCTTCAGCTTTGTTGAAATATGTTTGAGTGTTTGCCTGCATGTATGTGTGTGTACTGCTATGTGTGTGCCTGGTGCCTCCGGAGGAGGCTGGAAGAGAATGTCCCGTCCCCAGGAACTGAAGTTACAGATAGTTGTGAGCCACCCTGTGGTCGCTAGGAAACAAACCCAGGCCGTCTCCTAGAGCAGCAAGTGTTCTTAACTGCTGAGCCTCCTCCATTCCCTGTATCACTCCTTGTAAATTGTACCGCCCAAAAACATGGCTTTGTGAAGTTATGCTCTGTTCAGCTTTCCTTTCAACTTAACCACCTGTTTGTCTTTCTTTCCTGTGTTTCAGAAGTTCCAAGTAAGAGGGTTTGTCCTTTGTTCTGAAGGACATTTTTTAAATTCCTTATTGAAAAGTCCTACGGACAAACTCTCTCTGCTTTTACTTTTTTTTTTCTTTTCTGGGTATGTCTTTACGTAGATCTCAGTCATGCAAAGCAGTTTTCTTACATTTTTTTATCTTGAAAGGTATTTTCTATCAGGACACAAAGTATTTTTCTAGTTTCTCTGGTACTTATTGTCTGTTAAGAAGCAGGCTTCTGGTCTAATCCTTCCTTTCCCATGAGAAGTCCGTTTAATATGGCTGTTATAACCACCACTCCCTTTACCTCTGCCATCCTGCTGTTCCAGGGGAACGATCTAGGTGCAGAAATCCTTTTGCTCCTTTACTCGAGATTGGTTGGCACATCTGTTCTTTCAGACCACCGTCTTTCCTCAATCCTGGAAATTTTCCGTGATTAACTCTCCTGCACTGTCTCTTGCCTCCTTCCCATTCCCCATTTGTAACAAGCTTTACAGTTGATGTATTTACTTCCTGATCTGCAATTTGCACGATTGCTTCAGCTGTGTTTTCAGCTCATGAATTCTTCTTTCCAGCTCTCTCAGCTCTCTCTCATCTATTAAATTCTGTTATAGTTTTGACTTTTATATGTTCTCTTTGGTTTTCTCCTCTCTATATATGTTATTTTGCCCTCTAGTTAAATATATACTACACTCACACACACACAGTCCCACAGTCTCTCTCTCTCTCTGTCTCTCTCTCTCTGTGTCTCTCTCTCTGTCTCTCTCTCTCTCTCTCTCATACACACATGTACACTGAACAAGAGTTTTATGACTGAGCTATCTCCCAAGCCCTTTAGATATGTTTCAGCTGTATTCTTTTATAACTATATGTAAATATAAATATAGTAATATTTACATATAATTATATTTAATAAAAATGTTAGCTTTGCATTCTGTCAGTCATTATACTGAACTCTGAACTTCAGCAGTCAAGGGCTACTGTTTGTTGATTTTGGGGGCTATTTGCTCATACTGCTTTATTTCTTTAAATGTTTCTTTCTTTTTTTTCTATAAGAATATATTCCTTGGAATCTTAGTCTGTGAGTATTCTCTAGGGCTTTGTTTGAAGATGCATTTCAGAAAGAACTTTCATCTGATTCTTCCGCAGGACTGCTGTCAACTCAGATCTAGTTTAACATAATTAGTCCGTCTGAGAATTTTGAACACATACGTTTGGGAATTCCAGCTGTGAAATTACCTGGCGCGAGTGAGAAGGAAACACAGGACACACAGCAAACCCACTTAGGAGTTTATAGAGGGGATTTGTACAGGCCTGGGGAAGTCGGTGTGCAGAGAGAGAGATAGCGCATCCAGCTTTTAAAAGCTGCCTAATGCATGTGCATAGGGGGTTGACATGATTACATCATACACAGATGACGGGGCTCATGCATGCATGCAAGGGCTTAGCTGAGTCATACGTGGATGATGCAACTATGCATTCACACAAGGGCTTAGCTAAGTTATACATGGATGATGTAACCACACCGCACATGAGTCACACAGGGCCCTTTAACATCCCCGGGGCCATTAGGCACTTCTGCCTGAGGGCTTGTCTGCACGTGCATGGCCCCTAGAACCTGGGAGTGTCAGCCTTATTGCAGCTGAAATCATAACAAGCTACATGCACACAGAAAGTACCTCAAGGTTAGGAATTTTCAAGAAGGCTTGGGTGTTAGATCCATGGCAGAGACGTTTCCCGACACATATAAAATCATAAAGTCTAAAAAAACATCTCGAAGGAAATGGTTTTCTTCTGCCAATTTTAAGAAAGCTGCCATAGTATGGGAAACAGAGAAGGAACAGACTTTCAGGATACAGTTCTATGTGGGCTCAGCCATCAGCCTACTAAGCCCGAGAGTCCTCCACTTTACCTCCCATCTGCAGGAGTCCACAGCTCTGTAAAAGCAAAGTGTGGATTCATGTCTGAAACATATGCCGAAGGCAACAGCTTGCTTCAGTACTTCAGTACTTGCGTTCCTGACAATGTATTGTTCCATTTGTTTTTATTTCTTACCCAATAGGTAGGATACACTTATTGGAGTGATTCTTTGCGGTATTAGCCTAGCATATAGCTGGAAATGAAAGCCCAAGGCATTGTTTTGTACCCTAATATTTTCATCACCCCTATCACTCATATCGTTGGGCAATATAGTAAGTGAAATAGAGTATTTGTTTAACTTTTCAAGGAAGTGTTGGTCTCTTTTCTACAGCAATTGAAATGTTTCTTTTCTTACATTTTGAGATGGGGTCTCACTATGGTGCCCAGGATAGTCTCAAACTCCTGGGCTCAAGAGAACCTTCTGTTTCAGCTACCCCATTAGTTAGCTGGGACTATAGACATTTGCCACCGTGCCCAGCTAGATTATAAAACTTTACATTTCTATAAACAATGTATGAGCGTTCCAGGCAGCACTTGGTATTGTCTATGTGTCTCTATGTTTATCTTAAAATTAAACCTTTCCAGTAGGTGTCTTAGTGGGATCTCACGTCCACTGACTTGAGAACCCTTCCCTGTGCCTTTTTACTGTCTTTTATTTCCTTTGAGAAAGGTTATGTCAGATATTTTGCTAATTGTTCAATACCATTGTTTTCTTAACAAACAGATTTGTATGTGTGTGTGTGGTGTACACATGTGTGAGCTCACGTGTAAGCAGGTACACTCACACACCTGAGTAACTGTGGCACCCAGAGGTTAATGTCAGGTTAATTGCCTTTCGTCAATATTTTTAAAGTACGTTTGTTTGTTTTTCTCAGTGAGTCTGTGGGCATACACATACTATAGCACCCGTGAGGGGATCGGAAGAAACCTTGTGGGAGTCAGTGCTCTCTCCTTCTACCCCTCGAGTCCCAGGAATGGACACAAGTGGTCAGGCATGGAAGCCAGTGGCTTACCCTGCTGAGTCACCTCACCAGCCCAACAAACAAAAGTTTTGAGACTTCTTGATTCTTACTTATATACAAGTCAGAAACGTGTGTTGCAAATGTTCTCTTCTGGTGTGTAGCTCGTTTTCTTATTGTTGAGTTTAGTGTGTTTTGGTGAGTAGCCATGCCTAATTTTGACATCTGACTGTTAAGGCCATTCATAGACAATGCTTTTGGTAGCACACTTGAAAGCTCGGCCTACCAAAGGGCCACAGAGATCTTCCCTGGAATACTTATAGGTTTAGACTTACACCATGGGCCTACAAACCATTCTTGTATTAAATTTTAATTGCCCTATATTGCTATTAAATATTATTATGTTAATATATAAATGTTAAATATGAATCAAAGTTTCCTTTTTCATATGCACATCTAATAATTCCAGAGATATTTGTTGAAAATGCTACCCTTCTTCAAAAAATTGTCCTATGATTCTTTCTAGAAATTGACTACATATATGTATATAGTCTCTCTATATTGGTATACGCACATATATAAACACATGTTTTATATGCATAGATACATACATGTACATATGTGTGGGCTTGTATGTATATTACATTTGTGTATGTGTATAAGTATTTGTGCACATGTGTATGTAGCATATAGATACATATGTACACTTACGTGTGTATATACATATATGTGTATATTTGTATGGATAGTATACATGTGTGTATGTATGTTAACATACATATGGGAAGTATAGGAACTATAATTATCAAAACAGCTAAAACAAAAATGTGATATATAGAGGGGGGACAGACTATATATGTATGTATACATTAATCTTTTTCTGGGACATCCCATTTTTTCCATTCCTTTCTATGTTTGTCTGTCTTTTGACAGTTTTATTTACACTGTCCTGATTACTATAACTTTCTAGTAAGATTGGCTGACATTTGTCCTTAAGCTGCATTTTTGTGATTAATGGGATGGGGGGGTTGTTTTCTTTTGTTTTATCTGTTTTGATAATTATAGTTCCTTTACTTCCCATATACATTTTAAAACCAGAAGGTTTTAAAACCAGCCTATGTTTTGTAACACTTTTGGTCAATATATTTGCATCTTAATGCAAAAGTTATTGAACTTTGGGGAGGGAGTCTATTAAAGCTCTGGTCGTTATAATTTAAGAAAGGTGTGCAAAGAGAAGCAAATGTTAATTTCAGGATCTGTGAACATCAGCTAATGGATGTCTTGGAAGCGACAGCAGTTGATAATTTAGAAAAAAGACACAGGCTCAGGGGTGAGAGAGCTCTAGCTTGGAAACCTGGTTGATTATTTATCAAGCTGTGGTGTAAGAGAGAAAAGCTCCTATTCTGTGAGCTTTGGTTTCCTCCTTAGTAAAAGAAATATGAAATCAATTTTATAGATGCTTGTGTATATTAGATAATATACACTCTGAAATGCCTTCTGCTCTAACTGAAAGGTTAGGCGTTCACTATTTACTATAATAGTCATTGATGTCATATATATATAACATATAATAATGCTATATATTATATAGCATTTTCATGAACAATAGCAGTAGCCCTTTGGAGAATATACTTACAAGAAGGTAACCAATTTGCTAGGCTGTAACCTAACCACCAGCTTGAAGGAATTTCCCATTGCTACCCTGTAACAGACATTGGCTCTGGTAGATTATGTGTTTTGTGTTCTTGTATAATAAAAATAGATAAAATTATACTAAATAAGGAGGTTCTCTAAAGCAACAGTTTCTCTTACACAAATGTCAAAGCCCAATAATAAGCATTGTAGTCTCATTATTAGACTTAACTGACTGTGATTAATGAAAAACTGTTGTATAAACAGCTGGTTAAAGTGACTGAACCCTGTAGAGGAATAAGCGTCCATATGCCACAAGAAACAGGGTGAAACGCCAATGGCAAAAACAAACAAAACATGTTTTATACCTGTAGCTCTTTAGTCTGTCTCCACTGTGACTCTCTGACTCCTCGTTCTCATTATACTTGCCTTGGGGTGACTAAGCGTAATGGGTTTTCGTCTTCTATCCACTGCCTTTTAGTGCCTGCCCACGTGACTGACTTGCATGTTACCAACCAAGGGATGACCAGCAGCCTGTTCACTAACTGGACAAAGGCCTTAGGAGATGTAGAGTTCTACCAAGTCTTACTGATCCATGAGAACGTGGTCATCAAAAACGAGAGCGTCTCCAGTGAGACCAGCAGATACAGCTTCCACGCTCTGAAATCCGGCAGCCTCTACTCGGTGGTGGTGACTACAGTGAGCGGAGGGATTTCTTCCCGGCAGGTGGTGGCGGAAGGCCGAACAGGTAAGAAGTACCGATATGTGTCTGCAGCTTCCAGATACGTCAGTACGTGGAGCCGCCTTCCATTTTAAACATCCTAAAATGATAAGTAATTCTCCAGTGGCTTATGTAGAGTCTTGCTATGGTGCCCAGGCTGACTCTGAACTTTCTGGCTCTTACCAGCCTCCTGCCTCAGCTTCTCCAATAGCTGGGACAACAGGAATATAGCGCTGAACTCCTGTAGAAGTCACATATATGTTTTGTAAGCAATATCATCAAATGCTTAGTGCTGAATGCCACCCAAATGATACCCCTGGCCTTTACTGGTCCTGTCAGTTGAAACTGTGAGCTAAGAAGATAAATAAGTATCAGTATGGCTACTTTGTCAGAGAAGCTTAGCACTGAAAAAAAAAAAGTGGAATTTTTCTACATAATACATTGGAAGCCCATTAAAGAAATATCATATTATTTCATATAATATATGAAATTTATGTTACAGTTTCTTAGGGAAAAATATACAACCCCAATTGAAGCTTTGATAACTATGGTTAAACTCAGAATCAGGTCAACAAACTTGACCTCTTAATTTTACATGATTATTATAAGTTGGATTCAGGTGTCTTTATCTATAAACCCAGCGCTCAGATAGCAATTAAGAGTTGTGATGACATGTAAAAATCTCTTTCCAAAACCACCCGTGTCCCCTACTTCGCTGTCTTAATGAACCGCTTTCAATAACTTGCAGAGCAGCAGCTCTGAAACTGAACCCATGTCTCTTGGTCTTAGTAGAAATTCACTGACGTGTGCCAGTGCTCTCTTTCTGTGGTACTAGATATAAGAAAGATACCGGTGTCTTTCCTGAGACCAGATGCCCTCTCCCTTCTCTTGTAAGAGTTACTGGTACCATGATTCAGTGTCCTACGGTCAGGGTGGAGGGCTGAACATCTGAGAAGGCCCGTGTGTCCGTCTTCCTGTGAGCTGCAGCCCATATCGGTCAGGTTAGAGGGGCCTGTGTCTTATCACACTACTGGGCAATGTGGTCGCTCCTGACCAGACAACTCTACTGACTGATTCTTCTCCAAGGACAAATCAAGATCCAGGCTCCTACCACCTGACAGCTTCCTTCCTCTGGATTCCCGCAACTCTTTCCACTCCTGCAGAGACTTGAGGTAGAGATCGGACATGGTCTGGAAGAGATTAGTAGGCCTGGAAGCAAGGGTAGCTTTTCTAGCCTCATTGAGCTGGACAGAGCTGTTGCGTGGCTGTAGTTAGTGTCATCTGACTGCAGGGGAAGCTGAGAAATATGGTCTAGATGAACTTTAAGAGGAAAGGGAGTCAGTTGGTGAGCTAGTCCTACTCTGTTCCGGGTTCATTTCTAGTTTAACACCACAAAGGATTGGGGATGTATCTCAGGGATAGAACACATGTTTCACAGACACAAAACCTTGCATTCAATCCCAATACCACCGAAAGAAAAAATTACAATACTAATAGACATACCACAAAGGCTATCCAACCCGTTATTATGTTGTAAAGTAGTATAGTCTCTGATATCACTTGAAATCCGTGAATATTTGGAATAAATGGGACTTTATTTTATAAATCATTTCTGTTCCTGTACTTTAAGCATAATCAGAAATATCAGTGTGTGGTTCATGTTATACAAAAGAAGCATTCACTAAGTTGATGAGAAAGTCTATGAAGGATAAATATAAAATTTTGAGAACGAAAGTCTGAATAAATATGTGTGTTATCCAGCCATCCTGAGAGAGGAAAAAATGCACCTCTATTGTAGATACCTAATGACTAAGGATTTCAGAGAGTCTCTAAAGTAGTACAGGTTTTACATAGCATACTATAAAATAATTCAGTGGCTAAGAGCATAATGATAATCATTAGTGTTTCTTCAAATATCTCATATATTTCTCAACATTCAAATAATTCTGGAAAGTCTTCTTCTAGCTCACACAAGCTTCCTCAGAGTTGAAGCCAGCGCACAAAAACCTTCCCAGCCTAGACAGAATGAATGGTAGGAACTGAGGTTTGAAGTTTCAGATGGTTGATCAATCTAATCCAAAGCTGAAGATATTCTAGAAAAGTACCCAATAATTTGTATATCTATCTCATCTTAAGTGAGTTTCACTTTTGGAAAAACTCCTGATGATTCTGCCTTTTCTAATAGCATATGCACAGCTCATCAGTTGTGTGTAAGATAGACTTTGGGCTTAGTTCATAAAAAATCAGGCCATAGTGAGCGTAAGGATTCTCAGGGTTCACTGATTCGAACCCCGTCCTTTGTGTGCCGTGCAGCAGCCTTGGCAATTACGTGAAAACAGACAACTGAGGGTTAAACAGCCCATGGTGAGACAGCAGGAGAGTCTGTGCACTGTCATCACCAAAGGCAGTAGTACTGTGTACTAGATTCTCACCTCCAATACCTAAGGAATTTCTTACTACCCCACTTACTAATTTCTCAGTTTGAACTTGGAACTTAAGGCGACTGTGCCTGTTCCATGTTTACGCACCTGCGAAATATAAATCTCTGGGTAAATGTTTGTGGCATCGACCTCAAGATGGCTTTCCCAGTTCTGGCTACAGGTTTCTCTGCCCAGTCTCCAGACAGCCAGGCTTCCAGGATGTGCTTTGAGGCTTCCGGCCACTAGAGGGCAGAAAACGCTTTGCAAAGGGATAAGCAGCGCCTCCAGATGTGTTTCCTATTAAACATCCCAGGAATAAAAAAAAAAAAAAAAAAAAAAAACTGGTCATATGAAAGTCAAAAGCGACCCAGAGTCTAAGTTCTTCAGAAAATCCGTGGAATTTTTCTCCTTTACTCTCAAGTATCTTTGTTTCTGTTTCTGTTTTTGTTTTTGTTTTTTTGCTTGGTTGGTTGGTTGGTTGGTTGGTTGGTTGGTTGGTTGGTTGGTTGGTTGGTTGGCTGGTTGGTTTTGGTGTTTTGTTGTTGATGGTGGTGGTGGGGTTTTGTTTGTTTGGTTGGTTGGTTTTTTTTTTTTTTTGGTTTTTGTTTTTTTTTGGATGAGTTAGAGTCAACGTGATTCATTTGAACTTTCAAAGTCTGTGTTCCCTTTTCTACCCAAACCCTCCCAGTATAGTCCCATAAAATGCCCCCTAAAACACTCCCTACACAGAAACCCCATAAAGTCACAGAGGTGGCACACTTGGGTTATGAGGCATCCAAATGGCCTCCTAGTGATGTTTTGCTTTGTTTTTCTTTAGCCTTTTGGTGAAAGATAGTTTGTCTTCCCAAAGCCACTAGAGATCCTAATACCTCCTCCACTTCATGTGTAACCAACTAAGATCTCCCAGTCCACAGTTTTTTATTGAGCAAAATAGTTGATTCAAATTTGTAATTCTGTTTTAGTTGACGGTTCTTTCTTCTTTCTCCTTGTGTGAACTCACAGTCCCTTCCAGCGTGAGTGGAGTCACGGTCAACAATTCCGGCCGTAATGATTACCTCAGTGTTTCCTGGCTGCCAGCTCCTGGAGATGTGGATAACTACGTGGTGACCCTCTCCCACGATGGCAAGGTGGTTCAGTCCCTCATCATTGCCAAGTCTGTCAGCGAGTGTTCTTTCAGCTCCCTCGCCCCAGGCCGCCTCTACAATGTGACCGTAACCACCAGGAGTGGCAGTTACGCCAGTCACTCCTTCAGCGAAGAACGGACAGGTAAGGATATGACGTCACAGGGCTCTCAGAAACAGGTCAGCTGTGTGACTCTAAGCATCTCGGACCTGCAGTGGTCCTGGATAAAAGGTCTCCAACATCACAAAATTGCTCTGTAGTCTTCCTATTTTAGCTGGAAAATATATATATGAGCAGATGTTACATTTTCAGGAACACTGCCCTAGCTTTTATAACTAGAATTTATATTATATCTAAACAGGACAACAATTATTGATTTGTAGGGAGTGTTCTTTGGTTACTAGAACATGGGTTCATATATACTAAACACTTAATCCTTACATAGTCCTTTCTGAGATAGTCATTATTATTCCCATCTTACAGATGAGGAAACCAAGTGTCAAGGTTAAGTAAAATTTTGTCCAACTGTTATTATTGTTGAGTTGCCAGGAACTTTTAGAACTTGGGCTTAAACTTAGGTTCACCCCAGAACCTACCAAGCTCTTGACTCCATAGTCTTACCTGAAATACGTGCCTCCTCTGCACACAAGGTAAAAATGGTACCCTTTGTAGTTCCTAGACAAGGCAGCAAAATTCTTAGCAGATGAATGTCAGGTCTTTAATATGCTGGAAGAAACAAAATATAGACAGCCACCATTTTTCCGGATGTATTCACACTTTCTGGGGCTTACATCTGAATTCTGCTTAAGGTTGGCATCAATATTTTGTCAAGTCTTCTCCACGGGACTCTGAAACTGTTCTTCTCCAATGATCATCTGGGATGGTGACATCACCCTGTTAGTGAGCCAAGATGCTGGGGCTGAGTAGGAACTTGCTACCTTCCAGGTAGATGAATAATCAGAGTCAAGGGTTTCCACCGGATTACCCGTAGGGAAACTCTAGAAACACGGTAACCCATGAAGTTGTAAGGAGTAAGAACGGGTCAGCAATTTCTTTTTATGCTTCCTTTCAGTGTCTTTTGATTATGTGTGCCTTTGCATGGCTATATGCATGTGAGCGCAGGTGCTCACTGAAATCTAGAAGAGGGTGTCCCATTCCCTAGAGCTGGAGTTTGGGGTGGTTCTGAGCCAGCTGCTGTGGGTACTGAGGACCAAGCTCAGGTCCTCTGTGAGAACACTGAGCACTCTTGACCTCTTAGCCATCATTGTAGCCCCTGGGTCTTTGAGGAGGAAGTACCTGGCTTTCTAGTTCACAGGCCTTGTGCCTCCTGTCCCCAACTAAGAGCCACCTGTTGGCCTTGTTACAGAATGCTAGCATCGAAGTGGTCCTTCTGCCTTCTCATTTGGAGACCATGAAAATCCCAGAAACGAAGTGTGGCTTTTCCAAGGTCACGTGTCTGAACTGTGGCGAAGTTCAGCCATTACCTCAGACCAAACTTAGAAGCACTAATCAGGAACAGAGATTTTTCTCTACCGTAAAATAATCTAAAGTATAATTATACCGATAATTACAACTGTGACTTAGACCAGAAAAGCCAATTATCACTCCCGGAGTAATCTTACATCGGAGCAACATTATCAATCAACTCATGGCCTAAAACTGACTGGGAATGAAGGCTATTGTAGCCTAACTACCAATCTGCGACTTCCGGTTCACCCACCTCACTGCCATTCTCTCTGAAAATGACTCCAGCATTGCAAGGCCGCTGCTAAGATCTTCTCAAATGTGATAACTATGCTATTTTTTCCTCAGCCCAGCCTCTTTACTCTCTCAACAGCATGAACTTGATCTGGTGTGTGACTGACAGAGGCCAATGACTCTAACAGGAGTCTCCTATCTGAGTTGCTGTCAGACTGGTTTGGGCTGACTGTCTTAATGCTCTTTAACTTTCCCAAAGCTCTTCTCCGTTTGGGCAAACAAACCAATGTTTCTAATCCCATGTCACGTCCTCTCGCCAGGCACTGAAGCAGTCCTCACAAGCGGCTTCCAGTTCCACCTGGAGAGCCCTTTATTGACTTAGCACCACGCTCAGCTACTTCTTCTTCCTGTAGTAATTGCTTTGCCTTCAGTAAATTGCCAAGATCGCCGGCCGTCCTTAGTCCGTGCATACAGTGTCATTTCAGAATGTCTCATCCCTGCAGTGGCTAAATGCTAACAGAACTGTAATTGGTTTCAGGTGAAGCCCTGTCATTGTTCCAGACCTTTGGTGTGCTATGTTCTAAAATAAAATTGATCAGTAAATATAATCCACCCGAAGATATTAATACAACCTGTGTAAAAGCATCATGAAAAAATAGAGTATAAAGTGCCAAAATGATGGAATTTCTGGCTCCTCTATGATTTGGGAGAAAGAAAAAGAAAAGGACATGGGTTTGGCATATGCCAGAGCAGACTTCCTATGACGTAAACCAAACTCCCACAGTCCTAGAGGTGTTCAAAAAAGCTAAAAAAGACAGCTAATTGGAAGGGAGGCTCGGTGCTCTGGGTCAAGCATGGGCCCCTTGTCCATGCCCCTTCCTGTGAATATCCAGGCCTGGTTCTAGTCAAATAAAAACAGATACGGAGCTAGGAGATGGCTCAGTCAGCAAAATGACTGCCACACAAGCATGGGGACCTGAGTGTGGGTCTCCAGCACCCACATTAAAGCCCAGCGTGGTGCTGTGGCAAGGAAGGTTGCTTGTTCATCCCAGCCTCCTGGCTAACTTAGCCCCAAAATAACCACACAGAAACTGTATTAATTAAAACACTGCTTGGCCCATTAGCTCTAGCTTCTTATTTGCTAAGTCTTATATCTCAGTTTAACCCATTTCCGTTAATCTGTGTATCGCCATGTGGCAGTGGCTTACCAGGAAAGAATCAGCATGTGTGTCTCTGGCACCTCCATGGCGGCTCTCTCCTTGACTCTGCTTTTTTCCTCCCAGAATCCAGTTCTGTCTTTCCTGCATACCTAAGTTCTATCCTATCAACTAGGCCAAGGCAGTTTTTTTATTCATTAAACAATGAAAGCAACACACAAACAGAAACCTCCTACACTATGGTACCACACATCTGTGATGGTAGAACGTTGGACAGAGAAGGCAGATAGGAGCCAATTGGTCGGCCTACCTAGTCAGACTGTCAAGTTTTAGGTCCAGTGAGTGACCCTCTCTCAAAAAGTAAGATGGAAAACAAGGAAGATGTCAGTCTCTAGCCTCTACATTTGTTTGAGCACACACACGTACGTGCACGCGCGCGCGCACACACACACGTACATGCAATACACCATGTAGATACACTCCACACATAGGCAGGAGAGAGAAAACTTATTATTTATTTTTGAATCAAAATTCAGTCCTAAATTGAAAGCCAGACCATCCTTTAATGTTAGAATTGTTTTATTTTGCAGTGTTCCTAGTAAAAGGCAATTTCCTACTCATGAAGAAGGAAAACATGGGCACATGGAATCATTTGTTTATATATCTATTGGAAAGAGGCTCAGGTTTGCAAAACAGCATTAGTCATAATTCTTGCTTCAAAAAAAGCACACATCAGTTGACACTTTGATTTTTCTAGGCATCTAACTAGTGATTTTTATGAATTTAAAATGGCATGAGAAACTGCTGCCTAAAATAAAAGCTAGCTAGGATTTTGACAGTAATCTGTGTCCAATCACATGGTTCGGGCCTGACTAATCCATCCCACGATAGCCAATGTCCTGACTCATTGTGCTCACCTTTTCCTTGCATAGCTTTACTTATGTACGGTCCTAGCTTAATAAGTCCTTTCATTTCTTAGCTGTTTTGACATATGAAGGCATTTGATGTATGTAAGAAGTATGTCATCTTTCAGGTACTTGAATTTCTGAAGTTATCATTATGTTGCTTAGATTCGCTCACAGTTCATATTTTTATAATAAAAGCAAGATACTCAAATGTCTGTGTTTCAAGTGAATAAGAAATTAATTATGAGAACTGTGTGATAGTTCACTGTGTACACACAACAGTTCATTGTGTGACCTCTATGGAAGGACGTGAAAAGCATCTTCTCCCATAGCTGTCTGGGTCGGGTTTTCAGTTTTGCTGAAGGAATACAGAATTGGGGTTTAGGTTTGATTTCTTTCATCACTAGTGTCTCAGAACATCTCTTTATATATGTACTCATATGTGTTTCCTTTTCTTCTATTTCTGTTTTGAGTTTTTTTTTATACTTTTCTTGTAAACGTGAGTCACCAATATATGCTGTGGTCATTAATATGTACTCCATCCTTCATATTAGACACTAGTTATCATTTTAATGTTCCATCTTATAAGAGACATTCTGTTTGTTATTTATTAGATTAAAATGCATTCAAGAGGTTTTGCTGAAAGGTCACTTAACGTAACACAACTTTATTTCCCCTTTGTGATGTATAAGTCTGAGATTTTTCTTTTCAATGCACAGAATAAAAACTAGCTTTGTTTTATTGTCTCAGGGTGTTATCTGTGATCAACGGCTCTCCCAGAACCACTGAAGCTTTCATTGTTCTCTTTTCCAGTACCAGACAAGGTCCAGGGAATCAGCGTTAGCAACTCTGCCAGGAGTGACTACTTAAAGGTGTCCTGGGTACATGCCACTGGAGACTTCGATCACTATGAAGTCACCATCAAAAACAAAAACAGCTTCACTCAAACCAAAAGCATTCCCAAGTCAGAAAACGAGTGTGTATTTGTTCAACTCGTCCCTGGACGCCTGTACAGTGTCACCGTCAGTACCAAAAGTGGACAGTATGAAGCTAGTGAACAAGGGAATGGGAGAACGAGTAAGTGGAAGGGGTACAGAAGTGTGGGTGACCAGACTAGGAGGTCACTGAATAAGTTCATGGAAACCCTGAGTTCTCTCTACTTCCTGACCACTCAACTATAGTCCCGATAGCTCTCACCTCAGGCTTACATCACTCAGCCAAGCAATAAACTATCATTACGTCATTCAGCCAGATAATGGCCTACCATTACATCACTCAACCAACCAATGAACGACCATTACATTACTCAGCCAACCAATGGCCTACCGTTACATCACTCAGCCAACCAATGAACTACCATTACATCACTCAGCCAACCAATGAACTACCATTACATCACTCAGCCAACCAATGGCCTACTGTTACATCACTCAACCAGGCAATGGCCTGCCATCACATCACTCAGCCAGGCAATGGCCTGCCATTTCAGAATATTGGTAGATCAAAATCAAGCACAGTGAGGGAGGGAGAAAAACGTGTCTCATTTTTCTTTCCTGTCTCCTTGCATTAAGGCATAAAATTATAGACATCTTGTTTTATCTTCTGATTGAGATCATAATTCATTTTATAATTATATTCTACCAACATGTAGCATATGAGATTTATGTCAGGGGGAAAAAAATCACAACCTAAGTAGTTGCTTTCAATTTTTCTTGTTTAATTATGCATGAAGTAACTCAAGGTTTTTCAGGGAGTGAGAGATGTTTGGCAGATCCTTGAGTGTGAGTCATAGATTGTGTAGGTAAACTTGATCAGCCGCGTTCCTGAAATATCTTCCCATTTTTCTCCCCAGTCCCAGAGCCTGTGAAGAACCTCACACTTCGCAACCGGAGCACTGAGGACCTCCATGTGACCTGGTCACTGGCTGATGGGGACGTTGACCAGTATGAGGTCCAGCTGCTCTTCAATGATATGAAGGTCTTTCCTCCTATTCACCTTGTGAACACCGCAACTGAGTATCAGTTCACTGCGCTCACACCAGGGCGCCATTACAAAATCCTTGTCCTGACCATCAGTGGCGACGTTCAGCAGTCGGCCTTCATTGAGGGCCTCACGGGTAATTGGAAGTACTGTTCTTCAGACTGAATGGATGCAGTGATGTATGTAAGGGGTTGGATAATGCAGGTATTTATGTTAAGACTTGGAGACATGAGGGATTGTAAGAAGCATGAAGTTGTCCTGATAGTGACAATGACATTGTCAAGGCGGGATTAACAAAAGTGCATTATGGTATGGAGGTGACAAGGACCCTTTGAGAGAAATAAACACCAAAAGGGCGTGCCTAGTTGGGTCTTTTGGAATGTACATATTATATTATATATTTAATAAATAACTCTGCTGTTGGGGCATCTGTTCTTTGGAATTCTTTTAGGAGCTACCTAATAAGCTATCACACTTATTTAATAATATAAGTTGACAGCTTATTGGGGGTCAGTACCACAGCAAAATATATTCTGCCCAGACTTCATAAGCCAACGACTCGTTACTATTATCACCACTGATAGGTTTTCCTTATGAAGAAAGTTACAGAGGTTAAGTACTTTGCCTATTATCGCATAGCTAATAAAGAAAAAAACCAAGACTTGGTTAGAGACGATCAACTACCCCTCAATATATGGCTGGCTAGTGTTTTTTCTTCTCTCATTGGCCTGATCTCCCTCTGAACTTTCTCCCCTTAACTTCTGTTCTGGCAGAAGAGTAGGGGGAAGAGGGGAGAAAAGCAAATTTGTATTTCTTTCTCCACATGCATTCTTTCAGTAAATGATAAATGATTTTAAAAACCTGGCCTCAGGAGGCGCTAGGGAGAGAGCTCAAGGCTTTGCACACTAGGCAAGTACAGTAGTGGTGAGCCACATCCCCAGCCCAGCTTGGAAACTTTGGGTGAATATCCCCACGGTTCATTCATTTATTTTCTTTTTCAGTTCCCAGTACTGTCAAAAATATTCACATTTCTGCCAACGGAGCCACGGATCGATTGGTGGTAACCTGGACCCCTGGTGGTGGGGATGTTGACTCTTATGTGGTGTCAGCGTTCAGACAGAATGAGAAGGTTCAGTCTCAGAGCATCCCGAAGCACATCTCAGAGCACACGTTCCACAGCCTGGAACCCGGGGCCAAGTACAGGATCGCCGTTGCTTCTGTTAGTGGGTCCCTGAGCAACCAGATTGACGCACATGGGCAGACGGGTGAGCTCTAGCTGGTGAAGGCCCCGATGCGAGAGGGCTCTCTGGTTCTCCGCAGTGGACCAGTGAATGGATAGACTTAGCAAAATGGTGAAAATCTAATTTAAAACTAAGTATGTACATTTTCTGACAGTTTTATGAGTATTTCTTGTCTTTATATTTTTTTTGTTTTAATAGAGTTTTTAGTTAAATGTGATTAGGGGAAATGTACACTTGCTAAAAATTTATTTCAGATTTTATTTATAAACAGAAGTCTTCAGAAGTATGCACTTTTCAAAATTTGATTTTTTTTCACAAATTATTTTTAAGAAAGGATAGCATAGTTTTGTGCACCTTGGTTTTACAAATTTTTCCTCGATTGACTATTTTACCCTAAATGCCACGTGGAGCCAGAGTTTTCTAGCTTCTCTTGTTTCTTTGCAGTTCCCGCGCCTGTCCAGGGAGTCGCTGCAGACAATGCCTACAGCAGTAACTCCTTAACGGTAAGCTGGCAGAAAGCTGCTGGTGTGGCGGAAAGATACGATGTCCTGCTTCTCAATGAGAATGGGCTTCTCCTGAGCAACACATCAGAACCGGCCACCGCTAAGCAGCACAAATTTGAAGACCTAACGCCAGGCAAGAAATACAAGCTGCACATCCTAACTGTCAGTGGAGGCCTCTTTAGCAAGGAAGCCCAGGCTGAAGGCCGAACAGGTAATTAAAACAATGTCATGTCTTGGACCAGCTATCTCCTTGTCTACCATAGGGTAGACGCTGTAAGGTGAGAGACAGGTGATGCTGGAAAAAGACGTAAAGCTCTTGACACTGTAGTCGTACCCATTCTGACGTCACACTTCCACACCAGCCAGTCAGTCCCCAAACCTCAGTGTACCACGCTCCCATTCTGATTTATCGTTAAAAACTGCGCTAACTAGTTGACCATTGCCGAAGCTGACTCTGCTATAGACTCGGTTGTTTGCAGCAGTGCAAATGTATTAGCATATAGTCCTCAAAAAGTCAGAAGCTTGGATTAAAATAAGATGTCAGGTGATGACAAAACACTTTCTAGGTTCCTGTTTCTTTCTCCTTCTGCTCCCCGCCCCAACTTTTTGAGGACTCCCCTTCCAGGACTTCAAGTGGGCATCACAGAGCAGTACCATGGTTCCCTACCACGTCTCCTCTCTCAGCCAGCTCTATGGGGACCCAGTGCTGAAGTTTTCTGCATCTGTGTTTCTCTGCTGCTTCCTCATCTGTGGCCAGTCTCTTGGGAGCCCCTCCAACCAGCCAGAAAGAAGTAAAATCAGCTCTTCTCAAACCGGTCCAAAAATCGGAAGCAGAGAGAATTCTTCCAAAAGCATTTTGCAAGGGCAGTGCTATGTTGATACCAAACCCAGATAAGGAGAAAACAAAAACAACAACAAAAAAAGAAGATTGTAGACTGATATCTCTAATGAACACAGCAAAGCTGCAACAAGTCTCACCCAAGAAGAACCAACAAACCGTTCATCATAATCAGAGGGTTTGCCTTGTGGATGCTAGGACCGTTCTACATGCAAATCTGCTTACAATACAGAAAAGGCATCCAATGTTATCCAACCTCTGTTCATGATTTTTAAAAAGTGGGCAATTGGATCTAGGAGCATAATGAAAGCCATACATAAGGAACACTTGGCCAACATCATACTGAATGAGAAGAAAGCAGAACTTTCCCCTAAGATCTAGAACTGTGGTTCTCACCCTTCCTAAGGCCATGACCCTTTAATAAAGTTCCTCATATTACAATGACCCCCCTAGCCAGACAATCATTTTTGTGGCTACTTCATAACTGTAATTTTGCTACTGTTAAGAATTGTAATGTAGCCGGGCAGTGGTGGCGCATGCCTTTAATCTCAGCACTCGGGAGGCAGAGACAGGCAGATCTCTGTGAGTTCGAGGCCAGCCTGGTCTACAAGAGCTAGTTCCAGGACAGGAACCAAAAAGCTACGGAGAAACCCTGTCTCGGAAAAAAAAAAAAAAAAAAGAATTGTAATGTAAATGCCTGTGTTTTCTGATGGTCTTAGGTGACCCCTGTGAAAAGGTCATTCAGCCCTCAAAAAGGGTCGAGATCAACCACAAGACAGATATCTAGTCCCACTACCTCATATGACATAGTACCAGAAGTCTTACTCAGACCTAGTTAGCAAGATAAAGAAAGGAAAAGCAAAACCACACAAGCAGGATGAAAGTTGTTAAATTATCACTATTTGTGGATATATGATTTTACCTATTAACAAAACCCTGTAGAGTCCACCGAAGACAGAACTGATAAACCATTCAGTAAAATTGCAGGATGCAAAGTCAGCATACAAAAACAAAAATCAAAACGTTTTAGTGCATCATAGCAAAACTCCTAGGAAGGAAATTGAGAACAGAATGCTATTTATAATAGTTACAAAGAAAACAGAGTACTTAGAATTTGCCTAAGAGAGTGAATCTTCTCTACAATGACAATTACAAATCTCTGGTAAAAGAAATGGAAAAGGAAACGGGAACACAAAATTGGAAAGAGCTCCCACCCTAGTGGTGTATAAAGAAGAACATGACTGAAATATCCATCCACCTAACGTGACTTAGAGCTTCAGTTCAGCACCCATCAAAATACCAATGATATGTATGTCTCATAGAACTAGAAACACATTCTAAAATTAATACAGAACCACAACAGACAGGAAACTAGCTAAAAAAAATTCTTGAGTGGAAAGAGCAAAGCTAAAAGTATAATACTATCTGATTTTAAAATACGCTATAAAGCTCTAGTGAGTATATCCTGTTGTCCTGTGTCGCGGAGACCCTGCTGCAAGACCAGTCCCCTCATTCTCTCTAGCAGTTCTTAGATGGGGTAAATGTTTGGGTAGGCCAACTCAGAGCTTGTCTGGAGCACAAACCTATCAAAATCAGAAATAGAAATGTCAGTTGGGGCTGTCAACAAGACCTCTCAGGGAAGCCTATACTGGGAGGCTGCTGTTCACATCTGTTGAAAGACAGCACCTTAACTCAGAGCTGATGTGTTTTGGAGTTGAATGTGTCCACCAAGGTGTTGATCCTGGACTGGGTCAGGGACGTGCCAAATGCCGACTCATTCTCGCCCCTTGGCTCTTGCAGTCCCAGCAGCTGTCACCAATCTGAAGATCACGGAGAACTCCACTAGACACCTGTCCTTCAGCTGGACGGCCTCGGAGGGTGAGCTCAGCTGGTACAACATCTTTCTGTACAACCCAGACAAAACTCTTCAGGAAAGAGCTCAGGTTGACCCGCTGGTCCAGAGCTTCTCTTTCCAGAACTTGTTGCAAGGCCGAATGTACAAACTGGTGATTGTTACTCACAGTGGGGAGCTGTCCAATGAGTCCTTCATATTTGGCAGAACAGGTAAGACCCAGGCAGTAATAGCTTGGGAGGGAGGTGTCACGGTATCTCACGGTATCTACTGGCTCAGCCTTGATTTGTTCTTCCTTCCTTATTCAGTCCAGAGTGAAAGCTTATATGAATATATGACCTTGAAACTTTGACCCTCACTCAGACTAGGCATGAGTTGTGTCTACTTAGTCTACTGGCTTCTGTTGCTTTGCCTCTGTTTATTTGTTGCATGGAGTTTGTGAAAAATGAACCGACTTCCTCTACTTGCCAGTAAACCATTGAGAAGAGGGCCGTAATCTCTCCTGATTCTAGTCAATCTATGTCCTGCAACTCTCTGCAAGGAATAGATGGAAGGCAGAGTAGGTCACAGAAGGTCAGCTACAAATCACACACACACACACACACACGCATACACATACACACACACAGTGACCACAGTGTATTGGAAACATAGTCCTAGTTAAAATGAACAAACAAGGAAAATGGGAGACAAAAATCTCATTCGACTTCACCATCTTTCTAATTTGACACTACTTCTTCAGGGCTTTGAGGTGCCAGGCACATGACCGACTCCTAGAAAATGGCAATGATCAAGAAAGATTGGCTTTTGGACTTAGATAGCCCCCATGTTAGAGGAGAGAAGAGGGTCAGGGCAGCAGATTTTAAAGGGAGATGACCTTGAAAAATTCTGTGCAATGACAATGTGCAGACCATGGCTTAGTAGGACAGGACACTACTTGAAACAGGGACTTCAGCTGAGATCTGAAGGTGAGAGTAGTGTGAAGGTGATCCCCTAAGGACATTCAATGGAAATGTTCTTTGTGTCCACCAAAAGGACTAAAAGAGAGCTGTGATGAGCTCAGACCACAAATAACGTTGCCTAGATGTTAGCATTGTTAACAGTATACTTGGTCAGGGGGACCTGGACCATTAATACACAGATAACGGAAGATGCTCATATGCATAGTAGTGCCTGACTCAACCCCAACACTCGGGAGGCTGCGGAGGGAGCATTGTGGGTGTGAGCATTTGAGCTACATAATAAAATTCCACATTAGAGGGGGTGAAAGGACTCTCCAACAAATCATCTTTATCCAAAAAATTTTAAAAAAAATCTATGGAGTAGATAGCATTGAAACTTATTTACATATTTGTAGAAAAGACTCTGACCACTTCTTTTCCTAAATTGAGGTTGTGCCCATACAGATTTTGACAAGGAATAAAACGACAGAACTGAGAACCTAATGGCAAATGGAAGAGTAAAGAAACACAGAAGGTGGTTATGGGTAGTAGCTGCCAGAGAGGTGGGTCAGACTACGAGAAACTGACACCATTTTTCTGGGTCATGTGGAAGGTGACTGGCACATTGCTGCCTGATATTAATCAGGTCCTCAATATTTCCTTGGACCTGTTTATTGGGGTGCACGTAGACAGCATGAAGAATTGCCAACTGCTTTGATTCGTTTTAATCTGTACGCATAGCTACCCCACATGAGCCTCGCTGTGAGCAGGCTGACCCATCGGCAACAGCTGAATCCACAGTGCACGCAAGTGAATCGTGTGGCCGGCACAGCCCAGATTCTCACCTGTGGATCAGCATGGTTTTGCACCACTGTCTCAGGGTGATTTTTTTTTTCTCCTTTCAGTCCCAGCTGCCGTAAACCATCTCAAAGCATCCAATCGGAACATGACAGATAGCCTTTGGTTCAGCTGGAGTCCAGCCTCTGGGGACTTTGACTTCTACGAGTTGATTCTCTACAATCCCAATGGCACAAAGAAAGAGAACTGGAAAGACAAGGGCCTGACAGAGTGGCGCTTTCAAGGCCTCGTGCCTGGAAGGAAATACACCCTGTATGTGGTGACCCACAGTGGGGACCTCAGCAATAAAGTCACAGGGGAGGGCAGGACAGGTAAGAAGCCCAGTCGAGTACTGGTGAGGAGTGACTTCTAAAGATGTATTTCAATAATGATTTTAATATTAAGATGGCTGGGGGGGGGAATCAAGTACTTGCTGCTCAAGGAAGAGGAGTAAGTTTAAACCCGAGAACCCAAGTACAGTAGAGCTTAAGGAAGCATATCTGTAGTACTAGTGTCCTCCTAGAGGCAAGGTGTGGGTGGGGACATGGGAAGCTTGCAAGCCACACACCCTGGCATACACGGAGCAGACAACAAAGACACCCTGCCTCAGCCGAGTACAAAGACTAACACTCAATGTTGACCATCACACATGAACTATAGAATGTATGCATGCTCTTTCTCTCTCTATCTCTCTCTGTCTCTGTCTCTCTCTGTCTCTCTCTCTCTCACACACACATACACACACACACACACACATTCTTTGTCTCTCTCTCCCTCATGGGCATACATGTATGTCTGTACATAATGGACACACACAATGATAAAATAAAACCCATCCATCTCTGCTTTGTGTAAAAAGTACTAGGCTCTTGGTTATGCACTGTCACTCACATGCATGAAGCAAGGTAGATCACTGAGTGACTCAGCCTCAGTTTTCATATCTGAAGAACGAGGATAATAATAGAGATCACCACTGTGTCACTATGGGCTAGTCTCTCCTACATGCTGCTGTGCCTTGGGCATACACAGATAATACCTGTGTCCCGCCTTGGAGTCTGTCTTAGTTAGGGTTTCTATTGCTGTGAAGAGAGACCACAACCATGGCAACACTTATAAAAAATATATATTTAATTGGGGTAGCTTGCTTACAGTTCAGAAGTTCAGCCCATTATCATCATGGTGTAACATGGCGGCATGCAGGCAGACAGTGATGGAGAAGTAGCTAAGAGTTGTACATCTTGCAGGCAATAGGAAGTAGTCTCAGTGTAACACCAAGGGAAGCTTGAGCAAAAGAGACCTCAAAACGCACCCCCCACAGTGACATACTTCCTCCAGCAAGGCCACACCTACTCCAACAAAGTCACATCTCCTAATAGTGCCACTCCCTTCGGGGGCCATTTCCTTGCAAACCATCACATAATCAGTCTACAAGATATCTAAAATCAGACACAATTGTCTCTGAATCCCAGCCCTTTGCTTTCAAATCTGATGGAATACTTTCCCATACACATAACCCATTTGGGATACATTTACGTTCTGTGACATCCTGGTAAGGAAACTATGGTTATGAATATTTAAAGAAAAGACATATGTAATGCTATCTATATAGTGCCTTATACAAGGTAGCTACTATTAAAAAAGTTTCTGCATCTATTATTATCATGTTTTCTCTTCATACGTTAAAGTAGATCTGATGTCACTCAATGCTCTGAATCTATGTGCTATGTCATGAATTTGATTATGTGATTTTTTTTTCATTTTATTTTATGTATAGCCCCAAGTCCCCCCAGTCTTTTGTCATTTGCTGATGTTACAAACACTTCCTTGGCCATCACCTGGACGGGGCCCCCAGACTGGACAGACTACAATGACTTTGAGCTGCAGTGGTTCCCCAGAGATGCACTCACTGTCCTCAACCCCTACAGCAACAGGAAATCAGAAGGACGCATTGTGTATGGGCTTCACCCAGGGAGATTCTATCAATTCAGTGTCAAGACGGTCAGTGGGGATTCCTGGAAAACATACAGCAAACCAATTTCTGGATCTGTGAGGACAAGTATGGCTTGTTTTGCTTCTCTTGGCTTTCAGATGGGATGAGAGGATCATCTTACTCCAGTGGGGTTTGGGCTGAATCCATAGTCTCGTTTGAGATGGTTGGACTTGGATTCAGAGAGTGAGCATGCGTATTATCTCCTGTTCGGTAGAAAATAGAATGATAGAGTCCTTCTAAGTTTCTGTAGGCAAGACTGGAGGAAGGCGACAGGATCATGACTCCCTACAGTTACTTCCCAGCCTCCTCTTTAGCAGAGGTCACTTTTATTGACTAAGGACTCTGCCAGCCAATACGCTAGGCAGCTGTACGTGTTTCCACCATGAAAGCATTATAATAACTCTATGAAGTAGAGATTCTTATTTTCCTCACAGACAGGTGGGTGGTAGAGGTAGAAAAGTCACGTGTCCAAAAGTGTTGATAAGTAGACTTTGCATTCAGGCTGGGAGCTTCCCTTTTAACCCCTAAACTACCCTGCCCCACCTTCTGTTCCACCAGTTTCGGTGTGCTCACATGCATTTGTTTTCTCCAACCATATCAACGATTTTCTAAAGAGACAGTTCCATTCCTTTTCCTGGGTTTTTTTTTTTATTGTTGTATTGTTTTTGTTTGGGTTTGCAGTATGCAAGAGAGAACCCTTGGCCTTACTTGGGCTAGGCAAGTGCTACATCTCTACTGGCATTTCTAGCTATTTCTTTTGCCTTTGTATTTATTTGTCTATTTTTTGTGTGTGCTCTCATGGGTATGCATGTGTGTGCATGCCGCAGCACACATGGATGTGAAGGTCAGAGGGTAACTTGTGAAAGTCAGTTGTCTTCCTATAACATGTAGGTTCCAGGGATTGAACACAGGCCATTAGGTTTTGCGGCAAGTCCCTTTACCTGCTGAGCATCTCACTGGCCCCATTTTGACTTTAAACTTTTTCTGTTCGTTCATTAGTTCATTTGTTTGTTGTTTTTCAATACAAGGTTGTTCTGCGAAGCCCTGGCTGTACCGGAACTCACTCTGTAGACTAGGCTAGCCTCAAACTGAGAAATTCGCCTTCCTCTGCCTCCCAATTGCTGGGATTAAAGGCGAATGACACCATCACCTGGCTTAAACATTTTTTTCAAAGTGCAATCCAGTAGCCAGAAATTTTCCTTGATCCTTAAAAATATTTTCCCCCAAAAGCAATTCAATAAATTATGGGGACTGTTTGTGTATACCTCTGAGACAGTTCCCTCCAAAGGTGCTCGAAGAAGTAATTCCCCCACACTCCTGAGTTGTGTCTTTCCCCCTTTGCCCCTACAGAGCCAGACAAGATACAAAATCTGCATTGTCGTCCCCAGAACTCGACGGCCATCGCCTGTTCTTGGGTACCACCTGACTCCGACTTCGATGGTTATAACGTTGAGTGCCGAAAGATGGATACCCAAGAGATTGAGTTTTCCAGGAAACTGGAGAAAGAAAAATCTCTGCTCAACATCATGATGCTAGTGCCTCATAAGAGGTACTTAGTGTCCATCAAGGTGCAGTCAGCCGGTGTGACCAGTGAGGTGGTTGAAGACAGCACCATCACTATGATAGACCGTAAGTGTCCCCCAAAGGTCTGCGTGGGCCCTCCTGTCACCCAGGGTAGAGGGCTATGCCCCTCTCTTGGTCATCTCCATCCCTTTCATTCTACTGCACGCTGTCCCCGTGTGCACAGCCTAGGAGAAGAGAAGCAAATGGCTCCAGGAAAACAGAGACCTTTCTAGAGTAGACTTCTCCACTAGCAAACAAGTCAACATTAAAGCGCCCAAATGAGTTGGAATTGAAGTGCATTGCCTTGCCTGGTCTAGTTAGTTTATAACTAGTGGGGCTTTTAAACGATTTGGTGCTACCACCCGGGAGGAAATCCTGCGGAGGAGCCGCCTCTTCCATTATGCTTAACGTGATATCGCTAATTGTTTTCTCTGCCTGCTTCTGTTCAGCAAAGGAGGAGGATTTCCTCGTGGGTGGCTGTAATCGCACACTCTCTAGTGCACAAAGGCTGGGGTGACTACAGACCTTCACCCCCCTGACCTGTTCAGAGGGAGAAAGCAGCCTCACGACCCTGCTTGGCTCCTTCCCCACCTCTTATTCCAGGCCCTCCTCCGCCACCCCCGCATATTCGTGTGAATGAGAAGGAGGTGCTGATCAGCAAATCCTCCATCAACTTCACTGTCAACTGCAGCTGGTTCAGCGACACCAACGGAGCCGTGAAGTACTTCGCAGTGGTGGTGAGAGAGGCTGACGGTAAGTCGTGATGAGTTAATGAACCGAAGACACAGAATTGCTTCCTTAGAGGTCACGTGAGGGCTCCTTCAATGACAAAGTTGGGAGAGTGTAGAGAATTAAATTTTTAATACTCATTTCTCTCCCTGCTGGATCCAGGGAGATACAAGTAAAGCTGATTGGAGGTCCTTTGGCAACAAATCCTGTTATCTTTAGGCATACTGATTAAATGAGAAGAGAATAATAAAAATAACAATAACAGTAAACATTGACTTGAAGAGGGTTGCCCACACTTACAAGCTCAGCACTCAAGAAGCTGAGACAGGAGGACTCCTATGAGTTCAAGAGCATCCTATACTATGTAGCAAGACCTATCTCAAAAAATATAAACATCATTTTCAGAGCCATTATTATTTCCCAAGCACTGTTGGAAACACTTGAACAGCCCCTGAGCTACCTATCAATCTTGTTGGCTCCAATTTTTTTTTAATTCTGCCATTATGTAGCATTATATCTCAACTCTTTATCTCTCTCTGTCTCAAATGCCTATGACAGCCACCTACTCCCAAACTGTGCATCAACTCACAGAAATGCCCAAAAGCTTGCAAGAGAGAAAATCTGTTCATTTGAATTATCACCTCCTTTACTGAATTTTGTTTGCTTGATCTTACCGTTGCCTGTTTCCAGTGACAGGATTTTTTTTCTTTTCTTTTGTTTAATGTAGCCCAGTCCGGTCTTTCCTTCACTTCGTAGTCCAAGTTAACCTTAGACTCATGAGTCTCCTGCCTCAGTTTCCCCACTGCTTGGATCACAGACATATATTGCCACACCCAACTTTTATTTTTTAACAGTATTTTATTATCTTAGTTTTGTAGAACATGCAGGGACTTCCCAATTTCCACAGGTGGGACACATGCTATACAGTAGCTGTCACACCACTATACACAACTGAGTTGTCACCTTTAGACTTCACTGTGACACACTCTGTCACATTGCCCGTGGGGGTGCTGTGTTGGGGGAGGGGTGTGTGTGTCCAAGTATTCATTTGCTGTTCAGGACCTAAGGGTCAACTCTTTCAAATCGATCCCAGTGTGCACAGGGACTTCAGTCTGTTTCACTTCCCTTAATTTTCTCACAATTATTTAAGGTGTTGTTTATGAATTTTCTTAATCATCTCTGACAACATTTGAGCCGAGTGTGGGTAAAGAGGCGTTTTTAAACAGCACAGACACCAGAACGAATTCTAGACTAAATGGTATTTTCATTTCACTGGGTATTTAACAGTCTGTATTGTTTTGCATTCCATTTAGTTGTATGAAATTGGTTATGCATAATTAATTAGATAATTTCAAGGGTCACTGGTCCATCCCCAGTTTCCTCACACCCTGTAGTTGGAGACAAACGTGCGAGCCGCGAATAGTCTTTAATTAGACAGCCATGAAGATAACGTGTTTCCACATCACGTGCATCTAGGGCAGTGACCCAAAACTCACAACCATCAGGGAAGTCAGCCTTTGGCTCCACAGACAGGTAGGTTTCCAACACTGGTGTCCACAGACTTGCACGATGGCTCCTTGGTACCCAAAGAGAACAATCCATTCATATACACTCTTCCTAGAGGTGATATTTTTTTTCATTTCAAATATTGCCATCAAAATAATATCTCCATTTCAGAAAAGGTAAATTAATGACAAAACAGGAAGCAAGAAGTCATCTGTAGTCTGGGACTTAAGAACACTGGGGGCAGGGATTCGCCTTGCTAAGGGACTTGGCAGAAGGGATGTATAAAAGCAGAAACCCTTTGGAAAGTTAGCTTCAGGGTTTCTGCTGGGTCCTTGGGAAGAGGAAGAGAGAAGTGAAAGACCCCCAAGTCTCTGTCTGGAGCCTTTCTAGAATGTGTCCTGAGAATATAATACCAGGAGGACTCAGTTCTTGGAATTAATCTCTCCTGATCAATTCCGTCTCTATCCACAAATCTGAATCCCCAAGCACAGCATAAATGAAATACCAATAAATCAGGGGGAAAAAATCTAAGATATTCTCCTCGTGAGTGGATCTTATTAAACAAAGTCCTAGGTGCTGTGATAAACCCACTTCTGGAAAGATATCGAAGACAGAATCCCATCTTCATAGTATTTACCTTATTAAGTATGCTTTTTCTCTTTCCTCAAGCAACATCAAAACTAATTCACAGCATCCAAACAGGCCGGGTGGACAACAGACTGGATGGATAGCAGGTTGGGTGGACAGGAGGATGGGTGAACAAGGAGGGTATTCTGGGAAGTGCTCAGAGTGAGCAGACAAATTTGAGTCAGGACCAAATCGTATTCAAGATAAGAGAGCAGTAAGACAACTCTAGACATGCAGGTTGTCCTGGGGGACAACTGCTCTGCCTTGGGACATGATTTCCTTATCTCTTCTCTGTCTCCCAGGTCATTGGAGTTTCTTCAACTACAGTAAGTTTGGCAAGGTAGAGAGATTACTGAGTGACTTCTTGAGTTTCTTGAGATTCTTGAGTTGCCAGGCATTCAGAACTGTGGGACATGTTATTATGTGATGTAATTGATTGACTTGGTGGTCTAGAAAATCGAATGTGTATTGCATACCTATAAAAATTATTTTTATGTATATTAGAAGCCATAGTTTCATAGCATATTCTGAGATTGCCGAATCCTTATTAGGGTATAACCGAAGATAGTGGATAAACATGTAGCCTTAGAAACATGGCGCGGTGCGCGTGTGCACACACACTAGTTTTTAACTGTGTGTTTTCTCCTGTAGGTATGGATGAGCTGAAGCCAGAACAACAGCACCCTCTCCCTTCCTACCTGGAATACAGGCACAATGCCTCCATTAGAGTCTACCAGACCAATTACTTCGCCAGCAAGTGCGCTGAAAGCCCCGACAGCAGTTCTAAGAGCTTTAACATTAAGCTTGGAGCCGAGATGGACAGCCTTGGTGGTAAATGTGATCCCAGTCAGCAAAAGTTCTGTGATGGACCACTGAAGCCACACACTGCTTACAGGTTAGATGCATGGCCATCATTTGGCTGGGAGATGTATTACATTATGAGGTACTCAGGCAGCTGTGCAACATCAGTGCCTATGAACTCCTATAGACGAATAGCCTACACGGCAAGAGTACTCTATATTATATTAGAGAGAGTGATTTATAAAAGCTGAGCTCCTGCATCCACTCTCAGGTAATGTGCAAAGAGAGCTTTTTCAGCACTGTACAAAAGCTCCAGTACATTGTGTGAAACACTGGGGGTTTTAATAGATTATTCTTTTCTCCTGCAACTGCTTTAGCCTTTCTCAAGTAATATACGATGCTCGCCATTGTGAAAATATTCAGCGAGACTGAGTTTGGGGAGACCCAAACAATGCGAAGCTCCATCAGACACTTTTAATGAGACTGAAGCTATAATTACTAAGGTGTGCAAACATGAAAGTGCTCTATGGTCCAGACAGGGCTCTTGGAGAGAGCTCTGCCTAAATGAAAGCACCTGTTCCTCGCTCTGAGGTGGCGCATGAGTCTAGCAGCTGTTTGCTTTTAAGCCCCCAGAAAGCACAGCTGCAGCCAGCAGAACAAGCCTTCCTGCCCTAGGAATTTGTGGCATTCTTATTCTTCATTGTGTTTCCAAAAGCAAATAGAGTCACCCAGTCAGCATCCTCAAGGGAAAGAAAACCTAAGCTCCTGCCTTGGATGATAAGGCTACAGACATCCAAATTTATTATTTCCTCAGGGGATGGACCTTCTCTGTTGGGTGTTGTGGCAAGCCTGATAATCCAGGCAACACGGCAGCCAGTCAGGTTCTCTGTGAGTCAGTGTGTGTTCTGGTTGATCAGTGCCCAGCAAAGTCTTACTGACTCCTACCTATTTTGAGTCCCGCTTCTGAGACCAAGTAGAATTTTTTTTCTGTCCAAGATCGTAGTGTATCATCACACCTAAGAGGATTCTTTGCTTCCCCCGCCCCCATCAACCAAGGCAAGCAGATGGTTTTCCTAAAACAAAGGCTCCCTTTGGGCAAGAGCATCAGGTAACCACCAGGATCCCACACAAGTTTGCTATCACCTCTCAGGCAAGATAAGACCTCCAGAGTAAACATGAACAAGTCCAGGGATCTATATTTCAAAAAACCCATGGGTTTACATAAAGGAGATCAGTTATTAGACAGAGGAAGCAAGAAGCATAAATGGGATCAGAAACTAGGACCCTTCAGTCTCTGGAGGTGTCAGAGTGTCCTCAGTTCCTTTGTTATCTAGGTTCAAAGAACCTGAGCAAAATTATCCTGGGAACTGTTCCCCCATAAAATTGAAAGCCTTTCACGTAGGTGTGCTTCTTCATTGACTTAAAGAGAGAGAAGATGATGGGGTATAAAATCCCTCTCTGCCCAAAGACCTACAGTGTCTGCTTGGGTTCACAGACAGTACTAAATCTTATGATTTCAATTCTTTTCCATTTTACCTAAGCATTTATCATGTCCTGGTGTGGCCCTTAACAATTATGAAACTTGACACATTTCAGGTTCATTCTCAGCATAATATCTTTTCCCTAATTAAATCAGCAACATTCACATTTTAAACTAAAGGAAGTTTCTCTTTATTCTATGTGAACTGCTAGCGCTACTACTCTGCATTTGGGGAGTGTTACAACGTAAAGGTTAAGGTTTCTTTAACATAAGCACTGAGGTATTGTGACAATCTATCTGATAATAAAATGGCTCAAAAAGCTAGGCTTGGTGGAGCAAGCCTTTAGCACTAGCATTTGTGATGTAGAGGCAGGAGGACCAAGAATTCAAGGATACCCTGAGTTTTATTGCTGTGAGGAGACATCCTGACCAAGGCAACTCTTAGAAAGGAAGCTATTTAATTGGAGCTGGCTTACAGGTCAGAGGTTTAGTCCATTATCATCAAGGCAGGAAGCATGCACACAGGCAGACGTGATGCTGAGAGCTCCACATCTGGATTCTCAGGCAGCAGGAAGAGAGAGTGACATTGGGTCTGGCTTGAGCATTTGAAACTTTAAGCTCACCCCCAATGACACACTTCCTCCAACAAGATCACGCCTCCTAATAATGCTGCTTCCTATGAGCTTATGGCGGCCATTTTTATTCAAATCACCACACATGGGCTGTACAACAAATATAAACCCAAACTAGGAACATAAAACCCCATCTCTAAAAAGACAAAAACAAAACTAAACAAACAGATGGCTACCGAGTAACACTGCGGGGGGGTGGGGAGGGGCTGGGGAGATGGCTGTTGGTAAAGTGCTTGCCATACAAGAAGGAGGATCTAAGATTGATCCCCAGAACCTATATACAAAAGCTGGGTGGTATGGTTGTATGCTTGTGATCCCAGAACTGAAAATATGTCAATAAGAAATCTTTTCTAGAGTTCACTAGTAGACAGCCTAGCTGAATCTGCTCATCAATGGTATTCATTATCATCAGACACATTATATCTATAAACATGTTGTCTGACTTTCTGCATGGGATTGAAGTTTTCGGGGTGGTAAGAGTTTTGCTTTAGTCCTCTTATGATCCCTGGCTCCTAGAAAGTGACCTGCACACTGCAGGGGCTCAATAAGAATTTGATGACCAAATCAGTGAATGATTGCATGAATCCACGTCTGCCTGGTTTTATAGTTCATCTCACCCTGCACACAGAACAACCACCTACCAACCCTGTTTCCCCTTGAACTCAGTCTTCGGTCCATGCTGCTCTGCTCAGTCGCTAGTTAAATGAACGTGTTTTCTTTCAGAATCAGCATCCGGGCCTTTACGCAGTTATTTGACGAGGACTTGAAAGAATTCACAAAGCCCCTCTATTCAGATACATTTTTCTCATTGCCTATCACCACCAAGTCAGGTAAGTTCCTTTCCGTCCACGCATGCCTTCCCCAGCTACCATGTCATCTACAAGAGCCTTTAGTGGGGAGGATGGTGACTTTCCTGATGGTGGCTGGGTATTTATTTTCCCTTGGATTTTAATCTCCACGTGACCATGGATTGACATGGATTAGAGGGATCACACCAGTTCTACAGAAGAGATTGGAGGGAGATAAATCTTAAAAGAAGGAGGAAGCACATGATGTTTTTCCACTAAAAATGAAGTGTTAAGTGAATGAGAAACACCAGTACTAAGAGCTTACATGGCTCACAATGTATGCTAACCCAAAGAACTCTTTGCTGTAGGTTGGACAGAAAACTGAGAGGGTCAGGGGGCCAGACCAGAGCCATGACAGGTTTCTAATGGCCACTGCCAGGGACCAGATCTTCCTTCGGTTTACTGGAGGTGGCTGGAACTGAGCAAGTAGTTCTCGGGAAAGCCACAACTCAGGGGCAACCAATCAGCAGGCGCACCCCCAGCCTTCTGCTAGCTAAAACTAACCTTCCCTACCCTGCCGCTGGAAAGTCCTTAACCCCAACAGCCACCTGCCAATCCCGGGAACTTGTTGCTTAAACCCACCAATCAGCCCCCAGACTAATCTCTCCTTCCTAGAACTCCCCTAACCCTGCTTGAAAGGAGCCTGTGAGCTTCTCTGGAGGTGCTCATGCGCCACTTTGTCAGATGGGTAGACCCCAACATGTTGGTAATATCAATAAATGCTCTTGCTGACTGCATACATGACTGGCGGCCTTTCGTGGGACTTCTTGCGGACCTTAACAAAAATATGCATATGGGGCTGGTTCTCTGTAGCCACAGGTTCAATACTGTGTAGCCCAGAAAAAAAAATCAAGAAACAAATATGTTTGTGTCAATTATAAAGAAACTTTCTTTTCATGCCATTGTTCTTTAATATAGTCTACCACCAGCTGACACAGCATGCATATTGTATGGGTGTTGTCAGTTAATCCAGAGGTGTCCTACATCAAACAGAGGGTATGCGAGTTTATATGGAATAATACACCACCATTTAGGCATGGGTCATGAAAGCAATCGCCCGTAAACACTAGGGGCAAGTGTGCATGTAAAAAAAGTGGGGAAGAAAACACTAAGTATTAATTACGATATCCAAAAATAGAGGTTAAAGGTGATTTTTGTTTTCCTTCTGTTTGTTGTTTTCTTATACATTAAAGTCTTGTGTAGCACAATTAATAAAAATTGTCCCAGAGATCAAAATTGGGGTTCAACCTGAAGGTCAGTAAAGCAAAGCAGCCAGCCACTGGCTCTTACCTCTACCTCAGTCCAAAATAGCGATCCTGCCTCCAGGAATCTCAGAATGAGACTGTATGTGTGAGCTGTCTCCTCCTATTTTATAATCCTCTCTAGTTCTGGGATTAAAGGTGTGCACCACTACCGCCCGGTTTCTATGGCAACTAGTGTGGCTACTGGGATTAAAGGTGTGTGTCACCACTGCCTGGTCTGTAAGGCTGGTGGGTGTTGATCTTTTACTCTCTGAACTTCAAGGCAAGCTTTATTTATTAAAATACAAATGAAATATCACTGCACTCTTGGGCTGGTGAAATGGCTCAATAGGTAAAGTCACTTGCCTCCAAGCCTGACTGCCTGAGTTTGATCTCCCAGAACCCACATAGGAAAGGAGAGAACCAACTCTTGCAAGTTGTCCTCTGACCTCCACATTTATACCAGGGCACACCCATGCGCACACACATAAAAAATAAATGTAATTACAATTCTTTATTTTAAAAAATAAAAAAAGTTAATTTAGAGGTCAGTGTGTCATCACTCACCTGTAGTTCAGAGGCAGAGTTCTTGCCTAGTACATGGGAGGATCCCCCAAGTCCAATGCCCAGCAAAGTAACAATAGTAATTTTAAAAATTAAAATGTAAATTTGAAAGGCTTTGTATCAATGTTTGGAGGAAACCTGTGTAGCAAGTTTGGGGGACAGCATGGGTGGCCATGTTGAGTGACACTTGCCAGTCACCCCTTTGGAGCTGGTTTTGCACTCTATGGAGTACAGCTCCTGCAGTTATTGTCAGCTGCATTTTAAATGTAAGAACCTGTGGTACCAAGAGGTTAAGTAACTTGCTCAATCATCTTCAGCTGGTATTCAGGCATCTCCCATCTAAGCCTGCGTTCTCAGCACTGGCCTGTCTCTGATTTTCTCCACTGTCGTGAAAATTGCATGCCTCCCACGGTCTTGTTCTTTGACTCCATCACATTGCAGCTTTCTTGTCTGGTGTGCTGCAGGCTCAGACTTTTGGTCTGGGCATGCTGTGTTGGTCTCTCCTGCTGCGCGATAAAGGACGGTCCAACCTCACAGCCCTTCCTCTCTGTTTCTGGCAAATACGAGGATAACCTCCTTCATCCTGGGCCAAAGAAGGATCAGAAGCCAGCTAAGAGGATTTGGATGTGCCTGGCTGAAATTTACCGTTGAGCAGGGACTTTGCAAACACGATCCTTTCCGATTTGAACTATTATGTTGGAACGGAAAATTTATGTAGTTCAATAAAAGAAAACACTCAGAAAATATTCAAAGCAGAATCATAAATGCATTAAAGGAAAATGTTTGTGTTGATTGGATGAGTAATGTAAGTCAATATAAAATAAACAGATCTAATGTTTAAGAGTGAAGCTCCCAAAACTAAACAGGAAAAGCAAAATAGGAAGACTTTCCAAAGAAAAAACAGACCAATGAGTCATAGCACTGAGCACTTTCAAGTAAAGATGTATGAACTAAAGGGTCTACTGTGTGACTCACCGGGCCACATGACAGCTTCCGCAAAAAATCATCATCTTCCTCCTCCTCTCCCTTTTCCTCTTCTTCCTCCTCCTCCTCTTCTTCCTCCTCCTCTTCTTCTTTCTTCTCTTCTTCCTCTTCCTCCTCCTCCTCTTCTTCTTCCTCTTGTTTGGTTGATTGTTTTTGTTTTTGATGGTCTTTTTTTAGGTTTTGTTTTGTCTTAAGAGGAGAGGTTGCAAGGGCAGAGGGAGGAGGCAAGGGGATGGGGAGATGAGTGGGATCTGGATGCAAGATGTGAAATCCACAAAGAATTAATTAATGCAAAAAAGAGAATATATACATTATCCGCTCCCAGAGTTGATGAACTTTTACTCTAGAACCAACCTGCCTATAGCAGGATGTAGGCAGCTCTTTCACCTCAGCTGCCCACTCACGGCTTTGGGGACATCAATACCTCACTGAGGGCCTCTTGAACGGCACGAATGGCAATGGTACTTAGGAAGAAGCTCTCGTAGCTGTCAGATTGGTGCCTTACCACTAATCCTCTCTCCTTGTACTTGTCGTTTCCCTCTGGATTATCACAGAGCCCTTGTTTGGAGTTATTGAAGGTGTGAGCGCTGGCCTGTTTCTAATTGGCATGCTGGTGGCCCTCGTCGCCTTCTTCATCTGCAGACAGAAAACTAAGTAAGTGTGAAGAAGCCCTTAGCGATCAGGCTCGCAAGCGTAGAGAGACTGCTGAAAATGTCCTTTAGTCTGAAAGAGCAAACTAGTTTCATTTCTCCAGGTTAAATCACTGTAGTTTCCTTACTAAGAACAAAAGTCAAACTGAATCCAAGACTCATGCCTCTCCAGGTTTCCTACAAACCACTCATGCACCGGTCCTCATCAATGACGAGAGGCCATCAGATCTATTTAAATATGGAACAGAATCCTTTTGCACAGGCAAAACAGTTGGGATTCATAACCTCATGAAGACAGACTTTTCCAAACTGCCTGCATGCGTTTCTGAAACGCCCTAGAAAGTACGGCTGGCATGAACATTGTGGGATTTACCAGATATCCTAATTTCAGGAAGAACTAAAATGAATACATTCCAGAACGGAGCTCTTTTCTGTCACTGATTTTTTCTTTAAACCTTGTGTTCTCCCTTACAACCATATCTGGCATCTGAAGTTTTCTGGCTTAGGGGACTTTCTTAAGGAAAGTATATTGAGTGCGGGAAATGATTATGACCAAACATCGGGAGACATCTTTCCATTATTCTGGAGATAGGGTTCTGAGTGGGCAAGGTGACATTATATTGTTCCCATCTTTTCTTCCTCCCCCAAAGAGATATCAGATGAGTGCAGACTTCCATGGAATCTGAAAGTTTCACATTTGCACAAGTGTGCACAGCCTTACCATAAACGGGGGACATTGCACAAGCCAAGTAACGTAATTAGAATAAAGAAATCTGTGTCCTATGTTTCAGCCATGGCCGAGAAAGGCCATCTGCCCGCCTGAGCATTCACAGGGATGGGCCTTTGTCTGTCCACTTGAACCTGGGCCAGAAAGGGTAAGTGCCAAAGCTTCCTTTGCCCGGTTTACTGAAAAATGGTATTCTGTGAGATTTGCTAACAAGGCCCCTCTTTCTTTTTTGTCTATCTCACAGCAACCGGAAAACCTCTTGGTAAGAGAAAACGTATTAATTAATTCGCTTTTGAAATACAACTCAGCCTGGTGAGAGCATTTTCCCGTTCCTTCAGTAACTTTCTTCTCCTCTTGTTTTGTTTTGAATTACAGCCCCATAAAGATAAATCAGTTCGAAGGGCATTTCATGAAACTGCAGGCTGACTCCAACTACCTTCTGTCCAAGGAATATGAGGTACCGTGCAGGCCAGGGAAGACTCTGCACTCACCAGTAGTAGCATTCCCTCTTCAATGTGACTGTGAAGTCACAGTTGGGATGCCTCCTGTCTCAGGAGAACACTCCTGTGTCCGAGCCGGGCCCCTTGAACAGAATTCCACCTGTTCTCGGAGGCCGGTTTGAGTCGGAAACGCACGGCAAACTCAGTGCTTTCTGATCAGTGAGAAAGAGTGAACACATTTCAATGTGACGTTGTCCATTACTCAGCATGTCTTGGGGGGGGGGAGTAGTTTGGAAAAGAGTACTGGGGCTTTGCATATCAGTTTTGCTACATGCGCGTTGTGGAGTGTGGTATTTATAGTCTCTAAGCCGCATCTGTAGGATCGTATTAAGAGCACCTTTCGTGTAGCGTTGTGAAAAGGACCGGATCCCATGCATACGGAATGCCAGTGTTCCGTAAACTGTAACTCGGGTTACACTTCTTTATGTGTCTCCGGGGTTGTATGAGTTGCCTTGTTTTGTTTTATAATCTCAACTTGCAAACTTTTTCCTAAACCTAACAGGACTTAAAAGACGTGGGTCGAAACCAGTCATGTGACATTGCTCTCTTGCCTGAGAATAGAGGGAAAAATCGCTACAACAACATATTGCCATGTAAGTTTTGTGTTGGAAATTAGTGGCGCTATTACATAAAAACCATGTGCGTGGGTGCGTGTGTGTGCGTGTGTGCAGATTAGCTAGATATGCATACTCCCAGGCTCTAAAGACTTTAATAAGGAATGTCCCCAGTGCTTAGGTGCTTCTCTCACAAGGGTAATGGACATTTTAAACTCTGGTTCTGAGAGGCCCAGTTGGCATTTCTCTTTGCTGCTCTTACTCTTTCTCCTCGGAGGCTCAGAGCATGACCAAAGTTAAGAACAGGGCTCTGACTGACACACTTGGGTTCACCTCACAATCTTTAGTCAGCGATTTTTAAGACCAGCCTACCCTATCGGGCAGAGCCATCAAAGGCGGTTTTCCTGCTGATATTCATTCCAGAAGGGAAAGAGAGGTGGCCGCTGCATGGAGCAAGGGTGGTAATGTTGCAAAGGAAACCATAGATGGGGCTTCCCATTGTTTCCTGCATCCTTTGTTTATGTGCCACCTACGTCACATGCCCCGAGTCAGTTACCATGTCAGAGCCCCAACTATTAAACAGAGATAGGAACACTTCTCTCAGGGCTGATGTGGGGATCAGAGGTAAGGCAATCTAATACCACATTGCCCAAATGGGACTATCATCCCAGGTAGCATCAAATCTTTTAATCAATCTCCTTGCAGATGATACCTCAAGGGTGAAGCTGTCCAATGTAGACGATGACCCGTGCTCCGACTACATCAACGCCAGTTACATCCCCGTAAGTGAACTCCCGGGTCGTCATGCCCAGGATGAAGCTGATGATGGCTATGCAGGACATGCCTCGCCTTCTAAGCCGCTCCACTGTTCTCCCTAGAAACAAGTTGTGAGATTTAAAAGACCATGTCCACTTGCCATAAAACACAGCTTGCTCCTTTCGATCACTGTTTTTCACAACGGCCAAGGTCAGATGCAATTCTCACAAACCCAGGATGCATGTTCAAAGATTGTTTCCTTTCTGTGGCCCTGAGATAAGGAAGATTAGAGTTGCTGGAGGAAGACAGCCCCCATGGGTAAGGCCACCATGCCAAAAGGGCCAATCTCTTGCTACCTGGACTTTTGCAAGACACACATACACACTTCAAAGTTGTGCTAACTTCTGGGATCTGATACCGACTTACATCTTGCCAACCTCCCACATACACCAAAAGGGGGGGGGGCTTTAAAGGTAAAAAAAAAATACACCTAGACCTGATCTGAATTCCACTTCTGTCCCTGGCTGGCTCCGTGACAAAGTTAGTTCTGTCGCCTCACTGAGCCACTAATTCCTTTTCCAAAAAAGATGGGAAAATACGCCATTATTGTCTACACATTCAGTAAGTGCTAAGCAATTGAGTGATAACTATAATCCGAACACTGAGATATATAAAGGGATTATGTCTCTAAGAGAACTGTTGGATAGTCGCGACCTTGAGGAGTCACAGGGCAATGCCATGCTTACCACGCCAGAGCAGCGTCTCCTACACAAAAGACCATCGATACCCTCACACTTCAACACCAGAAGAGCTGCTACTTTGCACTTCTAGCGACCCCTGTGTGATCCCATCCCCACTAGCCTGAGGACCACTGTGTAGCAAGAGATTAGAAGGTACCACAGAACACGGAGGAGGAAAATGCCAGCCAATAGAGAGGAAGATGAAAGATGACTTCACTCAGACAGATAAGGTGCTAAGGATAAATAAAGATTAGCCAGGCTGAGAAGCAGTGTGTGGGTGGCTGGGTTGTGGATGGCAGAACCAATGTAATATAGAGAGCTTGAGCAAAGGCAACGAGAAATGAGCTTCCACTAAGACTTAGAACTAATTCTGGAGTGCTAAAGAGAGGAAGGAATTAGTGGGAATATCTAGGTCACTATGGTGAGGATGAAGTCAGAGCGGTGAACGTCCAGACCTACTGTGCATCATCTGGAAAAGCTCAAGGCATAAATGGCTCATTTTCCATTAAGTGTTCTTTGTATGATACCTCTTTGCAAACTAGTGTAATGTCAATTATCCAAAAAGAGTAAAATCAGTTCTTTGAACAGTTCACACACACACGCATACACACACAAAACCACTAAATACACACACACAGGTACATATAGACACAGAAACATTAACCACATACACAGTCACACATAAAGGCACACACAGACACATACACACATGTACACATACATACACACACACAAAGGCATACATGGACACACACATGGGTATGCATAGACACACACAGGCGCACGGGGACACACAAACAAAAGTAAAATTGTTTTCTCTATTGGGGCTGGAATCTTCCATTCGCCTTGACAGCAGACCCAGCCGATTAAGGGGACCGTGGCTGTAAACAATGGCCCAATGCTCTCTCCTTTGTCCTTCCCACTCCCAAACCTTGACACTTGTGCTCATATTCTATTCTCCAGGGCCTGGCAGAGATCCCCATACCTTCTAATCTGTGAGCTAGCTCTTTGTTTACAGTTCTGAAGAGCCCATTGTTTCTGACTCTTCTCATTGTAAACTTATCGCAGGGTAACAACTTCAGAAGAGAATATATCGCCACACAGGGACCGCTTCCTGGCACCAAGGACGACTTCTGGAAAATGGCGTGGGAACAAAACGTTCATAATATCGTCATGGTGACCCAGTGTGTTGAGAAAGGCCGAGTGAGTAGACAGTTTTCCTGCCTCCCTGGCTTTTCCCTCTGCTGTTGTTCTGATGGAATTCTATCCTCCTTCCCCATCCAAAGTTCCACCCACAAACCCAAGAAGACACCAAGAGAACGCTGTTGGGGAATTAAGCCACTTGATGATAAAAACAATCTGGATCCTTTTTAAAACTCTTGGTCAAACATTTCATTCAAACTGTGAAGCCTGCGAGAGTCGGAAGTAAACATGAGTGGGAAGAATGCCTGACCCCATGCTCTGTCCTTCAGAGTGTGGGTAGGAGAACCACCCTACCAGAGATGAGGAGCCTCCCAGGAGAGAAGTATTTTAGGCTGTACTGGCAGACATGAAGTAAAATATCTATCTGAACTATTATTAAAACCTTTTATATTTATAATCCCCATTTATAATCTTTTATATTATATGGCTACTTTTAGGATTAAAAGACTAACTGTAAAGAGCTTAATATGTGTATGTGGGATTTCCAGACTGTCTTCCATCATCCTGCCTAGACTGGGACCTATGTCTTTCTCCACGACTAACCTTACTAGATGATATTTATATAAATATTGATGAAATGGCTAGAATACTTATTCATCATATCCATGTAAACAGAAATTCAATACACATATGTAGCTATATCTGCCTACCTCACCATAAAATAAAATAAAAGTTATATTCATTGTTTTGATACCCAAGTCACTGATGGCCAATGAATATGTATCTTATAAAATATATCAATTTTAATTAATCTGCTCTGTTGTACGGAGGGCTGCTTGTTGGTTTTCAGCCACCTGGCTAGCTTAGACCCAAAATAATCACACAGAAACTGTATTAATTAAATCACTGTTTAGCCCATTAGATCTAGTTCTTTATTGGCTAACTCTTATATTAATTTAACCCATTTCTATTAATCTGTATATTGCCATGTGGCTGTGGCTTACTGGGTAAAGTTTCCAGCATCTGTCTCCAGCAGCTCCATGGCTTCTCTCCTGAAATTCAGTTAAGTTTTCCCCGCCTACCTAAATTCTGGCCTATCAACAGGCCAAGGCAGTTTCTTTATTCACCAATGGTATTCACAGCATACAGAGGAAAATCCCACATCAGTGTTCCACAAAACAGAATATAAAAACAAATACTCAGAATCACCTTTCTCATCTCTGTGCACATAAACACAAGTTTAGCTGCAAGTTCTAACTCCTCGAAGGTCTCTGTCATGGGACCCAGGTAAGGAAAGTGATAAAAATTTGAACAGCTTTACCGGACCAGAAAACAATGCCTTCCTATGTATGGCTAGGTCTTTCTTCTGACAACAATTTTCCCCTTCTCCTTGAAGTTCTTGGGGAAGGAATCCCAGGCCTTGTGAGGCAAGGCCTCTCTGCCACTGAGGGCCCCAAGTGCAAAAAGAAGAAATTTTAAGTTGTATATATTGGTTGGTGGGACCAGGACACTGAGGAAATCACTGAGGAAAAAAAAAGAAAAGAAAAGCAAAAACAAAAAACCCTTAAGCTGTCCTAAAGGTGAATGAATCTGAAGGTGGGAATGGTTTGTGCTGGGGGGGCGCAGTTTCTTGCTATCCCTTGGAAGAACATCCTGACTTCGTCACTGGTCATAAGCAGATTAATAGAAAGTAAATGATCAAGTAGTTTTATCAGCTGGCCCTGGATCCCTAACTCAGGGATTTGAGGGAGAGTGTAGATGGCCTCGCTGTCATGTTTCCAGACTTATTTTTTCCTCTCTGTTCTCTTCTAGGTGAAGTGTGACCATTACTGGCCAGCAGACCAGGACTCTCTCTACTATGGGGATCTCATCTTGCAGATGGTCTCAGAATCCGTGCTACCCGAGTGGACCATCAGGGAATTTAAGATTTGCAGTGTATGTTAGTTTGCTTGACTTCATTTTAAAACCCAACTTAGAAGCCAGGTACTGTGGTTATATATTTGGAATCCCAGCATTTGGGAGGTGGAGGCAAGGAGTTCAAAGTCGTTCTCAAATGCATGGATAGCTTGGGGCAAGCCTGGGCTACAAGAGACCCTATCTCAGGAAAAAGAATGGGAGGGAAGGAGAGAGGAAGAAAGGGAGGGAGGAAAGGAGGGAGGAGGGAGGCAGGAAGGGAGGGAGGAGAGGAGGGAAGAGGGAGGCAGGAAGGGAAGAGGGACGGAATGAAAGAAACAACACAGCTTACATAGGGGAGACTCTGAATCCTGCTTTTCCTGACTCGTAGCCTGTAGTTTCAGACCACGAAAAGTCGTGTGTGGCACAGTTGTCGAAGTCCTTGTATTTCCCTCAGCCGTCCCTCTCACTGTCCGCTCTCCACTCCTGCAGGAGGAGCAGCTGGATGCACACAGACTCATCCGTCACTTTCACTACACAGTATGGCCAGACCATGGAGTGCCAGAGACCACCCAGTCCCTGATCCAGTTTGTGAGAACGGTCAGAGACTACATCAACAGAAGCCCCGGGGCGGGGCCCACAGTAGTGCACTGCAGGTAGGAGCAGTGGGGGAGGTGGCGGGGGCGGGGGGGGGGAGTGGGCGGGGGGGAGTGGGCGGGGAGGAGTGGGCGGGGGGGAGTGGGCGGGGGGGGGTCAGTAAGAGTCCACAGCAATGCGAAGGGTGCATGGCCCATGGGGGACCTCCAAGCCAGCCAGTCTGCCTCCCCCCAGCGAGTGCCTCGTGTTCTCCTCCTCTTCTAACCTCGTTCTTCTTCACAGCTTCTCCCTTTCCATCTTCCTCACCTCCCACTTTGTTCTCCCCCTCGCTCTCTTCTTGTTCTTTTTCCTACTGCATGAGCTATAGGATCCTTAAGTGACTTGCACGCCCTCCATCATGGTCCTGTCTCACCTTCAGCCCAACGTCTGGCTCATTTCCTCTCCCGTTCTAGCCCAGAAGTTGACTCTACAAGCTTATTCCTTTGCTTTGCTTGCTTCCAAATTTTTAAATTAATTTTTTAGATTACCGTGCATACCAATAGGTTTCATTATCACATTTTCATACATATATGTCCTTATACTTTATTTTTGTATTTTCTCCTCTCCTACAGTCCTCCCCCATATATCCTGCCTTCCTCTGATGGGTTCCCCTCTTACCCCCTCTGCTTTCATGTCATAAGTATTTCATTGCCTTCTTCCTCCTTGAGATCACTGTCTCCCCTCTCATGGCCCTCTTTCTAGTTTCATTACACACACACACACACACACACACACAATGTATTAGTTACTTTTCCATTGCTGTGATGAAAACACCATGAACAAGGCACCTTACGGGAGAAAGTTTCTTTGGGCTTACAATTGCAGAGGTTTCACGTCCATTCTGGCAGAAACAATATGGCAGCCAGCAGTAGCATGGCAATTGGAGATGTCAACTGAGAGCTTACATGTTGAACTGCAAGCAAGAAGCAGAGAGCATACAGGAAGTGGGCATGGCTATAGATACTCAAAGCCTGCCCACAGTGACATACTTTCGCCAGTAAGGCCACACCTTCTAAACCTACCCAAAGGGTACCACTAACTGAGACCTAGTGTTCAAATGCCCGAAAACTGTGGGAGATATTTCCCGTTCAAAGCACCTCGTGTAATTTTTCATCTAGGTCCTGAATAGAGGAGGAAACACACGATTTTTCTTTCTGAGTCTATTGCACAGACTTCTTGCTTTCTGCTATTTTGTTTTGTTTTGGAGACAGGGTGTTTTCTGTGGTTTCCTGGTGTTGTTACCTCCTTGAGTTAGCATTCTCGCTCCCCCACTTGAAGGAGCCTTCTCCACCTATGGAGCTCACTGCCCCAGACTCTCCTCCGGGTCTTGTAGCATGTTCCCATCCGCTGGCGATGCTAGAACAAAATACTGCAGACTGGTTGGAAGGACTCAGTACTGTGGGGTGCTCCCCTCTGGAGCCTGGATTAGGCACAGATCACACCCAAACCCTGATTTCCTACACAAAGAGATCCTTTATTAAGCAAGGCAGAGAGACAAGATGGCTGAATCTGAATCGGGCAGAAAGGGCAGCAAACGGCTTTACAGGGTGTTAATTTTAAGGGGAATAAAGGGTAGGTCTGTGTTAGAATGAGCTAGGGCATATTGATAAGTTCTGGTAGGTATTTTAATGAGGATAGTCAAAAGAATGAATTTTGATTCCTGGACCTTGGTCAGCCTCAGGAATGAGTCAATGGCCAAATAAGAGACTCGACCTTGGTGGCCAGCTTTAGGAATGTAATCTAAAGGTTTAACAAGGGGAAGGAGGGTAAAAGGCAAAGCCTGTCAGTACCATGTTTGCCAAGTTAGGACTTGTGTTTGTCATTCTTGGACCTGTGTTTGCCATGCCCTGGGCCCTTCATTGGCAATTTATAAACAACAGAAACTTATCTTTCACAATTATAGAAGCTTCAAGACCAAACCACAGACAGCTTAGTCTTATAGGGACCTTGTCTCTGAAGCCACGTATACCCTCCAACAGAATGCTTTGTCCTTATGAGGAGGAAGGAAGACAAGGGACAGGCAAAAGGACCTAGCTAACACACTCTTTGTGTGGCCTTGGCTATCCTGGAATTTGCTCTGTAGATCAGGCTGTCCTCGAACTCACAGAGATCCACCTGCCTCTGCTTTCTAAGTGCTGGGACTAAAGACATGTGTCACTACTGCCTGGCTCAATGTTTTTTGTAGACACCCCCTCTGGTTATTTTGGCTGGCAACGAACACATTTATAAGATAGAGAACAATTCTCCAATGTTTCTGGAAAGAAATGCTTGCCATTGTTCAGAAAGCAGGAGACCCCCAAGTGTTTCCAATACTCATTAAAGCACTGAGGTTCAAAGACATATAAAAGCAGGGTTCCTAGGGTGTGGGGTTGCTGGGGAGAAATTAACACACTTGACATTTCTTTTATTGTGGCAATTCTCTGCTCTTCCTTTATTAGTGCCATTCAGTTAGGGCTATCAAAGCGTGCTGCAAACATTAATTAGCGAAACACCAGGCTGCCCAGAGAGAGCAAGCTGGCTCGTTAAGTTGATTTTAAGGACATATGAACTGAAGCAAAAAAAAAAAAAAAAGTCAAGAGATAAAAAGAATTTTAAGAGAAAAAATTGACTCTAGACATCTGGAGTGTGTGTCTCAAATAACTAAAAGAAAGAGAGAAAGGAAGGAAGGAAGGATGGAAAAGAAAAGAATATTGGTACTTATTTAGGAATAGCAGAACAGTGTAGTGGGAATGGTGCCATGGTCAATGATGGATATACTCACAGTTGAGTTTTTAAGACGAAAGTGAAGAAATTTACATATGCTACTCTGTCACAAGTCTCACTGGTCTTAATAACCAGAGGGAGGAGTTGGTGTTCACTTACTGGTGGAGGTGCCATCACTGGCCTTTGCTTGGCAAGTCTTATGTGGAAGCTTACATGGATTGCTATAGCTTTAAAGATAAAGGTAACTTTGGTACAGAAACCTTGGCATGTGTATAGCATACCTAAAGCATGGTGTGAATGGAGAAAGAAAAGGGATTTCTTATGGGCCCTAGAAAGCCGTTATGAAGGTGTGTGTGTATATGTATGTGTGTGTGTGTGTCTGTGTGTGTGTGTGTGTGTGTGTGTGTGAGAGAGAGAGAGAGAGAGAGAGAGAGAGAGAGACAGGCATGAGAGCTCTCCCTTTGCTATATACCTGACTCTAATTCTGTCTGGGTTGAATAAAACCAAATTCGTCTTGGTATCATCAAATTGCACAGCATCAAGAGTCCCATGTTAAGAAGCAATTTAGCAACGTCCAGCAAGTTATTCATACCCTATAACCAAGTCACCTGTAGCCATTTTAGCAGCCAACTGCTGAGCAATTGCCATGTAGATGTTCACTGTGACATGGTTTTTAACAGACAACTAAAAATGATCTCTTACTCTAGAGTATGGAGTGGACTGGCAGTGGTTTGTGACTTCTTCAGAATAGTTCAAAGAAGTTGGAATTAAGCCAAGCATGGTTGCATGTGCCTGTGAGCCCAACACTTAGCTAAGGCAGGAAGACTCTGATTATATAGCAAGGCTCTTCCTCAAAAAATAAAAACAAAAGCAAGTAAACAATGAGTAAAAAAAGAAAAGCAAATGAGAGAGAGATGAAATTAGTTCTGTATCATCAATGGATAAATCTCAAAACAATACTCACAGTATTGAGTAGAGAACTTGGCAAAAGAATATGTTGTATCTTAAGCATTTTAGTAAATGTTCAAAACATAAAATGTTCCGTTTGGGTTTGCAGGTATGGAGGAAAATTCTAAAAATAGGCATGGGCTTGATATATACCAACGTGAGGCTAGGTGGGGGTTAGGAGGAAGTGGGAAGAGGTAGACCATGGGGGCTTTAGGTAGACCATGGGGGCTCTAGGTAGACCATGGGGGCTCTAGGTAGAACATGGGAGCTCTAGGTAGATCACGGGGGTTCTAGGTAGACATGCAGACTCTAGGTAGACATGGGGGTGCTCTAGGTAGACCATGGGGCTCTAGGTAGTCACAGGGGCTTTAGATAGACATGGGGGTGCTCTAAGTAGACATGGAGGCTGTAGGTGGGCATGAGGGTTCTAGGTAGACATAGGGTTCTAGGTACACCATGGGGGCTCTAAGTAGTCATGGGAGCTCTAGGTAGACATGAGGGTTCTAGGTAGACAACAGGGGCTCTAGGTAGACATGGAGTTCTAGGTAGGCATGGGGGTTCTAGGTAGACAATGAGAGTTCTAGGTAGACATGGGAGCACTAGGTAGACATAGGGGCTCTAGGTAGTCATGGGGGCTCTAGATTATCTTTGATAGAGAACCTGTCTGTGGAAAGAAAGGTTCATGTATCCTCCTATAATTTGAGAGAGAGAAGGAAGATGGCCAAAGTCTAGTGATCTAGTCATGGAAGGGGAATTAAATCAGAGGACCCATCTTCTTTTTGCTTCTCTCCAGTGCTGGTGTGGGCAGAACTGGGACATTCGTTGCCTTGGACCGGATCCTCCAGCAGTTGGATTCCAAGGATTCTGTGGACATTTATGGAGCAGTGCATGACCTAAGACTTCACAGAGTTCACATGGTCCAGACTGAGGTAAGAACTCTAAGCTGAAGAACACCAGTGCCCTTCCCCGCAACTTACCCATCACCCCTACCCCCAAAACTGTCTAGAACACCTTAGCAAGAGAGAAAATTGGATATACATGCTTTCTAGGACATCATATTTTGAAGCAAATCTCGGTGACCTTCAGCACAAGGTATGTTCTTTACTGAGCATCTCAGAGAAGAATTCATTTAGGTAGGCAGGAAGAAAGATGGAGTACTTTAGAAAAGCATTATACGTGGGGGACTGGCTAGACCAGCCCACTTAGGAACTCATTTGAAGGCACAGGTACTTTCTTAGGGAAGTTTCTAATCTCTTCTCTCCCCTAGATCTGGTCCCTCCATGTACATCCTCCATCTCTGGATACATCAAGGGTTGTATATCTATTGGGAAGGTTACATCTGGATACATCAAGGGTTATTTATCTATCAGGAAGGTTATGGGTTTCCCTTTGAGCCATGCTTTGAATTTGCAGATATTCTAAAGATACTGTCCCATAGGATTCACTTTCATTCCCAAGCTAGGAAGCTGAGGCCCATAGGAAGCTGAGGCCCACAGGCTAAAAATGTTTGCACAAAATCCATAGCCATGAAATGGCCAAGCTTGGACCGTGTTCTGGAAAATCCTAGCCTTTGACTACCAAGCCATTGTCCCACAGCCCCACAGTCAAGTCTATACACACCTCATGTATATTAAACATGTCTCACTCCCTCAATAACACCTTCCAAAGCTCAGGTTCTCTTCTCATTAGATTTCCTAAGTTTTTGTTTAAGTAACTCAAGGGGTAAATGGCAAGATCTTAAAAGCTTTCTGTGGATGAAAAATTCTATGTACCACCACAGTAGCCATGGAAACCACACAAGCAGCTGTGCTCCACAACCAGCATCTTGCAGCAAGGTTCTCTTTGACCTTGTTGAGCCCACAATTCTAAAATCACTCTCCCCACTAAATTATTTCTGGTGCAGCGTATATTAATATCCTGTGGAACTCACCTTCTGTGTCAGCTTTGGCAAAAGCCTGGTGTCTTTGCCTCTCCTGCAGGCAGAACCTACTTGCCAGATTTGCTACTGCCATTATATTACTGCACCCCCAAAGTGTGTGTACATTTGTCAAAAACTTCCTTTCTGTCTCTGCTCTCCCTCTCTCTCATTTGTGTATGTGTGTGTGCATGAGGGTGCCTGAAGAGGCCAGAAAATGACAGTAGATTCCCCTGGAACTGAGGTTGGTTGCAGGGGGTTGTGTACCAACCATTGTGGGTGCTGGAAACCAAACGCTGATCCTCCACAAGAGCAGGAAGTGTTCTTAACCATGGAGCCATTTCCCAGGACCAGTTGTTTTGTTGGCATGGGACCTCACTATGTAGCCCAGGTTAGCCTAGAACTTGCCATTCTTAATCCCCAGAGCAATAAGTTTAGAAGCATGTACCACCATGACTGGCTGATACTTTCATTCTAGGAATTATCTACCATCCTCTCAACGTTTCAGTATGACATTGGCTAGGGGCAGGCAAAACTTGCGCTAGATGTGGCTTAGTGGTAAAGTGCTTTCCTACTATTCGCAGGGTCCTTGGTTTGCTCACCAGTACCATGGGTTGAGGGCAGGGCTGTAACTAGGGGAAGTCAGATAAAGAATCTGCATCAACCCAAACCCCAGCTCCCACAAACAACAGTGTCACGTTATTTGTGCATCTGTATCTCACACCAATTCTCACTTTATAAAGCAAATCTGTTATACTATTTCATCCACAAACAAATCATTATATATATATATGTGTGTGTGTGTGTGTGTATGCATATGTATGTATGTGTGTGTCTGTGTGTGTGCCTTTCTGCATGTCTGTCTCTCTTGTCTCTGCCTGTCTCTCTCCACACACATATATATATACATATATTTACATATATGTAGATATATGCAAATAGATAGATACTCTTCGACATCATGACCACCAGGCCATTTATGACACTTAACAATTTTCATTGTAATCCCTAGCAAGTATTTAAATATCCCCACCTATCTTTTTAATTAGTTCATTTATTTTATTTTATTTTTCAAGACTAGGTTTCTCTGTGTAGCCCTAGCTGTCCTGAAACATTTTTAGGTAGAGTAGGCAGGCCTCTAACTCAGAGTTCCTCCTGCTTCTACCTCCCAAGTGCTGGGATTAAAGGTGTACACCACTACACCTGGCTCCTACCTATCTTTTAAAAATCATTACTTTGGTGATATTTAAGATAATCATCAGGGGCTGGAGAGATGGCTCAGTGGTTAAGAGCATTGCCTGTTCTTCCAAAGGTCCTGAGTTCAATTCCCAGCAACCACATGGTGGCTCACAACCATCTGTAATGAGGTCTGATGCCCTCTTCTGGCCTGCAGACATACGCACAAACAGAATATTGTATAAATAACAAATAAATAAATATTTAAAAAAAAAAAGATAATCATCAGTCTGACTACAGGGCAAAGCCAGTTCAAGCACCCTCTCCTCTATTGCTTAGGGTCTTAGCTGGGGTCATCCTTGTGGATTCCTGAGAATTTTTCTAGAGCCAGGTTTCTTGCGAACCCCATAATGACTCCCTCAATCAAGGTATCTTTTTTAGAGGAGGGAAGGGAGTGGGAATTTAGATTGGTTTTTTAAAGTAATAAAATAATAATAATATCATTACTTTTGTAAAAAGAGAAAGAAAAAGAAGAAAAATCTGGCTTTCCTTAAAGCCCCAAATCGACTTCTTTCATTTACTTGGAGTATCTTTATTCCTATGTTACGTCCATAATAATCCTTCCCACTTGTTTTCAATGCCATTTACTGGTCAGAGAGCCCAGCTCACCTGTTCTGTAGATATTCGTGGTGGAAGTGTGTTCCTCTGGTCCTTATGCTTTGAGCCAGGCGGCCATTGCATCCAGAGGCTCGCTAGGCTGTGGTCCTACAGCCACAGGGCTCCCCCAGGCTATTGCTGGACACTTCACATCCACGCCGCTTGGTGAATTGAGACAAAAGTGGCCTCGCTGGTAGGACCCCAACCACTCATCCTCAGAGCTCCCAGTAATTATGCACTTCACAGTGATTGGGATCTAGCTATCATTTCATTTAGGGGATAGAATTACATAACATATCTTAACCGTCATCCTTCCCCACCCTGGGGAGCACAAGGTCTTAGCAGTAGGAACTTCTCTGTCTCTGTGTCAATTTTTTAAGATCTATTTATACAAATGAGCAAATACCCTGCTATTATGTTGCTCAAAAGTCACAGCGGTGTTTCATTTCAGCAGGCATTTCTACAAACTCAGACTATAATTACTCTGTAAGAGGGAAGAAGTAGCTAACACACTGTAATCTTAAATACGCATGCACATGCGTGTGTTTAGGCTCCTGATTAGTTTCAGAGACAACTTGGATTACGCATCGCTTCCATGAATTGGTCCAACATCTAGGGCTGCACATTGGCTCCAAGCAGGATCTCTAGAGGTTAGAACCATCGCTGTCTGGTGTCCAGAGCAGAGGCAGCTTCCATGGCCCAAAGCTCCTCTGCCTCCATGAACATTCCTCTCCTTTGCCCTTTTGTCTTCTCTTTCCACTGCTCTGAAGGCTCGATGACCTTCTTTCTCTGCTTGTATTTCCAGCGTCTGAGCTCCAGACGAAGTAAAGCTTTTTATTTCTTTCAATCTTCATTATTGGCTACATTATTCCTCCACTCCCAGGAACACGCTGCTGTTTTAAGACCCTTATTCTCCTTCCCTGTTTCCTTAACTTTTATCTAAGGACTCGCTTGCTGTGCATTTCCACATATGTGTTACACTTATCTCCACCTCAACGTGCTTAACACTAAACTCATTGTTTTGGGGGAGGTATCTGTGTTCATAGTGTGTGTGTGTGTGTGTGTGTGTGTGTGTGTGTGTGTGTGTTTGTGTGTACATGTTCCTTTCTCTGTGCATATGTACGTGTCTTGGGGGAGTGTTGTGTGCATATAGAAGCCAGAAGTGAGCACTGGATGTCTTTCTCCATTGCTGTCCCCCTTAATTTTTTGAAACAATGTCTCTCACTGATCCCTCACTCATTTATCTAGATTGCTAACCAGTAAACCCCACGGATACAACCCTCCCTACCTCCCCAGTGCTAAGACTATAGGCCTGCACCAGCACACTTGGCTCTCTATTCGAGTGCTGAAGTTCCAAGTTCAAGTCCTCCTGTTTATACAGCTCGAGTGCTGAAGTTCCAAGTTCAAGTCCTCCTGTTTATACAGCTGTATTGAGCTGGTGCCACAGAGTCCACGCATTGACCCGGACCAGAGGACTGTTTCTTTGCCTCTGGTCTGACTCATAAAAGCCAAAGGCCTGCCTGACTTGCTTGGCTATGTGAGTGGACATGGGTGCAAAAGGGACTAGCTCATCGTCCAATGCTGTGGGTGATGGCTGCAGAAAAAAAGAAAGGAATTTCTGAGCCCTTGCTTAATTTGTCTGAGTCCATAGTGACAGGTGACCCTAACTTTCTTGTACCTTGAGATCTTGGCATAAAAAGGGACATGGGGCATCGTAATTTTTGGTGACTATATCAAACCACGAGGTGATCATCATAATTTTCGGTGAATATATCAAACCAGGAGGCTTTCTAAATGAAGAGGCAATAAGGGGACTTGCAACCATCTTCTCCTGTTTATCTTCCTGCCTTGGGTAAGATTTGCAGCCTAACTCAGGCTGACCCTTTGATTTAGCAAAACCTTGTTAAAAGAGACTAGTCGAACATTCTGACTGCTCGCATGAGAAAAAACGTTGGGGGCATTTTGAGATCATGTGTCTCAGGTCCCATTTAAGAGACTATCGTGAGGGTCTCCTGTACAACCTGTATTTTAGCCACACTGGACACCGCACTCACTTCATGCTGTCTTTGTCTTTCAAGGTCACTTTTTCTTTCTAGTTTGATATTTTCTTCCTCCAAATGCTATCAAGAGCTTCCTGCTGCGTGAACCTTTATAAACAACTCTAGTTCATCATCTTCTAGGTATTGGATACATGTCACGTCTGCCCTTCGGCTAAACATTGCTCTCAAGAATGATGAACCAAATGGCTATACATATAATATCACAACAATTGATGGAATTAAATGAAATGGAATATATCAATGCTCAGCCAGGGCTTCCTCAATTAGAAAAAAAAATTTTGTGTGACTTGAGGCTTATATTTTTTTTTCTATTTTTCATTAAGAATTAAGTGGGGGTACAGTAACAACTTGATGATTTTTGAAGTAATCAGTTTTTGAAGGGACATCCTATTGGGAAAAGAGAAGCTGATATTTAAGACAAGGCAAATTAATACAGAGTAATTAGTTTCAAAGCCCATGGTGGATCACTGTTGAAAAATTTATTGCTAAGTTATGGCCTGGGTATAACAGAGTTCCTTCATGGCTTACCTCTTTCACACACAAGCAATTTAACTAAAAATAGGAGTTCTGTGGAGCTCGAGAGATGGCCCAGCAGTCAGGAGTGCCAACTACTCCTTCAGAAGATCCGGGTTTGGTTCCCAGCACCTACATGGATGTTAACACCCTGTAACTACAGTCCCAGGGAACCAACCCTGTCTTCTGGCCCCCGAGGGCTCCTGCACATACATGGTGCACATAAACTCAAGCAGGCATGCACACACATAAAGATAATCAGCCAGTTTTCCAAAAGTCAAGGCGTCTTAAGACCAAGTAGGACCTGTGAGAAGGAAAGCAAAGGGTAGTTCCTACTTCTGGAGCAAGTCTTGCTGATGGTTGGTTTCTGTGAGGTCCTCAGAGAGCTGGTACTACAGCTCGGAGGTAGAGCTCTTACCTCATATGTGTATAGCCTTGAGTTCAATTCCTAGCACCACAAAAGACCAAAAGCAGAGGAGGGCAGAGGATGTAGCTCAGTTGGAGAGTACTTGCCCAGCTTGCAAGAAGCCCTGAATTCATTCTTCAGCCTGGGGTCAAACTGGATGTAAGGAACCAGGCCTGTGTTCCCAGCACTAGAGAGACAAGATGGGAAGATTGAGAGTTCAAGGTCAACCCTGACTACTTCCTCTTACGTGTTCTCTGACTTTCCACAGTGTCAGTACATCTATCTGCATCAGTGCGTGAGAGACGTCCTCAGAGCAAGGAAACTGCGGAACGAGCAAGAAAACCCCCTGTTTCCAATCTACGAAAATGTGAACCCAGAATACCATAGAGGTAAGAGTTAACCTCACTGGCTTTTAGATCACCTGTCCTGAAGTTCATTTTTCAAAATGCACTCAGTCTGGAAACTCATACTAGCTCAGTGCTCCTCCAGCTTGAACCTCCCATTTCTTCTTTTACCCAAAAGACGCTCCCAAAGTAGCAACAGAGAGGAGAGGCAGAACAGAGAGGGCTACCACACTAGACCAGAAACTTAGTACACTAACAATGTTTTCATTGCTGCCATGATATCTGGGGCTCACACATGACCGGCGAATGCTGTGACAGTGATCTATACCCCAGACTCTCAGCCTCTGCCTGCCTACAGAGTGCCCTCTACAAAAGAGTCCTGTGAACATTTCTTTTGTAAGAGATAAGACTGACCATGGAGGAAGAACGCACTGAAACCATAACTGGAATTGATAACAAAATTGTTGCGGTGAAGAATTCGGCATCTGGGTTTTCAGTGTCTCTCACACGTTCCCATCTGTGACTGAGTATTTTTCCTACCTTCTTAAGTAGACAGACTATACTTTGTGCACAAAGCCTTTCCAGTTTCAGGTCGGAGGGAAAAACCAGTGATGCAACATGAGATTACACTAGTCGCCTTGGCGTTACCATAGCAAAACACGCAAGGTAGCTGACTTTACCCAACAAAAAGTTCATTTAGCTCACACGTTTGGAGATTCAAGGGCATGACTTATGTGCCAGCTCAGCTCTGGTGAGGACCTCATGGTGAACAGTGGGCAGCAATATCAGGAGTGCCAGCTGGGGTAAATGGTCAAATCTCAAGCCAAGAGACAGCTGGGAGAGGCAAGACCAAGTCATCCCCTGAGAGCTTCCTTCCAAAGACTCACCATCTTCCATAGGTTGCTAGCACTGTCACCCTGCAGACCAAGCATTTGACTATAATGGACCCGTGAAACAGACGTCATATTAAGTCATAGCAGTGACTAGCTACACCAAAGCACTTTGACTTATAATCGCACAGCGCTGTCATTAAGAACAGGTTCTTCTGTTTTGTTGTGTGAGGTGAAGGCTATGCTGCCTAGATTGACCTTGGAGTCCTATGCCCAAGCATTCCTTCTACCTCAGCCTTGCCATTAGCAGGATTAGGGGCACATGCCATCACACCTGGCTTTAATAGTATCACAAGGTGAATACCCTTACAAGACGCTTGTTGTTAACGAAATACTTGAGACTAGATACTTTATAAAGATAAGAGGTTTGGGATAGGGATGTAGCTCCATGGTAGAGCTTATGCTTAATAGGCATAATCACAAAGATAAAAAATAAGAGAAAGAAATGGAGCCCATGAGAAGGCTGACATCATGCATTTGGTCTTTGATAGGGTCCAGCAGCTAGTCATATTACATTAGATGATGATGATGATAATGATGATGGTGATGATGATAATTGTGTGTGTGTGTGTGTGTGTGTGAGAGAGAGAGAGAGAGAGAGAGAGAGAATGAGAGAAAGAAAGAAAGAAAGAAAGAAAGAAAGAAAGAAAGAAGGAAGGAAGGAAGGAAGGAAGGAAGGAAGGAAAGAAAGAAAGAAAGAAAGAAAGAAAGAAAGAAAGAAAGAAAGAAAGAAAGAAAGAAGAGATCATGAGGTGAGGGAGAAACCGGGGAACTAGGAAGGAACATGCTTGATCTTTGATAACTACTGTGAAACATAAGCCACCAATGTCTCTGTGATCTCCATGACCTGGTCTCCTCTCGCTTGGCCCACTTCCTACAGGTCCCCTCACTTTCCAGGATCATCACACTAGAGACTAAATTGAGCGACAAACCATAGTTTAACCATGGCACAAGTTAGGAAATGCAGAATATAAAGCAACCAGGAGCAGCGTCTATAGGGACAAAAAATGAACAGGCGGAATTAATAACTCGGAACAATAGACAATCAGTTGATGTTGTTCTATTATATTATAAATCATCTAGGACAAGAATGAAATATCCTTCAAATAAAAAATTCAAGAGTAAAAAAAATACAAACTTCATTATGCACACTTTCATCAAGGGATAATTAACAGGCAAGAAGAGACTTCCTGCCCTCTGGCCCACTGTTAAGGCCAAAGGTTACCATACAGCGTGGTTCTAGATGGGAAGGGGTCTTATAGACCTAGGTTCCTTGCCAAGGGCCTGAGATCTACTCAAACCTTTCTCTTGGCAGACTTGCCTTCTGCCCTGCCTTCTCTGTTTGAGCTGACAATGTCAATTCGGTTGAGATCTTCTAAGGTTTACTTGGTTCTCAGCATTCTCCATTCCTGCCCACCTCCCTACCCTCCTCCACCCTCGGCAGCCATCATGTTATTTAGTGAACTGTAAAGCACCAAACAGAGAGTTATTTAGGGGAGTGCTTTGTAAATCAGTTAATCTTTTGTGTTGTAAATAATAACCCCCTAATTTATCTGGTGAAGTAAATTAAGGCTTTTGCATGTCAGTCTCTTTAAGAAACTCAGGGATGGTGGCGTAGATCTTAGGGGTTCCTTTGTCTTGTGTTAACTTGTCTGAGAATCCTTTTAAATCAAATCTTAGACGTGCCTAAAAGAAGCTAACTCTGGGTGCTGCGAAACAGATAACCACCATCCTAAAGGCTGGGATTCTGAAAGCAGCTCTGGAACTGTCTAGTGTTGAGAAGCTATAGAACCCGGGCAAGTTACTCTGCCTCAGGAGTCATTTCCAAGTCCAGGAATCTGCGTTTCTAAATGGGGTGGGCTGGCCCCAAGGCGAGGCTCTATCCTGAAGCACATGGAACTTTAGCAACATCCACCAGGGTCTTCTGGGTATAAATGTCATTCACAGGGTAACAGCGACAGGCCTGTTATATCCCTCTACAGCAGTGGGTCCCAACCTCCTTATGCTGCGACCCTTTTAGGTGTTGTGGTGACCCCCAACCATAAAATTATGTTTGTTGCTGCTGCATAGCTGTAATTTTGCAGCTGTTATGAAGGGTAATATTTTTGGAGACAGGTTTGTCAAACAGCCGTGACCCAAAGGTTGAGAACCACTGCTTTACAATCTCTGACCACACTATTTTCGCTTCCAGATGCAATCTATTCGAGACATTAAGGATGTACCGAAGGTGCCCTGGATAAAAGTTTTTCACTGTGTGACTTTTCAACACCAGACCTTTGCTTCATGGCCTGAGGAGGTGCCAGCTATTTCTGTGGATACTATGTATAATTTATTAATCGGGAGAATGTTAAAGAATTTATGTAATTTAAAGGTAACAGATATTATTGTACAGACTTGTATTTTGTAGTTTCTCCTGTAAATATGTATTTTTCATAATGTTTAATATTAAGCTTTATATAATACTATTTTTCCACACTGGAGTGTTCATGACTTGTTCTGCATAAGCTGATTCACCCCTGTATGACAGGGACCACTGGGCAAATGTATGCAGAGAAGGCTGCAAGGACAATCCCTGGGGCTGGGTTGTTTGTCTGCCTTGATGTCCACTGGGTGAGCGAAGGGCCAAGCTGGAAAGAGCATAGCATAAGGCCAGCTTTGCCAAGCTGCCGCCTTATTAACAAAGCATGGGGTCTAAAGACTCTGACGGTCAGAGAAAGAGTAGGGCTGCGGCTACACCTTGGTGGTAGAGCATATGCCAAGAAATTCAAATTAAATTTAAAAACTGAAGGCTAGGCAGCCCCAAAGCGGAGCTGGGTGTGTGATCTAAACCGGAAGCTGTCGATATGAATCTGTCCAGGGTTACAAGCCATGGTCGGCTCAAGGAAACTTGCAGTGACTGCAGGGCTGGGGACTCTGGTAAAGAAGGACACTAACAGATGAGATGAATACCTAATGATAGCAATGCCAGCTGTCCCTCTGACCGGAGCCTCCTGCACAAAGCAGGGCGCTTCCCTGCAACATTCAGACTTGGTTTTCCTTTGGAAAGAGCTATGGTGGTAGGTCACGCCCCTGACCCAAGAAAGCATGATATACCAACATCTTCTTAAGTCTGCTGAAGCAGTGAGATTTACCACACACCCTACCAATTTTATCTTTCAATCTGTGCCATATGTTGACTGTAAAAATTCCAGTGACTTAGAAAATGGACATCGAGCAACTGAATACCCAGTTCCTAGATCTTTTCTGAGAAAAACCCAGAAAGAATCTCGTGGTTGCCTGAGTGAGAAGCCACATTTGCTGATTTCAGGGCTTCATTTGCAGAAACATCACGTTTCTCTTGAGCATAAGTGGTTTTGCTACAAATCATCAACTCCCATAACAAAAATGTATATCATTGGCCTAACAATTGAAGATAGCTAACTATACCAAAAATCATTGCAAATTTAGCTTGTAAATATACTAGGATATTCCTAATTCCATAACTCCACACCCATCCTGGAGATGTCTTTTGGGGTACCTGAAGTGTATAGAAACAGAGGAACAGTTCCTACGGGTCCCCGTGAGCAGCCGTGAGGATTCAGTCTTCACAGTGTCTCTGTGCGCTGTGACCTTGGGAAAATGACACCGTTAGGCTCTGATCCTGGATCCAGGGACTCATCAGACCTTCTGGACAGAAAAAAGAGGAGCAGAGGTGTAAGCTTGGAGATGTGTAACTAAGGAGAAAGTGGAGGTCAGACATGGTTTCGGTGAGGCGTCTGTTAGGGATTATTTTTCTTAGGAGAGAAAGGAAAGTGGGGCTGAAGGGGCTGCTGGGAGGTAGCATGCTTGTGGGACCATCCAGAGCTCCCGCCCTCCCACCTCAAGCAAGGAAAACAAAACAGGCCTGTAAACCAATGTAGCTTGATTCAAAGGAAGCTGGTAACCGGGAAAGAGACAGTCGTTTCAGCTTTTCCTTCACTGAGAAAATTCCCAGTAAGTGCCTGGAACCTATTCGGTGCTGTTCCAAAACCTGTTTCCTTGTCAGCAAAGAGTATGACAGTGAAATGAGCATTGTAACTGTGTTGACTAGAACTTAAAAGAGGGCCCAGGCGAGGAGACAAGGGCACAGTGGTCACCTTCCGTAAGGTGCCCGCTGGCAAGGGCTGAAGCCGTTTCAATCGCAATCCACCAGGTGCGGAAGAGAAAGTAATTAAAATTGCATGAATCAAGCATTAGAACCACAAAACACCTGCACGCCTGTGACCATAAATGACACTCCTACCCTCAAAGCATTTGGGGGAGAATCAGGATACAGAAATGAATCCAGCCACCCAACCAGGGGAAATCATACATTCTTGTCACCTATTCTGGGAAGCACTGATTCCTCCTTCTCAAGACTAGTTTAACCCCCCCGTCCCCACACCTAGCAACAAACATTTTGCTATGCAGTCTCTCTCTCCGGAAGATGAAATACAAATCCAGTTGATCCGCTCATCAACTGTAGCAGTCTGGGCCAGAACGGAAACGTAGCTACTGGTAAATTAGTATTTTGCCTGGCGTGTGAGAGGCCCTGGGTTTAATCTCAGGTACCACAAAATAAGCCAGGAGAGGAAAGAAAAGGTTTCTTTGCCGTTCGCTCCATCGGATGCATCTCCCCTTAATTGCATCATGTGGCTGTGTCTCCGAAAACACTCCACTTCCTGCCTTGGCGGGCATCCTGTCTGCACCTGACAGCGGCTCTTTAATCAGCGAGGCTTCAAAGCCCTTCAAGGCTATCAAATCTTGAGAGAGTCTGTTTTGCGTCCTAATAATTATTTACCCAGGTTCCTTATAATTAACTCCTTTAATCTCTTCGCATTAAATCAATTTTACATCATCAATCTGCTTTTCTCTGGAAAGCTGCCAACTTTTCAGATTTTCAGAGCTGCATCTCCCTCTCTGGGCTTGCAAACATTCATCCTGAGGAAGTTCCCACGCGTCAGTGCCCAAATTCCACTTCGCCGCCGCTTGCCCCTTCTTCCTATCGAAGAGCGCCTGTGCCAGTGGGATGTGATTTTTATCGTCTGTTCATCTCATCGTCTTTCATTCACTGCTAACATTTCATAAGCTCAGCATTATAGAAGAGTGATTAAGACTTAATTTTTTTCAACATTAAAACGGCAACAATACAGCGATTTGGGGTCAGTTATATTTAGGAGGCTCTGTAATTAATTTTGTTATTACCTTTTGGAAGAAGGCCCAAAATTGATAGGAGAAAATAATATGAAATGATCTAACAGATGTCCAGCAACACAAAAATAGGGCTCACATGTTCTACTTCACATTGCTTCTCTTATCTTGGTGTTAAGGTTCTAACTTCTCATATTTAACACTTTCTGCTCCCTTTGCAAAAAAAAAAAATGATCTTCCATGTACTAAATTCTTTCTCAGTTAATTAATGGGCATTTTGGAAGGTTGAATCCTTGAAGCTACTAGATCTGTATATTTGCCTTCAAGTCCAAGTCCCAATCATGGAACACACTAGAATTTTTGTTCATACAAAGCTGCCCAGGCCAAACCTGACCACGCAACGATAATAAGCAATAAGTAATTAGTTGCTTGGTTATAGAAACAGTTCAGAGGTCTTCCAAGTTCTGTTTAACTGAAAAAAAAATGGCTATAATTGACCAGACAAGAGCGGTAAGAAGACACGAGCAGTCCCAGCTCACCAGCTCTCTTGCCCCAGGAGTCGACAGAGGGAGAGCACGCCTGCTTGAGTGAGTGCCCCGTTACCATCCCAAAGATGTTTAATCCGATCTTCAAAGACGCATCCAGTGTTGAAAGAATGTTTTACAGAAAAGGAAACTTTAAACCGCGACTGCAGAGAGGAAGTAAAATGACGCAAGGAAGGGAAAATGTTGGAGAGGAGGTGAGCGAAGCCGACATCAGAAAGACAGGATGGCATGTCTGCCTTCTCCGGGTGGTTCTTTGAAATTATCATCATGCGTTTATTTCTATTAAAGCAGATAGATTGGCCATCCCTAGGCCCCCGATCTAACACTCAAGATGCTCCAGAGTCCAAGGCTTTTGTGAGCACTGACATGACGCAGTAGGACGTTCTACAACTGATCTTGCGTGATGCTTCAGTCAGAACACAAGTATATTAAACAACCGTGTGAGTTTACCGTCAGCTACGTATCCAGGGCATATGAGGGGCAGAAATGAGTTTCCTAGTTAGACATGAGATTCATCCTCAAATATTCAAATCACAGTTATTAAAATATTCCAAACTTATTTTTAAAATCAAGCAGATTCCGATCACCAGCATTTCGGGTAAGGGATCTTTGACCTGTCTTATTACTGTTGGGATTCTCTGGGATCATGTCGGTCAGGCTAGTCAGCAGATTTGGCAATTGAATTGGTTCATTTGGTTTTTTTAACTAACCAGGTGTGTGAGTCCGTTTCCAGGATCTCTCACTGCAGATACACAGACAGCACCTTAGCGTCTTATAGTACAGGGTAACTTTGAGAGTGTTTGGCCATTGCAGTGGAGATTCAGGGTGACAGTCAGTGCAGCTGTGACAACAGCAACAAAACCTGTTCAAATGTGTTTAACAGTGAAAACATTTCTGGCTGAAAGAACACTTGACTTGTATAGAGGCTTCCTTGGAATAAATGTGTGTGTTTTATTTTTGTATAGATTGTCTATATAGATAACATTGATTAAATAAGGAAATTATTGTGGTGGATGCTCCCACAGTAGAGGTTTATGTCATGGAAGTAAAAGATATATTAAAAGATTTACCAAAGATTATTTTTTAACCTATATGCCAATGCACTTGATCTTACATAAGACACCAAAGTAAGTCTTTCAAAACTGTGAATTATGTCAGATAAATGTAATGTGTCCCTTCTTAGAACAGTCACAAGAAGGATTAGTTTGGGCTGTTTTCTGCCTCAAGTAATTTCTTTTAAGGAATGCCATCTTTGCCCCAACAGCAAGCTTTTCCGTTACATCTGTGATGTATTTTGGTAGCTATGTGTGTAACTAAGCGTTGCATCGAGAAAGGAGCACCTTTGTTTGTGGCTTTGGAAATCTAGCAGAGACGACCAGCCTCCATCAGCCAGCTAGTGGGAAGGTCTAGACCAAAGCTAAGTGTCTTTCTGGTCTCTACCATACTGACAAGAGAAGGCACCAATGCCCCCACTTAAAGAGCATTTCATCCTGCCCAGTGTTTGTGAGGCTTCAAAATTCTCAGGCTTATAAATTCTCCAAGAACAAAGAGCACATTTGTCTCCTCAACTTCCGCTGTGTAGAGAATAGTTCACAGCTCATATGTACCCAGCATGCACCGTTCAGAGTGGAAGTTGCTCCTGGCTGTGTGCTTTGGATGTTAGATCGTGCCTGCTAATCCTAGAGTCCACAGAAGTGGAGAGTGGAGCTAGCTGCTTCTTCATCTGTGTGAAGCATAATATATAATGTAAATATATCCAACAGCTGAACTTATTATGTTCTATAATAGAGCACTTTCATGATTTCAAAATCATTTACATGTTCTCTGCAAATCTAGTTAAGATGGCAATAAATCTATTTTTTTTCATACCCTAGCATCTACCCACACTATTGCGTTTGTAACCAACGTTGTTTGAACAAAGAACCTCACTGGCCTTTCTATTTAAATGATGTATGTGCTTAATATATTTTCAGATTTGTAATTGTGGTTAAAGGAACCTATATGGAATCTTTCACACACCCTCACCAATGTAGGAATAAACCTGTTGCCTGTTGGAAGTGAGTGTCCTGTCTTCTAATCGACTGCTTCCTGCTTCTCACTTTGTATCCTCCCCTGCTCCAGAAAAAGGCCAGAAGTGGCTGTTTCTAAATTGGAAAACCCTTCCAGGCCATCATCACGACTTCTGTGGCTGTCTTAACCCGTGTTCCTGGAGCTGTAGTGGGGACCTGGTTTCCCTAGGGCACTATGAACACATATAATGGGCTCTAAGGTTGGCTGTCTCTGCCTGGATGCTTGTTTTCACTTCAGTAGTTCATTAGTAGCCACAAATGTCAGCCATGACCAACAACACTGGTGCCAGCCTCGGGGGGGTGTGACTGGGAGCCCTCGGGAGACTCCACACATCAGCGGTCAGTGTGGCATTAACTAAGGAGTCGCCGTGCTGACTTCTGGAATCCTGAGTTTGCCCTTGCGTCTCTTTCACATCTCAGCGGAAAGATCAATTTCCTCCACGGTTCCTGAATTTAGTTGGTTTTTTGTTTTGTTTTCTTTCATTGTATTTTGTAACATCTAAAAGCCTTCATTTTTAAAAAAGTGTAACGACAGATTTACATTTAAGACTTAAAGCAATCCTTCTAAGAAGTTTCTAGGCTCAGATAATTGCTGTAGGAAAGCACTTTGTTTTATGAGGTAAGACTATTTGGTGTTTTTTGCTAAAGGGTCTGCTTGGCAGAATTTGTTCTTAAAAAGAACAACATGGCAAAAGAGACAGTACAGCAAAGAACTTACTGATGACCTGCAATTGTACCCATGCGGTAGAAGGAGAGAGCCAATTCCTAAAAGTTGTTCTCTGACCTCCAAGAGTGCACCACGACACTCCTGTATCTCCCAAATATAAAAACAAATATATAGACATACACACACACAACAAACACACACACAAACACATACACACATGTGTACACACATACATACATGCACACACACACACATACGCAAACACATACACAATATGTTATAAACCTTATCAAAGCTAAGTACATCAAGCCATCCTGAATCCAGAAGAAGGGTTTCATGTTGCCCTATAAAAGGAAGGAATGTCATTGATCCAGACTTTGCCTTCCCAAAAGACATAGCCCTTTAACTAATAGGCAAATAAAGTTAGATACGGGCTCACAGAGACACAGCAGGAATGAGAGCTGAAAACATACTCCATGTAGCTTTACATTCAGACCCATAACTGGCTTATTCTATAGTCATGTGTTGTAACTTGAGGTTTCTCTCCCACCGCCAGTTTCCAAATAATCACTCTGAGGCTTAATATTATTTACAAACTCTTTGGCCTTTTAGCTCAGGCTTATTATTAACTGACTCTTAGAACTTCAATTAACCCATTTCTATTATTCTATATTTTCCCACGAGGCTCCTAACTTGTTACCTCACATCTTGCTTCTCCAGGAGCTGATGGTGATTCTCTGACTCTGCCTTCTTTTTCCCTCGATCTTAGCTTGGATCACCGCCTGGCTCTATTCTGCCTGGCTA